>NC_056629.2:171561860-172258526 GCF_002870075.4 Lactuca sativa | reverse complement strand
AAACGTGAATGCAAATGGGAACCGAGATCAACCCCCAGCGATTGAGCAAATACCGGTTGTGGTAGCCGCTGCTGAGCCAATAACGATGGCAGGAGTGCAAGCGATGATCCAAGCAATGTTGGATCGTCAAATGGAGGAAACCAGACGTTTGCTCCAGCAAAATCGAGAGGAAGCGACTATTCAGATCGAACAGCCCAAGTTGAACGAAGGGCAGACTGTGGAAGGAAACTACAGTGGGACTGTTGGTCAAGTCAACCCACCAATATTTCGACAAAACAACCAAGATGACGAAGTCGAGAGGAATGGATGCAAGTATAAGGATTTTCTGACTTGCAAGCCATCGACTTTCACTGGAAAGGAGGATCCGATCGGGGTCATGGATTGGATCTCGGAGATGGAATTAGCTTTCATGACGTGCGGTTGCAAGGGAAAACAACAGACCACGTTTGCAGTGCGTCAGTTTCGAGGAGGCGCTGTACGATGGTGGAATACCTTGGGAAAGACGCTGAGCCCCAATGAGCCCCTGCAACTAACATGGGCAGAATTTTTGGTGCATTTCAAACGTAGGTACTGCTCAGCCCAAAATCTGCTCGAGCTAGAAAACCACTTCCTTACCTTAAAGAAAGGAAGCATGTCTATTGATGAATACACCAACAACTTCACAGAGAAGATGGAGTTCGCCTTACGTCTTGTTCCGGATGAGCTGACAAAAATTGACAAGTACGCAAAAGGACTTCCATGGGAATATGCAGTGCCAGTGCGTCAGGCACCTACTTTGGAGGCAGCTATCTGGGCTGCCAAGTCGGTTGAGGAGATGATCAAGGGAAGAGCCGCCAACAAGACCGAGGTTGGCGAAAAGAGGAAGTTTGAGGGGTCTGCGAAGCCCGATGGGAGAAGCAAATCAAGTACCAGGAAGTTTAGAGGAGGAGGGAGTGAAGAAAGATGGTGCGAGAAGTGCAAAAAGAAACACTCTGGAAAATGCAGTGAGGAAGTAACTTGTTTCAAGTGTGGGAAGCATGGGCATTATGCCAACGAGTGTAAATTCAATAAAAGGGTGTGTTACGAATGTAATGAGGAAGGACACTTCAAGCAAGATTGCCCAAAGAGAGAGGGGGCTACAAAGCCAAATGTGCCGCCAAAGCCAAAGGCGAGAGCATTTCAAATGATCCTTGACGAAGCAGATGACAATGCGAGGATTCAGGAGTGACAACTTGACATCCAAAGATCGAGTTATGAGGTAGCCATAGAATCGTATGATGTAGCCTGTTAGAGACATATTCTAGGGTGAACTTGAACACCTATGTAATAGTTTCAAGGAATAATAAAAACCTTCGGTTTGATATCTGATGTGTTAAGCTGTTATATGATTTTCTTGTGTGGTGACTTGGAAAACTGTGGGACAATACCTGAGACGAGTATGAGTAGGTGTGAATGGTAGTAGAGGCCTATACTACCGGAAGCACAGGACTCACACTTGGATCAGGGAAAGTCACAAGGTTACCAAGAAGCTAGTAATTGATTTCGTTTTATTCAAGTGTGTTGTTACCATCGTTTCGGTAATGACTAAGAAGATTGTTGATATTCCGACCCTAGTGGTCATATCGAATCGAGTCTGACTACGATGAGTATGTTGTGTGGTTCAGAGAACCAAGTTTGATGTAGCGTCCGACTTAAACCAAACGGTTGAAATCAAAGCGATCAATAGAAGTATCGCACTCGTTGTTAAAAAAGTTGGTGGCTAGAAATGCCTAATGTTAAAGTGTGATTATATCACATTAGAACATGAAGGAATGCATAGTCTGTTTTAGAATTTAACTCTAAGAGACCTAAGTCTAAGTGTTGCAACATACGATGATAGGTCATTAGAATATGATACATCGATCTATATTAGTAATAAAAGAACTTATCTCAAGTACGTATCCAGCAAGGATCGAGATTGTGACTTGAAGGTCATAATATGGAGTCTAACCTGAGGTAGAGAGCAGGTGCACGATCGAGTACTCTTACAGTCAATGAGTTTAAGAGATAGAATTGAAGGAATGTGGAAGTTACAATTATTACCTAGGATGAAGAGATGACGTATGGAGTCATTATACGACCCTGTTTCGTTGATGATTTCGGGACGTAATCATCCTAAGGGGGAGATAATTGTAACGCCCGCAAATCTGGGCTAGTCGAATTAGAGGCAATAGGGGTCGAAAACGATTTTTTGACAAAAGATTATTTAGAATAAATAATCTTAACCAAGTTGTAGAGTATGTTACAAGGTTTTCGTACATATAAAGAACACCGAAATCCGAGTTATAACGAAGAAGTTATGACTCGTTGAAGTTTCGCGACGGAACCAGCACGATACCGGGAAGCGTAAATAGTGAATTTACGATAGAGCGAGATTTAGCCTTAGCGATCTAAACGAAAGTCGTAGAATATGTTAAACTAAGAACATCGATAAAAAGAACGCCCAAATCTGACTTCGTATGAGGAAGTTATGATTTTTCTAAGATTTAGCACAGCAGTGCACAGCCCGAAATCTGAATTTTAGATCGGTCGATTTTTAGCCGACGGGATCTAAATGAAAGTTGTAGTACTCGTAAATACCAACGCGTGGATATAAAGAACATCGATAATAGAGCTCGTATGCAAAAGTTATGGACGAAGCTTAGTCCCTACTTTTCGAGCGCGGCGACTTTGATACAGTTTTGTAAATACGAGATAGAATGAGAATTAGCCAACGAGGTCTAAATGAGAGTTGAAGATCTCATTAATAGGAACTCAACGGTAAAAAGACAGACAAAAATGGAGCTCGTATGCGAAAGTTATGGACGAAGCTTAGTCCCTACTTTTCGAGCGCGGCGAATTCGATACAGTTTTGTAAATCCGAGATAGAATGAGAATTACCCAACGAGTTCTAAATGAAAGTTGAAGATCTCATTAATAGGAACTCAACGGTAAAAAGACAGACAAAAACGGAGCTCGTATGCAAAAGTTACGGACGAAGCTTAGAGACTACTTTACTATAAAACTCCTATAAATACAAGGGTGAACTCCTCATATTTTCTTCACACCATAAGCCTTTCTTTCTCTCTCTAACTTCTCTCTAACCTCCCTAAACCCCTCCCAAGTCTAGGGAACCTCCCTATCACGAGAAGAAAGCCCCGGAGCGCCCGACGGCTCCGAGAAGAAAAGCTTTCGGCTCGGAAACGCTGCTCCAGCGAAGCCCGGTTTTTAATAAAAACCCGCTGTAAGTGAGCTACGCCTATAGTATATTTAATATAGATTTTATTTAATTATAGTAACATTGTTAGGACCTTAAAATAATTATTTAGGCTATTATTATGAGTTATATTGAGTGTTATTTAACGCTTATATAATAGTAATAATAGCTAGACTATTAAATTAGTCTCGTCAAGCGTTAGACTAAACTCTAGTGGTAATGATACTAGGTTTCGTCAAGGGATAATTGTTTTAAGAGTAACGAAGTGCTGTCCGAGTGCCGACTCACCACCTTTCAAGTGAGTGCATAGTTACTTTCATCTTACACATAGATATGAAGTATTTTATTATAAATTTGCGTGCTATGTGTGCATATTGTCTTAATACTTGCTGTCTATACTGGTGAAAGATTTTATACATGTTTTAAATGATGTAAACTGTATAAAGTATTTTATATCTACAAGATATGTTGGGTAAAACATGGGTAGATGAATGATGATGGATAAAAGCTGAAATAGAGGAACATTAGTAGTACGGACCTAGTGCCCTATAGGTATACATTGGCAGCAGTGGACCTAGTACCCTATAGATGAGCACTGGCAGCTGCGCCACAACCCGTAGATGATTTAGATCTACGGTAAACGTCCTAGCAGCTACGCTCTAAGGATAGTATCGGCAGTTGCGCCTAATAGGGAGCCTTATGACCATGACAGTAGCGTTAAAAGGTCAATACCGGCAGAAGCGCCTCATAGGAAATGTCCCAATTCTGACAGTTGTGCCTAAGTGACAAGATTAGCAGCTGCGCTTGACCAAAGTGTCATTGGCAACAATGGACTTCATGTTGTTTCCTTAGGATGATCCTTAGGAATGAATGAATGAGAAATAGCTGATTCTTAGGGTAGATCCTTAAGAATAAAGAAGATAATGGGGATGGGTAATTGGGTTGATTATTTGATTGTTTAAACATAATAATTATATTATTGTGGGTTGAAAACCCTATGTACTCACCAGGTTTCCTAACCTGACCCACTCAGTTTATTTATATCACAGGTGTTGATATGAAGTGACATTACACTGAGAGATTTAAAGAGATGTAGATCACTAGTGTAAATAATTGTAAGTTCTGTTTATGCTTATGTTTCTGTATTAACGATGACATCCCAAACGTTTTAAAATGAAATAAATACGTTTCTTCGAAAATGTTTTAATAACGTATTTACCATGTTTTTCTGGGAACAAATTCCGCAACATTTTTATAAAGTGAAGTACTCTGATTTTTATAAAGCATAAACAACATCGGTCTTTTCTGGCCGTGAAAATGGGGATGTCACACATACCAAAGACACGTTGATTATTCGACAATATTGAACCCAAGTTAATAGTGTTTTACTTCTCCACGACCTCATCCGTGGTAATTATGTCAGCGTGTGTATATAAAATTGGGTTGCCTCGAGGAACGTCTCCAAAATCCATATCTATGTAAAAAATGTAAGCATAAACGGAACTATGATAACTATTTAAATGCATTAGAAATTAACCTTAAACGAAAGCATAAAATCGGGAATAGTATACTTATGTGCTTTCTTGGATTCGGGATTGGCCTGCTTGAATAGTCTAAATTCTTCTATTTTCTTAAACATTCCACGCATCAACCGCGAAATATTGGTCCGTAAATATGTACCCCATGCAAACCTGCAATTTTCAATTTATTTTTTATAATTACTAATATATATATATATATATATATATATATATATATATATATATATATATATATATATATATATATATAATCTGTAAATGTAATACATGTTCCAATCATCTATATTATCAGCAACCTTGTATACTGCCACGGGAATGCCCGTTTTAACGTCCCGTCCGTGGAGACCTTTCAACATAAAAACAAGCTGGATAAGCATTACAGTATCTTCATCCTGAAGTGAAATAATTCAGAGACATAAGAATGAGAATTAGCCAACGAGGTCTAAATGAGAGTTGAAGATCTCATTAATAGGAACTCAACGGTAAAAAGACAGACAAAAATGGAGCTCGTATGCGAAAGTTATGGACGAAGCTTAGTCCCTACTTTTCGAGCGCGGCGAATTCGATACAGTTTTGTAAATCCGAGATAGAATGAGAATTACCCAACGAGTTCTAAATGAAAGTTGAAGATCTCATTAATAGGAACTCAACGGTAAAAAGACAGACAAAAACGGAGCTCGTATGCAAAAGTTACGGACGAAGCTTAGAGACTACTTTACTATAAAACTCCTATAAATACAAGGGTGAACTCCTCATATTTTCTTCACACCATAAGCCTTTCTTTCTCTCTCTAACTTCTCTCTAACCTCCCTAAACCCCTCCCAAGTCTAGGGAACCTCCCTATCACGAGAAGAAAGCCCCGGAGCGCCCGACGGCTCCGAGAAGAAAAGCTTTCGGCTCGGAAACGCTGCTCCAGCGAAGCCCGGTTTTTAATAAAAACCCGCTGTAAGTGAGCTACGCCTATAGTATATTTAATATAGATTTTATTTAATTATAGTAACATTGTTAGGACCTTAAAATAATTATTTAGGCTATTATTATGAGTTATATTGAGTGTTATTTAACGCTTATATAATAGTAATAATAGCTAGACTATTAAATTAGTCTCGTCAAGCGTTAGACTAAACTCTAGTGGTAATGATACTAGGTTTCGTCAAGGGATAATTGTTTTAAGAGTAACGAAGTGCTGTCCGAGTGCCGACTCACCACCTTTCAAGTGAGTGCATAGTTACTTTCATCTTACACATAGATATGAAGTATTTTATTATAAATTTGCGTGCTATGTGTGCATATTGTCTTAATACTTGCTGTCTATACTGGTGAAAGATTTTATACATGTTTTAAATGATGTAAACTGTATAAAGTATTTTATATCTACAAGATATGTTGGGTAAAACATGGGTAGATGAATGATGATGGATAAAAGCTGAAATAGAGGAACATTAGTAGTACGGACCTAGTGCCCTATAGGTATACATTGGCAGCAGTGGACCTAGTACCCTATAGATGAGCACTGGCAGCTGCGCCACAACCCGTAGATGATTTAGATCTACGGTAAACGTCCTAGCAGCTACGCTCTAAGGATAGTATCGGCAGTTGCGCCTAATAGGGAGCCTTATGACCATGACAGTAGCGTTAAAAGGTCAATACCGGCAGAAGCGCCTCATAGGAAATGTCCCAATTCTGGCAGTTGTGCCTAAGTGACAAGATTAGCAGCTGCGCTTGACCAAAGTGTCATTGGCAACAATGGACTTCATGTTGTTTCCTTAGGATGATCCTTAGGAATGAATGAATGAGAAATAGCTGATTCTTAGGGTAGATCCTTAAGAATAAAGAAGATAATGGGGATGGGTAATTGGGTTGATTATTTGATTGTTTAAACATAATAATTATATTATTGTGGGTTGAAAACCCTATGTACTCACCAGGTTTCCCAACCTGACCCACTCAGTTTATTTATATCACAGGTGTTGATATGAAGTGACATTACACTGAGAGATTTAAAGAGATGTAGATCACTAGTGTAAATAATTGTAAGTTCTGTTTATGCTTATGTTTCTGTATTAACGATGACATCCCAAACGTTTTAAAATGAAATAAATACGTTTCTTCGAAAATGTTTTAATAACGTATTTACCATGTTTTTCTGGGAACAAATTCCGCAACATTTTTATAAAGTGAAGTACTCTGATTTTTATAAAGCATAAACAACATCGGTCTTTTCTGGCCGTGAAAATGGGGATGTCACACATACCAAAGACACGTTGATTATTCGACAATATTGAACCCAAGTTAATAGTGTTTTACTTCTCCACGACCTCATCCGTGGTAATTATGTCAGCGTGTGTATATAAAATTGGGTTGCCTCGAGGAACGTCTCCAAAATCCATATCTATGTAAAAAAATGTAAGCATAAACGGAACTATGATAACTATTTAAATGCATTAGAAATTAACCTTAAACGAAAGCATAAAATCGGGAATAGTATACTTATGTGCTTTCTTGGATTCGGGATTGGCCTGCTTGAATAGTCTAAATTCTTCTATTTTCTTAAACATTCCACGCATCAACCGCGAAATATTGGTCCGTAAATATGTACCCCATGCAAACCTGCAATTTTCAATTTATTTTTTATAATTACTAATATATATATATATATATATATATATATATATATATATATATATATATATATATATATATATATATATATATATAATCTGTAAATGTAATACATGTTCCAATCATCTATATTATCAGCAACCTTGTATACTGCCACGGGAATGCCCGTTTTAACGTCCCGTCCGTGGAGACCTTTCAACATAAAAACAAGCTGGATAAGCATTACAGTATCTTCATCCTGAAGTGAAATAATTCAGAGACATAAGAATGAGAATTAGCCAACGAGGTCTAAATGAGAGTTGAAGATCTCATTAATAGGAACTCAACGGTAAAAAGACAGACAAAAATGGAGCTCGTATGCGAAAGTTATGGACGAAGCTTAGTCCCTACTTTTCGAGCGCGGCGAATTCGATACAGTTTTGTAAATCCGAGATAGAATGAGAATTACCCAACGAGTTCTAAATGAAAGTTGAAGATCTCATTAATAGGAACTCAACGGTAAAAAGACAGACAAAAACGGAGCTCGTATGCAAAAGTTACGGACGAAGCTTAGAGACTACTTTACTATAAAACTCCTATAAATACAAGGGTGAACTCCTCATATTTTCTTCACACCATAAGCCTTTCTTTCTCTCTCTAACTTCTCTCTAACCTCCCTAAACCCCTCCCAAGTCTAGGGAACCTCCCTATCACGAGAAGAAAGCCCCGGAGCGCCCGACGGCTCCGAGAAGAAAAGCTTTCGGCTCGGAAACGCTGCTCCAGCGAAGCCCGGTTTTTAATAAAAACCCGCTGTAAGTGAGCTACGCCTATAGTATATTTAATATAGATTTTATTTAATTATAGTAACATTGTTAGGACCTTAAAATAATTATTTAGGCTATTATTATGAGTTATATTGAGTGTTATTTAACGCTTATATAATAGTAATAATAGCTAGACTATTAAATTAGTCTCGTCAAGCGTTAGACTAAACTCTAGTGGTAATGATACTAGGTTTCGTCAAGGGATAATTGTTTTAAGAGTAACGAAGTGCTGTCCGAGTGCCGACTCACCACCTTTCAAGTGAGTGCATAGTTACTTTCATCTTACACATAGATATGAAGTATTTTATTATAAATTTGCGTGCTATGTGTGCATATTGTCTTAATACTTGCTGTCTATACTGGTGAAAGATTTTATACATGTTTTAAATGATGTAAACTGTATAAAGTATTTTATATCTACAAGATATGTTGGGTAAAACATGGGTAGATGAATGATGATGGATAAAAGCTGAAATAGAGGAACATTAGTAGTACGGACCTAGTGCCCTATAGGTATACATTGGCAGCAGTGGACCTAGTACCCTATAGATGAGCACTGGCAGCTGCGCCACAACCCGTAGATGATTTAGATCTACGGTAAACGTCCTAGCAGCTACGGTCTAAGGATAGTATCGGCAGTTGCGCCTAATAGGGAGCCTTATGACCATGACAGTAGCGTTAAAAGGTCAATACCGGCAGAAGCGCCTCATAGGAAATGTCCCAATTCTGGCAGTTGTGCCTAAGTGACAAGATTAGCAGCTGCGCTTGACCAAAGTGTCATTGGCAACAATGGACTTCATGTTGTTTCCTTAGGATGATCCTTAGGAATGAATGAATGAGAAATAGCTGATTCTTAGGGTAGATCCTTAAGAATAAAGAAGATAATGGGGATGGGTAATTGGGTTGATTATTTGATTGTTTAAACATAATAATTATATTATTGTGGGTTGAAAACCCTATGTACTCACCAGGTTTCCCAACCTGACTCACTCAGTTTATTTATATCACAGGTGTTGATATGAAGTGACATTACACTGAGAGATTTAAAGAGATGTAGATCACTAGTGTAAATAATTGTAAGTTCTGTTTATGCTTATGTTTCTGTATTAACGATGACATCCCAAACGTTTTAAAATGAAATAAATACGTTTCTTCGAAAATGTTTTAATAACGTATTTACCATGTTTTTCTGGGAACAAATTCCGCAACATTTTTATAAAGTGAAGTACTCTGATTTTTATAAAGCATAAACAACATCGGTCTTTTCTGGCCGTGAAAATGGGGATGTCACACATACCAAAGACACGTTGATTATTCGACAATATTGAACCCAAGTTAATAGTGTTTTACTTCTCCACGACCTCATCCGTGGTAATTATGTCAGCGTGTGTATATAAAATTGGGTTGCCTCGAGGAACGTCTCCAAAATCCATATCTATGTAAAAAATGTAAGCATAAACGGAACTAT
This sequence comes from Lactuca sativa, assembly GCF_002870075.4. NCBI lineage: Eukaryota > Viridiplantae > Streptophyta > Magnoliopsida > Asterales > Asteraceae > Lactuca > Lactuca sativa. The sequence continues at coordinate 172,248,878 of NC_056629.2, read as the reverse complement.
GATAACTATTTAAATGCATTAGAAATTAACCTTAAACGAAAGCATAAAATCGGGAATAGTATACTTATGTGCTTTCTTGGATTCGGGATTGGCCTGCTTGAATAGTCTAAATTCTTCTATTTTCTTAAACATTCCACGCATCAACCGCGAAATATTGGTCCGTAAATATGTACCCCATGCAAACCTGCAATTTTCAATTTATTTTTTATAATTACTAATATATATATATATATATATATATATATATATATATATATATATATATATATATATATAATCTGTAAATGTAATACATGTTCCAATCATCTATATTATCAGCAACCTTGTATACTGCCACGGGAATGCCCGTTTTAACGTCCCGTCCGTGGAGACCTTTCAACATAAAAACAAGCTGGATAAGCATTACAGTATCTTCATCCTGAAGTGAAATAATTCAGAGACATAATGTATTCTTCTAAATCTTTCAGCCGCAAACATGCATCAGAAATGTCTGGGAACAACCGAGCACGAAGATTTGAATTTGACCGGCCTTTTTCGTCATAGAGTAAATCCACATAAGGACCAACTTTTAAACAACAAATGAGAATATATTCAATTTCACCAAAATCCAATTGCATCCCCTGTATATCAAAAAGAAACCTCCCCATTTCGAATACTTGTTGAGACTTACTTCATGCAACATCATCAAATGCACAAGTAAGGGATCACCATGTGGGATTTGCATTCCTAAGAATATTCCAAATGGAGAAGCTTCGAATAATAGTCGTTGTGATTGTGTTAGGCGCGAAAAATAGTCTTTAATAATAGTAGCTACCACGCATTTTAAAGTTAAATCCGCTTTTTGATTGAGATCATCGTGCTACAAAACATAACATTTAATTTTATATAAAACGTTAGTAATTGAAAATAAATAGAAACATACTTTTTAAATATAACTAAATACCTCATATATATAAAGGAAAGTAAAAGGGCAGAATTTTTGTTTTTGGAAAAAGCATTTTTAGGTCATTCCGCGGTGGCTAGAGGTCATTCCACGGAGCACCCTCTATGGAGTGACCTCTAGCCTCCGCGGAGACCCAATTTTTTTGACTTAGATCATTACGCGGAGGGAATATGCCACACCCCAAAACCTGAACAACGGAAATGTTCGGTGGCGGAGGACGTCATGTACAGTATCACAACAATGCATAATAGTAAAACAAGCAATAACATCATCCATTGCATTAATAGTATAATTTTAATACAAGTGTGTTCCGTGTATAGTTTATAAGACACCAAAAATGAATAATCAAAATAAAGACGAGTCTTGAAAGCTCCATCTTCTCAAAACCTGGTCATCGGTACCTGTCTACTGGTGACCTGAGAAAACAAGTTATTTTGAAAGAGTATATCAGCATTAAAGCTAGTGAGTTCATAAGTATTTTGGTGCCATTGTTTGTATGAAAGTGTTTGTAAATTTTTGATGTAAATGTTTGTAGTAAATGTTTGTATCTCCTAGAAAATCCTATATTTTCTACTAAAAAGTAGCCTTCTACCAAGGCCCAAATGTTCTGTGTGTTGTGTTGTTTGTAAAAGTGTGTATCTTTCCCAAGTATGACTATTATTTCCAAAATATAGTTTACATTGCGGCTTATGTGAGAAGATCACAATGTGAATGCAATGGGAAAATAACGATGTACAGTAGTATTGTATGTAAGTAACTACCAATGTACTAACTACCTTAAACCAGTTTGTTAATTAAGGTAAAATGTGATATGATTGTAACCATACTTGATCGACTAGTATAACACGACGTTCGAGACGTCGAAATGATATGACATTCGTCACCTGTAGACCTGCAGGTCCCACTGTAGCTAGCAGCAAGGTGTAGGATGGTCAGTCCCATATAGATCTATACACAAATTCACGCTCTCCATCCAGGAGACTATGGGTACAAAATGTGACGCAACAGTATTTTGTCGAGCCATGAAGTAGTATCTCACATTAATGTTATAGTATTATTGTATTTGTATTAGTATGTTCTCTCTGTCTAGTATATAGTATGTTCTCTAGTGTATAGTGTGTAGTATGTATTGTTTCTCATTATAGTATGTACTGTTTCTCTTTATAGTGAGTATTGTCTCTGGTTATAGTATGTACTGTTTCTCTTTATAGTATGTTTGAACTTACTCATGTATGAACTGACTCTTGTATGTTTCATTGTTCTAGCAATAGTATTAGGGACTTCCTAAACTATACCTATTATAGTTTACTAGCAATGTTGTTTGTATGAATGAACATGTTTGTACACCTTTGCTACCCAAAGGTATTGAACTGAATCAAGAACTTTAATATCTATATACATACACATAATATATAACTAAGATTCAAACAACCTTTGGACAAACAACCGATACCCTAAGTCCACAACCAAACAAGTAACAAGAAATAAGGGGAGTTATCAATCCTAAGTCTTTTCAATCCTACTTATATAACTATATCTATATAGACATGATTTTGACAAAATATAAGTTTGAAAGAGTTTATTAAGGAGTGTTGCATATAAAAGAGTTTGTAAAACTATTTGAAGCAATTTGTTTGGAAACATAGTTTGAAGTATAAGAAATCTGTTTGTTTGATAGTTATTAATCACATGTGATTGATATAATAACTATCATGTTTCTACTTGTATCCCCCCCCCCCCATGAAAGCATTTAAAATCATTTAAAAGATAAGTTAAGGGGTATGAACTCACCTACAGTGAGTGATACGAATGAAAGATCGGTTTGTAGGATGCTAAGTGTCAAGTGAAGACTTGAGCACAACAGATCCTAATAAGCGTATAATGACACATATATGTATATAATTAGTGTTTATACAACTAATCATGTAAGGAAAACACCTTAGGGACTAGGAAACACTTATGTTGAAGTGTTACAAGTGCCAAGGGTTTCATATAATGGGTGTACGGCTACACAAGTGTGTGTACGGCCACTTGGGTGTACGGCCGTACACTCCTTGAAGAAATGGTCAAAAAGTGTGTTTCAAGGCTATATCTTGCGTCCTCTAAGTGTTCTTGATCATGTGCTAGTATAGAACATAAGTTTGAGGCCAATATGCACTAAACAAAGGGGTGTACGTCCACATGGAATGTGTACGGCTGTACACTCCTTGATGATCATGGTTTGGACGATTTCTAAGGAGTATATCTAGTAAGTAACAAGCATAGGAAGTGGTACTTACGATATAAAAGCCTTTTAGGGGTGTTTAAGGTCCAAGAACTTAGTAGGTGTTCTTGGTGAAACTGAAGAACACTTGAAGATCTACCAAAATGAAGTGATTTCATGGATGAAATCAATGATCCTTACAAGATAGTGAAAGGAATCAACAATTCAAGGGAAGAAACACTTACAATCTTGAAGATCTAGATGAAAAATCGGATGGTAGTTGAAAGAGAAACGAGTTCCTGGCTTAGGAGTGTGAAAAGTGATTAAAATGGCTAAGTCTCATATATATATATATATATATATATATATATATATATATATATATATATATATATATATATATATATATACACACACATGAGAGTGTACGGCCAGAAGGGGGTGTACGGCCGCACACCCAAGTGTACAGCCATACACTCCTTATGTTGGAGTGTTTGGCCATTTTGGGAAGTGGTGAACTTGTGGAACCCAATTCTAAACCCTAACTTTGAAGGTACTAGGCTTAGAACACTCTAATTGACTCTAATCAATGCTAGAAGATAGCAAAACGAGTCTGACCTTGATTGATTTGAATAACTGTACAAGATAGAAATTCTGGGTTGTCACCGAATACTTCACTCCGCGTAGACTCCTCTGCGGACTGACGTATATATCCGCGGAATGGATCTTCCCCAAAATCGAACCTGTGAATCTTTACATCCCAAATCTATATATATATATATATATATATATATATATATATATATATATATATATATATATATATATATATATATATATATATATATATATATGTTTCCATGTAATCAATTGGGTTTTCGTAACAATTGAATCACGTACGACATTAATCAAAAGAGGGGAATGTGAGAAATACCCGGGAGCCGAATCCATCGGCTAAAATATCGGGGAAATTGCCCTCCATCGGTGCCGGAATTTAACTCGAATATAATCCAATCGCCGGCAAATGACGTCATCTGATGTCGTCGTCGCCGGAATCCTCGATAACTCACAGTGGACGCGGAGGATCATTTTTGCCAAAGCGGAATCGAGGACCGGGGGGGGACCAAAGAGGAGGATTGAATTTGTCAACAACATGAGGGTGAAATTACAAAACTACCCCCCTCCGCGGAACGCATGTCTATATCCGGAATTTATATTTTTCATGTCTGTATTTTTTAATTTACCCCCATTTTATGCTTATTGGCCGTATTTTCCCCTTCTAGAAACACAATAATGGAAACCGTTGTTTCACGAAAGAAAGCAAAAACTAGTGTTTCCAATGAATTAGAGGTATATTTAAAGAAGGTTGATATGGGATCTGATGAATTTAAGAACTATCATAATTTTAAGTGGTGGAAAGAGAAAGGTCGGCATCAATATCCTATTTTGGTAGAAATGATCCGTGATATACTAACTGTCCACGATGGTTGCAAATGCGAAGTTTCTTAAAGAATCATTTTGAACAAGTGGGACAAGGAGCGAATTTAGTTGAAGATGATGTATATAATAGAAGTGAAGATTGTATTTCGTTTTCTGATAGCTCATATGAATATGGCTCATATCGAAGTGATTGATAGCTTAGATGAAGATGGCTCATATAGAAGTGTTGTTCCTGTTTCGTTTTGTGATAACTCAGATAATAATTATAATGGAATCCGTTCCACGAAAGAGAGCGAAAACTAACATTTCTAATGAACTAGAGTTATATACAAAGACGGATTTCCAAAATGTTATGATTTCTGATGAATATGTGAACTTTGATATGTTGGAATGGTGGAAAAATAAAGGTCGACATCTATCCTATTCAAGGAAGTAGTATGGCTTTGGAATTTGCTTTTTGTTTGAATGGCAGGGTTTTGGAGGAGATGAGTACGTATAAGCAAACTCCGAGATGGTTACAAATGAGCAGTTTCTTGAAGGAGCATTTTGATGAAAGTGAAGATCATGTCGTTTTGTTTTATGATAGCTCGGATGAAGAAGGATTCTTCTGAAAATGGTTAAATACACTGTGATAAAAGTTAAAAGTAATTAATAGGAATACCAACAGTATCCATTTTTTGTATTAGGCTAAACCATAACCAAATTACAAAATATTAATAATTTTTTTGGGTTCGTTTGTATATAATTTATAAATCACATAAGCATTTTTTTTTTAAACAGCAAAATATAAATTCGTCGACAGCAGGGTTCGAACCTGCGCGGGCGAAGCCCAATAGATTTCAAGTCTATCTCCTTAACCACTCGGACATATCGACTAGTGTAAATATCATAAGCATTTGTTTTTTATATACTATAGAATAGTTTATATTTTTATTATTATTATTTTTTACTTAAACTGATTTGTTGTTGGTTTAAAATGTTTATATTATTATTATTATTATTATTTTTTTTTTTTTGCCAATTGAATTGTACCCTATCTTCGATTGTTAACTTAAGGGGAGATTTAATACGTAGAGTATGATATTAGTACATAATTTATGTAGGGATTTAAGAGACAAAGGTTTATATATATATATATATATATATATATATATATATATATATATATAGAGAGAGAGAGAGAGAGAGAGAGAGAGAGCTAGGTTCATTTGTTTAAACTAAGTATTGTCTTATCGTATGCATAAATGTGGGCCAATCAAAATTAAATAAATAAATAAATAAGGGTAATTTAGTAATTTGTTTAATAACTTCCAAAAATAATTCCTATAATCATGGTATTGACTTTTATTAAATCTCGTTCCCCACTTTATATAAAAAACGATTTCTGAAAACCCTAAATTGATCCCATCATTAAACCGTTCCAGTTCTCCAAAGGATGAGCCACTGTTCATCGCAGCTGTAGATCGAGGGAAGAGGCATCTCCGGTGGCGAGGTGCGATGGATGTCCGACGATTGCAGACCTATCGTACCCAAAGATTCAATCTTGAAGGCGAAGAAGAAGATCTCGACGTGGTGGTGATTTACGCTACTTTAGTGTTGCCTAATGGAGGAACGGGATGATATATCTTGCATGGTTTGTAAAGATTTAATGGTTTAATAGCATTCTCCTTATGTGTTTTTTTCTCAGGTAGTCGCAATCTTAGAAGAAACGCGTTGGAGTTCGGGAGGACTTTTGTGGTGATGCCCAAAGGAACTCACCGAGCAACTATTGTTTGGTTGCATGGCATTGGCAAAAAGGGTTCAATGTGATTATGCATCTTTAGTTATATTAACTTTTAAGAACAATCAGTGGGCTCTACTCTTTTGGGAATCGAATATATTGTGATTTGACGATACATATATTCTTTTTTGGTTAAATGATCATGTTTTGTTCTATATATGGACTATGCATCGATGACTAATCTTCACAATCAATTTTTGGAGTTTTCTAATCGAGTTTTCACTTTGAAAGAAAAGCATATGCTTGACGTTTTAAATTGACTGGAAGTTAAAGTTATTTTCATATATCGAAATGTCGTGTTCCAAAAACAAATTGTGTTATTTTATTTGTTTATATAAAATGCATTAATTAGAACATAAACATCTTGAAAATATAACATCCAGAATTTTTTTTGTCAAATTTGACTACAAGAAGTGTCGTTTGCTCGAATCTTAATTGAATGTCTATTTGAGATTGAGTTGGTCCTTATATAAGCAAAGTAAGCAACTCTGCCACTTCCCAATGTAACGATTTGAAATTTTTATTCATTTCTCAAGAAAATTCACTCATAATTTCGTTATATATAACTACTACGTAATTTGATTTATGATGTAGATCAAATGGATTTGCCCGAGTGCACCAACACGTCAAGTAACTCTATTTAGTGGATACCCTTGCACTGCTTGTATGTTCTGTATTTCTGAAATCCTGTAGTACGTATTTTAAAGGTTATGGAATAAATGATCATGATTTTATGACATTCATGTTGATCTTATCAGGGTTTAATATTGAAAGCATGTCGGAAGATGCGTGTGATGATTTGGAGGGCTTAGATGCTTCTGCAACACATGTTGCAAATCTCTTGATTAGTGAGCCTGATGATGGTATGAAGGCAAACATAACTCTTAATAACCCTGATATATCACACTTAAATTACAACATTTTACTTTCCAAAATATTTTCAAGTTGCTACAATTTTATGCTTAAATTTAATCTTATATTATTGGTTAATAATGATCAAGTGTTGAATACCATTATTTTTTGTAGGTACGAAACGAGAGATATCAAAGCAAAACATGATACATATGAAACTTACAACATTCTCCTGGAATGGAATCTTGAATTCTGATTCTGTGAGAATAGAATCTTGAAGATGAACATTGTATGGGATGAAGATGAACAATGACCACCAATCTTCCAAAAAGAATGGATTATTCTACCAGAATAATATACAATATAATGAAAAAAAAATGTGTAATAGTATATTCTGATAGAATGATTCATATATTGTGTTTTTTGTGTTATTAATAAGTGTAACATTCGCATAGAATAGTATATAATTTTTTTTCTTTTCTAAGAATGTAGTGAAATTTTTTTTAACTTGTATCCAAAATTTTGTTATTCTTCAACAAGTTCATTAAATCAAAATATATATTATGTCAGAATGTGTAATTCTTGTATGGTTCAATCATATTTGTTGTTTTTCAATATATTGATAAACATATTCCGTCAAAATTTTCAAATTAGGAGAATTATCATCCATACAATCAGATTTTAAAAATTAATAGAATCAATTTTCCTTAAAATATGCAATTTTCCTTTTTTAAATTTATGTTAATTGACTAAAATACCCTTAGAATGAAATTAGTTGGTATTTTTTAATTATATTTAATTTAATAATATGTATTATTCACTTTTCAAAATTAAGTAAAATGATTGCCCCACAATTATGCATACAATAACACAATACTTAGTTTGAATAGAATAACCTAAGCATATATATATATATATATATATATATATATATATATATATATATATATATATATATATATATATATATATATATATATATATATATATATATATATATATTAAAAGTTAAGAAAAGTTGGATTAGAAAAAATAGTAAATGGATACAACATTCAAGTAGGGATAGAAATTATTTGGTCCGGAACTGAAAAATCCGAAAACCAAATCGAATCGAAATCGATTCCAGACAAAACTGTATTTAAATTTGGTTTTAGGTTTGGACCTAGACCAAACCGGATTATGATTTTGTTTTTGGTTTGCGTTTTGGTCTCATAAACTTTAGATTAAATCGGAGCAAAATTCGAATTGCATTAATAAGTTGATTAAAAATTATATTTTACATTTTGTATATTAAATAAAAATATTAAATAATCAATATAAAGTAAAAAAAAACATTTTAATCCTTTTATTAATTTAGAGTTTTCAGTATTTAGTATTTACAGCTCATAATCCTCACAATTTCATGATTTATATCCACACTTCACTTTTTGCTTTTAATTTTACCTCCCCACCATATAAAGCTTATATGTTTATGGTTGAAACTTTAACTTTTTGTGGTGAATCTTTGTAACTTATGGTTTTGTTGGCTTTCAAACTGAAATAAATTGAATTAGAATTCGATTTTTGGTTTGTTCTACTGATATTTGAATGTGATTTGATTCGGTTTTTGAATTTTACCAAAAAAAATTCAAACCGACAAACCAAAGAACCTATAAACCTAACCAATTCCTAATCCTACATAAAAGTTTAACGATTTTTATTGGTTTCTTATAAACAAAATGTTTGCATACACACTATTCAAACAATTTTTATTTTTATTTTTTACAAAGTAATTTTTTAATTTATAGCAATTTGTAAAGCAGGTTTTGTCTTTTGTTAGATATGGCCAAATTAATTTGAATTCTTTTAGAAATTTAAATATAAAATATTTAAAACGAACAAATATTTTGATAATATATACTAAGAAGCCTTCAGTACTCTTAGATGAACAAAAACATGTTATAGGTTCAACTAAAAACACAACTATTTTGTGATCGGTTAATTTTGTCATGTTCATTATACTAATATGAAAAATGATAAGGTAAATGTCACCGTAGCTTTATAGTATTTTGGGTTTTGGTGGATTCAGTCCCTTAACTTAATTTTTTGTTTTTTTTAAGGGATTAAAGTTCATAACAATCTGTCTATTTAGCCATCCTAACCGATTGTAGTTGGTTCATGTGCCATGTCAACTAAAATTGTCAAAATGCTGAAAGTTTAGGACCAAATATGTAACATCCATAAAATTCAAGCCAATTTAAAACTTTTTAAATAGTATAAAATCATTCAGTTATTACAATTTGTTTTCAAAATTGTTTAAACATCAGAGTTCCCAGAAATCATAATCATCAATCGAGGAAGTGTACGATCACGCATTCGCCTTCCCGCGGTCATCCGTTGAACCTGAAACAATAAACTGAAATTGTAAGCCCGAAAGTTACCCCCAAAATACCAACCTCAACAATACCATAACCATATCATATAAAAAAACACAAAACAACCATGCATCTCGAGTCTAAAGTGTGACTGGTCCGCCTGCACCGAGCCTTCAGTACACCTAGTCCACTCTCTTAGTCTACAGTCTGACTGGACTACCCGCGATGGGCCTTCAGTCTATTTGGCCCACTCTCTGAGCCTCGACACGCCTGACCGCCCTCTTAGGGCCTTCAGCCTATCCGGACCGCTCGCCGGGCCTTCGGCCAGACTATGTGCCCTCCCGGGTCTACAGTCTATCCGATCCACCCTAGGTATGTTGGCCTACAACACAAAACAGGACCCGCCTCAGCCCAAACCCAATCAAACAACCATGCGCACATATAACAGATAATCACATAACAGTCCATAGACAAACAAGCCAATCTAGCAGATCATATAGCATAGCAACATCCTAACCATGATACCGACCTGACCGGTCACTAACATAGCATCATCCTATATACCAGGATACCGACCTAAACCAGGTCACTAACATAATACCATCCTAACTACCAGGATGCAAATCTAGCAGATCAATAAACATATCAACCAAAACCAGTATACAATCCGAGAAAGGATCGACCTTGGTGCCTTAGGCCCTGTTGATATAGTGAGGATAACTCACCTCGCAACGCCGATTCTGAACTGAAGAAACGAACTCCCAAACCACTATCTCACTGGAAATCCCGAACTATCACATAGTAAATACCAAATCATTACACAACATAACAATCTTGGCTAAGGGTCCACTCAATTCATTATATCCATTATCTTTTATTGGGCCAAGGCCCAATTCCAAGTCCATAACCTTGAAAGTATTTAGGAAAGGCCCATTATTGGCCCAATTTACTAAATTGGGCCTAAATTCCTTATTGGGCTTAACCCCATGATCCACTATCACTAAAACTGCTCCAAAACATATCTACTCATAAAGTCCAGCAAGGCCCAAACCCTACTAGCCCAAAACGTAGCCCAAACCCAAAGCCCAAATCACCAAAAGTCCACAGAAGACGTACGATGGGCGTACCCCAAGGCTACACAGGGTGTACACGAGTCTCGTATTGACTAGAAAACGAGGTCATTTACCCAGTACGATGGGCGTACAGAACCTTATGTTGGGCATACGCAGGGTTTCACCAAAACTCTAATAAGTGCTTAATGGCTTAAGCACTTAAGCCCAAACTCCAGATCCAGTGACCAAATGTGCCTAGGACTCATAAAGTCTCGAACTTTATCACTTTGGACGTCTAGAAAGCTCTTAATCCAAGGTCTTAATCCATTAAGACCCTTCTACTACATGCATGGAACATATTAAGCCATTGGGACCTCATTTTTATCACTTAAGACCTCTTCATGGTCCAAAAAGGACAGCTTATCTCGTCCAAAATGCATCATGCACCATATTGGGGTTCTTGGGACAAGAAATGGTTCCATAATGCTAGAAATATTAGATCTACGACCTATAAGCATAAAGTTTGAAGCTTTTTACCTTTTGGAGCTTCTAGGGCACAACACAACTTCAGATCTACAAGCCAACCTCCTTTTTCAACTATTTGTTGCAATGGCTTCACCTTCAAGAGTTCAAAATACCCACCAACTCCCTCTCACACACAAGAATTAGGGTTTGGGGAAGTTTATGGAAGATGGAGGCTGAGAAGGAGGAGAGAAAATGAGCCATAAGGATGTTTATATAGCCCCCAACCCGAGATATTAGGGTTTCCTTCTGTTAGGAGTACGCTCAGCGTACACAAGTGTACGCCCAGTGTACTAGGGTGTGCCCTAGTACGCTCAGCATACCTTTATGTACACGCAACGTACTCCTCTTGTTCCCAAAATTACAATCTAGCCCTTAGGCTCTTCATGGCTTTACCCTTCCATCCCCATGGACTATAAATGACAAAACTTGGGACGTTACAACTCTCCCCCACTTAAATTCGATTTTTCCCTCGAAATCATTCCTTACCATCCCTGGTAACCCGACATCCTGAAGGGCGCCTCCACAACCATGACATCCGACGACTTTCGAAGGAGACTAAACCCAATAGGTATCTTTTCATTCCAGAGAAGACGATTCCACAATCCCATGCAGCAAAAAATCCTTCACCACCTAAACCCACAATCTGGAAACTTGGATTCGGTCTGACTCCCTGGCCAACCACTCATACTATCCACCGCTAGCTCTCTTTCCATTACTACTAACAGACTATTCAACCCTGGGAACCTAAAGTTCCTACCCGAAATAGAACTATGGGTCATATTCTGTTGAATGTTTGCCCCTACAACTCATTGTTGGCCCGCACCGGGTATCTTGGCCTACTGCATAGAGCAGGACCAACTCAGCCCGATCAAGCACAACATGCCATCTAATAGACCATCAGAAAAAGATGTGCACTTAATACTGATGATAATTTACCATGTCGTTCCTTGCCATCCACCACTTCCATAGAATAAAGTCCTGCAAGCGATTGCCACCAACAACATACCTACCACTACCGGACCACCAGTACGACACTCATATCTATCCCATACCACCCTTTGGGTGGGAATACCAATATGCCAAGTCCAAATGATCATAGGGTTCGGTCATCCTCGGGATGGAATACCCTAGATTGAAATACCAACATGTCGAATCAATTCAACTATCAAGTTGAAACTCTCGGGGTTTGTTGGCCTACCGTCTCAACCCTACCGCTTATCTTGAGCCTCCGTGCCTACGACTTTTAGTCGGTCCGCACTGGGTATCTTGGCCTACAGCATAAAGCAGGACCGCCTCAACCCTACCCACATATAATGTGTCACCATAGACGACCAGGAAAAAGATCTAACCCGAACACGCTCCTACAAAAGACATAAAAAAAAACACAATCTCTATGCCCACAACCTATGACTTTAATGTTCCTGATAACCTATCGAAACTGATGTCGTCACTTCAGTTGTCCCAACGCTCCATCCTGGAGATTCTCATCTCCTCCATTGCCCAAGAGGGCCTAAACAATGTCCTTCATAACACCACCAAGCGTCACAGTACTGAAACCTCACCCCACGCTATCCACTTGTAGAACAAGTTGCTGCCCCATAACACATATTTACTTAGAACCTGATCATATAACTAACAAAACCCATACAAAGTCTTCAGCATGCTCCATCAGCATGTTCAATACTTGGGGACATACTTACTGATTGCTATCGCATGGAAGCATACTCAATACCTGCACATAGATCCACTAACACACATAGAGTCTTCAGCATGACTGGATCGCCTCACCAGGACTTCAGTCTATCTGGACCACTCTCAGAACCTTCAGCATGTCTGGACCGCCTCTCTGGGCCTTCAACCTGTCTAGACCGTTCTCCAAGCCTTTGGCCTGACTGGCACGCCCCAACGGCCTTCAGTCTATCTGGACCGCTCTAAACTGTTAAGCATCTCCTTGGACCACCCCTTCTGGTATTCTCTCCCATTCAGGCTATTCTCACCCACTTGGGATTCCGAACTCCTGATCCATTCCATGGGATCCAACCTCGGCCTAAACCTAGGCCTCATTTCGATCGTTCGCCCTCTCGGAAATCCGTGGTCTGTTCCCTGACCCGCGTATTATGACAACCCGATATTTCAAGTCAATGTAATGACCTAAAAGTCAATGATTGTAATCTACTTTTGATATAATAAAAATAGCGTCAAAAATGAAATGTTCAAAAGTCTCAATTGGGTTGCATAAAATAGTAGATTTCATGTCATGGTTTTCAGAAATATAAAGAACACTCAAATCCGAGTTATAACGAAGAAGTTATGACCAATCAAAGACTCACGTCAAAACCGATAAAACACTTTTAACTGTAAAAAGTGAAATCTCAATAAAGTACATTTTAGCCTTAGGTATCTAACCGAAAGTCGTAGATTATACTAAACCGTGAACGTACATAAAAAGAACGTCCAAATTTGACTGCGTATGAGGAAGTTATGATTTTTTTAAGTTTCGGAGTAACGGTAGACAGCTAGAAACTCGAAATAAAGATCGAGCGACTTTTAGCTGAAGCAACCTTAGCGACAATCAAATATCTCAACAATAGTAGTACAACGGTAAAAAGACAGACGAAAACGGACGTCAGATGAAGAAGTTATGAATTTTTAACGAACTTTTCCTGTCCCACACTGTTAAAAATATAATATTAAAAATAAATTCAAAATTAGCTGACGGAGTCTAAACGAAAGTTGTAGAGTATATTCTAACCTACACGTGGATATAAAGAACGTCAAAAATCGGAGCTCATATGCGAAAGTTACGAATTTTTAAAGATTGGGGCTCAAACTTCGAGGCTGGGCCAAAGGGAACGCCATGCGTTCGTACCCCAGAGCCAGTCCCATTGCCCATCAAGTCCGAAGTTCGTAAGCAGTGAGGCACGAGGGCTCCAGAACGCGCTGTGTACGAGGGAGCGCCCTACGCTCCGGAACGTCCAACGTTCTTCGCAGGAACGCCCCGCGTTCGAGGCCTCTTTCAGCCCTATATAAAGGATGCGAGGGTTCCGGGTTTTGGTTGCTAATTTCCTACCTTCTCTCCCTATTTTCATACTTCTACCCTCTCGAGACTACCCCGACACCCCGGTTTCATATCCAAGCTCTGACAGAAGTTCGAATCCTTGAAATTCTCGAGAAACTTGCTTCCTTCTAGTCGAAGTGCTGCCCGAGAAAAGTCTCGTTTTCTTCAAATCATCACACTTACTAGATGAGTTCATACCCCTATATTTTCATGTCTTTACTATATTTTAGGGGGGAAAATACAAGTGAAACGTAAGAAAAACTTATGTTAAAATGCAAATCGTTACATACAGTTTCTAATGCTTTATCAACATTTTGTGTATAAATGTTAAGTAAGTAAAATAACGTTATTACAAATATTATACTTTACATGCAAAGTTGGTAATACACCAAGGTTTATCATTTAAATGAAACACACTTTTTGAAAAACTATAATAGGTATAATTTACGAGATATTCATGATATTTTACATACTATAAACACTATAAAGAGGAAATACTTACATTTACAAGAAAAAATGGACTTTTCATACGTAAATCTATTTGATACTAAATTTTGTGAGACATTGACTTCACTTACTTTCAAGTACGCATTTCAAGTCTTGTGTTATAAACCATAATCTCTTGTAGGGTCTTTTCATACGTTTACAAGAAAAATGGACTTTTCATATGTAAATCTATTTGATACTAACTTTTGTGAGACATTTGACTTCACATACTTTCAAGTACGCATTTCAAGTCCTGTGTTATAAAACATAATCTCTTGTAGGGAGAGCGTGATACTTGTGTACAGATCTATACGAGATTGACAATACCGCACCTAAATTGTTACCTATAGTTAGATCGGTAGGTTTGGGGTGACAAATGTCATAATACTCCAACGCCTGAAAAACGTTGTTACAGGTAATCTGGGTCAATAGTACGGTTATAAAACTCACATGAAGTATTAAAACATTTTGGTTTACGAGGCTATCAAATGCCTTAGTGGTTATATATACATATATAAATCTACTTACACTATATTAGGTATGGAAAATACTTATGCATTCCGGTTTTTGGAACTTTTAAAACTACCATTCATTTATGGAAAATATTGGATTTTCTAGAAACAAACTTAGTTGCTTTATACAAAAAGGCGTACAATTCTTATACAAAAATGCTTATGAACTCACCAACTTAATTGTTGACACTTTTTCAAAACTACTTGTATTTCTCAGGGATTCAGTAATACAGGTAAACAATAGCTTTTGGGGAAGGGATGCTAAGGCGACAATTTCAAAACTTATTATATTATCATAATGTAATTTATTTTGAAACTGGTATTACAAGCAACAATGTAACTTTTCAAAATTATATTTATGGTGGTTGTGTTTGCTTTCTTTACTATTTACTCAACTGTTATGATACTACATGAAGTCATTCGCCCTCGAACGATTCCACCGTTCTGGTTTGGGGGTGTGACAGATTGGTATCAGAGCATTGTTTATAGTGAACTAAGTATATCGAACCACATAAGATATACAAACTATAAATACAAAGGGACTAAAACTCTCTGACAAAACGCTTTCACACCAACCATACAGCATTAAATTAAAATGTTAGTTTCATAAAGGTACAAATACATGCATACAACAATTTAATGTCATGGTTAGAACTATACAAAATTATTAAGACAAGTTGGACACTATGACTAGGCCTCAGAATATGTAATCATATCTAGGATGAATATAGTCTGGTCAACTACATTTATCCGAGGTATGACCAACATATGTCGGAGAATAATGGTAGTGAGCAACAAGTCAAAAACTTACCAAAGTAACACTAGAATCAAACTCACAAATTTAAATACTATAGGATTATTTATGACACTATGAAAACCGTAATAAGCGAGTAAACCTCGACATTTCATTAGAACTAGGAATCGTCAATTAAATAGAATTATGCTTATAAAAACTAAAAACCTTCACCGACAGATCTATAATTGCAAAGTGCATACTTTAAGGTTACACATGATTGAGGTTCCATAGGCTTAGGATTTATGATTTCTCTTTAGGTCTTTTTCCATGTTTGGATGTGGGCTTAGAGTGAAGCTACTTATCCAATGGTTCGTTCGATCTCAGTTGTATGTAATTTGTATACACTAGGTAATTATAGGAGGAATCGGTGTAGGTCTTTGATGTGTGCAAACTCACTTAGTTTTAAACCTACTTTTAATTATAAAATAAACACACAAAGGCAGTGGACCTATCAATTGTGGTATAGCTAAATAAGTAGGGTATCGAACACAGGGAACGGTAAATTAAAACTAAAAACTAATTCTATCTAAATTAATTACTAAGTAGGGGTTTTCTCTAGTTTTACAAGACTAGAAACTTACTAATTATCACTTAATTTAAAAATTAAAAAAGCAAAGAATTAACTAGATTCAATAATGGGAAGGACTTCTATTTAGTTTAACTCATTTGATCCTATGGTTGATATTACGGTAATAGTGCAATGTATTAACTCTTTTGTTGGTTACCGATTCAAGAGATTAGATTCGCGTTCACTACACTAATCCTTAGTGAATAAACTAACTCAAACAGTGACCAGTTGTCTAATTTAATTAAATTCACTAGATTAATTATTCGGGTTAATTTAGACTTGCAATAGTTAACTAATTTGGTCCTTTACTTAGCCTCTTGTTGATGGTCATCACACAAGCTCACACATGAATTTACCTAATTTTCTTATTAATTCTAGTTTCATGTTCATTAATCCTAAACATATGATAAAGTGGTCACATAAACATATGAGGTTGATAATCAAAAGATGTTCATACTATTTAATTACCTTCCTATTAACAGAAAATTAATTATAATTCACACACAGGGTTCTTTAGCAAGCTAAAACTAACAAAAATCACCAACATTGAATTAATCCTACCAAGTATCAAACCATAGTCTCAATCTTGTATCCCCAAACAGAAGTTTAAGAGTTTTAGCTCATGATTGAAGTAAATAACAGCAAATAAACGAATTCTAATTGTCTAGCCATAATGGAAAACAAAAGATTAAGTAGGATGATGAAATTTGCCTCAAATCTCCTTCGGAATTGGATTCTAGCTTGTATCTTCCTTCTCTAGGGTTCTTCTGGCTCTTCAATCGCAGCTAATCTCTCCAGAAGGGTTTTCGAAAATTTTTCATCGATCTGAGAAGTTATCTTTATATATGCGAAACGACTCGTCGAGTCAGGTGCCGACTCGCCGAGTCCATCTCTCAGTCCCCGTATGCGATAAGTCTCTGGGTCTTTAAGTCTTTATCTTCTCGAATATTCGATCAAACTCGCCGAGTAGGTGTTGTTTTTGGTGGTTTTCTTCTTTGTTCAATTCCCGAGCTCCCAACCGCTTCTCCTGCTTCCTATTGCTTCCGAGCTTCACTTTTGAACTGAAAACATAATTCAAACACTTTTAAGTACCTTTTGTCCATGATATGCAATAATTTAGCTAATAAATGATAAAATTAAATCTATGCTTAATATGAACTAAATATGCACATTTCAATCTTATCATAAAATTTTCTTTTTACACTCAAGTTTTATATATAATTCTCTTATCTCTATTCTCAATCAGACGGAAAGGAAGGATTTCATATCCTCGGGGATCCCTACTACCCTAACTAGAGCAATGGAGGCTGGGTTGAGGAGGATCCAGAAGAGGACCCCAAAGAGATTCCCGAGGAAGATCCAGAAGAGGATCTCGAATAGAAAGAAGAGGAAGAAGAAGAGGAAGCAGATGATGAGGGCACTGACTCGGAACCCGAAGTCTACAATCCTCCCCAGGTAGTACCCAATCCCTGATCTAGAACGATGGAGCAGGGAACAAGGACAACATCCGCCTTACGGCATGGGACAAGGTTTTCATAACCTCGGTAACGGAGGTTCGGCTGATAGGGCACTCCCTGTCATGATTCGTCGCATTGCCAACCAAGGAGATCAAACAAGAGTGAACTCCAGCCAAATCATGAATGTTGGTGCTGTTGGATAAGGTGTCTAAGTCCATAACTATTTCTGGTATGTACTTGACCAGGTTTGGCATGGTCCATTTGGGTTGCATGGCATCATGCAATTGGATAGACTAAAATGAGAGAAATAACACTTATGGTTTATTAATATATTATAAGTTCTAATATATTAATAATATAATTTAATTAGTATTGATCAAGAATTAATTTAGAATTAATTAAGTGATCAAAAGGTGACTAATTAAATATATGGGTTGATTGTGTAAATCACTCATACTTGTATAGTGGGCTAATGCTCCATGGATTATTAAGTCGGGCTAAAATCCCATAGCATGCTCCATGGTGGTTATAGAACCCATGGGTCATGGAAATGAAAGGTCATATGACAATTAGGGTTTACATTGTGTAACCCTAATTGTAACACACTATATAAGTAACATAAAGTTCACCAAAATCGGACACTAGAAAGAATAGAGAGGGCAAGCCGATTTCTAAGTGTGACATTTCTCTCAAAGTTTATTACAAGTGCATTTGGTGTTGTGTGAGACATTTGAGGCATCACACTTTGGGTGCCAGGCTCACAAGGTTTTCAAGGAATCCAAATTACTACAAGGTATGTATTTCTAGCTATCTTTTATGTTTACAGTTCCCCATGTATGTTAGATAGGATTAAGAACCTTGGAAATCAAATTTTGCAAGTATTTTAGACAAACATAGATCCAAGGTTTCTAGGATTGCATGTACACTTTAGGAGTGTTAGAATGCTCAAAACCTTACAGTGGTATCAGAGTCTAGGCTTGTTTGTTTGATACTTGATGCAAAATAGTGAAAAAAGTTGAAATTCTTGCTGTCTGAACAGGGGACTCGCCGACTCCATGGGGGGAATCGACAAGTCCAAGCGTATCTTCAACCAACTCAGCGAGTCAGTTCTTGCACTCGACGAGTTGGTCAGGCAGAGTGCAGATTTTCAATTTTTGCTGCTGAAAATGGACTAGAAACATTACCCTAGACTGTTTTGGTGTATTAAAACTTGTTTTAGATTGTGTAATGGTTGTTCTAATCCATTTACAATGGCTAATATCAAAATTTCATGTTTATATGTGTTCATATGTTCTTGAAATTTTGATATGAATATTCATGTTCTTATGAGTTCTTACAAGATCATAGGAATTATGTGCTATTGATTGGTAGTTAATTCATGAGCATGATGTGTTTTAATGGAGTCCATAACTTGTCCTCAAGTTATGGATAACCAAAAGTCACTTTGTAATAAATCTATTAAAATAACACATAAGTTACAAAAATGAAGAGTCTTCATTTTTAATAAACAATAACTCATAAGTTATGAATTGAAAAGTTTTGTAAAGTTACAAAACTTGCCCTCAAGGTTTGGAACATGTAAAGTCATCTAGTAAACTTTAGTTCCAACCACTAGAATTTTAAAAGTTAAAATTCAACCCTTCTACTTTATAATATTATAAGTTACTAATATATATATATATATATATATATATATATATATATATATATATATATATATATATATATGTGTGTGTGTGTGTGTGTATAAGATCAAGTCGTTTTACCGTTAGTAGGCCTCATTCACGAAGTCGGTCTATAAGGGGGGGGGGGGGGGGGGGGGTTTATAAGGTTGTTGCCTATAAAATGACATCTTAATGAGTGTCCACTCTCACCCACCGCTTCATTGACTGGTGGAGGGTCGTTAGCCGAACGGGTAGGACAATGACTTAAAAAATTCTCATTAAAAGTATAATGATTATTATAAAGTAACTAAATGTTTTCATAAATTCCCATTCTTAGTTACTTTAGGAAAATGTGAATAAGGTGCTAACCCATGAAATTACACTTTGCACTTTGATTAAGTTGTTGGTGGAGCGTGTGTGGTTAATCGACACACTAACTTGGACATAACAAGGTAGGCAAAGGGTGACTTAAGGTTTTTCATAGGTCGGTGGAGCGTGTGTGGTTAACTGGGACACAGATTGAGTGAAAAAAGTTAAGGGTGCCAAGTAATTTGCATGGTTACTTCACACCTTGTTTTGTGATCCTCGGCATCCCAGTCACAAAACCTGAAGGGCACACTCGAGATTGAAACATGTCATTGAAAAGTTCAATGAATCTCAAAAGAATCTAGGTGTTTCTAAGAACCAATTAAAACCTAATAATTTATATTTTGTTTTTCATGGTGGAAATTAGTGAATCGTTATTCACCTACCTTTCAAATATGTTATAGCTTAGATTACGGCATCCCTCTTCTAAGTTATAATATATTGTGAGTGGGTCCTAGCCTTAATATTATATTTGGGTGTTTTATTAAGGAATATCTTTATATGTAATCTAAACTTGTTTTCTTCTTTTCAGATTTCATCCAACAATGTTGCTTCTGGCTCAAACCCTACCATCTCCTTCTCTCTCATGAACCTTTGTGGGAGAGTCATCTTTGATGGTGCCAACTTTATGGATTGGATCCGGAACATCAGGATGGTCACTCGCTATGAGGATAAGGAATATGTCCTCGATAAGGATCTGAAGGAAATTGATGAGTCCACTGCTACCCCTCAGTATATCGATGACTTCCGGGCACATGAAAGAGATGCTACCAAAGTGACATGCATCATGTTAGCCACTATGACAGCCAAGCTCCAAAAGTCCTATGAGGACTACTATCCTTTTGAGATGCACCAGGATTTGATGGACCACTACCATCAGAGTGCTCGTCAAGAGCGATATGAAATCATTTCCTCCATGATAACAACCCGGATGAAGGATGGTGAACCCATCACGGGCCACATGCAGAAAATGCAAAGGTATGTGGACCGTTTGCTGAAGCTAAATGTGAACTTCCCTGAGGAGTTAGCAATAAATATCATTTTTCACTCCTTACCCTCGTGTTATGATCAATTATGCATGACATACCACATGAACAAGGAGGAAGTTACCCTCAGCAAGCTTCAAGGACTCCTAAAGACCGTTGAATCAGGTCTTAAAGGTAAGTCGGTTGTTACCACTTCTACTCCTACTCCAAACTCCGCCCATGTCCTGGCAATCGGGAAAAGTAGAGGGAAAAAGAGGAAGAACCCTTTGAATGGTACCAAGGGTAAGACCCTTGATGGCTCCTCTTCAAGTGGAACCAAGAAAGGTTTCGTCACTGCTTCTTCTAATCTAAAAGAGGCTGAATGCTTCTATTGCCATGAAAAGTAGCATTGGAAGCGGAATTGCCCAAAGTACCAACAAGATATTAAGGATGAGAAAGTAAAACCCAACCATGCAAATATTTACACAATATTGTCTAATAACTCACCCTATTTTATTTCTTGGGTCCTTGATACAGGTTGTGGAATTCACATATGTTCTGATTTGCAGGGAGTAAGAAGAAGTGAGAATGTGGAGCATGGAAAGATAAACTTGATCATGGGGAATAAGAAAGCTTCACCTGTCACCAAGATTGGAGTTTATTCATTGTTGCTAAGTAGTGGGTTTACATTAGATTTGAATAAATGTTGTTACTCGCTTGAAATGGAAAGTAATATTATTTCCTTTCATGTTTTGTACAAACAAGGGTTTACCTTCTTTTTTTGATAATGAAGTTGGTGGAATAAATGCTTTCTTTAATAATGTTCTTTATTTTAAAGCATTACCTTGTGATGGTGTGTATGAAGCTGTGTTTGTTGTAGATAACCTAGGAAATAATGTGTTGTGTATTGATTCTTCTAATAATAATAACTTAGATAAAGCATCATTATGGCATTGTCGTCTTGGACATGTAAGCAAGAAACGCATAGGCCAAATCCAAAAATATGGAGTCTTGGAGTCATTTGACCTAAAGTCAGATGACAGTTGTGAATCATGCTTACTTGGAAAAATGACAAAGTCACCCTTTACTGGCTCTTTTGCAAGGGGTGAAGGTTTATTGGATCTAGTGCACACAGATGTGTATGGACCCTTCAAAACTTCCACAAGGGATGCTAATCGTTATTATGTGACTTTTATAGATGATTTTAGTAGATATGGTTATGTCTACTTAATCAAGCATAAGTTAGAGACTTTTGAAAGGTTTAAAGAGTTTAAACAAGAATTCGAGAATCAATTGGGCAGGAACATTAAGATGCTTCGATCTGATCGTGGTTGTGAGTATCTTAGTACAGAGTTCCTCGACTATCTTAGGGAATGTGGGATTGTCTCACAATTGACACCTCCCAGGACACCATAATTGAATGGTGTGGCTAAGAGGCGTAATCGAACCTTGTTGGATATGGTTCGTTCCATGATGAGTCGAGTTTCGCTACCAATCTCATTTTGGAGGTATGCCTTATAGACTACCGCCCATATCCTTAATCTAGTCCCTACAAAGAAAGTTGTCAAAACTCCTCATGAGATGTGGAATGGAAAAGTTCCTAATCTAGACCACATCAAGATTTGGGGTTGCAAGGCTTTCGTGAGGCGTGAGACTCATGATAAGCTCCAACCTCAAAGTGAGAGGTGTATTTTCATCGGTTACCCACATAAATCCTTTGGTTACCTCTTCTATAGACCCAGTGAGAATGTGGTCTTTGTAGCAAGGAGGGGTGTCTTTCGAGAGAGAGGGAGAGTTCATAAGCCAAGGAAACAGTGGGAGGCAAATTGACCTCGAAGAAATTCAAGAGTCACGTGGTGAAGGAACTTCAAACCCTAGAAGTCAACCCGAGGAGGAAAATCCTGTTGATCCAATTTACGAGTATGTACCTCTGAGGCATTCCACATGGGTTAGGAATGCACCTGAGCACTATTATGGTTTCCATATTACTGCGGAAGGTGAGACACTTATCAGTGATGAGACACTGGTAAGTCTAGATGAACCTAACAACTATGAGGAAGCCATGGCAGGCCCCGAGTCTGCTAAATGGAAGGAGGCAATGGACAGGGAGATACAGTCCATGTATGACAATCAAGTTTGGAACTTGGTTGACAATGTACCAGGTCGCAAGACAGTTGGGTGCAAATGGATCTTCAAGAAGAAGGTCGACATGGATGGTAATGTA
Organism: Lactuca sativa; assembly: GCF_002870075.4. NCBI lineage: Eukaryota > Viridiplantae > Streptophyta > Magnoliopsida > Asterales > Asteraceae > Lactuca > Lactuca sativa. The sequence goes on along the minus strand of NC_056629.2, from coordinate 172,225,633 downwards.
CACACGTATAAGGCGCGACTGGTTGCAAAGGGCTTCTCTCAAACTCCGGAAGTTGATTATGATGAGACCTTTTAACCATTATCAAAGATTAAGTCTATTAGGGTCCTGTTAGCCATTGCTGCATTTCATGATTATGAAATATGGCAAATGGATGTCAAAACCGCCTTCCTTAATGGAAGTTTGGATGAAGATGTTTACTTGTGTCAGCCAGAGGATTTTGTCAGTACAAAATACCCTAATAGAGTGTGTAAGATTTAGAAATCCATCTATGGATTGAAACAAGCACCTTGCAGATGGAATCTTTGTTTCGATGAGAAAGTCAAAGAGTTTGCCTTTTCGAGGAGTGAAGATGAATCTTGTGTATATGTCAAGGCTAGTGGGAGTATAGTTAGATTTTTGGTATTGTATGTGGATGGCATACTACTCATAGGAAATGACATCCCAACCTTGCAGGAAGTGAAGTCCTGGCTTGGGAAGTGTTTCGCCATGAAAGACCTAGGAGAAGTTGCCTATATTCTAGGGATAAGGATTCTGAGAGACCGGAGTAAAAGACTAATTGGACTTAGTCAGAGTACCTACTTAGATAAGGTGTTGAAGAGGTTCAGCATGCAAGATTCCAAGAAAGGAGAGTTACCCATCTAGAGTAATGCCAGATTGAGTAAGACTCAGAGCCCGAGTATCGAGGCTGAAATAGCAAAAATGAGTCGAGTACCTTATGCTTTCGCTGTAGGCTCGATCATGTATGCTATGACTTGTACTCGTCCTGATGTAGCATTTCCTTTGAGCATGGTTAGCAAATATCAGGGGAATCTTGGCAAGGCTCACTGGACCGCGGTAAAGAATATCCTCAAGTACATGCGGAGGACTAAGGATTGGGTCCTTACCCTCGGTGGGAGTGATGACTTAAGAGTTGTGGGGTATAGTGATGCTAGCTTCCAGATAGAGCTGAAGGATGATATTAGTTTTAGTAGTTAGATAGCTTTAAAATTTGTAAAGTGTAATTGACATTTGATGACCAATAAAAGTTTTGTTTATTTATGAGTAAAGTGTTCCTATCTTTTGTCAATCGTTTACTATATTTTTTTTTGCATGTTTTGACTTCCAGAATATTTATGTTATGTGTTACATATTATTCAAATTCTCCACAGTCGGTCATATGTTGGAAGTAGGTATGAATAAGGACTATCATAAGTTGGTTGTAGATGTCTAAGATGTTGGACATGGCTACAACACTCATGAGTGCTTATAAGTTCTGAGTATTAGATTCAACCCACGCTCACTGGTATCACTTCATGGAATTTATCTCGAGTGATCGTGAGATGGTAATATCATATAAGTCTTCAAACCTAGAAATATGACTTGTTGCCTATGAGTTGGTTATGCATTGATTGTACAAAAACGCATTGGTAACTTGATGTTATAAAACGTACTTTTGTGTGTGATTCAACAAGTAGTAGAACAAGCATATGAGTCGAAGTTTATTTGTTACTTCTTGGATTAGAAGCGATATCTTGGCCCCTCGATGATTTTGTTTTAACCTATGTACCGGGCCCGGTCAGAACTAAGTTGATGTGTTCAATTAAGTTCTTTGTCAAACAAATCGGAAATCGAGAAACAAACAATTGGATAATAAGTAAGACATTGTTCCATGTATTTGTCTGGCTGATATCTAGAACAGAGAATTATATGATCACTTATCTTAAATGGCGTATCATCATCATCTCAGTTTCGAGAGACATTGAAAGAGCTACGATTGCTGATCGGTTCCTGAAGTCATACTTGCAGTTATAGTTATTAGACTTATCCAAGTGGAAGACTGTTGGATAAGGTGTCTAAGTCCATAACTATTTCTGGTATGTACTTGACTTGGTTTGGCATGGTCCATTTGGGTTGCATGACATCATGCAATTGGATAGACTAAAATGAGAGAAATAACACTTATGGTTTATTAATATATTATAAGTTCTAATATATTAATAATATTATTTAATTATTATTGATCAAGAATTAATTTAGAATTAATTAAGTGATCAAAATGTGACTAATTAAATATATGGGTTGATTGTGTAAATCACTCATACTTGTATAGTGGGCTAATGCTCCACGGATTATCAAGTCAGGCTAAAATACCATAGGATGCTCCATGGTGGTTATAGAACTCATGGGTCATGGAAATGAAAGTTCATATGACAATTAGGGTTTACATGGTGTAACCCTAATTGTAACACACTATATAAGTAACATAAAGTTCACCAAAATCGGACACTAGAAAGAATAGAGAGGGCAAGCCGATTTCTAAGTGTGACATTTCTCTCAAAGTTTATTCCAAGTGCATTTGGTGTTGTGTGAGACATTTGAGGCATCACACTTGGGGTGCTAGGCTCACAAGGTTTTTAAGGAATCCAAATTACTACAAGGTATGTATTTCAAGCTATCTTTTATGTTTAAAGTTCCTCATGTATGCTAGATAGGATTAAGAACCTTGGAAATCAAATTTTGCATGTATTTTAGACATACATAGATCCAAGGTTTCTAGGGATGCATGTACACCTTAGGAGTGTTAGAATGCTCAAAACCTTACAGGTGCCACCACCCAAGTCACTGCGGTACGTCTTTGTCGTATGGACGAAGAACACGAGCGAACAATAGAGTACACATTTTCCCTCCAGAAAGACATTACCATTGCTAGAGCCGAGGTAAGGGAGTTCCGGAAAAGCAAAGCCAAAATAGAGAGGCGCATCATCGAGGCTAAACGCCAAGTAGCTCAAGCTCAGACTTCCACGGCCACATACCATGGTCCGCAGCATACCACCCGCTCGGAGTAGAGCACGTACTACTTGTGCTATGTATAAACTTATCAAGTGAGCGTTGATGCTACTCTTTCCTTTATGTATGTAAACCCGACAGATTGTGAGTACACAATTCGGGGGTCTAAATGCTGTCAAAATTTCCCATTTTCATTGATGTACTCTAGACTTGTGTTAAGGTCAAATTTTCCCGATCGATGTATCGAATATTAATATCAATGAGATTGACACGCATTTATTATTTCATTGGGTATTTCATTAAGTTCTTAAAATACTAAGGAAATCATGTACTTATTGTTGTAGGTTTCCATTTCGCAATTAACTTACAAATTTGATAGTGTTCGGAACATAAAGCATATAATACTAAGACTTTCCATAACCATTTCTGAAGACTTATCAAGAATTCATCTTTTAACTTATGGCAAATCATGCCGCCAAGAAGGAATCCACGACGCATCAATACTACAGGAACACCGCCACCTCCTCCACCACCACCATCCCCATCAATAGATAATGCTGTTTTTCAAGCTGTCGTAACAGCTGCTGTGACAACAACGATGGCACAAATGAGTAACAACAGGTTTGGAGGAGGGATAAATAGCTTTACCAATGGCCAACACCAGGTTCGTTCTGGGGAAAGAACTTACAAGGACTTCACCAACAAAAAATCTATATCCTTTAATGGGACTGGAGGAGTAATGGCCCCATCCCAATGTATAGAGAAAACGGAAGCAGTATTCGAGATCTGCTCATGCGAAGAAGGGAGCAAGGTAAAATTTGCTGCCTGTACTTTCTCCGAACGAGCCCTAACATGGTGGAATGGCCATGTTAAGTCACTAACATTGGTAGTGGCTAACTCCATGAGTTGGGAGAACCTAAAACGAATGCTAATGCAAGAGTATTGTCCAAGAGGCGAGGTATAGAAGCTCGAATAAGAGCTTTGGGGCCTTACTATGGTAGGCTCAGACATCACGACCTATACCAATAGGTTCAATGACTTAGAAAAATTTTTCCCGGGAATGGTTGCTCTAGAGAGCAAGAAGATCGAGAGGTATATCTAGGGACTGTCACCCCAGATTCAAGGAAGTGTATTAGCTTCCAAGCTAGTTACTTTCGATAGCGCCAAACAGTTGGCACAGGCCCTCGTTGACCATGGTGTCTGCCAAGGATTCATGACTATTGTTCCAGTGCAACCTAGAGGAAGCAACAACAACAAAAACAATAAGAAGTTTTGGAATAAGAGGAAGGGTCAATTTTCGCAGGAACCTTCCAAGAAACAACAGATAGTGGCAGTCCATGCCGCTACTGCTCTCACTGTTGTTCCTGTTACCCCTACACCAGCAAAACAATATGCTAGAAACCTACCAAACTGCGGAAAATGCAATTTCCATCATAAAGGAAATTGTCGGGAGGTGCACTATAATAACTGCAACAGGAAAGGGCACACTGCCCGTTTCTGTAAGGCACCGGCACGACCAATCACCCAAGTTCCTAGAGTCGGTGTGGACCAGGCGTGTTATGGGTGTGGTGAAGTTGGGCACTACAAGAGAGATTGACCTAAGGCAAGGAATGCTGGCGGCGTAGGAAGAGTGATGGCAATAGGTCAGACGAAGAAATAGCTGATCCCACGGTGGTTACAGGTACGTTTCTCCTCAATAACACGTATGCATGCATACTCTGATTGTGGTGCGAAGAGGAGTTTCGTGATCCATGAATTCAAACACTTACTTAAACAAAACCCTCAATCACTCAATAAGATATTTATAGTAGAAATGGCTAACGGTAAAACAGAAAGCACAAAAGATATGTACGTAGGCTGCACGCTAGATCTAAATGAACACTCGTTCCAAATCGATCTAATGTCGATCACTATAAGAAACTTTTATGTCATCATCGGTATGGATTGGTTAAGCCTTCACCATGCCGATATACTTTGTCACGAAAGGGTCGTTAGCCTTAATCTGCCAAATGAAAAAAACTCGTATCATATATGGTGACAAACCCGGTACCAATTTACAGATCATCTCTTGCGTCAAAGCCCAACAATACCTGTACAAGGAATACCATGCTTTCCTAGCCCACGTGGTAGATAAGGAAAAAGAAACGAAAGACATCAAAGACATTCCAGAAGTCTACGATTTCCCCGACGTCTTCCCTGAAGATCTTCCAGGAGTTCCACCAGAACGTCAAGTCGAGTTCAGAATCAACTTGATTCCCAGAGCTACCCTAGTAGCAAAATCACCGTACCGTCTAGTACCGGCAGAGATGCATCAATTATCCAGCCAACTAAACGAGCTATTCAGCAAAGGATTCATCAGGCCGAGCTTCTCACCTTGGGGAGAACCAGTCCTATTCGTAAAGAAGAAGGATGGATCTTTTCGCATGTGCATCGATTACCGGAAACTAAACAAGCTCACAATCAAGAACTGATATCCCCTACCGCGCATAGAAGATTTGTTCGACCAACTCCAAGGAGCAAGCTACTTCTCAAAGGTCGATTTAAGATCTGGGTATCACCAACTGCGAGTCCTGGAAGGAGATGTTCCCAATACGGCATTCCGAACTCGTTATGGTTATTACAAGTTTGTAGTGATGCCCTTTGGATTAACAAATACACCGGTGGTGTTCATGGACTTAATGAACCGAGTATGTCGTTCTTTCCTAGACAAATTTGTGATCGTGTTCATAGATCATATAGTCATCTATTCGAAGAGTAAAGAAGAACATAGTCAACACCTTCGACAAATCTTGGAAACATTAAGGGAAGAGAAGTTATACGCAAAATTCTCAACGTGCGAATTTTGGATTCGGAAAGTAGATTTCCTAGGTCACGTGGTTAGAAAAGACGAGATACACATGGACCCTTCCAAAATCAAGGCAATCGAGAGCTGGTCAGCTCCAAGAACCCCAATGAAAATCCAACAATTCTTGGGCCTTGCTGGTTATTACCGAAGATTCATACAAAATTTCTCGAAGGTTGCTAAACCACTTACCACCCTGACTTAGAAGGGTGTAACCTTCAGCTGGGAAGAAAGACAAGACGATGCGTTCCAAACACTAAAACAAGCCCTATGCAGCGCACCTATATTATTTTTGCCAGAAGGAACGGAAGACTTTGTGGTCTACTATGACGCATCAAACCAAGGTCTTGGGTGTGTTCTAATGCAACGAGGAAAGGTCATCGCATATGCCTCGAGACAGCTCAAGACGCACGAGGTCAACTACACTACCCACGACCTCGAACTGGGAGCATTCATTTTCGCTCTAAAGATCTGGAGACACTATCTCTACGACACAAAATGCACATTCTTCACCGATCATAAGAGCCTTCAGCACATTCTCAACCAAAAGAACTCAACATGAGACAAAGACGATGGGTTGAACTACTGAGCGATTACGAATGCGAAATTCGTTATCATCCTGGAAAAGCTAATGTAGTAACTGATGCTCTCAGTGGAAAGGAATACTCGTGCCGCATAGTGAAATCCTTAACCATGACGATCCATTCACACCTGTCCACGCAAATCAAAGAAGGTCAAATGGAAGCCTTGAAAACCGAAAACGTGGCTGGCGAAGCATTAAGAGGAATGGATAAGAATCTTGAAGTCAAGGGTGATGGAGTTTGTTACTTCATGAATCAGATCTGGACATCGAAGTTTGGTGGATTCAGAGACGTTGTCATGAATGAGGCTCATAAGACTCGATACTCCGTGTATCCCGGTTCAGACAAGATGTATATGGACCTCAAGAAATTATACTGGTGGCCGAACATGAAAGCCGAAATTAGGGCATTTAGTACCATTCATGTACATTCATTCTTTAAACTTGATTTTATTATTATTATTATTATTATTATTATTATTATTATTATTATTATTATTATTATTATTAAAGTTTAATTTGTTGATTGAATTTTGACTTTTTGATAAATGTAGCCATTTAAGTTTTCATCTTCATGACCGCCTAACCTGATTAATAACCAAGTCATGTGTGCGGCCTATGAAATTGTTTAAAGCGACGTCGTTTTCGCTATTTTGCAGTCTATTTTCAGCAAAAAAAAAAAAAAAAAAAAAAAAAAGAATTTCGCTTAAATAATAGAAGAAACTTTAATTTTTTTTGCTGAATTTGTCTTTTTTTCTCTATTAATTATCATCTTATATATCGATAACAAATAAGGTTAGTATTTAAATAATATAAATTTCTAAAATTAAAACCACGTATATGAAAACTTTTATTCAAAATTGTAACTAAAAGTTTAAATTTTTTAACAGTCGCATTTTCTTGGGACCGAAAAGTTTTTACAACGGTCATAATTTGAGGGGCATTTTGGTCCAGATATTCCAACAGCTATGTTTTTTTTACCCGTATAAGTAAACATTCAGATAAAATTACACATTTTACATCCCTCCACTCTCTCACTTTGAAATTTACTATTCTCCCTCCCATTTCTTTCACCAACATTGTTATGGAAGAACCATCACCATTACCTTTAGCAGCAGCAACAACATTAGAAGCATCACCAGAATCATCATGCGAAAGTTCAACTCCTGAAATTTTTATCTACGATCATGATCTTGTAACCGACTTACAACTAAAGTGGATAATCGAAGCTAATCTCCCCTGCCATATCGTCGACAGCGATCACTTCACAGAATTAATGGAATGCCTGCAACCACAATACGAAAGGGTGAGTAGCACTACTATTCTAAAACGTGCATTTAAACTTTACATTCAATCGAAAAAAGATTTGATTAAATATTTTGAAAATTTTCAAAGCAAAGTTTGTTTAACCATCCATGCATGGAAGACTACGGGGCAAGATATTCCATATACTTGCATTACATGTCATTGGATCGATCCTGAAACATGGAAAATGTCTAAAAGAATCATTTCTCCCGAAGAATATACAGACATTTATGAAGTCATTCTCTCGAGCATTTGTGAATTTAAGTTGAAAGAAAAGGTAATGAACGTCAGTATTGACGATTCGGATGGGTTTTATACAGCCGATTTGAAAAGGTTCAAAAGAGAAGTAAAGCCTATGTTTAATGGTGTCTTTTTTCATACAAAATGTGCATGTCATATGTTGAACTCAATGGTGAAATCGATTCTTGATTATGTTGCTCCTGTCGTAACAAAATTTGAAAAGTTGTGCGCTTATGTATTCTATTATCATGCAAAAGAATTCAGAAAATTTCTACGTGGAAAAGGTGCGAAGTTTTCTTCTCACATAGGCGTACATATAGAGCAAGATTGGAACACTACCTACGACATGTTAGGTCGTATGGTGAAACAAAAACAGCTACTTGTCGAGTTTTATGCTACTTGTGGTGATAATGAGAGTGATAGCGATAATGATAGTGGTATTGATATTGATGATAACGATTGGGAAAGCATCGAATCACTTTTGGGTATTTTGAAAGTGTTTCGTAGTTCTACAATACGTTTATCAAACGCTTATTATCCCACTACACCTCTAGTTTTGGAAGAGATTCTGTTACTCACTCATATGTTTAAAGAATATAAACAGAAACCCTTTTGGGAACCGGGTATTCTTGGAATGCAGTCGAAGTTATTACAATACTATGAAACAATGCCTGAGGTTTTCACATGTGCAGCTGCTTTGAATCCTAAGATTGGACTTAATGGTGTTGAGAATATTCTAGAGGATATTGAGGGATACTTGGGATTGGATACAAGTAATGATTATGCAAAGGCTAGTATGAGAAAATGTTATGATGCTTTGCATGAGATGTTTGATTACTATGAAAAGATGTGTAGAGGAAGAGGTGGTGAAAGAGATTTGATAATGGAATCGGGTTCAAGAAATATCATAATGGAATCGGTTTCGAGAAAGGATTCAAGAAGTGTGGTGATTTCGAATGAGCTTGAGTTATATAAAAAGACGGATTTCTTGAATGTAATGAGGTGTGATGAATATGAGAATTTTGATATCTTGGAATGGTGGAGAAGTAAAGGGCGTTATCAGTATCCTATTTTGGCTGAAATGGCACGAGATTTACTAACTGTTCAAGCGAGTACATTAGCTTTGGAGTTTGCTTTTTGTTTGAATGGCAGGGTTTTGGATGAGCCGACAACGTACAAGATGAGTCTCCTATCAAGCCCAAAATGGTACGAAGTGCGCGTTTTCTTGAAGGAACATTTTGATGCAAGTGATCATGCGAAAGAAAAGGTGAAATTAGTTGAAGATGGTGAAGAAAGTGAAGATGTGGATTGGTTTTCTGATAGCTCCGATGAAGAAATGAGTTGAACAAGAGATTGATTCGGATATTTTGAAAATGATGATGAAAGTGAAGATGTGGTTTTGTTTTGATCCAGATTTGTTGAAGATGATGATGGACGTGAAGATAATTTGCTAGATTACTGATAGGTCAGATGAAGAAATGAAGTGAATGCAACAAGATTTGTAACGAATGCTTTTTGTATTCAGATTTGTAACGAATGCTTTTTGTCTTTTAGAATTTATAACTACGCAACTTTCTTAATATGAATAAAAGTACTTCGGTTGTTTGACAAAGGATAACTTCTTTTAAGTCGTTAAGAGGTCCGAAAACGAATAAAAGGGCAATCGGAAGAGCTCTGAATATGAAAAACTTGGAAAAGGGGAATCCGAAGAGAACCTGTTAAAATAAATAAAACTCCCAAAATTACCAAAATTAATAATAATAATAAATACATCCTTTGAGCAAAAAATATATTGCAAACTTCGCTAACAAGATAATCTTGAAATACCCAGAAAACCAATTGGGTCTTTTTCAATCGCAACTTTTTAGATTTTAGTTAAAAGTAACCGACGTTTAAATATTTTATTTATCTAGTTGAAAACTTGAAATCTAAACAAATTTGACCTCAACTAAGTTTAGGTAGAAACAGAAAGATCTATTTGTCGCCTCCTAAAATCAAAGTAACTAAGATGGTTTCATGCAATCTATTTGACCTCAATTTCGAGTTTAAGACGAAGGGATCTATTGTCACTGGATCTTGATTAGAAAAGTGTTTCACATAACGGTCATCTTTAGGGTTTATTAGGTCATCCGTTATACCGACCACTAACCACTATAGTGTTGGGTGACACATCATTATCACTAGCTACCACTAAAAGGTTGGGATATTAATAATAAAAAAATATATATTTTTTAATTAAATAAATATAGAGAGAGATGGAAAAAGGTAGAGAGAGATAGAGAGGAATAGAGAGAGAACGAAGCTGATTGGGTGTGGTGATCCGTGCTCCTCACTGCATATGACCACGAAAGGGTTCCACCACTAACACTATGGGATGGTGTTCACATTTGTGGTTAGTGGCCACATAGACCACGGAAGCTCTCGTGATGACCATACCAGAAGGTCTTATGGTAGTAATATTCACTACGATATTACTACCTTTTGGAAATGATCACCACTTCATGTTATTTATCTTTTTTTTTTTTTTGTTGACATTAGATTAAATAAAATACTTATTATATATATATATATATATATATATATATATATATATATATATATATATATATATATATATATATATATATATATATATTTTTACTAGTGTCCAATGAGAATTAGCCTAACTTTTAATCAGCCCATCAAGCTTTTTCTTAGCCCAACTTTTCAACCCATGTTAAAAATTAGGCTCTTATTAATTTATGTTTATCTTATATTTCATTTGCAGCCAAAGAACTCAACCACTTCTTCTTCTTCTTCTTCTTACAAGATTTTCCCAACCACCTCATTTCTTCTTCTTTGTTCAACATTCTCCTATTTTGTCACATAGATGATCAAAAGCAAACGTTCTCTCACCGTTTCGAAGAGAGAAAGAAAGCTATTGGTCGTGATAACCCGTGACCAACTCCAATCCGCATCGTCCCTATACACCTTGGCAACGTTGTTCACGCATGGACATAACCTACACATCAGCCTCCAACGCGTAGAAACACACTCATACCAAAGTTAAGGTTGACATTTTGAACACCATATTTTAAATCCATTCCATAACCTTAACTTGGAAGGTATTAAACATAAGTTATATATAAGGTTATTATCATAAAATCCTTTGTATTTTAACCCTAAAAAGCGCATCACTTTTTTATTTCTGTAAAACCAATTTTTCAGAAGCCTTTTAACTATGAGATTTAAAAATGATTCATCTAGTGGTTTTTTTAAAATAAAATGCAAGGACATTTTAAAGGTATATATATATATATATATATATATATATATATATATATATATATATATATATATATATATATATATATATATATAGGGTTTATCTAAAAATGATAACTTTTATCATTTTATTGTAACTCTTTTGAAAAGGTTCTTATTCTTAGTATTTTGTTTTCCTAGGATAAGCTAATCTTTTAATACTTTTATTCTATATCTTTTCCTTTATAGTTTTATTATCTTTTCATCCTTTTATTACTTCTTATGTATTTTCCTCTAGGTAGTTTGGTTTATTAGGGTCGGTGGATAATGTCACAATGAGTCCCTATAACCAAGCTATATGACTTGAAATTTCCCCGTCATGACGCTTTATCAGACATCATGAAAAAGACTATAAAGTTGTGTATGTCGGTGTTGTAGCTAGCAACCACAGATGTGAGTGTTAATCTCATATAGATCTATACATATTTTTAACGCTCACTTAAAATTAACCAATTATAGGTCCGGGGTAGCCGAATATTAATCAGCTACGTGCCTCATTTAACACTTAATTTGTTAACCCTTAATAAGTATGTTTATTTATCTTTGTTATTCTTTCGTTATTTTTTGTTTTCCTTACATAATTATTCATATATATATATATATATATATATATATATATATATATATATATATATATATATATATATATATATATACTTAATCCTATATATAATAATTATCTTCATATAGTTATTCTTTGATAAGTTATGGTACACTTAAGTATATTGAATATCCTAACATTTTCTTTTCATATAGTTTATTTCATAACTATTTGGATACGTATATGTATTATACCATATCTATATAATAATTATCAGGTTCTTGATATTCTTAGGATACTAGGGCAACGTAACAACTAGGTACAATGCATATCCTAAAATTTGGCCAGCATAACGACCATAAACTAGGTTATTCTAGGGAATAGGCCAACAAAAAAGCTAGGTATAATCCTCGAGTATAATCTTAGGCATTATAACGACTAGGAATAATATCATATTTAAAGTTTAGGTAGGGTAACTACAGGGTATAATCTTATCCTAACGTTTTCATCAAGCAACCTCTACTAGCATGTAACCCAAACGATATAATGCAACCTAACGTATTCGATTAATCGTTAGTCGATATTAATGGAAGTCTCTAATAGCATAAAGCAAGCAGCATTCGGGCATCAAGCAACCTCTACCAGCATGTAACACAAACGGCTATCCAAACCAACACATGAAACCACACTAGCATACCACCCCAGTTGCTGTAACCACAAAACTCACAACTCCTAGAGATTACTATTCATAAGCATGCAACACTACCAACTCACATAATAGACACAAAAGGCATCTCTCCTAAGCAGACACACTAGCATGCAATATTGAGCAGATCCCTAACCTTAAACTAGCATACAATTCTATCAGCTCAAAAAAAACTCATCACAACACAATATCAAGTAAGAGTATTTTGCGAAATCACCGCTCGGGATCTGGCTAATTATACACACCGCTTCGGACCTACTTTCAAAACCGTTTAATTTCCTTGGAAAATCGTGTGATGAAAAATCATTTCTATTGAAAAGTTATCAACTCCTCAGTTTGAGTCCATACATACCCGAGGGTGTGCCCGAATCCCTCAAACCAAGGCTCTGATACCAAATTGTAACACCTCAAATTTCAAAACAAAATTTTTATTTTTAATTCATCAACGTTATTCATAAATCCAAGTCATCACAAGATTTTAAATCATTATCAAAACAATATCAAAGTATCCCAAAATTCACAAGACATCATAAGCAGGCAAATGTGTATAATCATGCCTCCACCTTCTCGCAATCTACAAAAGTACATGAAACACATTTAAATCAACACTGTAAGCACGAAGCTTAGTGTTTTCCCCAAAATACCACATACACAAATAATTAGCCTCTCATGGCTAAATCTCAATAAGGACCCTCCGGTTATAACTCAATATATACATAGAATAATATAACAGCATAAGTCACAAAGACAGGATGCATAATAACAAATATCTCAGTATAAACAAATAAGACCTTCCGGTCAATAATACGAATAAGACCATTCGGTCAATAATACAAATAAGACCCTTCGGCCAATAATACGAATAAGACCCTCCAGTCAATAACACAAATAAGACCCTCCAGACACATATAAATTACCACACATGTAAGTACAGTGAGAAGACTCACGTCGGGAGATAAACAGATCCTACAACTGTTGTTGCTGCACACCGGCCCCAAACAATGAGCCAAACCTACATTTAAACTTGATTAGGATCTAAGACTAATGTGACATCCCCATTTTCACGGCCAGAAAAGACCGATTTGTTTATGCTTTATTTTGAAAATTAGAGTAATCTTTAAAAGAAAAGTGTTGCGGAATTTGTTCCCAGAAAAACATGATAAATACGTTACCAAAGCATTTCTGAAGAAATGTATTTTATTCGTTTAAAACATTGGGATGTCATCGTCAATACAGAAACATAAGCATAAACAGAACTTACATTCATTATCACTAGTGATTTAGATCTTATTAATCTCTCAGTGTAATGTAACTTCATATCGACACCTGTGATACAAATGAATTGAGTGGGTCAGGTTGGGAAACCTGGTGAGTACACAGGGTTTTCAACCCACAATAATATAATTATTATGTTTAATCATCAAACGGTTAACGCAACTACCTGTTCCCATTATCTTCTTTACTCTTAAGGATCTACCCTAAGAATCCGCAATTCCTCGTTCATTCATTCCTAAGGAGTATCCTAAGGAATAGGCACGAAGTCCGTCATCGCCATGGTTTATACAACAGGCACTAAGTCCATAGTCGTCAGGGTTTATACAACATGCACTAAGTCCATAGTCGTCAGGGTTTATACAACATGCGCTAAGTCCATAGTCGTCAGGGTTTATACAATAGGCACTAAGTCCATAGTTGCCAAGGTTTATGCAAGTGGCACTAAGTCCATAATCGCCAGGGTTTATACAATAGGCGCTAAGTCCATAGTTGCCAATGTTTACTTATAACCTCTATCATCCCTCCTCATTCATCTACCCATGTTTTACCCAACATATGTGTAGATATAAAATACATATACAATTTAACTCATTTAAAACATGTATAAAATCGTTCATTTAGCATATATAAGAAGTATTCAAATAATATGCACACATAGCATGTAATTTATATAAAATATTTCATATCTATGTGTAAGATGAAAGTAACTATGCACTCACTTGTTAAAGTGATGATTCCAAATTCGGGTAGCGCTTCGCTTCTAATGATTCTATTTTCTATCGACGAAACCTACGGGGGGGGGGGGGGGGGGGGGGGGGTTGGCTAGGAGCCAGGCTGTGCAGGGGCAGAAAATCCGAGCCAAAAGCTCTTCTTCTCGGAGCCTTCAGGCGCTCCGGGACTCGCCTCTAACACTTAGGAAGTGCTAGGGAAAGGGAGAGAGGGTTTGGGGGTAATGGGAGAGAAAGAGTATGAAATGTGTGAGTTTTGGGGGTGATTTACGCCTCTATTTATAGGTTGTTTGGGCCTTCTCACGTCGTGAGAAAGGTTACTCTCGTCGTGAACTTTGCGTAGGCTCCAAGGCGAAATCTGGTGCTGACACCTGGCGCCGAACGCAGGTAAAACAGCAAATTTTTAAAAATTCATTACTTTCACATACGAACTTTGTTTTTAACGATCTGTATCTCCACGCGTAGGTAAAGACAATATCTACAACTTTCCTTTTGACTCTGTCGACTAATTCTCTACCCATTTTAAATTTAACAGTATGAGAAGATTATACTGTTAAATGACATCGTAAAATTCATAACTTCTACATACGGACTCCGTTTTCATCTGTCTTTTTATCGTTGAGCTCCTATTAATGAGATCTTCAATTCTCATTTAGGTTGTGTTGGCTAAAAATTGATCGATCTAAAATTCAAATTTCAGGTTGTGCACTACTATGCCAAATCTTGGAAAAATCATAACTTCCTCATACAAAGTTAGATTCAGGTCTTCTTTTTATGCACGCTCTCGGTTTAACGTATACTAAGACTTTCATTTAGATCGCTAAGGCCAAAAAGTACTCTATCGTAAATTCACTATTTACGTCACGCAGTGTCGAGCCGGTTTTGCCGTAAAACTTCGACGAGCCATAACTTCTTCGTTCTAACTCGGATTTCAGCGTTCTTTATATGTACAAAACCCTTGTAACATATCTACAACTTAGTTAAGATTATTCATTTCAAATAATCTTCCATCAAAAAGTCATATTTTCACGTTTATTGTTTCTAAATTGACTAGCCCGAATCTGCGGGCGTTACAATTATCTTCCCCTTAGGATGATTACGTCCCGGAATCATCAACGAAACAGGGCTTGTATAATGATTATATACATTATCTTTTCATCCTAGGTAATAATCATAACTATTACGTCCTTTCAAACGAGTATCTAACTCTTGGACTTCTTGACTACTGTCGGTGCTCGATTTTGCTCCCACTCTCTATCTCATGTTAGACTCCAAATTATGACCTTCCAGTCACAATCTTGATCCTTATTGGAGACTCCTTCTTCTTATTAACAAACTTACGATAAGTTATTTTCTTCGATTACCATAATAGACCGATGGGTTATGTTCTAATGACCTCTCATCGTATGATTCAACGCTTAGACTTAAGTCTTTTAGAGTCAAATTCTGGAATGGAATATACTTTTCTTCATGTTCTATTGTGATATAATCACATTTTAACATGTAGAATTTCTAGCTACCAACTCCTTTAACTACGATCGTGATATTTCTATTGATCACTTTGATTATCCTTCATTTCAATCTTCTGGTTTAAGTCATATGTAACATCGAACTTAGTTCTTTGAACCACATAACATACTCATCTCAGTCGGACTCGCTTTGAAATGACCACTAGGGTTGAAATAACGATCATCTTCTTAATCATTACTAAAACAATGGTAATGACATACGTGAACAAAATGAAATCAATTACTAGCTTCTTGGTAACCGTATGACCTTCCCTGATCCAAGTGTGAGTCTTGTGCTTCCAGTAGTATAGGCATCTACTACATTCACACCTACTCATACTCATCCCAAGTATTGTCTTACATTTTTCCAAGTCACCATACAAGAAAATTAGATAACAACTTAATACACCAGATAACAAAACGAAGGTTTTATATTATTCCTTGAAACAAATACATAGGTGTTCATGTTCACCCTAGACTATGTCTCTAATAGGTTACACCGTACGATACGATGCACATGGCTACTGCATAACTCGATCTTTGGATATGAAGTCCCCATCCTTGATTCCTCACGTTGTTTTCTGCATCCTCGAGGATCATGTGGAATGCCCTTGGCCTTAGTGGTGAGGCTGGCCTTGCTACCTCATTTTTTTTGCGCAGTCTCTAGAAATATGTCCTTCTTTGTTACATCCGTAGCACACATTCTTGTTTAATGCGCACTGTGACAACCCAAAATTTCCGTTTGTTTTAACGCCGTAATTAAGCACGTCAAAAATTAGCCAAATTTATCCCAAAATATTTTTAACCGGATTTAAGCCTGTTGGAATATTTTAAATAATATTCGTCAAGCGAACCAAAAATAAGGAAGTAAAATTTAGAGTTGCCGTGTTTAGCGTAAGTCGCGGAACTCCAAAAATTTGGAATTTACGGACAAAAACTCGGAGTTTTTGACCGCAAACCCCCGAGGGTATAAATATGACACTTAGTCATTTTCTCTCATTTTTCCAACTTCCACCTCAAGAACACTCAAGAAATCCTCTCAACTATCATAAGTTCATCCCATTAAATCCGCCAAAAACGATCATCCAAGCTCCTAGAACGTAAGTGCACTTACCCTAGCTTCTTGTGTGCTTAATAGAAACTTGTTTACACTTGAGATCATCCAAGAACACCAAGAACAAGGTGTTTACGGTCCAAGAACATTCTTGGACCGTAAACCCTTAAATGGGTGCCAAAGTGTGCATTGGTTCATTCTAAGCCTTGACAACTAACATAGATCCCTTCTTGATGAGTTTAACAATCGAAAATCATCCATTTCCCAAGCAAACATGGGTTTACGGTTTGGGGAGATCATCCCAAAAACCGTAAACACCTCCTACAGGGTTTAGATGCCCCTAATGCCTTCTAATGGTTGTGTAATGGAGTAGAACCTCACTTGCATGAACTAGGAACCCCAAGAACATGAAATGAAGGGACAAACATGAGTTTACGGTTTTAGAACATCTCCCAAAACCGTAAACACCTTTCCAAGGTGTTTAAGTGCCCTTAACACCTTCCTATGCTCTTATAAATGACTAGAACCTTGCATGCATGACCTAGAACCACAAAAGCACAAAAGAAATGGACTAACATGAGTTTACAACCGTAAACTCATGTGTTTACGGCCGTAAACTCCCAAGGGAGTGGTCCAAGGACCGTAAACTCCATAAAGTGTCCATTTTGAGCCCCAATCACTTCCATAGCCCTTAAATCAACCCTAGAACCTTTCCTTGTGAAGCATGAAGCCTTAAAGCACACAAATACACCATTACCCTGAGTTTACGGCTATAAACTCATGGGGGATATGGTTCCAAAACCGTAAACACCCCTAGGTATTACCATTTGAGGAGCAAACTCCAATATGAGTCCATACTCTCCTTATATGCAACCCTTAGTACTCCTAGCACTTGTAGCAAAGTGTTTTCATGTAGTTGGACATCCTTACTTGCTTAATTAGTTATTAAATGACTAATTAGATACTTAAATGTATCATTACATGTTAAATAGGATCCGAGTGTGTATTCAAGTCTTCACTTGACACCTAGCGTCCTATACCATCCATTCATCCGAATCGCCCAATTCAGGTGAGTTCATACCCCTAAATCAACCTTTTAAATGATTTTTAACTGTTTTTATGGGGGGAATACAAGTTGAACTATACAGTTATTAGACAAATCACATGAGATTAATAACTGTATAGCAAATGGATTTTTACATGTTAAACTGCTTCATCTAACAAAAGGTTTTCCAATCTCGCTTTCAACTATTGTTAAAGTATGAATTTCTCTTTCAGATTATCATAAGTATTCGAAAGGTTTTCCGAAGGTTTTTCAAAGATTTTCCAAAGGTTTTCAACGTTTGTTTTATAAAATGACGTCAAGTCGTAAATTCTTAATTGTAAAGATTTTCCAAAGGTTTTACCAGAGTTTTCTTCTATGCTTTTATTTCGTTAAATGCATGCCTATATTTGTATAGTTATATAAATAATGTTTAAAGGACTTAGAACGGCTAGTTCGCCCTATTTCCTTTTCCTCATTGGGATGTGGTCTGGTGGGTATCGGTTATCCGTCCGAAGGTCATTTAAATATTAGTTATATATCATGTGTACATGTATAGACATAAAGGTTTCCATCAGCCAGTTCATTTCCCTTGGGTAGCAAGGGCATCCTTCCATTCACCAATCATATACCTGAAACATTAGTAACTATTATAGGAATAGTTAGGAGATTTCTATTTACTATTTCCAGCCCGGAGAATTCCAACGGAGTTAGTTCATTCGTGAGTCTATATCCTTATTCCAATACTTATAATAGAATTCGAAATACGAGATACATCCTCGGGACACGGATTCCACCGTTGTCAAGTTGGTAACCAGAGTCTCCTGGAGGGAGAGCGGGCATTGTGTGTATAGATCTATATGGGCAGACACTCCCACACCCTGACTGCTAGCTACAGTTCCCGGATGACCAAGCCAAGGGGTGACAAATGTCACATTCATTCCGACGCCAGCAGGACGTCAAGTATTCGATTGTCAATCAGTATGGTTACGAGTATCTCTATGTTTACCTTATAACTCGTGGCTTTAAGGTAACAAGAATTATCACGATATTTTTGAAAACATCTTAACCTACTTTCCTAGTTATATACTAGGTCATGTTATAAACCTTTAAACCCACCCACTTAGGATTACCAGGTATTTTAGACCTTGCTAGTTGTATCGTTCATTTGATACTGTCTGGGGTCTGTGTTTCTTGTTTTAGACCTTGCTAGCTGTATCGTTCATTTGATACTGCATGGGGTCTGTGTTTTTCTTTGTTCTAGACCTTATTAGCCATATCGTTCATATGATACCGTCTGGGGTCTGTGTTTCCTTGTTCCAGACTGAGCCAGGTGTATTGTTCATTCGATACCTTCCTGGAGTCTATGTTTTACTTATTTTTAGACTTTGCAAGACATCCCGCCTGAAGTCTATGATTTATTTACCTTTAAGCTTTGCGAGGCATTTCGCCCAGAGTCTAGATTTTATATACTTTTAGACAGCAATGTTTTCTGCTGAGGAAAAATATGATTTCCCTTTTTATTTTACTTGGGGCTTTTCTCATAACACCTTTAAAAGTAAAAACTATATTTTGATAATGATAGTTCTTTTGGGAAATTACTCCTTGAACATAAAACAATTGGGCCTTGGTAGAAGGCTGCTTTTATTTAGAAAATATAGGATTTTCTGGAAAAGATTCTAATACTCCGTAGATTCTAAACCACCACCTTTCATGAGGTTATTTTGAATAAAACATGTATTTATACTAATGTCATCAAATACTTATGAACTCACCAGCATTATACAAATGCTGATACTCGCTTTCAAATAACTTGTATTCTCAGGTCATCGATAGACAGGTACATCCCGGGAGCTTTTGCGAAGTCAGCCTAGAACCGAGCTGCACCTATGTTATGTTCTATATTACTTGAATGTTGCTATGAAATGTAACCTATGTAAAATTATTACTATTAATGCAATGGTTGTTGTGCTTTTATTACTATTGTAGCACCTGGTTTCTGGTACGTAAATTTTATCTAAGTATTTTGCTTTTTTAGCCTTGGACTCGGCGAGTTGTAGGCCCGACTCGCCGAGTAGAGACAGGTTTAGGAACACGTTTAAGTTGGCGACTCGGCGAGTCCACATTCTGGACTCGGCGAGTCCCCGCTGTCTGATGAAACCCTAAATTTCAAGGGTTTGCACCCTATTTAAACCAACCTTATGCACCCCAACCTCGCCCCCTTCACCCTCAGAGCTCCCAACATCGTCCAAACCCTTATTCCTTGTGAGATTGAAGTGCTTTGGTGTGTTTCTTGAAGATTTTGAGAGAAAAGAAGAGTAGATCAAGAAAAGAAGAAGGAGTCCAGACATCCTTGTGTTATCTTAGTGATTTCCTTGAGGTATAACTCAGTTTCCCTCTGTTTCCATACTTATAGTCCCTTATAGCTCCATTAAATTCCTTCTTGAGCCATTTCCAAGCTTGATTGTGATTTAGGGTTGGTAATAAGTTGATTAACCTTTAGATCTAGGCATGATTGAGCTCCAGGAGCTTGGATCTACTGCCTTTATGGAGCCATATTGCATGAAAGCCCTAGATCTACTCTTTTAGTGCATTTTGAGCCCTAAAACCTTCATTGGTGTTTATTTACACGTAAAGCTGGAAACTTTACGTGTTAATCAAGCCCTAGAAACCCAGATCTATGTTTGGCATGAGCTGGATTCGAGCACAATCGAGTATATAGTATTTGCATGTGGACGACTCGGCGAGTCGAGTCGCGAGTCCCCGAGTTTTCCCCCTTTTCGTGTTTGCGGAGTGGAGTAGTGAGTCATGGGGTGTGACTCAGTGAGTCGGAAGCCAGACTCACCCATGAAGGAACTCAGCGAGTCAATGCCCTGACTCGGCGAGTCCAAGGCAATCTTCTTGCCTCAAGAACAGACTCGGCGAGTTGTACATACAACTCGCCGAGTCTCAGCATAGAGTGTTCTTCAGATGAAGACGAACTCGACGATTTGTTCATACAACTCGGCGAGTAGGATGAAGGACGTTTGGACATCAGTTTAGAAGGAAAACTCGTCGATTCGATGCCAAACTCGACGAGTAGAGACGGGATTAAGGTTATTCGAATGGATAAGGACTCGACGAGTTGGCGAGCCAACTCGGCGAGTTGGGTCAACTGGAAGTTGACTTTGACTTTGACTTTTGGCTTGGTTAGGGGTAAATGGTCATTTTACCCTGAAGTTGTTTAGCAGTATTTGACTGAGTGTTTTCTGGGAATTATAGCCGGAGGATTTCCGAGGCAGCAACAGCAGAAGACAGTCAGTTCCCACGCAGATCAGCAGCTACTTTGAGGTGAGTTACCTTCCAGTAGCGGTGGGTCTACGGCCACAATGTCGGCCCACCAGTAGGAGTTGTATGATAGATGATTGTCTCTGTGATATTCATCTAGGGTTGCTACTACCTGTGTTATGTTTATGTGCTAGTATGATATGATGTTATGTGATAGTCCCCAGCATCCGGTCATAAGGACTGAAGGGGAGGCCAGCACCCAGATATGCTAGGCAGTATCCGGTCGTAAGGACTGAAGGGGAGACCAGCACCCAGATATGCTAGTCAGTATCCGGTCGTGAGGACCGAAGGGGAGGCCAGCACCCATATATGCTAGGAAGTATCTGGTCGAGAGGACCGAAGGGGTAGGTCGGGCACCCAGATATGCCCGACAATATATGTATGTTATGTGATTATATGGTATGTGGTACAGTGGCGGAACTCACTAAGTTTCGTGCTTACAGTTTTCAGTTTTGGTTTCAGGTACCTCTTCTTTGAAGGGGAAGGAGCTGGCACGGTAGCGGCCCATCACACACATGCCTTGTATTCCGCACTACGAGATCCTCCTGGGAATTTGTACTCTGACATTGTTATGTTTTATAAAATGTTTTTCCAGAAACGCGATATCTTTAATGAAAGGACATGTTCGGTGAATGTTTTATTTCAAATGTTTTGTTAAGTATATGTTTTAAAAATGAAATTTTTGGCTCGTATTTTTTGGGACGTTACAAGTTGGTATTAGAGCCCTGGTTTGAGGGATTCGGACACACCTTCGGGGGTGTTTGAACTCAAATCGAGGGATTAAAAGATTTTGAAAAAGAAAATGTTTTCTAAAAGGCTAAGTAAAGGGTTTTAAGAAAGAACAAAGTGTGTGATGTGCGCGACCGCCCAAGCTCAAGTAAATATTCCCCAAAGTACCCATACATGCTTATGTTATGTTTATCAGTTTCAGTAGAACAACATGCTAGAATAGGACTAAGGATCTAGGAGTGATTCCTTATGTGCCTGCTTTATGTGCTTCAGTGTATGAAAAACTGCATGCTAGAATTGAGTAGACAATAGTAGGATAGCCTGTTTAGGTTATGCCTGATAGTACGAGTTTAGCATTGTATGCTAGTTCAGTTTCTCTCTACGAGGATAGAGTTGCTTGAGATTGTTTCCTTTTGTCCAAATGCTTTTTGCTTTGTGCTATGTGGGCTTTGAATGATGGGAGTTAGCTGTTAGGTGAATACGTTAAAGTCACATGTGATCAGGGTTGAATAATCTCAGAGTGTTGGATTTGACCCTATTGCATAGTTCTTGTTTGATTCCTAACCATTGTAGGGATGATTCCCTTACTCGAAGGATTATCCGAACCTCGTCGCATGTGATTGTATTCAGGTAATAGCTACTTGGCATCACAAAGAGACCTTCAGCAACTGAGGACTGGGTTGGGTGGAGTCAGAGGTTTCCTAGGGTAAGCCTAGGATAAGAGTAGCAGAGATCAGCGGTAGTAAAAGGGATCTGGTGGAGTCAAGGCAGTCCTTGGAGAAGGTACGGATAGATGTGGAAGGTAGTATGGGCCTGTACTACTGAAAGTAGAGGATCCGTACCCGAACCAAGGAAGGCCAAGATGAGACCAAGGAACTTGTGGTTGGTATGATCCCTCCAGAGGTATCAGTATCACTACCGATTGTTATCTACATATTTCAGAATGGTGGTACTACTTGTGAGGCCAGCAGTTGGCAGTTCAGGAGAGGGATCGGGCTCGAGATTAGGTTCCGAGCCAGTGGATGAGAGACTACGCGAGTTTATCGCGTCAGAGATCACCAGAGGCATCCTTGAGTCGACCCCCATTATCTTCGGGTCGATCAAGGAAGGGATAGTTGAGTTGATGGAGGAGCGCCTCCGGGCATTCAGGAGCAACATGGCATCTGGCCAGTCGGGATCTCGCACACTGTCCTTTAAGGACTTCAGGGGCAGTGGTGCACCGGATTTTCACGGGGCGAAGGACCCCATAGCTGCCAGGCGATAGATTGCAAACATTGAGTCTGCACAGTTGACTAGCATCTGCCCTGAGGGGCAAATGTGAGATTTGCAGCAGGATGTTTGTGGGATCGAGCTAGGGATTGGTGGGAGTCCGTTGGTGACTCGTTAGGGGCCTCGACTATCGAGGCTATGACCTGGTCGGACTTCGTGGCCAGGTTCAGGGCAGAGTTTGCGCCGGCTGTCGAGCTTCAGCAGCTGGCCAGGGAGTTCCTAGATATGAGACAGACGATGGAGACTGTGGCAGAGATCACAGCCAAGTTCCGGGAGAGGGCGTTGCTGGTGTCCCAGTACGCGGGTGATGAGGATATGAGGAGGACCCACTATCATGACATGCTACGAGCTGATATTCGGGAGCATGTCAGTTTTTCAGCTTGCCCTACCCTGGACTCTATGATTGCCAGGGCAAGGGAGAGGGAGATAGATCTGGAGCACATCCGGAAGTGGGGCATGTTATGGGGGCTTCGGGGAAGAAGCCCAAGGGATCGGATGCGGGGCCGAAAGGCCAACAGGGGCGGGGCCGCTGCAAGAAATGCTGCAGGGAGCACGAGGGAGCGTGCAAGATGGGATCACCAGGCTGCTAAAAGTGCGGCAAGTCAGGGCACTTCAGCCGAGATTGTACCGCCCCTGCACCTGTGATACAGACGTCTGAGTTTCTGTGTTTCCACTGCAACCAGAGGGGCCACAAGAAGGCCAATTGCCCCCAGTTGACAGCATCGGCGCCAGTAAAGGCGCAAACTCCAGTTACCCTGCGGATCACTGATGGCCGGCAGGGCAAGGCAAAGGCTCCAGTGATGAGGAGCCGGGCGTTTCAGCTGACTATAGAGGAGGCACGCGCCGCACCCGATGTGGTGACGGGTATGATTCTTTCTCTCTATTTTTTTTATATGATGTTATGTTATTGATATGTGCCCTGTGTTTATGCGTTAGGATCGTTCCATGTGAACGGTATCCCAGTTCAGGTGTTGTTTGAATCGGGTGCCACCCGGTCATTTGTTTCCCTTGCGCTTAGCAAGAGGTTTACTGAGTCTTCGGGCATGTTGGATTGCCCTTTAGAGGTAGAAATTGCTGATGATCGATCGGTGCGAGCATCAGCAGTGTTCAGGGATTGTGTTCTAAGGTTATTTGAGGAGTGCTATTTGATGGATTTGGTTCCCATCCCGTTGCGGGGGAACAAGGTGATTATAGGCATGGATTGGTTGAGCCCTAATGGGGCGGTGATAGATTGCGCACAGCAGCTAGTGCGGATCAGAACCCCGAGTGGGGGAGAGTTGGTGATCCACGGCAAGAGGCCACAGCATGGACCCACAGTATGTTCAGCAGCGAGAGCTAGGCACTACCTTCAGCAGGGTTGCGCGGCATATGTCGCGTACGTTATGGACACCCAGGAGGCAGGTAAGGCGACGGTGAGTGAGGTTCCAGTGGTGCGAGACTACGCTGATGTGTTCCCGGAGGAGCTTCCTGGAATACCTCCGGAGCGTTAGGTAGAGTTCAGGATCGACCTAGTTCCTGGTGCGGCTCCGATAGCCAAGGCAACGTATCGGTTGGCTCCTCCCGAGATGCAGGAGTTGTCTACGCAGCTGCAGGAGCTGCTAGATAAGAGATTTATTCGACCGAGCAGTTCACCCTGGGGAGCCCCGATCCTGTTTGTGAAGAAGAAGGACGGGTCACATCGGATGTGTATAGATTATCGAGAGCTGAATAAGGTGACAGTGAAGAACCGTTACCCACTCCCGAGGATTGATGACCTCTTTGATCAGTTACAGGGAGCATATTGGTTCTCCAAGATCGATTTGCGTTCAGGTTATCATCAGATGAGGGTTAGAGAGGAGGATGTACAGAAGACCGCGTTTCGGACGCGTTATGGCCATTAGGAGTTTGTGGTGATGCCGTTTGGGCTCACCAATGCTCCTGCCGCGTTCATGGACCTCATAAACCGCGTGTGTAGACCGATGCTGGATCGGTCTGTGATAGTTTTCATTGATGACATCTTGGTTTATTCCAAGACGTAGGAGGAGCACGAGGAGCATCTGAGAGAGGTTTTGGAGACCTTGAGGAGGGAGAGCTTGTACGCCAAGTTCTCCAAATGTGAGTTTTAGTTGCGCGAGGTGCAGTTTCTTGGGCACCTCGAAACCAGAACGGGATTTCAGTAAACCCGGCCAAGGTGGAGGCCGTGATGAGATGGGAAGTTCCGAAGTCTCCATCCGAGATTCGGAGTTTCCTAGGATTAGCAGGCTACTATCGGCGATTCATTCAGGATTTCTCCAAGATAGACGTACCCCTGACACGGTTGACTAGGAAAGCCGTGGTCTTTCGATGGGGGCCTGAGCAGCAGGTAGCGTTCGAGATTCTGAGGCGGAGATTGCGCGAGGCGCCAATCTTAGCCCTGCCCGAGGGCGTAGAGGATTTTGTGGTATACTATGATGCGTCTATCTCAAGTTTAGGCGCAGTATTGATGCAGAGGGGGCATGTCATTGCTTATGCCTCGAGGCAGCTGAAGCCTCACGAGGTGAACTACCTGACGCATGATTTAGAGTTGGGGGCGGTGGTCTTCGCCCTCAAGATTTGGCGGCATTACCTCTACGGGGTTTGATGTACCATCTACACGGACCACAAGAGTTTGAGGTACCTCATGGATTAGCCGAATCTGAACATGAGGCAGCGTCGGTGGTTGGACATGGTGAAGGATTATGATTGCGAGATCCTTTATCACCCGGGGAAGGCCAATGTGGTGGCCGATGCACTTAGCCGTAAGGCGGCACCGATCAGGGATGTGTGTATGAGGATGACGGTGGTGACTCCACTGCTAGAACAGATTCGGGAAGCTCAGCAGGAGGCCATGAAGGAGGAACATCGGAAGAGCGAGCGAATAGTGGGTTAAGTCACCTCCTTCAATTATGATAGCCGAGGATTATTGACACTACACCGTAGGGTGTAGGTGCCGTATCACGGAGGCGTGCGCTAGATCTTGATGGAGGAGGCGCACAAATCCGATTCTATATTCATCCAGGGGCGACGAAGATGTATAGGGATCTTCGTCTATGTTGGAATAGTGTCTAAGGCTGCAACTATATTAGGCAAGTATTTGACCCGGTTGTGCATGGTCCTTTTGGGTTGCCTTCACCATAGCAACTTGATAGGATGATTTATTAAGAGAGAGTAAATATTATTAGTATATTATGGGAATAATATAAAGAATAATATATTGTTATTTGATTAATATAAGTCATAGAATTAATTGGAATTAATTTGGTGACTTAAAGAGATTAATTAAATAAGAGGGTATAAACTGTCAATTGTTTGATAGTTAAACTTTAGACTGTAAATCCATATAGATATGGATTGGACGGATTCTAGAAGCTAAAGGATAGCCTGAATCGTCCATTGCTTATCTAAGGAATGGATTTGGATAGCCTTAAGAGAAGATTATCCAATTAGGGTTTAGGTTGTAACCCTTAAGGAGTCTACAAGTATAAATAGACCCTATGGCAAAGGGAAATCGGTACTTCATCTAAAGTAAGAGAACCCTGGCCGATTTCCTCCCCTCTCCTCTCTCCCAAATCATCCTCCTTGCTAGTTGGTGTTTGTAAGCCATTAGAGGAGTGACAATTGTGACTCTAGAAGCTCCAAGACAACAAGATCAACAAGGAATTCAAAGGTATGATTGTAGATCTGTTTCAATATTGTTATTACACTCAAATAGTCATTAGAAGTCTTGGATTCAAAGCATGTTTAATTAGAAAGCCTAGATCCAAGCATTAGGGTTTTGCATGCGCACATAGGAAAGATCTTATGGATAAAACCCATCAGTGGTATCAGAGCCTAGCTTGGTTTTCATTAAATTGATGCTTAATTGTCTGAAACTAAACTGCAAAATTCGATTTTTGTGTTTCTGAGTCATGGACTCGGCGAGTTCCATAGTGGACTCGGCGAGTCCCTTGGTGCACTCGGCGAGTCCAAGCGTCAGGAATGGCCAGATTCGGGATTTCTTCATGATTATCTTATGGAAACTTACCTTAATCATATTAGATCAACCCTAATCCGATTTTTTGATATATATGACTATTATCTTGATCTAATTAAAGATATTTATCAACTAGTGAAATATTTAATTTCCTTATATGATAATTAATTAATTATTTTGATTATTTTGGTAATTATCTTGCAAGAAATCTTGAATAAATCAAATATAGATAATTAGAAAATTAATTGTTAATTGAAATTATTTGTTATTTGATCCTCCATGTTTTAAATGTTTAAAACTTGTCCTCAAGTTTTGAAATTTATATTTTGTAATTAAAAGTTTTAATTTAGACAATTTAAATTTCAAACCCTAGATTTTAAAGTGTTTAAAATACTACCCTATACTAATATAATATTACAAGATTAATATATATATATATATATATATATATATATATATATATATATATATATATTATATATATATATATATATATATATATATATGTATAACTAAAATGCTAGTCTTACCGTTAGTAGGCCTCATTCACGAAGCCGATCTATAAGGTGGGTATAAGGTTGCGGCCTATAAAATGGCGCTTAATGGGTGTACACTCACACCCACCGCTTGCTGGATCGGTGGAGGGTCATTAGCCGAACGGGTTGGCTAGGGCAACCTCGTCCTCTCATTAAAAGTATAATAGGAAATACAAAGTAACTACACATATTTTAAAATTTCCCAATCTTAGTTACTTTAGGAAAAGTGAATTGATGCAATCCCATGAAATTACACTTTTCACCCTTGCTAAGAAGTTAGTGGAGCGTGTGTGGTTTACCGGCACACTAATTGGTTCTAAGCAAAGGTGGCAAAGGGTGATTCATTGTTTATCATAGTTCGATGGAGCGTGTGTGGTTTGCCGGAACATCGAATAGGTGATCGTTACAATGAAGGCACCATGTGAATTTGCATGGTAATTCACACCCGCTTTGTGATCCTCGGTATCCCAGTCACAAACTAGAGGGGCATATCGAGATTTAAACATACCATTGAATAGTTTCAATGAATCTCATCCGAACCTAGGAATTCTCAATACATTTAGAACTAATAGTTAGGTTTTATGGTGGAGAATTAGTGAATCGTCATTCACTTACCTTCAATTTATTTGCATGTTAGATTACGGCATCCCTTTTCTAATATGTAAATGTTACTGTTGGATCCTAGCCCTAATTTTTCTTATTGGGTGATAATTAGGGATTCATATTCTAATCTATCTTTGTCCTTTTCTATTTGTATATGTCGAACGCAAACAACACTGCTGCTAGTTCTTTCACGATGATGAGCCTTTGCCAAAAGGTCACCTTCGATGGAACGAACTTTAGTGAATGGATAAGATACATTCGCACCATTGCTCGCTATGAGGATAAGGAGTATGTCCTCGACAAGAAGCTCGAGAAAATCAACCCTGAAATTGCTACTCCGGCTGAAATTACCGCTTTCGAAACTCATGAGCGAGATGCAACGAAGGTACATTGCATCATGATAGCCACCATGAACTCCGAATTCCAAAAGTCCTACGAGGACATGTACCTGTACGAGATGCATCAAGACTTATTGGAGAGATACCACCAAAACGCGAGACAAGAGCGTTATGAGATTTTCACTAACATGATTTCCGCTAAGATGGGTCATGGAGAGTCTCTTACCGTGCACCTGCAAAAGATGCAAAGGTATGTCGACCGCCTTCGCAAGTTAAATGTTGACTTTGGGGAAGACTTGGCGATCGACATGGTGCTTCACTCTTTGCCTCCGATGTACAATCAATTTAGGATGACCTACCACACGAACAAAGAGGAGGTCACCCTAAGCAAACTCCAAGGTCTCTTGAGGGTCGCTGAGAGCAACTTCAAAGACAAGTCTGTTGCACCAACTCCCAATCCACCCGCTGCTCCTGTCTTGGCTATTGGTCAAGGAAAGGGAAATAAGAGGAAGGCTTCGTCTAAGAACTATCGCAAGGTTAAAGCCCGAGATGGTGCCTCTTCTAGTGGGACCAAAGTTGATCCCACTAAGCCCTGCCCTAACCCGAAGGAGGCAGAGTGCCACCACTGCCACAAGATAGGACATTGGAAGAGAAGCTGCCCGGAATACCTGCAAGCCATCAAGGAAGGAAAGATCAAGCCATCTTTCGCAGGTATATATACAATCAAATCTAATGATTCTAATCATGCTATTTCTTGGGTTCTTGATACCGGTTGTGGTTATCACATTTGTTCTAATGTGCAGGGACTAAGAAAAAGTAGGGATGTGGGGCAAGGAAGAATCAATCTAATCATGGGTAACAGAAGATCGTCGCCTGTGACCAAGATTGGAGTGTATTCTTTAGTGCTTAGGAATAATTTATGTTTAGATTTGAACAATTGTTTCTATTCGCCAGAAATGGCTAGAAACATCATTTCATTTCATGGTTTATATAGACAAGGTTTTAGATTTTCTTTTAATAATGAGAATGGTTCTATTTTGGCTTATCTAAATGGTGTCTTTTACTTTGAAGCTATACCATGTAATGGAATTTATGAAACTGTTATGATTGTTGATAACTTAGGAAATGATGTTTTGAACATAGATTCTTCCACTAGTATGGAAAAAGCATCCTTGTGGCATTGTCGTCTTGGACATGTCAACAAGAAACGCATAGCCCAACTCCAAAAGGATGGAGTGTTGGAGTCATTCGACCTTAGGGAAGATGACACGTGCGAGTCTTGTTTACTTGGAAAGATGACTAAATCACCCTTCACGAGTACGTGTGAAAGGGGTGAGGGTCTATTGGACTTAATACATACCGATGTATGTGGACCGTTTAGATCAACCACGAAGGATGGGAACCGCTTCTACGTGACTTTTACCGATGATTATAGTAGATATGAGTATATCTATTTAATCAAGCAAAAGTCAGAAACCTTTGAAAAGTTCAAAGAGTTCAAGAATGAAGTGGAGAATCAATTGGGTAGGAAAATCAAGATGCTTCGATCCGATCGTGGAGGAGAGTACCTAAGTCTTGAATTCCACGATTATCTCAAGGAGTGTGGAATAGTTTCGCAATTGACGCCTCCTAGGACACCGCAGTTGAATGGTGTGGCAGAAAGGCGTAATCGAACCTTATTAGATATGGTTCGCTCTATGATGAGTCGTGCTTCACTACCTATCTCTTTTTGGGGGTATGCCTTAGAGACTGCCGCCCATATCCTTAACCGAGTCCCTACTAAGAAGGTTGCCAAAACACCTCACGAGATGTGGACAGGGAAAGCTCCCTCGTTGGCACATATCAAGGTTTGGGGTTGTGAGGCTTTCATAAGACGAGATACTCACGACAAGCTCGAACCTCGAAGTGAGCGATGTATTTTCATCGGCTACCCGCAGACATCCTTTGGATATCTCTTCTATAGACCGAAGGACAATGTTGTCTTCGTTGCGAGGAGAGGAGTTTTCCGAGAGCGAGAACTCATAGGCCAAGGAGACAGTGGGAGGCAAATCGAGCTTGAAGAGATTCAAGAGTCGATAGATGAAGGAACCTCTACCGCTGACACTCAACCCGAGGAGGAAACTCCGGTTGAACCAATTGACGAATCCTTACCTCTTAGACGTTCCGATAGAGTTAGAGTTCTACCCCAGTTTTATGGTTTTCATATTACCACCGAAGGGGACACGTATATTAGTGATGGTACACTAATAAATCTTGATGAACCTAATAGCTATAAGGAAGCCATGGCAGCCCCGGAGTCTGCGAAATGGAAAGAGGCAATGGATAGCGAGATCCAATCCATGTATGATAACCAAGTTTGGAATTTGGTTGATTATGTACCCGAACGTAAGACCGTTGGGTGCAAATGGATCTTCAAGAAGAAGACCGACGTGGATGGAAGCGTACACACATATAAAGCGCGATTGGTTGCGAAGGGCTTTACTCAAACTCCCGGAGTTGACTATGATGAGACCTTCTCACCAGTTGTGAAGATAAAATCTATTAGAGTGATGCTAGCGATTGCCGCATTTCATGATTATGAGATCTGGCAAATGGATGTTAAGACCGCTTTCCTTAACGGAAAGTTGGCTGAGGATGTTTACATGGCTCAGCTAGAGGGGTTTGTGGATCCGAAGCATCCGAATAGAGTGTGTAAACTTGAGAAGTCCATTTATGGACTTAAGCAAGCGTCTCGCAGATGGAATCTTTGCTTCGATGAGAAAGTCAAAGAGTTTGGATTTGTACGAAGCGAAGATGAGTCTTGTGTATATGTCAAAGCCAGTGGGAGTATAGTAAGCTTCCTCGTTCTATATGTCGATGACATATTACTCATAGGAAACGACATCCTGACTCTGCAGGAAGTTAAGTCCTGGCTCGGGAAGTGCTTCGCTATGAAGGACCTTGGAGAGGCTTCTTACATTTTGGGAATAAGGATAGTAAGAGAAAGAAGTAAGAGACTAATTGGACTTAGTCAGAACACTTACTTGGAGAAGGTACTAAAACGTTTTAGTATGGAAAACTCAAAGAAGGGAGAATTACCGATACAAAGTAATGCCAAGTTGAGTAAGACTCAAAGTCCGAGTACCGAAGCTGAAATAGCAGAAATGAGCCGAGTACCATACGCTTCCGCAGTTGGCTCAATCATGTACGCTATGACTTGTACTCGCCCTGATGTAGCCTTCGCTTTGAGCATGGTTAGCAGATATCAAGGGAATCCTGTCAGAGCACATTGGATTGCGGTGAAGAATATCCTTAAGTACCTTCGGAGGACAAAGGAATGGTTCTTAGTCCTCGAAGGGAGTGATGACTTGAAGGTGCGAGGGTATAGTGACGCCAGCTTTCAGACCGACAGGGACAACTACCGTTCGCAGTCGGGCTGGGTCTTTACCCTAAATGGGCTGGGTCTTTACCCTAAATGGAGGAGCAGTGACATGGAAAAGTTCCAAGTAGGAAACCGTAGTTGATTCAACGTGCGAATCAGAGTACATTGCAGCGAGCGAAGCGTCGAAGGAAGCAATATGGCTGAAGCACTTCATCGGTGATCTTGGAGTTGTACCTGCCATAAAGGAGCCCATGGAGATTTTCTGTGATAACGAAGGAGCGGTTGCCTTGACCAAGGAACCGAGGGATCATGGTAGATCACGACATATCGACAGAAAATATCACTTCATTAGACATCGTGTAGAAGAAGGACAACTCGTAGTGAAGAGGATATCATCAGAAGATAACCCAGCAGATCCGCTAACGAAGGGACTGAGTAGGGTTAAGCACTTGTAGCATGCTAGGAGTATTGGGCTGAAGGATGATATTAGCATAGATTAGATAGTATTAGAAACGTGTAATAGATAAATGTAATTAACATTTGATGATTAAATAAAGGAGTTTTATTTATGAGTAATGTTACTATCTTATGTTAATTGTTTAGCTATTGTTTCGTTTTGCATGTTTTGACTTCCAGAATAATTGAGTTTATTAGGAATAATCGAATTGTTCAAATTGTCCACAATCGTTCATATGTTGGAAGTAGATATGAATGAAGATTGTCGTGAATCGGTGCGTAGATTGTCTAAATGGTATTAGACATAGCAAAGGGTTGCTGCGACATTCATGAGTGCTTATGAACTGGTTTTGAGCATTGGAACAAACTCGCGCTTGCTGGAATCACCTTATGGAATATGATATAAAAGGGTGATCGCGAGACGATAATATCATATAGTCTTAAAACCTGGATATATGGTTTGTTATTTGCTAATTGATTGTACATTGATAATGCGAAAACGCATTGGTAACTCAATGTTATAAAACGCATTGTTGTGTATAGTTGATTATTAAATAAGTAAATGCATATAAGTCGAAGTTTATCTGTAACTTTTATCTAAGAAGGTAAAAGCGATATCTCGGCCGCTCGATGATTTGATTTGACTTATGTGCCGGGCCCGGTCAGAACTGAATTGATGTGTTCGATTAAGTTCTATGTCGAATAAATCAGAGATCGAGAAACCTAAATGCTTGACTAACCATTCCATAGAATTGTCAGCATGATATCTAACAGAGGACTGTACGATCCCTTATCGAAAGGAAAAGATTGATTAGATCAGAGTTTGACAGCGTCTTTGAGAGCTACGATTGCAAACCGAATTGTACTTGTGCATATAGTTACTAGACTTATACAAGTGGGAGACTGTTGGAATAGTGTCTAAGGCTGCAACTATATTAGGCAAGTATTTGACCCGGTTGTGCATGGTCCTTTTGGGTTGCCTTTACCATAGCAACTTGATAGGATGATTTATTAAGAGAGAGTAAATATTATTAGTATATTATGGGAATAATATAAAGAATAATATATTGTTATTTGATTAATATAAGTCATAGAATTAATTGGAATTAATTTGGTGACTTAAAGAGATTAATTAAATAAGAGGGTATAAACTGTCAATTGTTTGATAGTTAAACTTTAGACTGTAAATCCATATAGATATGGATTGGACGGATTCTAGAAGCTAAAGGATAGCCTGAATCGTCCATTGCTTATCTAAGGAATGGATTTGGATAGCCTTAAGAGAAGATTATCCAATTAGGGTTTAGGTTGTAACCCTTAAGGAGTCTACAAGTATAAATAGACCCTATAGCAAAGGGAAATCGGTACTTCATCTAAAGTAAGAGAACCCTGGCCGATTTCCTCCCCTCTCCTCTCTCCCAAATCATCCTCCTTGCTAGTTGGTGTTTGTAAGCCATTAGAGGAGTGATAATTGTGACTCTAGAAGCTCCAAGACAACAAGATCAACAAGGAATTCAAAGGTATGATTGTAGATCTGTTTCAATATTGTTATTACACCCAAATAGTCATTAGAAGTCTTGGATTCAAAGCATGTTTAATTAGAAAGCCTAGATCCAAGCATTAGGGTTTTGCATGCGCACATAGGAAAGATCTTATGGATAAAACCCATCAGTCTAGACTATTGGTGGCCCTGCATGAAGCGGGATGTGGCTTGGTACGTCGAGCGATGTTTGACCTGCAGGAAGGTCAAGGCCGAGCATCAGAGAGCGCACGGCAAGATGCAGCCGTTGGACATCCCGTTGTGGAAATGGGAAGATATTACGATGGATTTTATCATAAAGCTTCCCCGGACTGCGCGAGGAGTAGATTCGATTTGGGTCATCGTGGATCGATTGACCAAGAGCGCCCATTTTATTCCGATCCAGGAGAGTATCTCGGCCGAAAAGTTGGCTGATATCTATATCAGGGAGATAGTGGCACGGCACGGGGTGCCAGTGTCAGTGATATCAGACCGAGATGTGCGGTTCACTTCCAGGTTTTGGAAGAAGTTTCATGATGAGGTGGGCACTCGTCTGCATTTTAGCACCGTCTTTCACTCGCAGACGGATGGTCAGAGCGAGCGGACCATCCAGACGTTGGAGGATATGTTGCAGGCATGCGTGCTAGACTTTGGTGGTAGTTGGGATACCTATCTTCCCTTGGTTGAGTTCTCGTACAACAACAGCTACCACGCGAGTATCGACCGCCCTCCATTCGAGATGTTGTACGGACGGAGGTGCAGGACCCCAATATGTTAGGGTGAAGTTGGCCAGAGGTTCATGGGGAGCATAGAGGTGGTGCTCAAGACGACCGAGAGAATCCAGCAGGTTCGAAGCAGGCTGCAGACTGCGCAGAGTCGGCATAAAAGTTACGCCGATAAGTGTCGATCAGACCTGGAGTTCCAGGTCGGGGATATGGTTCTCCTGAAAGTGTCGCCTTGGAAAGGCGTCATTCGATTCAGGAAGCGGGGCAAGTTGGGCCCGAGATACATTGGTCCGTTCAGGGTTGTAGCCCGGGTGGGCAAGGTGGCATATAGGCTGGATCTGCCGGCCAAGCTCAGTCAAATCCACAACACCTTCCATGTCTCCCAGCTGCGGAAGTGCCTAGTGGATGATTCAGCAGTGGTGCCGCTAGAGGATATACAGGTTGATGACCGCCTGAATTACATCGAGTGCCCAGTCGCAATCCTAGACCAGAAGTCGAAGGATGTGAGGAACAAGAGGGTGGAATTAGTAAAGGTGCAATGGCAACACCGAAAGGGTTCGGAATGGACTTGCGAGACGGTGGAAGAAATGATGGAGCATTACCCCGAGCTGTTTCAGGATCGAGCAGCAGACTTCGAGGACGAAGTCTAAAATAAGTGGGGGAGATTTGTAGCACCGGTTCCTAGTACATAAAATTTATCTAAGTATTTTGCATTTTTAGCCTTGGACTCGGCGAGTTGTAGGCCCGACTCGCCGAGTAAAGACGGGTTTAGGAGCACGTTTAAGTTGGCGACTCGGCGAGTCCACATTCTGGACTCGGCGAGTCCCCGCTGTCTGATGAAACCCTAAATTTCAAGGGTTTGCACCCTATTTAAACCAACCTTATGCACCCCAACCTCGCCCCCTTCACCCTCAGAGCTCCCAACATCGTCCAAACCCTTATTCCTTGTGAGATTGAAGTGCTTTGGTGTGTTTCTTGAAGATTTTGAGAGAAAAGAAGAGTATATCAAGAAGAGAAGAAGGAGGCCATACATCCTTGTGTTATCTTAGTGATTTCCTTGAGATATAACTCAGTTTCCCTCTGTTTCCATGCTTATAGTCCCTTATAGCTCCATTAAAGTCCTTCTTGAGCCATTTCCAAGCTTGATTGTGATTTAGGGTTGGTAATAAGTTGATTAACCTTTAGATCTAGGCATGATTGAGCTCCAGGATCTCAGATCTACTGCCTTTATGGAGCCATATTGCATGAAAGCCCTAGATCTACTCTTTTAGTGCATTTTGATCCCTAAAACCTTCATTGGTGTTTATTTACACGTAAAGTTGGAAACTTTACGTGTTAATCAAGCCCTAGAAACCCAGATCTATGTTTGGCATGAGCTGGATTCGAGAAAAATTGAGTATATAGTATTTGCATGTGGACGACTCGGGGAGTCGTTCATCGGACTCGGCAAGTCGAGTCGCGATTCCCCGAGTTTTCCCTTTTTTCGTGTTTGCAGAGTGGAGTAGTGAGTCATGGGGTGTGACTCAGTGAGTCGGAAGCCAGACCACCCATCAAGGAACTCGGCGAGTCAATGCCCTGACTCGACGAGTCCAAGGCAATCTTCTTGCCTCAAGAACAGACTCGGCGAGTTGTTCATACAACTCGGTGAGTCTCAGCATAGAGTGTTCTTCGGATGAAGACGAACTCGACGAGTTGTTCATACAACTCGATGAGTAGGATGAAGGACGTTTGGACATCAGTTTAGAAGGAAAACTCATCGAGTCGATGCCAAACTCGAGGAGTAGAGACAGGATTAAGGTTATTCGAATGGATAAGGACTCGACGAGTTGGTGAGCCAACTCGGCGAGTCGGGTCAACTAGAAGTTGACTTTGACTTTGACTTTTGGCTTGGTTAGGGGTAAATGGTCATTTTACCCTAAAGTTGTTTAGCAGTATTTGACTGAGTGTTTTGTGGGAATTATAGCTGGAGGATTTCCGAGGCAGCAGCAGCAGAAGATAGTCAGTTCCCACGCAGATCAGCAACTACTATGAGGTGAGTTACCTTCCAGTAGCGGTGGGTCTACGGCCACAATGTCGACCCACCAGTAGGAGTTGTATGATAGATGATTATCTCTATGATATTCATCTAGGGTTGCTACTACCTGTGTTATGTTTATGTGTTAGTATGATATGATGCTATGTGATATGTGTTATGTGGTAGCAGTAGGGGTGAAATAGTCTCCAGTATCCGGTCGTAAGGACCGAAAGGGAGGCAGTATCCGGTCGTAAGGACTGAAGGGGAGACCAGCACCCAGATATGCTAGTCAGTATCCGGTCATGAGGACCGAAGGGGAGGCCAGCACCCATATATGCTAGGCAGTATCCAGTCGAGAGGACAGAAAGGGTAGGTCGGGCACCCAGATATGCCCGGCAATATATGTATGTTATGTGATTATATGGTATGTGGTACAGTGGGGGAACTCACTAAGCTTCGTGATTACAGTATTCAGTTTTGGTTTTAGGTACCTCTTCTTCGAAGGGGATGGAGCTGGCGCGGTAGCGGCCTATCACACACATGCCTTGTATTCCGCACTACGAGATCCTCCTGGGAATTTGTACTCTGACATTGTTATGTTTTATAAAATGTTTTTCCAGACACGCGATATCTTCTATGAAAGGACATGTTCGGTGAATGTTTTATTTCAAATGTTTTGTTAATTATATGTTTTAAAAATGAAATTTTTGGCTCGTATTTTTGGGGACGTTACAAGTTGGTTTCAGAGCCCTGGTTTGAGGGATTCGGACACACCTTCGGGGGTGTTTGAACTCAAATCGAGGGATTAAAAGATTTTGAAAAAGAAAATGTTTTCTAAAAGGCTAAGTAAAGGGTTTTAAGAAAGAACAAAGTGTGTGATGTGCGCGACCGCCCAAGCTCAAGTAAGTATTCCCCAAAGTACCCATACAAGCTTATGTTATGTTTATCAGTTTCAGTAGAACAGCATGCTAGAATAGGACTAAGGATCTAGGAGTGATTCCTTATGTGCCTGCTTTATGTGCTTCAGTGTATGAAAAACTGAATGCTAGAATTGAGTAGACAGCAGTAGGATAGCCTGTTTAGGTTATGCCTGATAGTACGAGTTTAGCATTGTATGCTAGTTCAGTTTCTCTCTACGAGGATAGAGTTGCTTGAGATTGTTTCCTTTTGTCCAAATGCTTTTTGCTTTGTGCTATGTGGGCTTTGAATGATGGGAGTTAGCTGTTAGGTGAATACGTTAAAGTCACATGTGATCAGGGTTGAATAATCTCAGAGTGTTGGATTTGACCCTATTGCATAGTTCTTGTTTGATTCCTAACCGTTGTAGGGATGATTCCCTTACTCGAAGTATTATCCGAACCTCGTCGCATGTGATTATATTCAGCAGCTGAGGACTGGGTTGGGTGGAGTCAGAGGTTTCCTAGGGTAAGCCTAGGATAAGAGTAGCGGAGATCAGTGGTAGTGAAAGGGATCTGGTGGAGTCAAGGCAGTCCTTGGAGAAGGTATGGATAGATGTGGAAGGTAGTATGGGCCCGTACTTCTAAAAGCAGGGGATCCGTACCCGAACCAAGGAAGGCCAAGATGAGACCAGGGAACTTGTGGTTGGTATGATCCCTCCAGAGGTATCAGTATCACTAACGATTGTTATCTACGTATTTCAGAATGGTGGTACTACGCACGAGGTCAGCAGTTGGCAGTTCAGGAGAGGGATCGGGCTCGGGATCAGGTTCCGAGCCAGTGGATGAGAGACTACGCGAGTTCATCGCGTCAGAGATCACCAGAGGCATCCTTGAGTCGACCCCCATTATCTTCGGGTCGATCAAGGAAGGGATAGTTGAGTTGATGGAGGAGCGCCTCCGGGCATTTAGGAGCGACATGGCATCTGGCCAGTCGGGATCTCACACACTGTCCTTTAAGGACTTTAGGGGCAGTGGTGCGTTGGATTTTCACGGGGCGAAGGACCCCATAGCTGCCAGGCGATGGATTGCAGACATTGAGTCTGCACAATTGACTAGCTTCTGCTCTGAGGGGTCGAAGGTGAGATTTGTAGCAGGATGTTTGAGGGATCGAGCTAGGGATTGATGGGAGTCCGTTGGTGACTCGTTGGGGGCCTCGGCTGTCGAGGCTATGACCTGGTCGAACTTCGTGGCCAGGTTCAGGGCAGAGTTTGCGCCGGCTTTCGAGCTTCAGCAGCTGGCCAAGGAGTTCCTAGATATGAGACAGACGATGGAGATTGTGGCGGAGATCACCGCCAAGTTCCGGGAGAGGGCGTTGCTGGTGCCCCAATACACGGGTGATGAGGATATGAGGAGGACCCACTATCATGACATGCTAGGAGCTGATATTCGGGAGCATGTCAGTTTTTCAGCTTTCCCTACCCTGGACTCTATGATTGCCAGGGCAAGGGAGAGGGAGATAGATCTGGAGCACATCCGGAAGGCAGAAGAGGGGCATGTTATGGATGCTTCGAGGAAGAAGCCCAAGGGATCGGATGCGGGGCCGAAAGGCCAACAGGGGCGGGGCCGCTGCAAGAAATGCGGTAGGGCGCATGAGGGTCTCAACATTCCTGGCTGTCTAGATGGCAGCTTTTAAAGTGGTTGCTTGAGCATTGGACCAACGTCCGCTGGTAATCCATGGGCAAAATTGTTGACCTTGGAGAGTTCAGTAGGAACTAAATAAGGAACGAGCTTCATCTTTTCCGTAAAACTTGTAGCATACTCGGTGACAGTCATCCTTCCCTTCTTCAGATTAAGGAATTCATTATTGATCTCCAGAAGATCCTGCTCAGAGCAGTACTACATTTTTATTCGCACCAGGAAATCTTCCCAAGACATCTTTCTTGCTTCTCCCTTGGGCATCTTGTTGGCTAGTAACTTCCACCAGCTCAGTACTCCACACTTTAACAGAGGAACCACGAGAGCGGTCTTCTGTCTATTGCTACGTTCGCAACTCTCAAACATTGTCTCCATCTCGGAGATCCAGTCCATAACTTCTACTGGTGTTGGGCTTCCATAAAGACACGGTGGTTTGGATGCCATGAAATCCTCGTATTTGCATCCATGTCCTTCATTTCCTCCATCTGGGTTATTCTGTCTAACCACTGGCGGTTCAGCTTGACCAACAATCCTGCTATAGTTCCCCTCTTCTAATTGCCCATCATTCAGCTCTGTCTGATCAACATACATCATGGGTTCATCTCTATTGTTCTCGTGCAACATCTGGCTCATCTCTTCCCTTTATTCGGCTAACATATCCCGAATCATATTGTGATTGGCTTAGGTCCAGTTGCTGCTACTGATACTTGCTCAATTACTTGGGGCTGAGGTTGTTGATTCCTATTTCTGTTCGCGTTTCCAACTCCACTTCGGGTTCTTGCCATTTTGATCTATACACCAAATCAGACGCTTGGTGTGTAATGACGATAATTAAGATAGGAAATACTTCTTTTACGATCGACGTGTAAATCTCCCTATTTCTCCGAAAAGTTACATGCCAGTTCTAATACCGTAATTATACGTTTAGAAATGTGAACACATAAAATTTCAAGATCCGGTCGGCAAAAGACTCTAGATCCAATCAGACGATATCATCATAAAACATCATAATTCATTTAGCACATAAAAGCATGTTAGGGCATTTTTCATAAATTAGCTAGTGCTTGTGTCTATTCAGGTGTATTACCTAAAACTTATTAGACACACTCCTCACAATCATTGCTTAACATTCTAAGTTTAAGTCTAGAAATAAATCCTTATTTCTAGTTCGCTTAAACTGATACTCTGATACCACCTGTGACATCCCCATTTTCACAGCCATAAAAGACCGATTTGTTTATGCTTTATTTTGAAAATCAAAGTAATCTTGTAAAAAAAAGTGTTGCGGAATTTGTTCCCAGAAAAACATGATAAATACGTTATCAAAGCAATTCCGAAGAAATGTATTTTATTCATTTTAAAACATTGGGATGTCATCGTCAATACAAAACATAAGCATAAACAGAACATACATTCATTATCACTAGTGATTTATATCTCCTTAATCTCTCAGTGTAATGTAACTTCATATCGACACTTGTGATACAAATATTGAGTGGGTCAGGTTGGGAAACCTGGTGAGTACATAGGGTTTTCAACCCACAATAATATAATTATTATGTTTAATCATCAAACGGTTAACCCAATTACCCGTTCCCATTATCTTCTTTACTCTTAAGGATCTACCATAAGAATCCGCTATTCCTCGTTCATTCATTCCTAAGGAGTATCCTAAGGAATAGGCACGAAGTCCGTCGTCGCCATGGTTTATACAACAGGCACTAAGTCCATAGTCGCCAGGGTTTATACAACATGCACTAAGTCCATAGTCGCCAGGGTTTATACAATAGGCACTAAGTCCATAGTCGCCAAGGTTTATGCAAGTGGCACTAAGTCCATAATCGCCAGGGTTTATACAATAGGGACTAAGTCCATAGTCGCCAGGGTTTATACAATTGGCACTAAGTCCATAGTTGCCAATGTTTACTTATAACCTCTTTCATCCCTCCTCATTCATCTACCCATGTTTTACCCAACATATGTGTAGATATAAAATACATATACAATTTAACTCATTTAAAACATGTATAAAACCGTTCATTCAGCATAGACAGGAAGTATTCAAATAATACTCACACATAGCACGTAATTTATATAAAATACTTCACATATATGTGTAAGATGAAAGTAACAATGCACTCACTTGTTAAAGTGAGGATTCCAAACTCAGGCAGCGCTGCACTTCTAATGATTCTATTTTCCTTCGACGAAACCTACGAGGGGATTTGGCTAGGACCCGGGCTTTGCAGGGGCAGAACTTCCGAGCCGAAAGCTCTTCTTCTCGTAGCCTTCAGACGCTCTGGGACTCGCCTCTAACACTTAGGAAGTGTTAGGGAAGGGGAGAGAGGGTTTAGGGTAATGGGAGAGAAAGAGTATGAAATGTGTGAGTTTTGGGGGTGATTTGCGCCTCTATTTATAGGCTGTCTGGGCCTTCTCACGTCGTGAGAAAGGGTGTCACTTCGTGAGCTTTGCGTAGGCTCCAAGGCGAAGTCTGGTGCTGATACGTGGTGCCAAACGCAGGTAAAACAATCAATCTTTAAAAATTCATAACTTTCACAGACGAACTCCGTTTTTGATGTTCTTTATATCCAGGCGCAGGTAAAGACAAGATCTACAACTTTCCTTTTGACTCTGTTGGCTAATTATCGACCCATTTTAAATTTAACAGTATGACATGATTATACTGTTAAGTGACTGCGAAAAATTCAGAACTTCTACATATAGACTCCGTTTTCATCTGTATTTTTATCGTTGAGATCATATTAATGAGATATTCAATTCTCATTTAGGATGCGTTGGCCAAAAATTGATCGATCTAAAATTCGAATTCCAGGCTATGCACTGCTATGCTAAATCTTGGAAAAATCATAACTTCCTCATACAAAGTCAGATTTGGGTGTTCTTTTTATGCACGCTCTCGGTTTAACATATACTAAAACTTTCATTTAGATCGCGAAGGCCAAAAAGTAATCTATCGTAAATTCACTATTTACGTCACGCAGTGTCGGGCCGGTTTTGCCGTAAAACTTCGACGAGCCATAACTTCTTCGTTCTAACTCGGATTTCGGCGTTCTTTATATGTACGGAACCCTTGTGACATATCTACAACTTAGTTAAGATTATTCATTTCAAATAATCTTCCATCAAAAAGTCATATTCTCACGTTTATTGTCTCTAAATTGACTAGCCCAGATCTGCGGGCGTTACAACAAAGTTAAAACGTTTAGTCTAAAGATGGTCTACTGATCTGGCCCACAAATAGCCCAATCCCATTGGGCCCACTAAGGCCCAATACCAAATGGGCCCACCAAGTCTCAACCCTAAACTTCGGTCCCAAAATGGCAAGCCGAACAAGAGTCCAAGACTCTATGATTCCTCTGACCGAAAGCCCAACACACAAAGCCCAAACCCAAGGTCTAAAGCCCAAACATCCACAACTGAACATACGCAGGGTGTACCCCTTTGGTACGCTCAGCATACTCGAATATATGATCGGGGCCTCAAATCAGTACGCGGGCATACTTACATTTATGCGGAGCGTACCGGGACTTTCTCCAAAACTCGATTAATGACTTAATCGTATAAGTCCTTTGCACCCAAACCTCAGTAAACCTTTAAAATAAGCTCTTAATGCATAAAGTCGGCACCTATATGCATTTACATGACTCAATGGGACCCAACAACCAACTTAATCCATTTATACCCAACATAATCCAACTAGAACATGCATGGACCATTTCTAAACATCTATCAAGCATCTTTATGAACTAATAACTTCATAAATACTAAGAGTAGCAACTCAAAGCTCCTGGTGTGGTGTCTAACCACTAGATCTCACCCATATGACCAAAACAGGACCAAAACTCATATAATGATAGATCTAAGCTTCAAATGAGCAAGGTTAGAGCTTTATACCTCTGATGAGCT
The DNA here is from genome assembly GCF_002870075.4 of Lactuca sativa. Lineage (NCBI taxonomy): Eukaryota > Viridiplantae > Streptophyta > Magnoliopsida > Asterales > Asteraceae > Lactuca > Lactuca sativa. The sequence continues at coordinate 172,182,375 of NC_056629.2, read as the reverse complement.
GGAGATGAAGAAGAGAGTTTAGATCCATAAGCCTACCCTTGATTCACCACATTGCATCGACCTTCCACTTCTTGAATAATCACCAAAACCCACAAAAGATGCACACAATGAGCTCACAACACTCTTGGAGGAGGCTAGAATTTGAAATTAGGGTTTAAGGACAAAGGAGGCTAATAAATGGGAGAGTCTTGAGGTTATAATGATGCTTATATAGTGCCCAAACCATAAAAATAAGGCATGGCACTCTGAACATTACGCAGGGCGTACCATTAGGTACGCTGGGCATACCTAGTCCACCCACATGTCCCTTAGCTCAACACATGGCACTAATATGCCAACTTATTCCACCAAGGGCCAAACTTTCCAAAACTTCAAACTACCGTAACTTCTTCGTTATAAGCCCGTTTTTGGCAAACTTTATATCCATAGAAAGGTGGTAAGGAGCCCTACGCTTCTAACAACACACCATAGCCTTAAAACTCCCCGAACAAAAACCCAAAATTCACTAAAGACCGAGTTATCAAATTACAATTATACCCTTGGGCTCCGGAAATAATATCGAACACTTGCATCACTCAAACCATAATACTCACATCCAATAAGGGCTAAATCCTTCCTTCCCCAAGGCCTAAAGCCTCATGATCACTGATAACTGGGTCACGGCCCCGAACAATGAATTATTCAAAACCGGGTGTTATAACTCTCCCCCCACTTAAATTTGATTTCGTCCTCGAGATCATTCCTTACCATTCCCGGCACGCTCGACAACCCTCGAGACACAATCACCACCTTAAGCATACAACAATCTTCCCAAGGCAACCAAACCCATTTCAAGTAAAACCTTACAACCCGAAGAATACAATCTGAATCCCATGCAGAAAACCAACCCTACTTCTTTTGAAATCAAAAATCTATAATGGGTCTAACTCCCCGAAAAACTGAACATGTTAAACCACTGCTAAATCCATTCCACTTTATCCCCCAAACTGACTACTCACCCTCTGAATACTTAAGATCCCCAATAGAAAGAAGAGAAATCACCCAATAATTGTTGTAGAACACTGATACTTCTCAGAAGACTTAATAATCCTTCGAGTAGAGGATTCATCCCTACAACGATTAAACCCAAACGAGAGCTGCGCAACAGATTCCAATCAACCACTCTGAGATTATTTAATCCAACTGCAAACGACTTATCATATGTTGCGGATAACAAGCGACTCCACACACGAATCCCACATTATTGAAACCATTCTGACTTCTATTGCTGCTTCCCAAAAGTAGTTAAGACCCTCCCCTGGTCCCAACCTTTCTGCCAACTAACTGAGACACCGAACTCCTGCCCGGTCGCTGAGTCAAAAGACTCCCGATAGTCCCAAGTGTTTACCCTCACTTGGATTCATCCATTCTCTTACAACCTCGTAACTGCTAGATTATCAAACCCTCCCACAATATCATTACCAAACCACCACCATACTAATTTTACTGAACCAATACCCAATGAACAAACATTAATAGGTGCCCCGACCAAAACCAGATTAAGCACTCAACTACTCTCGACGAAGATTGTCGCATCCAAAGCACCTTCCCTTTATACAATTCCACACCCTTGAACAACTCCATTTGATTACAAAGAACTGTTAGGCCCATAATTACGATAGGTAGATAGTTGATTTGCTTCTCCACTTACTACCCAAACAAACTCGAATCTTACGATAATTCTACAATCCAACAAATTTGGCAACATACACAAAAGCCAAGATACACCGTCGCAAAATCTGACGATAGCTTGACACGACCACTGATCCGCAACTTATACAACCCGAAACCTTCAAAGTATTCCAACTTATTAATGAAGAACGGAAAACTAATCAACTATTATAAATGCGTTGAATAATACCTAAAACCCCAATATTTACTTAATAAAATCCACACGAAACTACACATACCAACAGTGAAGTTAATTGACAAATCAATCGCTGCTCTTCCTGAAGTATAAATAGAAATCTATACGTTGAACTGGAAAATTCTTCAACAACCAAAACTTGACCCAAACGACCCAACCGCCTCATAAACCGAACATTGGCGAACCCAAAAGAAACATTGACCATAACGAGCTCCCTGACCAATGATTACCTGCTGTGAAGACACTCATTCATTCCTGAGAACATACAACATGCATCATCTCGTTCTGAACTTCGCCTTGACCACGTCTAGACCCAAGTCTCATATATCCGGACTGCATATCGCTATAACCCAATCTTCTGAAGCTGCAAATCGAACAGATCGATGATCCTTCCAATAGAATACCCAGTTCTCCCCACTTAGGGTTCGAACTACTACCAATTGGCATTCCAAATAGGTCGAACTTCAAACTGGCTCACCACATATACCATATCCACTTCTTGAGGCGTACTATGCAACACACGATGACCTTCCAGATAAAGACCAATCAACTCCAGACATTCTGAATCTTAGAGGGAGACCTCGGAAGCTCTCCAACGTGACTGCCTCCAGTCACCAATAATCTCATACAGCTGCACAAACAGATGTTTCGACGGTCCTAAAATAACACCGAATCTTTATCTAGGAATAAATGGACTATCACACACTTCATCTCTAAATCCTGGACCAACACCCCCATTGAAAGGGCCCTCTTACAGAATAAGAAATACCTTAAGGCATTCATACCATATTAATTTGGTGCAAATGCCGCAACTATCTGGTACCTCACGGGATCTACCTTCCAAATTTTGAAATCAGAAGCTCGCTCTCTCTTCCTTCCATCACATAAAACTGAAATAATATAATTCTCGTCATACAAAATAACATCACAAACCATCGGCCGATCACTCAACTCAGACTGCAAATCCTCAAACAGCTCATCACATCCACTTCCTTTTTGAGTCATGCGACTCAACCCGGCACATCACTGATCAAATCCTTCAAAACCTAAACTCAACTTTCTCTCAAGGTCTACTCCATTCAAACCTGACCGACATGGCCCTCGGGCCAAGCAATCACCAGGCCCATTCTCAGTCTCAACCACCGCAATTGGATAACCTGAAAAGATGGAAACACACTCTGCAATGAATCATGGAACCCAAACCATGTTATCCACCCTCAACTTGCTACTTAGAACCCCTGGAATTCTCTTCGATTCGAGTATGGATCCTCTGCTTTCAGTAGTACGGGTCCAATATTACCTTCCACATTTATCCATACTTTCCTCGAGAATCGTCCCAGATAATCTAAGTAGCTACTCAACTCCACTATCGACCAATCCCATTCCGCATACCTGCTCTCTAGCGAATACTCACCGCCAAACAGCACACTCATCAGACTGATAATAATCGCTAAGCTCTCCTAGGATTCCCTTCACACCTCTTTCCGCCATCATCTGCAAAAGGAACTCCTTTTAATACCTACTAACTACTTCCCGAATACAATTACATGTTACATGCACTGGATAACTCTCCGACTGCAAGATCCCACCCTATAACGGTTAGACTCAAACAAGAGTTGCGCAATTAAGCTAAATCTAACCTTCTAAAATTATCTAATCCCTGTAACATGCAACTTAACGTATTTGATTAATAGTTAGTCAATATTAATAGAAGTCTCTAATAGCACAAAGCAAGCAACATTCAGGCATCAAGAAACCTCTACCAGCTGTGACCCAAACGGCTATCCAAATCAACACATGAAACCACGCTAGCATACCACCCCAATTGCTCTAACCACAAAACTCACAACTCCTGGAGTCTCTAGTCATAAGCATGCAACACTACCAACTCACATAATAGACACAAAGGCATCTTTCCTAAGCAAACATATTTAGATTGATACACATTTTGCTATAGCCAGAGTTTCTTTGGGCCAAATTCGTGTCTTGCGTGTTCTGTCATCGTCTCAAAATGATGATATATTCACAAAGGGGCTTCCGACTTCTCTATTTCTTCATTTAAGATCCATCTTAAACATCTGTGAACCTCTCATTCAAATTGCGGGGGGTTGTTAGCGTATTTGTTATATTTTTATATTGTATTATATATAAGCCCATATTGTATTTAGTATATAAGGCCCACATGTAAATCTATTTATATTGATTTAATGATATGAGATATGCATGGGAAAATACATTGCATACAGAAAGGTAGGCCACGTCGTGGCACACAGGAAATGCACGACTTAATTTAAAAAAATTATTTTAAGTTCTTAGTTGCAAGCCACAATGTGGCTAAGAGGTGACCATGACATGGTGAAAAAATTAGTTGTTATCCATTTAGATACCACGATGTGGTGGAAGACCAGCCACGTCATGGTAAAGAGGCAGATCGACTTAAACATCGATTTAAATAATCAATATTAATCAAGGCATATTTTCTGTAATTTTAAAACAATTTAAAACAAAAAACACTACACACGCAAAACCTAACATACTCAAAGGACAAAGTCTAAGTGCAATAGACTTAATTGACCACACTCTGATACCATTGATGGGCTTCGAGCCTCTTTAGATCAAAACAAACGGTAGTGGAAACGATAAACAATTTTGATCTAAACTCAAAATTTATAGGATCTAAACTCACTAATCTATGCAACATAATAGAAATCTTAAGAAACATACCTTTGATTCCTTAGTTGGTTTATTCTTTTGACAAGCCAGTGGATTGAACTAGAGAACCCAACAGAGATTCCATCTTCTGTGATCGCACCCAAGACGCAAACAAGAAGAAGATCCAAGTAATCCTCAAACTTCAGGTACAAACAAAATCAAAGTCTCAATTATGTTCTTCGGTAATGTCGTGGGGACTAGATGTCCACACCATGAGAATGACGATTCAGGATTCTTAGAGTTTTTGAGGATTCTGAACTTTGATATCTAAGAGGTATATTTCTCATGTGTGAAAACAAGATTTTGAGCCCTCTATTTATAGGGAGGTGACTTGAAACCCTAGAGATAAATACCAAAAATAATAGTAATTATCTAAGTTATTCAAATCATTCTGGAATATTCCATATTCCATTTATTTACTATTAATTAATTAACAAAACAAGTCCCTCAAATAAATATATTTTTAGATCTGCTTTATTTCTGTTCTTGCATGTAACCCAAAAGGACATTGTTATTTATAGTAATATTATCGGGCTTTGTTATGACTATGGGCACTATTCCCCAACAATTAGAGACATGTGTTTAAAATACAATGTACTTACATTGTTGCCTTCATTCTAGGGTCCCCTTGGCACTTTAAAGGGTACCAAGGTCAACTATAAGTAGTATCAATTGAATATAATACTTAATTAACCTTTTAAGGATGCTAAAACAACATTTTCAATACATGAAGGCCAACATAAATGTAACATCCCAAAATTCAAGACCAAAATCTTTATTTTTGATTTAACGATTCATAAAATAAATTATAGAAAACATCATCAAGTTATATCATTTCTTAAAAACCATATATGCTAGGCTGTATATGATTTATATAATTATGATAGGGTATTATATGGTAGAGGTAGGGGTGAAGTAGTCCCCGGTTACCGGTTGAAAGAGACCGAAGGGGAGGCCAACACCCAGATATGCTAGGCATTTACCGGTTGAAAGAGACCAAAAGGGAGGCCAGTACCCAGATATGCTAGGCAGTTACCTGTTGAAAGAGACCGAAGAGGAGGCCAACACCCTAATATGCTAGGCGTTATGTGATTATATGGTATGTGGTATGATGGGGGAACTCACTAAGCTTTATGCTTACAGTTTTCAGTTTTTGTTTCAGGTTCTTCTTCTTCAAAGGGAAAGGAGTCGGCACGATAGCAACGCATCACACACATGATTTTCCGCATATTAGATTCTTGGGATTTGTACTCTGACATTGTTACTATGTTGGCCTCCCCTTCGGTCTCTTTCAACCGGTAATCGGGGACTATTTCACCCCTATCACTACCACATAATAAAATAGCATAGTAGCACATAAAGCATAACAGATAGTGGCATACCAAACAATTATCACGAAGACAATCATCTCAACTATAATCGCCTACTAATGGGCCGACATTGGTGCCTTAGACCCACTTCTACTGGAAGGTAACTCACCTCGAGTGTCGTTTAGTAGCTGAACTGTCCTCAACTCCTGGATCAAATCCTCTCAAACTCCTACACATAATTATCTCTTTTAACTCCCCTTTCATACTCATAACCACTTTAAGGGTCAACTTTGGTCAATGGTTAAAGTCAAAGTCAACATCCTGGTTGACTCAACTCGCCGAGTTGGTCCGTCAACTCGTCAGGTTCCATGATCCATAAAACCATGGAATTTCGATCCTACTCATCTAGTTCTTTCATGAACTTGTCGACTTCCTCCTTATACAAAGTCGGGAAATTTCGATCACAACTCGCCGAGTTCCTCCTTGAACTCGTCGAGTTCTTCAATCTTCAAACCCAAAAATCATGTCCAGCTCGCTGAGTCATCTCCTAAACTCGACGAGTTTGCCCAGTAACAGAAAAGGTTGGGGAACCACGACCCAACTCGCCGAGTTACATGAATAACTCGTCGAGTCCCCCATAGTCTAAACCCATTCACTCATTTCCAGTCAGTTTCAATGCTTCCAAACCATGGATTTAGTCCCCTAGGACTAAGTTACCACGTAAAGTTGCTAACTTTACGTCCATGGATGGTGTCATGAAGCTAGAAACACCAAAACTAAGCTATATAAGAGATCTAGGGCACGGGGAAAGGCCAAGGCTTGATAAAACTGGCAACTTTAAGCCTCATAAGCTTATGAGTGTCTAGATCTTAAGTTAAAACCCCATGAGGCACTCAGATCCCGAAAATGACTTCAATATGGCCCAAAAGTAACAAAATAGAACCCTGAATGAAGATCTAAGAAATGGAAAGACAAGGTATCTAATTTATAACTCAAGTAAGTCAGAAATGCAGCTCAAGCTTCTCCTTCCTTCTCAAGCTTCAAAATTACCAAGAATAGTGATGAGCATTAGAACCGTCGGAACCGGAACCGGACCGAAACCGAACCGGAACCGGAATTGGTAATAGGTCCGGTTACCGGTTCTCCATTTTTATGAAAACCGGTCCCGGTTCTAAAAACTGGAACCAGTTTGACATTTTTTTCATTTTTTAAAATGCGCATAACTCACTCATATGAAGTCGGAATTATTTGATTTTTTTCCAACGTATAATTTGGAGTTTGTAATTCATTTTTTACGGTAAAAACATATGTTTTGGTTAGATATTGAATCAGGCACATGCCCCGAAAGAAAACATATCGATGCTGCGTTTTTTTATTTCAACATTATTTTTTTGTTTTTTTGAAATCTGTCCCATTTTTTTAAATGTGTATAACTCATTCATATGACGTCGGAATTACTTAATTTTTTTCCAGCATGTAATTTGGTGTTTGTAGTTCATTTTAGACTATAAAAACACATATTTTGGTTAGATATTGAATCAGTTATAGACCCCGGAAGACAACATATCAATGCTGCGTTTTTTCTGTTTTAACATTTTTCTATTTTTTTGGAATCTGTCCCCGCTTTTAAAATGCATATAACTCACTCATATGAAGTCGGAATTACTTGATTCTTTTTTCATCATGTAATTTAGTGTTTGTACTTCAATTTAGAATGTAAAAAGTCATAATTTGGTTAAATATTGAATCATTTACAAGCTCCGGAAGATAGCATATAATCTATAGTATTTCAACCGGTTCTACTTTGCAAAATAACCAAAAAACCGGGACCGGAACCGGCGCTAGAACCGGTGGTCTGGTTCCTGGTTCTTATAATATAGGAAAACTGGTTCCGGTTCCGAATCGGTTCCGGTTCCGAACCGGTCTGGTTCTAAAGCTCATCCCTAACCAAGAACACAAAACAATGGCTCAAGAACACTCAAAGGTGGATTAAGGTTTCATAGCTAAGGTTTGGGTGATGGAGGCTGCAAATGAGGCCACCCTTTGGAGGTTAAGGTGGTTAAATAGGGTGCAAACCCTGAAAATGAGGGTTTCACTCTGGCAACCCTACTCGTCGAGTTGAGGCTTCTCAACTCGTCGAGTAGACTTCAAGTCCCGCGTCCAAAATCCGTTTCTACTCGACGATTTTGGGGCCTCTAACTCGTCGAGTCCCTTTACAAAAATGAATAATTTGGTTTAAAATACATACTAGGACCCGGGCTATAACATCCCAATATTGTCATTTATGGTCCTTGGGGATTAAAGGATGAAGCCATGAGAGCCTAAGGGCTAAATTGTAATTTTGGGACCAGGAGGAGTACGTTGCGCGTACTCATAATAGAAGGAAACCCTAATATCTCGGGTTGGGGGCTATATAAACATCCTTATGCCTCATTTTCTCTCCTTCTCAGCCTTCATCTTCCAAAAACGTCCCCAAACTCTAGTTCTTGTGAGTGAGAGTGAGTTGGTGGGTATTTTGAGCTCTTGAAGGTGAATCCATTGCAAAAAATAGTTGAAGAAGGAGATTGGCTTATAGATCCAAAGTTGTGTTGTGCCCTAGAAGCTCCAGAAGGTAAAAAGTTTCAAACTTTATGCTTGTAGGTCATAGATCTAGCCTTTCTAGCATTATGGAACCATTTCTTGTCCCAAAACCCCAATATGGTGCATGATGCATTTTGGACGAGATAAGCTGTCCTTTTTGGACCTTGAAGAGGTCTTAAGTGATAAAAATGAGGTCCCAGTGGCTTAAGATGTCCCGTGCATATAGTAGAAGGGTCTTAATGGATTAAGACCTTGGATTAAGAGCTTTATGGACGTCCAAAGTGATAAATTTCGAGACTTTATGCGTCCTAGGCACTTTTGGTCACTGGATCTGGAATTTGGGCTTAAGTGCTTAAGCCATTAAGCACTTATTAGGGTTTTGGTGAAGCGTAAGGTTTTGTACGCCCACCATACTGGGTTAATGACCCTGTTTTCCAGTCAATGCGAGACTCATGTACGCTCCGTGTAGCCTTGGGGTACGCCCAGCGTACGGCTTTTGTGGACTTTTGATGCGTTGGGCTTTGGGTTTGGGCTACTCTTGGGCTAGTAGGGTTTGGACCTTGCTGGACTTTCTGAGTAGATATGTTTTGGACCAGTTTTGGTGATAGTGGATCATGGGGTTAAGCCCAATTTAGTAAATTGGGCCAATAATGGGCCTTGCATAAAGACTTTCAAGGTTATGGACTTGGCATTGGACCTTGGACCAATAAAGAGAGTGGACATGATGGACTATGTGGAGCCTTAGTCAAGATTGTTATGTTGTGTAATGACTTGGTATTTATAATTTGGATAGTTCGAGATTTTGGTGAGGCAACGATTCGGGAGTTCGATTCTTCACTTCAGATCGGCATTGCGAGGTGAGTTATACTCACGGTACTCAAGGGTCTAAGGCACCAAGGTCGGCCCTGTGATTTGTTATTTGGAATTAATATTGGTATGCTATGATTAGATCGGTATCCTGGTAGATAGGATGGGTATATGTTGGTATGCTATGTTAGATCGGTATCCTGGTAGATAGGATGGTTATATGTTGGTATGCTATGATTTGATCGGTATCCTGGTAGAGAAGGATGGGTATATGTTGGTATGCTCTGTTAGATCGGTATCCTGGTAGATAGGATATGGTTATGCTTAGAGGCCTGTAGTTGGTCTAACTGTCTGTATGCTGGTAGGAGATTACATGTTATATGTGCACATGATTGAGTGGTAGTTGAGGGTATTCCATCCCGAGGATGATAGGACCCTAGTATGTTGTCTCTATAGTCTGTTATATGATTATATGATATAGGTGCACATGTTTGATTGGTTATGGGCATTCCAACCCGATGGTTGTGGGTCGTGAGTATTCCATCCCGAAAATGATTGGACTTATAGTATGTGGACATTCCAACCCGATGGATGTGGGTTTGGGGTATTCCATCCCGATGGATGATTGGACCCATAGTATCTGTTATATATGTATTGTGTGTGATGGTTGTGGGCCAAGAGTATTCCATCCCAAAGATGATTGGACTCGTAGCAGGTGGGTATTCCAACCCGATGGTTGTGAGCCTGGGGTATTCCAACCCGATGGTGGATTGGACCCATAGTATGTTGGCATTCCAACCCGATGGTTGAGGGGCCTGGGGTATTCCATCCCGATGGATGATTGGACCCATAGTATGTTGTTTGTTATTGTATGTGCATTGTTGTGTGTATGGGTATTTTGGGGGTAACTCACTAAGCTTTCGGGCTTACAATTTCAGTTTATTGTTTCAGGTTTAGCGGATGGCCGCGGGAAGGCGAAGGCATGACCGTACACTTCCTCGATTGATGATTATGATTTCTGGGAACTCTGATGTTTAAGCTATTTTGAAAACAAATTGTAATGACTAAATGATTTTAAATGATTTAAAAAGTTTTAAATTGGCTCAAATTTTATGGATGTTACACGGGCATTACAAAAAAGGTCACACAGAGTGTACATGAACAAATAACAAAAATGCCCAAATAGTTCAATTTGTACGGTCTTGAAAATAGTTTGACAAGACCGTACATTGCCTTGTGGGGGGGGGGGGATGTCAAGCAATATAATACAAAACTTTCTTAGTACCCCTTTTCACTGAGAACATGTATTGGATGGATGGTCATTTTGTAGGACTGTAGTACATAAATGAAGTGTTAGATTGAAATATTTTCCAAAAAAATAGTGTAAAACTAAGAAAAAATATAATAAAATGTCTTAAATAGGGAAACTAATTTAGCATCAGATAGTGATTTCAAACTCATGAACATGATAATTATTTGCTGCAAATTGAAATTTTTTATTATATTTTATGAAAAATATTATACAAATATGACTATATTTGTCTTTTTTGTTTATATTTTTTATTTTTCTAAATAATCTGATGTAGAGCATATAGATGATCTGGAAGAAGCCTATATTGATAATTAAGGGAAAGACAAACGGAGCCAAAATAAGCCCAACTTAAAATGGACGTAACTTTTGATCCGTAAGGAATTTGGAGGTTTGCAATACATCATTAAAAAGCTCTCGACAGGCCGGTGTAACATCCGTTTTTTGGGTTAGTATTTTCAAAACTTTGATTCATGGTTAATTAAATTTGGGGATTTTAGTTGGTAGCGGCTCGAGCGTGACGTTTGATGAAACTTACTGTACGATGGGTCTAATGGGCTAAACCCTATATCTCATGATTTGGGCCCTATTTAAGGGAACTAACCCCTATGGTTTCATCATTTCACCAGTCTCCATAATTAGAGAGCATTCCTTGCAACCCTAGCATCTTTCTCTCATGTGTTCTTGAACTTCCCTTTGTGATTTGTGAAGCTTGAAGGTGAAGGAAGGTCATTGTGGTGCTAAGGAGCTTTGTTTCAAGTCTTGATCCAACTTTGCATTCATATTTCTGGACTATTATGAGTATAAAGTCTCAATCTTGATATTTAGTTTCTTAGATCTGTTTATTATGTCATTGTTTTCCTTTTTTGACCCATTTCTTTGGAGTTCTTGGAGTTTGGAGAACTCTAGTACATTATGCTTTGATTTTATCACTTCTGGACTTGTTTATTGATGAAAAAATGAGTATGCATGCATGACCTTTAAGCCATGCATTATTTTTTATCATCTTTTAGTTAGGGTTAGAGTTTTGAGGAGATTTAGACATATGAATGGATAAAATTGGAAACTTTATCCATTAAGTCACTTAGAAGAGTCAAATCTGAGAGTTTGGGTTCAGGACTTAAAGGCTTAAGTACTTGATGAGGATAGTTGTTAAGTCGGGATTCTGTGTGCAACTGTCATGGTGTCTCGGTGCGATATTGAGAGTTTCACGACTATTTTGTCGCCTAGTGATCACGGCGTAACCAGGGCCACGACATGATGATCGTTGAATTTTTGACCAAGTTTGACTTTTAGTCAAATAGGAGATTTTGAGTTATAGAATGAGTTTTAGCAAATGATTGGTAAAGCAGACCATGTAGCTGATTCGTTGGACTTTGAGTAGTTCATTTCAACTCTTTGATCAGGTGAGTTTTCTCACTATACTATGTAGGACACTGAGTGTCAAAGTATGCTTATTATGTGTATGTTTACATGTTTCGTTGGGTTGGACTGTTGGGCTAGGCCCATTATTCTATGTTGTATGTGGTATCTTGGATAATTCATTAAGCTTTGTGCTTATAGTTTAAGTTTAAAATGTTTTAGATGGTTCTGGCAAGGGAAAATGGCGCGGCTTGATTGTATTGCTTCCGTTGGAGATTTCTGCACTTTATGACTTCTATCTTTGTTACTCTCGTATTCGGTTTTTTGGAATTGTCAAACTTATACTTTAGTTATTTATTTACCTTTGGAATGAAATTGATATGTTTTTTTAATTATTAAAAATAAAAAATTTGTTTTGAAATTTGTGACGTTACTGTCGGAGCTCATGACAAGTCGCCAAGCACACAATTGATCCCTAAATTCCTCTATTTAGACTTCTAATTCGTGATTTTCTTCGATTTCGGTTCATTTCCATAATTTATGTGATTTCATTTTAATGTCAAGATATGCCATTTTCTAACTTTCTCTTTTTTTTCATGTTTATTTAGCTGATAAATTTCTTGAATTTATTGTTAATTACAGTTTTTCAAAATTGTGTATTTATTTTCATTCTCTGATCTCATATTTGTTCATTGGCTTTATTACTTAAGATGATGAATAGATTCATATTTGGTTATTTTGGTTTGCATCGATTACGCAATTAATGAACAATTAGAACTCAACAACCATGGTTCATTTGTTAATCATATGTTTTGTGTGATCTTCATACGTCGTCAAGCAAATGACCACCAAAGGTAGACTTTAATGGAGTCCTTTTCTAAATAATTAATTTATTAAATATGTAAATGTAAATGTCAATAATCATAGAAAGCTAATAATATTTTTATTATGTAATCGAGTAATTCTCCAACGTACCCACAACCATTTTCTGAAAAATGTCCTATTTTCACAATTAACCGGCAATTTAAGTCATTTTCATAGGGGTGGTAATAAGTTGGATTACTTATTTTCGGATTAACTTGTTTGTTTAATTAAAAGGATTGAAATTCTGAATTAAATCAACATATTTAATAAATCGATTTAGATTTCTTATTTTTGGATTAACTTGTTAGTTTAATTAAAAGGATTGAAATACTCAATTAAATCAACATATTTAAATAAATGGATTGAGATTTTCCAACCCAAAATTTTTAATAAATGGGTTGAAATCAGATTGACCCGTTTACTTTTCTCCCCTCCCAACCCAACATGTTTAATAAAAGGGTAGAATGTGAGTTGATCCATTTAACTTTTTTCTATAACTTATGTTTCCAATAATCCTTAAAAAAAAGTATATAAAGCTTACAATTTTCAATAATTGTTCATGTTTGAAAAATATACAACCATAACACAAACACAATTCAAGTGTTTAATTACAAAACATTATATATGTTTAAACACACTCGACTTTCACTTTCATCAACTCGAATTCCACTTTCAACTTTGATCGTATTCCTTGTAATAACTCATCATCTTCATTGTGTTCAAGAAAGTCAAAATAGGTCAAAAATACTTGATTGCTAGGGTTCTTAAGATCGTGAGTTGTAACTAACTGGGGTAATAATAAGATAAAGGATAAGGAGACGAAGGCCAATTAGTAGCGACTAGGGTTCGAGATCGAACAAAATTTTAGTTACATGGTACACCTTTGTGAATATTAGTATTAGGTTCATTAATAAGATGGAAGAGAAAGAGAAAGAGGTCGATGCAAACAAATGGTTTTGTTTGACAGTATCAGTTACATAATGTATTATGTAACTGGTGACTAATCAACTAAGGTATGAGATTAGGGTAAAGTATTTAGTTGTATAAGGTATATGTAACGTTCGTGAGTTAGGGCTAGACGTTTTAAGGGTACTTTTTACAAATGTCCATTTTAATTAAAATCATCAAATGATATCCTTGTTCATCGTACACGTTACAGACTATATAAATACTTGGTTTATTGTATACACGTATGTGGAAAAATATTACGAGTATATAATATTTGTAGAAAATCTTATTATAAATTTATCGAAGAGTGATAAAATAACGTTCATAAATAAAAGATTATTTAGGATTAATAATCTTGACGAAAGTTGTAGTGGCCTTGATTACGAACTTGGGAGTATAAAGAACGCCAAAATCTGACTTCGTATGAGGAAATTATGATTTTTCAAAGTTTCTCGTTCAACCTAATACATCAATGTGTGTCATAAAATATGAAACAGAGATCGGTTTCTCGTTAGCCAAAAAAATCTAAGCAAAAGTTGATGTCCTCGTAAATACAAGTCCGTCGATATAGAGAACGTCGAGACCGGAGTTCGTATGAAGAAGTTATAAATTTCACAAACTCTTTTATAGTTTAATCTTCATAGACTGTAAAATAAAAATAGAATGTGAAGTAGATATTCAAGTCTAAAGGAAAGTTGTAGTATTCGTCGATACAAAACCGAGGATATAAAGAACGTCGAAAACAAAACTCGTATGCGAGAGATATGATTTTTCGAAGTTTTTGAAATTTACTTGCGTATGGTGACGTAGCACCAGCCAAATCTAGCCACATGTCATGGCCAGAAGCAAGCCTTTCTGCCTACACTAAGGCGCAGCGCGCCCTCCTATCAGGCCTCCTATAAATAGCAATCGAACACTCCCTCATTATTTGCTCATTTTCTCTCAAGTTTTCCTCTTAAACCTATTCTGAAACCCTGGGATCCGACTCTCTGAGTCACGAGGATTTTAGCAAAGTGTTGTGGCATTGGAAGGCCCAATAAAACAAAGTATTCAGAGTTAAATTTCTGCCTACGACTTTCCAAAAATTTCCCAGAAACTCTTGTAAGTTAAGCTGCACTTACTACGTTTTTGTGTAACTTATATTTATTTATAGTCGTTATTATGAACCTATATATAATATTTATCAGTAATTCCAGTCAAAATATTGATTTGTATACTTATGTGGGTGATGTATAGGATAAATTTGTGAGGAGTTTAAAGTGGATTTTCCAAACAGTTGTATACCAAAGGGATCCTACCTCTAAAGTGGTATTACTTGGTCATTCCTTATTTAATAGAACTCAATATTTTTTGGAGATTATTGAAGAATCTTGAAAATAATTAATATAACCTTATAAATACAAACAAATATTGAAGCATAGTAATATTTGTATTTGGGTCATTTAAAAGGGAAAAATGAAGTTTTAGTCGAGGAGCTAACTTTCACGTGGATCTTCAACCTTAATCAGGTGAGTGCATAGTTACTTTCATGAACATGGTTCTAATACAAGTATTTATTAACAATATGTAATTACTTTCGTAAGCATAATTTAAAAAAAAGTATTTAATATCAGTTGAAAGTTTATATGTGAATTAAATGTTTATTATCTGTAATATATGTTAAATGTTTATTTGGTAATGCTATAAATGCTATATAACATATATTGTTTGAACCATATATATATATATATATATATATATATATATATATATATATATATATATATATATATATATATATATATATATATATAAAGTGTATATACGATATTATTACATGATAATCTTAATGAGAGTATTATTACTTGAAAGATTAACATATATTGAGTACTTGATACTCTGGGCTAAAATATATACATTGTATTATGACAATATTGTATAAACATGGATTTGTATTAAAAGTTGATTATAGGGATTGTATTCTTGTCTAGTTTTAAACTAAGACGTATAAACGATGTTTAGTTCAAAGTAACTTCAATAAATGTGTAGTAATCATATAATGGATGTATGTGAGATTGGAATGGAAAGTAAAGCTCTATTCCATGGCACTATCACGTGTCGGGTTACGGGTTACGTACTAGACTTATTTGATAAGTTGGATATTGGGTAGTCTCATTATGGGGTGTGTGTAAGATTGGAATAAAGTGGAGAGTTATGTTTCTGAGACACTATTACTAGCCCTGGTACAGGTTACGTACAATTCATCTTCTGGAGTAACATGACGACCACTGACCATTCTAGACTGTCTTGTGGAACACTAACATGTTCATAAATTGTAGGTGTTAATGAATCATACTATCCGGGAAAAAGAATTATGTGTTCATTCGGGTACTCCATCCTCCTCAGGGTTTTCATTTATAACTTACATTGGCCAATGAATCCCATAGTTGTGTAGTCAAACAATTGCGTTAAAGGATTCGTTAGGTAAGATGATTCTTCCAGATGATTGTCGATTAGGATCTGTGAGAATCGATTGGGCGGGGTATGTATGGGCATATTGTCTTATAGATATCTTCGTTGGATTATATATCTATAGTGTATGGTAACAGTTGGTTTTTCAGGTTTATTGATTATGAATTATTATCATAATAACATCGTTAGATTAAAAACCCTATGTATCTCACCAGGTTTCCCAACATGACTCACTCAATTTATATGTATCACATGTACCAGTGTTAAGTGTGACATCCCCATTCTTCACGGCCAGAAAAGACCGATTTTGTTTATGCTTTGTTTGAAAATCAGAGTAACATTTTAAATAAAAGTGTTGCAGAATTTGTCCCAAAACAACATATGATAAAGATTTATCAAAAGCATTTCCATAGAAATGTATTTCATTAAAAAGGCTCGGGATGTCATGTTCGATACAGATCATAAGCATAAACAACATAGGCCTTACTACATTATTCCGTATTTACAGGCCTAAATTCCCTTAATCTCTCATCCCAAGACATCACATCTATGCTCATGCGCCACAACCTGTAATACAAGAAACTGAGTGGATCAGGCTTGGGAGCCTGGTGAGCACACAGGGTTTTCAACCCACAATAAATAAGTTTATTAACTTTATCAAACCAAACAAACTGATTACCCGTTCCTGTTATCCTCACTTTACGTCCCTAAAACATCTAACACAAGGGACCTAGTCTAAGGACTTTCATCGGGATGGACACTACTGCTAAGGGGATTCCTCAGCAATAAATGTCCATAAGGCAACCATGTGGGGAATGGAGTACACCTGGTGAGCACACAGTTCAAATAAACACACAATTCAAATAAACACCTACAGGTTGCGAGCCTGTTAGCGTTCCACTAGACTGTCTACAATAGTCCGTGGTCGTCATCTATACTCCGCTAGATGACTGGATCATCATAAAACATCTATAACAAGGCCTCTCATTATTTTATTCTGTCACACAGCAACTATTACATCTACCCATGTTTTACCCAACACATTTTGTAGATATAAAATACATATACACTTTAAATCATTTAAAACATGTATAAAATCGTTCATCCAACATAGATAGCAAGTATACAAATAATATGCACACACAACATGTAATTTATATAAAATACTTCATATTTATGTGTAAGTTGAAAGTAACTATGCACTCACCTGAAAAAGTGGTGATTCTGCCTTCAAATAGCGTTTCGTTATCTCAAAACAATTATCCCTCGATAAAACCTAGTATCAATATCACTAGGGTTTAGTCTAACATTAACCGTGACTAATTAATAGTCTAGCTATTATTACTATTATATAAGCGTTAAGCAACACTCTATATAACTCATAATAATAGCTCAAATAATTATTTTAAGGACCTAATAACATTACTATAATTATTTAAAAGCTATATTAAAAATTTCATAGGCATAGCTCATTTACAACGGGTTTTCTTAAAAACTGGGCTTTGCTTGGAGAAGCGTTTCGAAACCAAAAGACCTTTTTTTCTCGGGACTCCGGGAACCTCGGGGCTTCCCTCGGGTGCTAGGGGTTCACCTAGACTTTAGGGAGCTCAAAATAGGCTAGAGAGAGAAAGTTGTGAGAGAAAGATGAGAGAAAGGTGTGGAAATATCAGCTGCCCTCGCACCTCAATTTATAGGTGCGAGGCCTCGCAAGTACACGTCGCGTTCAGCACAACTGCGTTGGGCGTAGTTCGGATAAGGTGCTAGTTGTGTTCCAACTGTCTCGCACATCGGATCCGGATAAGACCGGAGGTACGTTGGGAGTTCCCAACTTCGTACGCAGGGCGTAGAGCGAAGGCGAGGCGACGTAGCGTGATCCGAAGCGAGCCTTGTCATCAGTATCGGACGGCTGTGGCGCTGCCACGTCAACACCCCTATCATCAGCTTTGCAATTTCGATTTTAAACTTCAAAAATTTGTATCTTCCTCATACGATCTCCGTTTTTGACGTTCTTTATATCCACGCGAAGGCGGGAATGTACTCTACAACTTTCGTTTAGACTCCATCGGCTCATTTTGAATTTATTTCAAATTTTATATTTTTAACAGGCCGGGACAGGATTGGTCCGTTAAAAATCCATAACTTCTTCATTCGACGTCCGTTTTCGTCTGTCTTTTTATCGTTACGCTACTATTAAGGAGATCTTCGATTCTCATTTAGGTTGTGTCGGCTAAAAACGCTCGATCTAATATTCGAACTTCGAGCTATACACTGCTAAGCCGAAACTTCGAAAAATCATAACTTCCTCATACGAAGTCAGATTTGGGCGTTCTTTTTATGGACGCTCTCGGTTTAACGTATTCTATAAATTTTGTTTAGATCGCTAAGGCTAAAACTTGCTCTATCGTAAATTCACTATTTACGCTTCCCGATATCGTGTCGGTTTCATCGTGAAACTTCGACGAGTCATAACTTCTTCGTTATAACTCGGATTTCGGCGTTCTTTATATCTCCGGAATCCTTGTTTCGACCACTACAACTTTATATATCGGCTTTATCTCACACTTTTATCATTTATTTATTATACATTTATAAATAAGTAATAAGCACACAAATACACATAATACTCAAATATTTCATCTTTATTACTTCAAAAAGAGTTACAATAGTTGACCTAGACTATTACATTGTCTAAAAATGCTTAACCCTGAAACCCGGGCGTTACATTAAGGTTGTTGGAACTTGAATATGATATTGAGTGATTAAAGAGAAGACATACAATATTGTTCATGATTGTTAGGTCTTTACGCTATAACTTATGGTGTGTATTGAATATAACATCCTTACGGTTTTATTATGTTGAAACAATCATTTTTAGTCAAAATGTTTTAATATACTAAGATTTTCCGCAAACAAAGATAACATGGTTTTTGAAAGCGTTAAGAATTTTTTTTTTCGGTTTTGGAAAATAGGGAATGTCACAATATATTTATTTTATTTCCAAAGCTTGTTGTTATTAAAATATAATTACATAATAAGACTAAATAGATAAAAATTAAAAATATTTAAAAATATTAAATGGATTGGGAGGTTGAAATAAGGTTGAAAATATAAAGACTAAGGGGTCGTTTGATAGTTGCTGACTGAGAAAGTGCTGATTGAGAAATGTTTGTTTGAGTAATAAGTTCTGACTGAGTAAGAAACTATGTTGTTTGATTATACATCTGACCGAATGTGCTGACTGATGCAAAATGACCATTTTACCCTGATGCTCTTTATAATAATAATAATAATAATAATAATAATAATAATAATAATAATAATAATAATAATAATAATGTATACAAAAACTTCCAGCATAATAGACATTAAATATACTACTTTAGAAATTAAAACACAAAAAACCCTTTAGCTTGCTGGTAAACATCATTATATGTATAGGGGAGACCCGAGTTCAATTTTTGTAACCTCCTATTTCACTTGTTTTTATCCAAGGCCAAGGGTATTATTGTAAAGTCTTGCTTTCTTTCTCAGTCAGACATTTTTTACCGAGTCAGATGGCCAAAGTTGGATTATAAAACACATTTTGCTGACCAAATCAGCCAAAAACGTCTGACTTGACTCGGTCAGACACATGTCAAACGGAGCCTAACATAATTTATTTAATAAAATAGAAGTGTTGACTCGTTTAATCAAATATGCTGAAAATCAAAAACCCAATATGTTAGTTAGGAGCTTGAGTATGGAAAAGAATAATAAAAAAACAAAGTCTTAAGTTGAAAGAGATTTTAAAAAAGCTCTAATATAAAAGTATGGAAAAGAATAATAATAAAAAAAAAAAATTGTATATGAAGAGACAATTTTCCATCGGCCTTAGGAAATTGATGGTTATGGTGGAATTCTTTTAATTCTTGTCTATTTCTTTAGAAAAAAAGTTTAATAAGTTTAACTATAATTGTCAATTATTTGAAAAAACTGTTACAATTTTTTTTAATATTTGTCTATTTTTTTAGAAAAAAAAATTAACAAGTTTAACTATATTTGTCAATTATTTGAAAAACTGTTATAATTTTTTTTAATTCTTGTCTATTTTCTTAGAAAAAAAGTTGACCAAGTTTAACTATATTCGTCAGTTATTTGAAAAAAAATATTATATTTTTTCTTAATTCTTGTCTATTTTTTCAAAAAAAAGTTTAACAAGTTTAACTATATTTATAAATTATTTGAAAAAACTGTTATAATTTTGTTAATCACTTTATCTTTTTATATAACTTTTTTCCAGATTATATAGAAACTTAATGACTAATCATATGATATTATTTGTAATTAAAATAATACATTAAACTTGTTAAGTTTTTCAAAAAAGATATTGTTATCAATTTTTGGTGTATCAAAACCAAATTTTGCATAAATATTATTTCATAGGCTTTGAACCCTCTAGTTGGTTACCATGTCACATGGCTACCATGTTGACACTTAATGGTTAGCATGGCTTGTGTCAACTGACATGGAAATTTTTCATGGTGTTCATAGTATTTATCCATTTTCTAGAACTTAGTAGCACACGCTCATGAACTTGATGATCCCTATAACTCAAGAATATACATACACCAACACACAAACACACACAGACACTTAAGACTTTTCCATAACCAATTTTCTAGATTTTTTGTTCATCCGTTTTGTAGGTGCAAGTGTGTATGTGTTCTTAGACGACGAGATCTTTATGTCTTTCTTAACTCTATCCCACACATGATAGTTCATGCCTTAATCACCAACAAAGTATCGATTACTTTTATAGGAAATAGTTTCTTCCTCGAGATGACTCAAGAGATAAAATCCAATCCAAATATTAACAATTGATTTTATGCAACAAAATCCAATTCAAATAACAAAACAAAGAGATAAAAAGATGAGAGATGAAACCTAGCACAAATCTAAGAATTTGTATAACATATCAATCAAATTGATTATTTAATGTATGAAATCACACAGTCTAATCGGTGAAAGAAGGGAACAACATGGCTGGTGTTATGGTGTTACTATGGCGGTTGGGTGGAAATGTTGGTGGCGAAGGCAACAAGACGATGCAAAAAAGTGGTCCTATGGCCTAAAATTGTTGATCTGAATTTTATCGTCTGATTTTGATTGCATCCATAAGTACAATTTGTTTTCATTCATGAACCCCCTTCATGTTCTGATTTGATTTCCCCGTGATCAACCCTAGATACACCACGTGTTCTGTCTTTCGATTTTCATCCATGAGCTTTTGATTTTGATTTTGGCATGGGTGAACACACGCCTTTTTCGGTTTCATCCACGAGCTTTTGATTTTGTCATGGATAAAAAACACACCCTTTCAATCCAGTCCTGATGAATTAAATATCCTTATAGGTACAGGACGAACAAAAAAAAGAAGGGTCATTATCGTTATTATAAGTTGTTATTTTTAAATATATATATATATATAACAAACAAAATTGGGCTCTGTGCACTCGTCTACTTCCCCACCCCCCCCCCCCCCCTTCCCAAAATGCCTTTCATCTTCTTCGTAAACCCACCAGAATGCTAAGAGCTTCTCCATGAACCCATAAACAAATTTTGTTGAACAAAATCAAATCAATTTTGGTGTGTATGTTCTCATCATGGATTTGCAAGCGTGTGTTTGTGTGTGTGTTTGTTCATCATTGTTTATGGCTGCGACATACACAAGGGAAGAACAAGGATTTTTTTTTGACGTTGTCTATACAAAAGGGAACATTTGAATTTTTAGAAACAGTACACGTCCAACTTGTTAGAAATTTAGGGTTTGTGGTGGAGATCTGGATACTAACTTGGATCGTGAGAACACTTTCCGAACTGATATTTCTATCCCATGCTTGGGTTGCAAGAAATTTAGCCTAGGATAATCTAAGTGGACACTTACGATACTAGGCACAAAAATCATAAGTCAAATTGCTAGAAAGATTCTGTGAAAGTTTGAAGAAAACGAGAGCTAAATTCCACGTGTATCTTCTGAGAAGGAAGAACCGTTTATATAATAAATGAGATTAGGGGTTCATTAGGGTTGGGCCGTCATGAGTTGTTTTGGAAGCAAGTCTGGGTAATCTGTATTTTAATGAGGATTTAGATTTACCAAAACTAACGAGGTTCGTTAGTTTTACCATAATCACCCTTAAGAATCCTAATTTCTCAGCCAGAGGCTCTGCCCCTTGGACCCCGTTAGGGGCAGCACCCCCTAGACCCCACCAAAGGGGTGCTGCCCTTTTGGAAACCCCAGACCCAGGGGTGTTGTCCTCAAATCTCCGACTTGTCATCGAGCCGACTTCTAATTTGATCTTATACATGTGTACACTCCGCACAAACCCAAACATATATTAGAATACAAATTATGAAGCTCCTTAGCTCAAATGTTAATTTCAGTTACATAAAATGACATGATAACACTAAAATCACCACACAACTTAGCTTAACAAACCTAACCGACTAAGAATGATATTTATGTAAATTTCTTTCATATTTCTGGTTTTAAATTTTGTAAAAATGATTTTAAAATAATATTATATTGTTTAAAAAGTTTAAAAGTTTTAATGTAATTTTTCGTCATTTTTAACGACCTAAAATTGGCCATATAATTATATAAAGTTTCATCTGTCATTTTGCAAAGGGATCTTTTTTATTTTTGACGAATGTTAAAATGGTTTCTATGTAAAGATTTTGGATTAATGACAAAAAAGTTTTCAACTTCCAATCGTTAATATTCCAAAAGTCTAAGGTTTGGTTTGCAAATCTAACAGCAAATTGCAACTCACTCTCAAGAACCCTCATATTCTGAAAAAAACAAGCTTTTATCAAACACAATTCCAAAATACACCTGACAAATTGATCAATCATCATCATCCCCGAGCTCAATTCTTGATTCCCGAACAGTTCTCTCTCTATATTCCTTCATGCCACCACCAACTATATATCTACTCCTCATATTCTCTCTCCTTATTCCGCCGCATCCAACCACCGCCGATCAATCATTCATCTCATCGCTCATAACTCAAAACGGCCTCGATTTCGTCAAGAATTTACTCATTTCGAAAGCGATTCCTACACTCACATCCACTCGGATACCCAAAATCGAAAAGACTGTTAGAATCCCTGTAATTGGTAAAGTGCATATCGTTCTATCAGACATCACTATTAATCGGGTCAATGTCGGGTTATCGAATATCAAACCCGATGCCACCGGTGTTACAATTTTCGGGTCGGATGTGACATGCGATTTGAGTACGAAATGGCATTATGCTTATGGCACTTGGGTTGGCCCAATTTCGATTTCGGATAGTGGAACTGCTCGTGTTAAGGTACATACCATTTCAAGATTTTCTTGAAATTTTCATTTTTATATTTGCAACTATGAAAATTGGTTTCTGGGTTTTATTTTATGTGTTCGAATTCATATATAATTGTGTTTTTTGATGAATATTAATGTTTTCATGCTAAGGTTATTGGCATGGAAACGAGTATAAAGTTAGGGTTACATAATCAAGAAGGATCTTTAAATCTTTTTGTCATGGAATGTAATTGTCATATGAACGATATCTCCATAGACCTAAATGGAGGTGCATCTTGGCTCTATCAAGGGTATGTTGATTATGTTAAGTCAAATAGAAAAATTTTCAACTTCAAAATTGACATAATTGATTTTCCATTTATCTCAATAATCAATTTTCACTACCTTATAGGGTTGTGGATGCTTTTGAAGAGCCAATAAGGTCGGAAGTCTCAAAGGAAATTATCAAGAAACTAAAGGCGGGAGTTTTAAAGCTTGGATCGGTTGTGCAATCACTTCCAAAACTAATTTCGGTTGATAATATTGCCTCGTTGAATACTACATTTGTTAACGACCCTTTTTTGAGTGACAATTCATTAGGGTTTGGGATAAATGGGTTATTTGTAGACTCTAGAAAAGGAAATTATTTATATGGGAAAAAGTTGCAACCACCGGTTTCTTGTTCGGATCCTCAAAAAATGGTTGGAATTGCATTAGATGAAGCGGTTTTCAACTCAGGATTTGCGTTGTACTACAATGTGACTCCTCAAATCCTCTATTTGTTCGTATTCATTAATCCCCATTTGTTACATATGACAGATGAGAACAGGTTGTACTGTGTAAGACATATATGACAAATGAGAACAAGTTATAATGTGTTTGATATGCATTGGACTGAGCATTACACTTTTGCGGACAAAAGTTGTAACTTTTTGTCCCACCTAAAAAGATGGAATAAGGTAGGGCAGCTCGTTTGTGCAAAAAGACGTAAATACCCTCCTTATCTTTATCATCAAAAATAGCCCTAGAAAACTCGTCTCGTCACGACATGTCATTGCGAGACTTCGACCAAGATTTTTTGGGATAAAATTTTTAACTTTTTGTCCCACTCAAGAAGATGGTACAACTCATGTGTGAAAAGACGAAAACGCCCCCCCTCATCCTCATCTTCAGATATAGCCCTAAAATGCTTTGTCGATGTCATGAGTAACAAATGGGGCTGGGCTTAAAGCCTTGCAATATTTCTTTCATTAAAATCACATAATTTAATTTAATTTTTCAGGCTATATTTATGCGATGGATTGTGGATAAAGTCCCCGAACAAAATCTTTTAAACACAGCAGGATGGAGATTTGTAGTCCCTCAACTTTACAAAAAATACCCAAATGCAGATATGAACTTGGAAATCTCTCTTTCTGATCCTCCAATTATGCATGTATCAAGCCAAATTATCGATGCAACCATTTATGCTGATTTGATCATTGATGTTCTTCAATTAGATGACAGGATACCCGTTGCTTGTATTTCATTGGTAACCTTTTATTCAATTCCATTTTTTATAATTTTTGGATTATTTGTGTTCCCTTATTAATGTTTTAGATTATTGTTTTTGATTTTACAGGAAATGGCGGGTGTGGGTTCGGTGCAAATTACCAAAAATAACCTTACGGGTCATTTGAAACTAGATGATTTCACCATGTCATTGAAATGGAGCAAAATTGGGACCTTGCACATGTTTCTAATTCAGGTAATTCGTTTAATATGTTCTTTATTATATTTCTTTATTTATATTTATATTTATATTCAATAATAATTACTTTTTATGTGATCTTTTTGTAGCCTGTGATGTGGACGATTATTGAAACGGTTTTTGTGCCTTACATAAATGCACGCCTTGGAACGGGATTTCCTTTGCCTATATTTCGTGGGATTAACCTTCAAAATGCTGAGATATTATTCAAGGATTCAAGAATCACAATTTGTAGCGACTTCAGTTATAAAGAACCCTTTGATCAAAGCCATACACTTGTTTACACTTCGTAGATCATGAAGAGAGATTCATCTTGTATAATGTTGTATAATATATATGTATAGTTGTTGAGACCTCGTTTATGATTTGATCTTGTTTGTACATTTAACTCTTTTGAATTATGAATACATGATTTTCAACCAATTGTACATACATGTTTGGCCTTTTTTTTTTTTTTTATGTTGGAAAATCGTACGCAACAAGGTGATTTGAGCATAGTTTTAAACTTTTAATCTCCTTTGTTACTAGTATAAATCACAATTATCTAAATATATATAACAGGGTATTTTTTTAAAGGGTAAATCTTAGAAAAACAAACAATATATTTTCATCTAATTCTGAAAAAAAAGAACCGTAACATTGTATTAAAACCTTTATATTTTTCTGAAAGTCTAATTACAATTAAAACCATCATCGATAGTATTTGCAAGGACGGAAAACCAAATGATGCTTTTTAAACTCTTTAAAAAGATAATGTTTCAGAAATGTATTATCTCTAATTACAACTAAAATCTAATTATACGAATCGTAGTAAACTAGTAATCTAGTGTAAAATGGGATACTTCGATTTCATTAGACACTAGAATTGTTAATGTTTGAAAACATAGCACATTGAATCAAAATATAAAAGTAAATACAAGAACTCAATTCCAGATGTAATGACTCTAGCTGGGAAAAAAGGAAGGGGGTTGAAGGGTTCGAGAGACCCGCTAAAAGACGAGAAAGAACGAGCTTGAGTTTTGGTGATTATCTTCATTTATTCGTTGTGGCCTTAGTGTATAGAAATTAAATTGCTTCCTACTCTACCCTTAATTTAATTTCTCTTAGTGTATTAGTATGATGTTACTTTTTACCCTTAAACGATATTTTATTTTTTTGGAGGTTTTCATCGTTTTATGACATTAAGCCCCTTAACAGTGAAAAATGAAAATGATTATCAAAGACTAAAGTGAAAAATTTTAGAGATTCGTTGACCTTAAAATAACATCAACCCTATAATACAATGGCACATTGAAATCATAAAAGACGTAGTTTGATGGTTCTAGTACGACCAAATATTCTTTAATGATTTAGGGTTGTTTGTTTAACTTTTATCGGGTCCAATAAGAGATGATTGAGCAGTTAGATTGTTTGATTTTACAATTTCACACTTTTGACTGACTTGGTAAGTAGTATATGATTCAGAGGGGTGTTTGGGATTGCTTTTTGAACTTTAAAAGTACTTTTAAAAAAAAACTGTTTTGGATTGCTTTTTGAATTTTAAAAATACTTTAAGAAAAAAATGTTTATTGACTTATGATGGTAACAAAAAGAGTTTAAAAAGTGTTTGGATTAGCTTTTGGGCGTGTTTGGCACAGAGCTTTTGGAAACGTTTGGGAGCTTCTAGCTTTTAACTTTTGATAAAACACTTTAGTTTAAACAAAAAACTTCGTTTGACAGTACGAGCGTTTAGCTTTTAGTTTTAACAAAACGCTCCGATTTTGAAAGCTACTTCATGTAGCGTTTAACAAAACGCTCCTGAGCTTTTGAAATCAATTTTCATAATTACCCTTAAAAATATATTTATATTTATTTATTTTTAATCAATTTTCCTTTTATGTAATTTTATATATTTCAAAAGTTTCCAGCTACTTTTGCCAAACATTCATATAACAAATAAAAGCTATAGCTTCCCGCTACCAGCTACCTGCTACACGCTACCAGCTAACCGTTACCCGCTTCCAGCTAACAGCTACTTTTACCAAACACGCCCTTTGTGGTGGAAAAAAGTTTTATATTTGTAAAATGACTAAAAAAGAAATGGAAAGAAAGATGGAAGAAAAGGAGAGTGAGAGTTCATTAAGGGTACTATTAGTCTATAACCATTTCTATTTTGAAAAGTCAAAACACTAAAAAAGTGAATTGCTTTTGGAAACCTTTTTTTTAAAGCATGTCAAAAAGTCATTTTGAAAAGCACTTATGTAATAGTTAAACATTTCCTTTTTTTTTTTTAACTTATTGGCTTTTTTAAAAAACCAATAAACCAACTAAGATTTTTTGAAAAGCAATCCCAATCACCCTTTAAGTGTTTTGTGACAAAACTCTCTTTTGTGTCTTGATACGCCTTCAAGACGCCTTCGACATACGTCCTCATAAAATTCTCATTCCTCCCCCGCCCTCAAGCGTCGGTTCGACTTCTTGGCGGGTAGACTTCTTCCTAAGGTAAGGTCTCTAAAATAATTTTTTTTTCTTTTCCTTCTCTCCTATGAAGTTGAAAGCGATTTTGGTCTCTAAAATCGTATTTGGTATGAAGTTAAGATTAGAAATCTTTTTTCTTCGGTAAAGGTTTTCTAAAATCAATTTTAGTCATTGTAATATATGAACTTGGTAACTTGATTTTTGTCATTTTAATATGAAATTGATTTCGGTTATTGTAATATGAAAGATTTTCTAAGGTCATTGTAATATGAAATCGATGTTGAAGAGCACAATTGTTTTGATTGAGTTTGAGAATTTTTTGACAGATGAAACCATGGCATTGTGGCTTCTCGAAACTAATTTTAGTGTTGTACATAACCTGTGTGACAAAAGCCAAGTGAAATGTAACTGAGGAGTCAAAAAGCCGGAAGCAAGGTCGTGTTTGGATATTAATTATGGAACTGATTGTCAATTATAATCCTCTCTAATAAATTAAGGTTTTTTTTGTCACATGTCTTCTTCTCCTTCATTTTACCACATTACTTTTTTGTTTTTTTTTTTATTTTTTTTATTATCCACTTGTCATTTTTTTAGGTTTTTCAATCTTACACCAAATTTTCAGGGTTTACGGTTATATATATGGAAGGTTTTCATTCTATTCATTAAGGTTATCATTTTATTAATTTGAGAATAAATTCACATAAATATTACAAACTCATTGATTACTTTCTTTTTTCAATTACTTTATAAAAATTTTAATGTTTGCATATTGATATTAAACTTTTTATTATTATAAAATATGATACAAAAGCTGTGACTTTGGAGCTCGCCAAGTGTTTGACAAAATTAGATGAGTATTTGACAAAATTAGTTGTAAGATTTTGAAAGGTAAAAAAGTAGGATACGGGATATCTCCATCTCCATAGACCTAAATGGAGGTGCATCTTGGCTCTATCAAGGGTATGGTAAGTCAAATAGAAAACTTTTTAACTTCAAAATCCACATAATTGATTTTTCATTTATCTCCGTAATCAATTTTCACCACCTTCTAGGATCGTGGATGCTTTTGAAGAACCAAGGTCCGAAGTCTCAAAGGAAATTATCAAGAAACTAAAGGCGGGAGTTTTAATGTTTGGATATTTAGTAATCAGTTGTAATAAAAAATGATGCAAGAATTAGGCAAGCCTTTGGAAAAATTACTTGTAAGATTTTGAAAGGTTTAAATTTACATAAAAATATGTGGTTTTTTAGGACAACATAGTAATTTTGTTATAACAGGCAGAAGCTTTTCTTTAAATGCTAATTGAAATAACTTTTGGATTATGAATTTTTTTGTTCTAAATAAAAATCTTTAAGCTCATGTTCCCAGACAAATATGTTTCTTTAAATCTGAGACTTTTTTTAAGAGCTAAAAGCTCTTAAAATCTCATGGTCAAACATGCCCTTAGTATTTGAGTATATCTATGCTACTTAATGTTGTAATAATCATTTTTGATGATGTTGATTTTTGGAAAATAATTATTTTTTAAGAAAACAAACATAATAGCCTAATCCCATAAGGGCAAGGGAATGTAAGATGTAGACAGTTGTACCTCTAAGGGTAGAGAGACTGCTTTCAGGCTGATATATATAAAATGTGAGTCCATCAATAAAGCAAGCTAAAAGTAAAAAGGAATAAAAATAGGAAACTAAACATTGTACACAAGGTACAAGTGGAAAAAAAAAAACTTAGATCTTTATACTCCACTATCATGATTTTAAACCCCTGCACCCTCCTATCTTAGGTTATGTCCTCACAAAACTTTTTCAAAAAAAAATCATACACATAAGTAGATTACCCAAACACTAATCATAATCATATTATCACTCTAAAATAATAAAGAAAAAATTATTGTTTTTGATGAATATTGATGTTTTCATGCCAATGTTATCGGCATGGAGGAAACGTGTACAAAGTTAAGATTTCGTAAACAAGAAGGATCTTTAAATCTTTTTTTCATGGAATGTAATTTTCATATGCACGATTGTCACACCCCGAAACCGATGGCGGAAACGTTCCGGGGCGGAGGACGTCATGTAAAGTATCACAACCAATGTACATAGTAAGCATAGTAAACACCACCATTACATTACATAAGAATATTTACATTTGTTTGAAACCAAGTAATGCATGTTTTATATATATATACATTAGTACGAACAAAAGTAAAGACGAGACTTCTAAACGCTCCGTCTTCTCCAAAAGAACGCGAGATACTTGTCTAACGGGAACCTGAGAATACAAGCAGTTTTAAAAAATATCAGAATAAAGCTAGTGAGTTCATAAGCGGTTTGTTTCTGGTAAAAGAATCAATTTTCCTTTGGTTTCATGAAAAAGTTGTTATCCAAGAAAATCCCATATTTTCTTATAAGAGAAATTTAGTTATCAATTTGTTAAACAGTCTGATTAAGAGAAGTTAAGTTATCCAGGAAAAACCCTTATTTTCCTTAAAAGTTGGTGGTTGGTTATCGATTCGGAATGAAGTGTACAAGTATGTACCATACTTGTAGCGTTTAAGTGAAGTATCCTGAAAGCCTGGTTATCCTTGAAAAGTACATTAGCTTTAACACGTATATAAAACTAATAAGTAGATTGTAAACTAATTTCCTAAGGTATTAATTTACTAAGATCTTTATTACTTAAAGGTAAATCTCCATTATCTAAGTTGCGAGTTCTATAACCATACGATAAACTAGATATGGCAAGAAGGCCAGTATCATTTTATGACTTTTGTCACCCGTAGACCTGCCGGTCCCACTGTAGCTAGCAACAAGGTGCGGGATAGTCAGCCCCGTATAGATCTATACACTCAAGTCACGCTCTCCTTCTAAGAGATTCTGGTTACAGGGGCGGTTCTCCACTCGCGTATCTCTGTGGAGTGTTTCAGAGGACGTGTCTCCAATCTTAAGAATAACAAATTTACAAGTAATAATTAGGAAAATCTTGTTTTATGAATGACATGAAATCCTTTGTGAAATATAAAATATAACATTTTATAATGAGTTTCGCAATTTGTTTGAAAACTAACTCCGCAAGTTAAACGGTTGGTTAATACGGATTTCCGTGGTAAAAGCATACAGAATATGAAACATTTCATAAGAAATAATAAGTTTGAGTACAAGATTTTCATGTACTTTTGCTTGTATTCCCCCCTGAAAACATAAAAAACACGGAAAATGGTGTAGGGGTATGAACTCAAGATATTGCCATATTTATACTTAATTTTAGGCAATATTTAAGTACATTTTTATTAAAAAGTTGGTAATTTGTTTAGAATAATGGTACTTATGAGCTTAAATGTTATTTACAGCCAAAAAGAAGACATTTTGAAGAAAATGGACTAAAAGCGTTAAAGAAAGAAACTTTGGGAATTAAAAGAGTAAAAATGAAGAAAATTTGGAAAAAAAAAAGATTATTCACGACGTGAGACTTAAAGGATTCACGACGTGAATAGTTGGTTCTAGAAGATATGTACGCAGGTGAAGGAATCCTTGACGAGCACGGTTATCTACAACTCACGACGTGAATTTCTTATTATTCACGACGTGAATTTATGGATATCAACAACTATATAAATCCTTGACCATTACGAATAGAGGCAACTTTTGGCTGGAGAGAGGAGTTCCAGAAGGCGATTTTAAGGAGAGAAAAGTTCTGGGAAGAGGCTTTCAACACCAAAAAGAGTGAAGGTTCATAATTTAGTTTCATTTAGTTAATTAAGATCATGTTTCCAATTAATTCAACTTGTGTTATTTTGTTAGTTGCTATGATGAGCAGCTGAATCTAGCTACTCTTGTTTAGCTAGATGAAGCTTCCAACTTATGAATAGCTCAATTTTCGTGGATTTATTTAGTTGGTAAAATTGCTTGTGTTTGATTTGTATTACCTAGCATGTTTATGTTTATTGCTCTAATTGCTTGATTGCATGTTCTATGTAGCTTTGTGACCATTAACTGCATGAACTTGTTTACCTAATGATTTAGTGAACATTGAATTGTTAGAGCTAGGATTGACCAATCTTAGTTAGTAATTAGAATAAATAAGCTTAGCTGTGCTAGAGAGCGTGTATTGTGACCATAATTGCGTTTATATAAAATCTTACATAGCATATTTACATTCATAATTAGTTATGTGTTTAATTGTGTGTGAACATACATGGTTTGACATGAATTAGTTAATTATTGGTAAAGTTAGAACTAAATTACTAATATAATTAAAACCAACTAGATGATCCATAAACATTAGCTAGCCATAAGAAATAAGTGGATTCAAACTAAACAAGAGTGTGTTTTACTTATTGAATTTGATTTAAGTTCGTCTGATCTTGTAAAATCAGATAAAACCCCTTTTAAACTTGTTAATAATTAGGTTAATTTAATAGTAAGTAAATTAATTAGTAACACCGTTCCCTGTGATCGACACCCGACTTACCCAAACTATACTGTAATCTGACTAGGTACACTGCCTATAAGTGCATAGTTAGTTTAAGTTTGTTAGGTTATAAATATTAAAATTAGTGGGTACTTTTGTGCACATCAAGTTTTTGGCGCCGTTGCCGGGGAACGGCTTAGATTATTAGTTTATTTAGTTGCGTTAGATTAATCAACCCCTTTTGTGGAATAAAATCTGCAAAAAGGTTAATTAGTTATTTATTTTTGTTAGCTTAGCTTAGTTGATTAGCATATAACAAAAAATTTTGTTTTCTGTTCCTGTCACAAAATTCACAACGTGAGTTTTAATAAACTCACAACGTGAAAGCTGAGATTTCAGTTTTTAGTATTTTCTTATTTTAGTTCAGTTTTATGTTTTGTTTTTAGTTTAGCAAGTTGCAGGAGTTCATGACCAGAGGCTCAAACACACCCTTGGTGCCACCACTTGAAGATCCCGAGTCTGCAATTCACAAGAAAAAGACGCCCTTACAAGAATTGAATTCAGCTTTTTCAAGGAAGTCGGGAAAGAAGATAGGAGAGTCAAGTTCATCCGAGAGGCACAAGAGCAATTTTGAGCACTTGGATCAAACACCCGTCCAAACCGAGTCCGAATACGATACCGAGCCGGAATTTGAAGAACACACGAGCGAACCCGAGAACGAGCCAAGGAACGAGATGGCAGCAATTGAAGAGATGTCCATGGGAGCTTACAAGAAGCGGATCCGAGAAGATATAGGTCCCGATTTAGTCCAACCCGCAATACCTGCCACTGCCACATTCGAGTTGAAGGGGCACATATTGACTGCACTGAAAGATATCCCATTTTTTGGGAAAGATCATGAGGATGCTTTTAAGCATCTAAATGAAGTCAACGACATTGCGGATTACTTCAATGTTCCAAATGTCAACAGAAACACAGTCTTGCTTAGGATGCTTCCCATCACCTTCAAAGGAGCTGCTAAGGAGTGGTTAAAGTCACTTCCACCGGGTACAATTACCACTTGGGCTCAAATACGTGAGCAATTCCTGGACCAGTTTTGCCCACCATCCAAGATAGCCAAACTCAAGAAGGCAATAGCCAACTTTGAGCAACAGCCGGGGGAGTCATTATACGAAGCATGGGAGCGGTACAAGGGCTTGCTCAGAAATTGCCCTCAGCATGACCTAAATGTGCAACAAGAGATGTCGATCTTCTATGATGGGGTCAACGTTATGATGAGACAACTCCTTGATTCTAAAGGACATTTGACAAAGAAAAATCCAAGGGAGGTTAAGGAGATGATTGAAGAATTCGCGAAGCACTCTCGCGAATACCACAACCCTAGGCAAGATGGAATCAAAAGCAGTGGAGGGTCCCAAACTGAAGAAATAGCAGTTGTGATGGCTATGCTGAATAATTTGGATCGAAGGATAACACAAATGGACCAGTCAATACATGCCATAAGAGTGGGTTGCGAGAGATGTAGTGGTCCACACTTGACCAAAGATTGCAATTTAGATGAGTTTGGGAACAAAAAAGCTCAAGTGTGCTACTCAAGCGGGGATAAGTTTGATGAGGACTGGAGGAAACCGAAGAAGGAGTGGTTGCCATATGAAGAGTATAAAAAGCAAAAAGAAGAGAAGTATAGGCAGACAAGTCGATACTTTTATCAAAAGGAGCAGCCACCAGCTGAGAAGAAACCCGATCTAGAGACTATGTTGATGAAGTTTATGGAAGCTTCGGAAAAGAGACACGATGCCACTGATTCTGCTATTAATGAACAGCAAAATTTAATTAAGAATCAGCAAGCCTCCATCCATAACCTTGAAGTTCAAGTTGGTCAACTAGCCACTCTAGTTCATGAGAAGTTATCCCCGAAAAATACCGAAACAAAGACCCAATCTCATGTAATGGCCATAGACACCGAAGAAGAAGCCATCTCTGAGTTCCTGGAGGCATTGGAAGAAGAACCACAGCAGCCCGATCCAAAGATGAAGAAGACCAAGCTCGAAAATCATGAAGCTGCTGAGTTCCAGAATTCACGACGTGAATTCTATATGTTCACGACGTGGGCCCGTCATGAACAGAAAAATTTTGTAGTTGGTTCGGTTTATCAGCCGCCTTTGTCTTTTCCTTCCCAAGCTACCCTTAGTCCACTGGAGAGAGAGCATAGAGAGTTTGTCAAGCATGTGAAGGGGATCCCGATTAATACTCCCTTTGTCGAGTCCTTATCCAAAACTCCCGAGCATCAAAAATTACTGCAAGATTTGATAGACACTCGCACGAAATTAAAGAAGCAGTCTAAGGTAGTTCTAAGTGAACAAAGCTCAAAAGTTGTGTTGGGAGAGACACCAGAGAAGATGGGGGATCCTGGACGCCTCACTCTTCCATGTGAGTTTGGTAATAAATTGAAGGTTAATGCTTTAGCCGATTCTGGGGCTAACATTAATTTGATGCCTTTTTCATTTTATAAAAAATTGGAAATTCAGAAGATGAAGACTACAAAAATGACGATTCACATGGCGAACCGTTCAGTGACACAACCCCGGGGCATAGTGGAGGATATTTTGGTAAAAATTGGAAATTTTTTTTTCCAATAGATTTTGTAGTAATGGATATGAAGGAAGATCCCGATGTTCCAATTATCCTTGGTCGTCCATTGCTTAACACTGCTGGAGCTCTTGTTGATATCCGCGAGTCTAAGCTCACCTTGAGAGTTGGAGATGAAAAAGAAGTTTTTGGGATACAAGATGACTTCCAAGAGGATCATGTTCAAGAAGAGGTGTTCACAACTAACAAAGACAATGAACTAGAAGAACTGGAAAAGCTTATGGAAGAAGAGATCAAGGCAGTTCATCAAGTCAAAAGAACAAAACCTAGAGCATCTGTTCCATTTTTGGTTGAAGTCATAGCTTACAAGAGTCCACCTTCTTGGGTGAGCAAAGAGGAGGAGGAGATGACAAGTGATGAAGAGGAGGTCACTTCAAGAGTGACAAAGCCGGTGGTGAAAGAGGAGGAGGATGCGATGAAGTGCAAGGAAGAAACTAATGGCACAAAACGCAAGCTTGAAGAAGAGGTGAAAGTTAAAAAAGAAAATTCAAAGAAGGCATACAAAAGGCGAGTTCAAGCTTACAAGAGGCGATTCAAGAAACAAAAGATCCTAGTGGTGGATTCTTCCGAGGACTCAACGTAGGAGGCACGGAGTCCAGCTCAAGACTCCAAGAAAAAGAAGTGCTTCTCGGGAGGAAACCCGAGTTTGGTTTGCAATTTTTTTTTCTTTTTCTTTTTGCATTTTGGTTTTAAAAACTTAGATCAAGTCATCCAACTCTATTAGAACATAATGTAGGGACCTTAAAATGGAAGTAGTGATAATTGAGAACTTAGTTTAAAGTCAAAATTTGATTTTTCTCTTCCAGACTTAATTCATGACGTGAATTTTTAGCAATTCACGACGTAAATTGTGAATGAATCGGACACATAATCCATGATATGGCTTAGCCCATTAGACTAGCAAGCCCAAGATCAGTCCGTGAGTACATGGCCCAAACTTAAGCCCAGACACTATTCACGACGTGAATTTTCAAAAGTACGGGACCACAGAATAAACCCCTAGAAACCAGTTAACCCTTCAATTGTTTATTCTTCACGAAGTGGAAGCAGAAATTGGTCCCCCCCTTGGTCCCCATTGCTGTGATTTTAGCCGACAACTCCACTAATCTTCCTTGTGCTTACGTAATACTTCCAACAAAGGTAATAATTATTGGTTATTAAGTTTAATTTTTGCCCTAGTAGATGAACTTAGGGTTAGGGTTTGTTAATTGAGTGAAATGACGAAATTAATTCGTTAAAGTTCGTAATAATCTTTGAATGTTCATGCTAAGTGTTTGGAAGTAGTATAGGAGTAAAACCCATGGATATTTTGACTGGAATTTTCCCCGATTGTTACGATTCTGCCTTCTGGGATTGCGAATTCACGACGTGAATTCTGGGGCTGAACATAATTCATTTTCCTCTATGTTTAATTTGTGGACTATTGTTTTGGCTGTGGTTTTTCTTTGTTTTTGCAGGAATGGCTCCAAGAAGAGAGGTTCCAGCTGGGGTTGCGGGTTTGCACCCGTTTTACAATTTTCCAGCAACAATGCCCCGCGATGTTTTGACTCATTGGAACAACAGATTGGGATGACTTTACAACAGGGAAATTGCAGTTGCTCCAACAGTCAATTGGACAAGATTGAGGGAAGTAGGGCTCGTAGACCAGGTGGGCCCGTTTTTGAAAAAGATATTCATTGGAGGTGGGTATTCGTTTACCTGTTCTGGTTGGCAGAATCTGTTCCGGGTGCAAGAGCGGGTCTACAAGGAGTTTTGTGTCGAGTTTTTCGTAACGGTGACATTTCAGGAAACGGTTCAAGATACACATTGGCCACAGGTGTTGGTATTTAGATTGGGGGGTGAGTACCGGGAGTGCAGCTTGGTTGAGTTTTCTTGGAGAGTAGGACTGTATGATCGACAGGAGGCTATGACTCCCGAGTTTGGCATGTTTTTGAGTGGGGCTGCTAGAGAATATGCGGAGGGTGTCACGTGGTATTCTTTTTGGCATAACATTGCCTCTGAGATGTTTAATTCCGGAGTATCTCCCGAGAGCAATATTCGGTCCCTGATCCATCGTTTACTCCACCGGTTCATCACCTTTACCATCAACCATAAGAGGCATGGCGACAAAGTGACTAAGCAGAACTTATTTTTCTTATGGTGCATCTTACAGCCTGGTGTCTGTTGCAACATCCCATATTTTCTAGCCCGTTTTCTGGTCGGGTCTGCCGCGAGTTCGCGCCCTGGGAGCCCCATTTGTGGGGGGCATTTTGTTACTCGTTTGGCCCGTTTTTATCATTTGGATGTTCCCGATATTAATAGATCCATGACGTGTGTGGACGAGCATGACTTTGGTATGGGATATTTGGAAACTATGCGGGTGGTCAGAAATTTTGGATCGCATTGGGGCATAGTTCCATCAGATGTTGAGGGTGATGATGAGGATGATCAGCCAGCCGACCAACCTGCGCCAGAGCCGAGACCGAGGCGCAGGAACATGAGAGGAAGGGGAGACCGCGGGCAGCCGATACACCCACCTGCTTCCATGGTTGGTGCGCCTTTTGGGAGTGATATGGTTGGTTACTTTGACCAGTTATCGTTGAGTGTGAATTGGATAGGCGACACTATGGAGAATGTTGTCCGGCATCTTGGGGTGGAGCAGCCGCCTCATTTAGGGTATCATTACTCGATTTGCCCACGATGGTCGGAGTATGGTGGACACGGAGGTGATGGAGTTGGACCCAGTGGAGCACATGAGGAAGAGGAGGATGATTGATCGTTATTTATTGTTATTTTGTTTGATTTGTTTTTGGTTTGTTTTTAGTTTGTTTTTATGGGATTGTAAGAACTACTTTGAATATTATGTTACTTTTATTCTCTGTTGTTGGTTGTTTCTCAGAAATTGCTAGGAGCACCTTGAGAGGATAGCAAGTTATGAATGCGTACGTTTTTATCCGGGAGTGTTTAACGCTGAGAGTCGAGACCCATATTTTCAAAATAAGTGTGGGGTGAGTCAAGGGAGTGGAGAGTCAGCGAAAGAGTTATAACCTGATGAATTTAGAAGAGTCTTAATACATTGAGACATTAGAAGAAGAATTGGCAATGTTTTTCTGACTGCCCGGTTTTCACGACGTGAACTTTTATTATTCACGTCGTGAGTCAGTTATCAGGAGGTTCTCAGAATACGCTTAGTTTCGATCTCACGTCGTGAATTGTTTCACACTCACGTCGTGAATATGAGATTTTTACAATTTCAAGGCCCTTGACATTTTAGTCTTTTATGGGTTGATGCTATTCTTCTTGTCAATATATTCAAGATTATTTTGGCTCATTTTTATCACCATACAATGTGACGTATGCTTTCCCACATTGGTCATTCTACTTTTGGAGATTTACACCACATTAGAAGACGATTGAAGGCTAGATTTCCTATTTTGCCGGTATACTCCTTATTTCGCGAGTTCAAGATCCAAGTTTCTATTTTTGGAGTCCATATTCAAGATGCACGTTTTCCATACTGTAACGCCTGTGTTTCCGGGCTTGCCATTTTTAGCGATGTAATAGTCTAGGTTAACCTTTGTAACCCGTTTTGAAATAATAAGATTGTATTATTTGAGTATTATGTGTTTTGTGCTTAATTGCTTAATTATGTGGTTTGATTAATTAAGAATAAAAATAAGCATCAAAATTTAAGTGTAAAATAAACTTGATATCTTTGGTTAATGTTGTAGTAGTTGAAACGAGGTTTCCGAATATATATGGAACGCCCAAATCTGACTTCGTATGAGTAAGTTATGATTTATTGAAGTTTCGACTTAGCGATATGTAGCCTGTTTTACTCGATTTGAAATCGAGGGGTTTTTAGCTGAAGCAATCTAAACGAGGATCGAAAGTCTCGTTGTTGGTATCGAAGCGATGAAAAGTTAGGCGAGAGCGGACGTCAAACGAAGAAGTTATGAATTTATAACGAAGTTTTTCTGTCCCGTCCAATTAAAAATAAATAATAAAAATAAAGTTAAAATTAGCCGACAGATTCTAAACAAAAGTTGTAGAGCGTAGTCTCACCTTCGCTTGGATATAAAGAACGTCGAAAACGGAGTTCGTATGAAGAAGTTATGAATTTCCGAAGTTTATTAAATATTTTGTATTTAAATTTAATCTTTAATTCGGATGATTATCCGAAGGAGTCACCGATCTGATCCGAAGTACGCCCCGCGTACAGCGAAGCATGACGCACCTCGCACTCGAGTTCTTCGGATGATGAACGCCATGACGTTTCGGAGCAGTACGCCCCGCGTACTCCGAGGCTCCAGCCTCCTATAAATAGGATGCGAGGGCAACCGAGTTCTTTTGCTATTTTCTCTCTTCTCTCTCCCGTTTTGCATCGATTTGCATGCCAGAATTACCCCGAAGCCCCGGTAATATTCTCGAGCCCCGAGGCAAGTCCCGAGATCCCGAAGATCCCGAGAAGTGCGGTTCCCGAGGCGAAGCTCTGCCCGCGAGAAGTTCGATTTTTGTGAAGATCTTCCAGATCTGCTGAGGATTACTACTTCTGCAAGTCGTAGTGTTGTCCGATCATCTTCTGATCAAGTGAGTGTATACTACCTTTCATAAACACGATAATAATACAAGTATGGTTTGAGTGTATTAAGTATATTGTTGTTTATATGTGTGAATGTGTAATCACTTTCCTCTATCTCATAGATATGATTTATTCTCTATGAAATACGTGTTATGTGTGTGTGTGTGTGCCTCATCTGTTATGTGGAATATGTATTGATTAAAGCATGCTATACAGGTTTTTAAACTATGTATAAAAATGTATATTTTTATCTACTAATATGTTGGGTAGAACATGGGTAGATAGTTGGTGTGTAATAAACAGATGAGAGGCCTCGTTGTTGTTTGATTTAGTCATCTAGCGGAGTTTAGATGACGACCACAGACTTTTCTAGACAGTCTTGTGGAAACATTAGCAGGTTCGCCACCTGTAGGTGTTAATGAACTTGGGTGTTCATTCTCTGTACTCCATCCCCCTCATGGTTGCCTTATTTGACTTATATTGCTGAGGAACCACCGAAGCATGTGTTGTCGCCCCGATGAAATATTCTTAGACTAGGTCCCTTATGCTAGTTGTTTTAGGGACATAAGGTGAGAATAACGGGAATGGGTAATTGGGTTATTATTGGTTGGTGGAAATTAAATATGATTATTTATTGTGGGTTGAAAACCCTATATGCTCACCAGGCTCCCAAGCCTGACCCACTCAGTTTTAATTTGTATTACAGGAAGTGGCGCGAGGGCATAAGATTGATGAACCATCAAGTTGTTTTGTTTACAAGTCTGTATATGTATATATTTGTTGAATGACTTGTAATGTTATCGTTTATGCTTATTGGTCTGTATCGGAACATGACACCCCGAGTTTTGATAATATAATGAAAATACATTTCTTTTATGAAATGCTTTGGTAAACATTGTTTTATCATGTTTTGTTTTTGGGAACAAATTCCGCAACTCTTTCAAATCAAAAGGATTTACTCTGAAATTATTTTAAAAGCATAAATGAAAATCGGTCTTTCCTGGCCGAGATTTTGGGGATGTCACAGTTGGTATCAGAGCATTAGTTTAAGCGAACTAGGAATTTGTAGGATTTCTAGACTTAAACTTAGAATGCTAAGTGAAGTTTTGAGATGTGTGTCTGTTATGTTTTAGACACGAGCACTGGTTTATTTTAGGAAAGTTGCCTAAAATGCTTTTATGTGCTAAATGTTATATGTTGCCATATATGATATTATTTGTTCGGATCTATGGTCTGTTGCCGACCGTATCTAGAAACCTTATGTGTGTAGGATTCTAAGCGTACGTCTACAATATTAGAACTAGCATGTAAACGTTTCGGAGTGATAAGGATGATTTGAATATCTATCGTGATTGAGGATCTAATTTCACCTTATTCGGTGTGTAGATCAAAATGGTGAGAACAAGAAATGGAGTTGGAAATGCTGATGAAAACAGGAATCAACCACCAATGATTGAACAAATACCTATCGTAGCAGCAGCACCTGAGCCAATAACCATGGCTGGTGTGCAAATGATGATTCAGACGATGTTGGATCGTCAGATGGATGAAACTACACGGTTACTTCAACAAAATCGTGAAGAACTGTCAATTCGTGTGGAGGAGCCTGAATTAAATGAAGGGCACTCGGAAGGTGGAAACTTCAGTGGGTCCATTGGTCAAGCCAACCCACCGATAGTTAGGCAAAACAACCATGATGGAAGGAATGATGGAATGGGATGCAAGTACAAGGACTTTCTAACTTGCAAACCATCGACCTTCAATGGAAAGGAGGATCTGATTGGAGTTATGGATTGGATCTCCGAAATGGAGTTAGCCTTCATGACTTGTGGCTGCAGAGGCAAGTTGTAGACTATCTATGCAGTGCGTCAATTCCGAGGTGGAGCCGTTCGTTGGTGGAACACTCTAGGGAAGACTTTAAGCCCTAATGAGCCACTGCAATTGACATGGGCAGAATTCTTGGTGCAGTTCAAGCGCAAGTTCTGCTCGGCTCAAAATCTGTTGGAACTAGAGAACAAGTTTCTGACATTAACGAAAGGCAGCATGTCAGTTGATGAATACACCAATAACTTCACCGATAAGATGGAGTTTGCCTTGCGTATCGTCCCAGACGAGTTGACAAAGGTGGACCGTATGCGAAGGGATTCCCATGGGAGTACGAGGTGCCAGTACGTCAGGCACATACTATAGAGGCAGCTATCTGGGCTGCCAAGTCTGTTGAGAACATGATAAAGGGGAGAACCACCGACAAGGTTGAGGTTGGTGAGAAAAGAAAGTTTGAGGGAACATCTGGTTCCGGCAAGAAAGGCAAATTTTCGAAATCTGATTCGAAAAAGTTTGGTGGAGGAAAAGGAGGAGAAGCGAAGTGGTGTGATAAGTGTAAGAAGAAGCACTTTGGGAAATGTAGCAAGGATGTAACCTGCTACAAGTGTGGAAAGGTTGTAAATTTTGCCAATGAGTGTCCGAACAACAAAAGGATGTGTTTTGGTTGTAATGAAGAGGGGCATATTTTGAAAGACTATCCGAAGAAGAAGGAGGCAGCTAGGCCCAACATTCCACCAAAGTCGAAGGCGAGAGCCTTCCAGATGACACTTGAGGCTGCGAAAGATGAAGCTGATGTCGCTTCAGGTACCTTTCTTGTTAACGAACTACCTACTCAAATTTTGTTTGATTCTGGAGCCAACTACTCCTTTATTTCGCATGAGTTTGGTAGAAAGCTAGCTTTGCCTGTTGATAGACTAGATAATGCTGTATTAGTCGAAGTTGCTAGTGGCAAGTTTGTACCTGTTAGCCATCGTATGAAAAACATCTTAATCGACCTTAATGGGAATAAGTTTCACGAGGAATTATTGCCTATCGAACTTAATGGTTTCGACATCATGTTGGGAATGGATTGGCTTAGCACCAATGATGCCGAAATATTGTGCAAGAAGAAGTTAGTTAAAGTAAACCCGCCTGGGAAGGATTCATTTATGGTGTACGGGGACAAATGGTGAGTAAATTCTGGAATCATTCCCCTAATGAAAGCCAGAAAGTGTTTGACCAAGGGATGTACATCATATTTAGCATTCATGATCGATGCTAAGAAGGAAAAGAAGGTGATGCAGAGTATTCCAGTGGTGTGTGATTATCCGAAAGTATTTCCCGAAGATCTTCCTGGATTACCACCTGATAGACAAGTGGAGTTCAGAATAGACTTGTTACCAGGGACCACGCCAATAGCAAAAGCACCTTATCGATTAGCACCGACGGAGATAAAGGAGCTGATGATGCAACTTCAGGAGTTGTTGGACAAAGGTTTCATTAGACCTATTTCATCACCCTGGGGAGCTCCGGTGTTATTTGTGAAGAAGAAAGATGGAAGTATGAGAATGTGCATCGATTACAGAGAGCTGAACAAGGCAACAATAAAGAATAGATATCCGTTGCCGAGGATTGATGACCTATTTGATCAATTGCAAGGTTCGAGCTATTTCTCGAAGATCGATCTTAGGTCATGATATCATCAGCTAAAAGTAAGAGAGCAAGATATAGAGAAGACTGCATTCAGAACTAGATATGGACACTACGAGTTCTTGGTTATGTCGTTTGGACTAACCAATGCTCCAGCAGCATTCATGGATTTGATGAATAGGGTTTGTAATCCGTTCCTTGATAAATCCGTGATAGTGTTCATAGACGACATTCTGATTTATTCGAAAAGCCAAGAGGAGCATGACAGACACTTGCAAGAAGTGTTGGAAGTTTTGAAGAAGGAGAATTTGTATGCGAAGTTCTCCAAATGTGATTTTTGGATTCGTGAAGTCCAATTCTTGGGTCACGTGGTCAACCAAGAAGGGATAATGGTTGATCCAGCGAAGATTGAAGCTTTAATGAAGTGGGAACAACCGAAAAGTCCCACGGAGATTCGAAGCTTTTTAGGATTAGTCGGATATTACCGAAGGTTTATCCAAGGCTTTTCTTCGATTGCTACTCCATCGACAACTTTGACCCACAAAGGAGCTACTTATGCTTGGAGTGATAAGCATAAAGAGGCATTCGAGAAGCTAAAGAAGAAGCTATGTGAGGCACCGATACTTTCTCTACCCGATGGAGTTGAAGGCTTCGCTGTTTATAGCGATGCGTCTGGGGTTGGATTGGGTTGTGTTTTAACCCAAAGAGAAAAGGTGATAGCATATGCGTCTCGACAGCTGAAAGAGCATGAAAAGAATTACCCGACTCATGATTTGGAGTTGGCAGCAGTAGTTTTCGCTCTGAAAATATGGAGGCATTACCTCTATGGCACGAAGTGCAAACTTTTCACTGATCATAAGAGTCTCCAATATCTCTTTAATCAGAAAGAATTGAATATGAGGCAACGACGCTAGCTAGAACTACTTAAAGAATACGACTGCGAGATACTTTACCACCCCTGTAAAGCTAATGTTGTTGCTGATGCTCTCCATCAAAAAGTCAATCTTGAAAGGAAAAGGACAAGAGCATTGAGAATTGAAGTTGTCTCGACTATTTTGGAAAGTATAAAGAAAGCTCAAAGCGAAGCTTCTGAAAAGAATGACCGAAAGGAGGAACGTTTAGGTAAAACGTTAGTGTTCGGTATAAACAGTCATGGACTGAAGGTGTTCCAAGATCGGATTTGGATACCTAAGACAGGAGGAATTAGGGATCTTCTGATGAAAGAAGCTCACAAAACCATGTACTCGATTCATCCTGGTAGCACTAAAATGTATAGGGACCTGAAACCCTACTACTGGTGGCCGACGATGAAGCTTGATGTTGCAAAGTATGTGGCTGAGTGTGTGACTTGTGCGAGAGTAAATACACAACATCAGAAACCATACGGGAGTTTAGAACCATTGCCTGTGCCTATGGGTAAGTGGGAAGACATTGCTA
The DNA here is from genome assembly GCF_002870075.4 of Lactuca sativa. Classification (NCBI taxonomy): domain Eukaryota; kingdom Viridiplantae; phylum Streptophyta; class Magnoliopsida; order Asterales; family Asteraceae; genus Lactuca; species Lactuca sativa. The sequence goes on along the minus strand of NC_056629.2, from coordinate 172,138,087 downwards.
TGGATTTTGTCACTTAACTGCCCCGAACAAAGAATGGTCACGACATGATTTGGGTGGTCGTTGATCGATTCACTAAGAGTGCGCATTTCATAGCAGCCAAGGAGAAATGGTCTATGGAAAAGCTTGCGAATTCTTACGTGAAGGAAATTGTGAGGCTTCACGGTGTTCCGTTGACGATTGTATCGGATCGTGATAGTCGTTTCACCTCAAGGTTTTGGAAAAGTCTACAAGAGGAAATGGGTACCAAGTTATGTTTAAGCACAGCTTACCATCCGCAGACTGATGGTCAGAGTGAAAGAACAATACAAACACTTGAAGATATGCTGAGAGCATGTACCCTGGAATTCCTAGGTAACTGGGATGAACATTTACCATTGGTATAATTTTCCTATAATAATAATTTTCACACGAGCATTAAGATGGCACCTTATCAAGCTTTGTATGGACAGAAGTGTCGTACGCCGTCTTGTTGGCTTGAGGCTGGGGAAAAGCAGTTTATGGGACCGGAGATGGTTCATCAAACTGATAAAAAGTTAAAAATAATTAGGGAAAGAATGTTAGCAGCTCAGGATCGTCAAAAGAGCTATGCTGACAAGAAGCGAAGACCGATGACTTTCGAAGTTGGAGATTCGGTTTTGCTTAAAGTCTCGCCGTGGAAGGGACTTATAAGATTTGGTAAAAGGGGAAAGTTGAGTCCAAGGTTTATTGGACCGTTTAAAGTTCTTCAGAGGGTTGGGAACCAAGCTTACAAGCTAGAATTACCCGAAGAACTGAATGGAATTCACAACACTTTTCATGTGTGTTATTTGAGGAAGTTCACGGGAGAAGTTCCCGATATAATTCCAATTTCTGAATTGAGAATTGATGAGAACAAAAGGTTGATTGAAGAACCAGAGGCAATTGTTGACCGAAAGACTAAGAAGTCGCGATGCAAAATGGTTGGGTTAGTGCTTGTCCGATGGAAAGACACGAATGGGCCGAATCTCACCTGGGAGACGGAGAGTGACATGTTGAGTCGCTATCCGCATTTGTTTGTTGATGTGTGATTACGGGGACGGAATCATTCTAAGGTGGAGAGAATTGTAATGCATGTGTTTCCGGGCTTGCCATTTTTAGCGATGTAATAGTCTAGGTTAACCTTTGTAACCCGTTTTGTATTATTTGAGTATTATGTGTTTTGTGCTTAATTGCTTAATTATGTGGTTTGATTAATTAAGAATAAAAATAAGCTTCAAAATTTAAGTGTAAAATAAACTTGATATCTTTGGTTAATGTTGTAGTAGTTGAAACGAGGTTTCCGAATATATATGGAACGCCCAAATCTGACTTCGTATGAGGAAGTTATGATTTATTGAAGTTTCGACTTAGCGATGTGTAGCCTGTTTTACTCGATTTGAGATCGAGGGGTTTTTAGCCGAAGCAATCTAAACGAGGATCGAAAGTCTCGTTGTTGGTATCGAAGCGATGAAAAGTTAGGCGAGAGCGGACGTCAAACGAAGAAGTTATGAATTTATAACGAAGTTTTTTCTGTCCCGTCCTATTAAAAATAAATAATAAAAATAATTTAAAATTAGCCGACGGAGTCTAAACGAAAGTTGTAGAGCGTAGTCTCACCTTCGCGTGGATATAAAGAACGTCGAAAACGGAGTTCGTATGAAGAAGTTATGAATTTCCGAAGTTTATTAAATATTTTGTATTTAAATTTAATCTTTAATTCGGATGATTAACGCCATGACATTTCGGAGCAGTACGCCCCGCGTACTGCAGTACGCCTCGCGTACTCCGAGGCTCCAGCCTCCTATAAATAGGATGCAAGGGCAGCCGAGTTCTTTTGCTATTTTCTCTCTTCTCTCTCCCGTTTTGCATCGATTTGCATGCCAGAATTACCCCGAAACCCCGGTAATATTCTCGAGCCCCGAGGCAAGTCCCGAGATCCCGAAGATCCCGAGAAGTGCGGTTCCCGAGGCGAAGCTCTGCCCGCGAGAAGTTCGATTTTTGTGAAGATCTTCCAGATCTGCTGAGGATTACTACTTCTGCAAGTCGTAGTGCTGTCCGATCATCTTCTGATCAAGTGAGTGTATACTACCTTTCATAAACGTGATAATAATACAAGTATGGTTTGAGTGTATTAAGTATATTGTTGTTTATATGTGTGAATGTGTAATCACTTTCCTTTATCTCATAGATATGATTTATTCTCTATGAAATACGTGTTATGTGTGTGTGTGCCTCATCTGTTATGTGGAATATGTATTGATTAAAGCATGCTATACAGGTTTTTAAACTATGTATAAAAATGTATATTTTTATCTACTAATATGTTGGGTAGAACATGGGTAGATAGTTGGTGTGTAATAAACAGATGAGAGGCCTCGTTGTTGTTTGATTTAGTCATCTAGCGGAGTTTAGATGACGACCACGGACTTTTCTAGACAGTCTTATGGAAACATTAGCAGGTTCGCCACCTGTAGGTGTTAATGAACTTGGGTGTTCATTCGTTGTACTCCATCCCCCTCATGGTTGCCTTATTTGACTTATATTGCTGAGGAACCCCCAAGCATGTGTTGTCGCCCGATGAAATATTCTTAGACTAGGTCCCTTATGCTGGTTGTTTTAGGGACATAAAGTGAGAATAACGGGAATGGGTAATTGGGTTATTGTTGGTTGGTGGAAATTAAATATGATTATTTATTGTGGGTTGAAAACCCTATATGCTCACCAGGCTCCCAAGCCTGACCCACTCAGTTTTAATTTGTATTACAGGAAGTGGCGCGAGGGCATAAGATGGATGAACCATCAAGTTGTTTTGTTTACAAGTATGTATATGTATATATTTGTTGAATGACTTGTAATGTTATCGTTTATGCTTATTGGTTTGTATCGGAACATGACACCCCGAGTTTTGATAATATAATGAAATACATTTCTTTTATGAAATGCTTTGGTAAACATTGTTTTATCATGTTTTGTTTTTGGGAACAAATTCCGCAACTCTTTCAAATCAAAAGGATTTACTCTGAAATTATTTTAAAAGCATAAATGAAAATCGGTCTTTCCTGGCCGAGATTTTGGGGATGTCACACACACTTTTGGAGATGTTCACGCCACTATCCCAGGGGAATCTGTTCTTTTTTCTCCCTTTTCTTTAATTTTGACGCATACAATGAGGGCATTGTATGAGATAAGTGTGGGGTAGGGGTAGAAAAAGTAAATTTCTAGATAATGATAGAATTTGATAGTAAACTTGAAAATTTTAAAATTGAAATTTTTAATAATTGAATCTAGTAATAATAATTTGAACTGTAGTTGCTAGTGTTATGTGGGATGATCCGATAAAAGTTCAAATGTTTAGTTGTGCCAATATACGTTATAGTGCATTTGTGGACTCCCTTATTTTAGTGAAATCATGGAACAAAAACATAACCCCGCTTGGTTTGAGGGATGCAATATGTTTAGCAGCCTAAACCTAAAATGTATCTAGGAAAATTATTATCGTTAGCCAATAAAGGTTGAGGTTGAGCGCCTCTGCTTAAGCATGTAGGTTTTGAGTAAAAAAAGTGAGGTACATGTAAAAAAAAAAGAAAAAAGAAGAGAGAATTTCAAGAAAAGTTTGAAGAATTTTGGGGCAAATAAAGTGAAGATCAAAAGATCAAAATTCCAAAAAGTTGAAGATACCAGAAATCAAAACAACAAAGGTGGTGAATTCAAAGAAATCAAAGATCAAATTATCAAGGAAGTGAAGAATTCCAAAAGAGCTCCATAGTGGTATCATAGATTGTAATTCTAGATTATGTATGCTTAGGTTGCTCAACTAAAAATACCTTGAGGATAAGGAGGTTTTCTGCGGATGGATTCGGAGGGTTGCATAAAATGAGCATTGTTCGGAAAAAGTGGGCGAGTGTTTATGAAGATTGTGAGTATTTAAAGTATGGGGGGTACTTTAGGAAAATTTTAGACACAAATGCATGTGTTGAGGTCTTGGCATAATGGCTGAGCTGGAGTCGGATTGTTCTATGTGATGTTAGTAATCAAGGGTTAAGTTTACATTTAATTGAGAGCAAGCAAAGTCTAAGTGTGGGGTATTTTAATATTGCCATATTTATACTTAATTTTAGGCAATATTTAAGTACATTTTTATTAAAAAGTTGGTAATTTGTTTAGAATAATGGTACTTATGAGCTTAAATGTTATTTACAGCCAAAAAGAAGACATTTTGAAGAAAAAGGACTAAAAGCGTTAAAGAAAGAAACTTTGGGAATTAAAAGAGTAAAAGTGAAGAAAATCTGGAAAAAAGATTATTCACGACGTGAGACTTAAAGGATTCACGACGTGAATAGTTGGTTCTAGAAGATATGTACGCGGGTGAAGGAATCCTTGACGAGCACGGTTATTTACAACTCACGACATGAATTTCTTATTATTCACGACGTGAATTTATGGATATCAGCAATTATATAAATCCTTGACCATTACGAATAGAGGCAACTTTTGGCTGGAGAGAGGAGTTCCAGAAGGCGATTTTAAGGAGAGAAAAGTTCTGGGAAGAGGCTTTCAACACCAAAAAGAGTGAAGGTTCATAATTTAGTTTATTTTAGTTAATTAAGATCATGTTTCCAATTAATTCAACTTGTGTTATTTTGTTTGTTGCTATGATGAGCAGCTGAATCTAGCTACTCTTGTTTAGCTAGATGAAGCTTCCAACTTATGAATAGCTCAATTTTCATGGATTTATTTAGTTGGTAAAATTGCTTGTGTTTGATTTGTATTACCTAGCATGTTTATGTTTATTGCTCTAATTGCTTGATTGCATGTTCTGTGTAGCTTTGTGACCATTAACTGCATGAACTTGTTTACCTAATGATTTAGTGAACATTGAATTGTTAGAGCTAGGATTGACCAATCTTAGTTAGTAATAAGAATAAATAAGCTTAGCTGTGCTAGAGAGCGTGTATTGTGACCATAATTGCGTTTATATAAAATCTTACATAGCATATTTACATTCATAATTAGTTATGTGTTTAATTGTGTGTGAACATACATGGTTTGACATGAATTAGTTAATTATTGGTAAATTTAGAACTAAATTACTAATATAATTAAAACCAACTAGATGATCCATAAACATTAGCTAGCCATAAGAAATAAGTGGATTCAAACTAAACAAGAATGTGTTTTACTTATTGAATTTGATTTAAGTTCGTCTGATCTTGTAAAATCAGATAAAACCCCTTTTAAACTTGTTAATAATTAGGTTAATTTAATAGTAAGTAAATTAATTAGTAACACCGTTCCCTGTGATCGACACCCGACTTACCCAAACTATACTGTAATCTGACTAGGTACACTGCCTATAAGTGCATAGTTAGTTTAAGGTTGTTAGGTTATAAATATTAAAATTAGTGGGTACTTTCGTGCACATCAACTCACCAGACGAGAAATGTGCCGTGTAGGATGCTAAGTATCAGTTTAAGGCTTGAACACGCGTGAGGTTCCTATGTAACATAAGGAGATACATAATTGTATCTAATTAGACTTTGAACTACTAATTAAGTACGATAATACTTTATCTCAAGTGTTAGGAATGATCTAGGTTGTATCTAAGGGGGTGTAGGGCCTAAATATGGAGTTTTCTCTTCAAGAGTAAACTCTTAGAAGAAATTACGGCCCAATGACCATATCCCCATGAGTGTACGGCCGTAAACTCATGGGAGGTGTGTTCTTGGATGATTAAAGGTCTTACAACACTTGTGGAATTAGTTTAGGTTCAATTCTAGGGCATAGGAAGTGGCTAAGTCTTCAAATAGACCATTTACATGAGTTTACGGGTGTAAACATAGAGTTTACGGCTGTAAACTCTTACTTGACCCTTCCTTTTGTGTTTTGATGGTTCTAGGTTAAGCACAAATGATTCTTGTCCAATATACAAGCCATGGAAGGAAGTTAAGGCACCATTTGACCTCCTTAGAGGAGTTTACGGCCAAGGGACCATTCCTTGGGGGGTTTACGGCCGTAATCTCCTAAGTTCATGGTTTCCTTGATGTTTAGGGTCCCTACTTCAATGGTGGTTGGTTCTAGACATTATTCCAAGCCATAGGAGGTGTTTAAGGGGCAATTTAACACCTTAAATGGTGTTTACGACCTATGAAGGAGGGTTTACTGTCCAAGAATGTTCTTGGGCCGTAAACTCATGTTTACTCCCCAAATGATAAGATTTTGGTGTTCTAAGTACATTCATGCAAGCCCCTAAGTCATAGCTAAGCACTAGAAGTGATTTGGGAGGGTTTTGGGGCTCCAAAACCCCATTTAAAGGTGTATACGGTTTGGGGCTGTTCCTGGGCCGTAAACACTTGATTTCTACACTTTTGGATGATTTAAACACAGATTTGCATGCTAAACAAGCTAAACTATAAGCTAGGATAGATTACTTACCAAATTGGAGCTTGAAAGGGGGTGTTTTTGGATCAAATTTGAGTTATAGAGAGAGGGTGTTATGAGTGGGAAAAAGCTTCAAATGAAGTCCACTCACCCTTATATAGGGTTTGAGTTTGTGGCTTGGTGGAAATCTACCCGATACCGACGTTAAACAGAGCTTATGGTCTTACCCGATTAAGTTGTCGTAACCCGATGTGGTCGTGAATTAGAAACTTTTAAAAAGAAATATTGAGGGTGTTTCACGCGTTTCTAATGCGTTTGGAAACTCACAAAGACATAATAAAAGTCTCAATTTAAATAACTATTCAAAATGTTAACGGAACAATTCGATAAACACGAGTTTTATTGACAGAAACGGGTTACAGTGACGAAATAAATTTCAGGTTGTCACATTATCCCCCCGTTAGAGGGAATTTCGTCCCGAAATTTAGAATTAAGATACAAATCATGGATTTGGAAAGAGATGCGGATATTTCTGTTTCATCGAGTCTTTGCGCTCCCAAGTGAATTCGTGCCCCCGCTTGGCATTCCAGCAAACCTTCACTATCAGGATGCGGCTTTGTTTCATACATTTGATTTCTCGATCCATGATTTCGATTGGTTCTTCCACAAAGTTCAGCCTTTCATTGATCTCAATCTCATCAAGAGGGATCACGAGGGTTTCATCGGATATACACTTTTTAAGATTAGAGACGTGGAAGACAGGATGGATGTTGCTAAGTTCTTGAGGTAGTCGGAGTTTATAGGCTACGGGACCGATCCTAGCGAGGATCTCGAAAGGTCCTACGTACCTCGGGTTAAGTTTTCTGCGCTTTCCAATGTGTATCATGCCTTTCCAGGGCGAGACCTTCAACAGGACATGATCTCCAACCTGGAATTCCAAGGGTTTTCGTCGTTTATCGGCATAACTCTTTTGTCTGTCTCGTGAAGCTTTCAATCGATATCGGATTTGAATGATCTTCTCGGTGGTTTCGCGAATGATTTCAAGACCAGTGAGAGCACTGTCGGGGACTCGACTCTTGGCTAGCTGCGTGTCCCCTACCTCGGCCCAGCACAGAGGGGATCTGCACTTGCGACCGTAGAGGGCTTCGAACGGGGTAGCCTTAATGCTGGTGTGGTAACTGTTGTTATACGAGAACTCAATCAAGGGTAAATGAGTGTCCCACGACTTTCCGAAGTCAATGACACATGCTCTCAGCATGTCTTCCAAGTTCTGAATCGTTCTCTCACTCTGTCCATCAGTTTGAGGATGATAAGTTGTACTCATATCCAGCTTAGTTCCGAGAGTTTTCTGAAGGGACTACCAAAATCTTGAGGTAAACCTGCTATCTTGATCGAGATAATGGACACAGGTACATCATGCAATCAGACTATCTCTTGAATGTAGAGTCGCGTGAGTCTTTCCATCTTGAATGTTTCTTTAATCGGAAGGAAGTGAGCGGATTTTGTCAATCGGTCGACAATTACCCAAATGGTATCGTACCCACTCGGAGATTTGGGTAACTTGGTGATGAAATCCATAGTAATCATCTCCCATTTCCACTCAGGTATCTCAGGCTGCTGGAGCAGACCCGAGGGCTGCTGATATTCGGCCTTCACCTTGGCACAAGTCAGACACTTGCCCACGAAGGTAGCGATTTCGGCCTTCATGTTTGGCCACCAGTATAGCTTCTTGAGATCCAGGTACATCTTAATAGAACCTGGGTGAACGGAGTATCTGGTCTTGTGAGCTTCATTCATAACAACTTCCCTGAAACCTCCAAACTTTGGGGTCCATATTCGATCCATGAAACAGTAGACTCCGTCACCTCTGATCACAAGATTCTTATCCATTCCTCTCAAGGCTTCATTCAATACGTTCTCTGGTTTCAAGGCTTCCAACTGGGCTTCTCGGATTTGTGCGGATAAGTGGGAATGGATGGTCATTGTCAATGTCTTCGCCTTGTTGCTTGAACTTTCCTTTCGGCTAAGGGCATCTGCTACCACATTGGCCTTGCTGGGATGGTAGCGGATTTCGCACTCATAATCACTAAGCAACTCTACCTATCACTGTTGCCTCATGTTTAAGTCTTTCTGATCGAAGATATGTTGTATGCGTTTATGGTCGGTGAAGATCGTACACTTGGTTCCGTAAAGGTAATGTCTCCAAATCTTCAGTGCGAAGACCACTGCTCCTAACTCCAGGTCGTGAGTCGTGTAGTTAACTTCGTGTGCCTTCAGCTGTCTCGAGGCATAAGGAATAACTTTTCCCCTTTGCATAAGCACACAGCCTAAGCCCTGATTGGATGCGTCGCAATAACGAAATCCTCTGTCCCTTCGGGCAGGGACAGGATAGGTGCGCTGCACAAGGCTTGCTTTAACGTTTGGAATGCAGTGTCCTGCTTTTCACTCCAACAAAAGGGTACACCTTTCTGTGTCAGAGTGGTTAGGGGTTTGGCGATTCTAGAAAAATTCTGGATGAATATGCGATAATAGCCGGCGAGACCCAAGAATTGCAGATTTCTGTGGGTGTCTTCGGTGCCGACCAATTCTCTATCGCCTTGATTTTGGACGGGTCCATGTGTATACCCTCCTCACTTATCACGTGACCTAGGAAGGTTACCTTCCGAATCCATAATTCACACTTGAAGAATTTCACGTATAGCTTCTCCGTTCTAAGTGTTTCCAACACTAACCTCAAGTGTTGTTTGTGATCTTTTTCGCTTCTGGAATAGACAAGTATGTCGTCAATGAACATGATGATGAACTTGTCTAGAAAGGGACGAAACACCCGGTTCATCAGGTCCATGAACACTGCCGGTGATTTGGTTAGACCGAAGGGCATCACTACGAACTCGTAGTGACCATATCGAGTTCTGAATGTTGTCTTGGAAACATCAATCTCATGAACTCACAACTGACGATACCCAGATCTAAGGTCTATTTTCGAGAAGTAACTGGCTCCCTGAAGTTGATCGAAAAGGTCGTCTATTCGCGGAAGAGGATAACGGTTTTTGACGGTCAACTTATTCAGCTCACGGTAGTCTATACACATCCGAAAGGATCCATCTTTCTTCTTCTTAAATAAAACCGGGGCTCCCCAAGGTGAGGAACTCGGTCTGATGAACCCTTTACTAAGTAGCTCATTGAGCTGACTGGACAACTCCTGCATTTCTGCTGGCGCTAAGCGATATGGAGACTTGGCTATAGGATTCGCTCCGGGAATTAGGTCGATGCAAAACTCGACTTGACGTTCGGGAGGAATTCCCGGGAGCTCTTCGGGAAAGACATCAGGAAAGTTGCAGAATTCGGGGATGCTCTCGAGATCTTTAACTTCCTTTTTCCCATTTATCACATGGGCTAGGAATGCATAACACTCCTTTCGCAGAAGCTTTTGAGCTTTGATGCACGAAATGATGCGAAGGTTGGAACTAATTTTATCGCCGTAGATCATGAGGGTCTGGCCAGAGGGGAGATGGAGACGGATGGCTTTCTCGTAACAAAGGATATCAACATGATTAGGACTCAACCAATCCATGTCAATGATAACATCAAAGCTCTTTATGGAAACTGGCATTAGGTCAATGGGAAAGGAATGATCATTCAGGGTAAGGGTACACCCTATGAATATATCGTTAGCGTTCTCTTTCTCACCGTTAGCCATCTCGACGGTAAACATTTCGGTTAATGGTTGAGGATTAGGTTTAAGAAGATGTTTGAATGAATCGCTAACAAAACTTCTTTCAGCACCAGAATCGAAAAGGATACAAGCGTAAGAGTTGTCGAGAAGGAACGTACCTGTGACGATGATGGCATTGGCGGCTGCCTCCTCCTGCTTTATAGTTAGAACTATCCCGGTGTTGTTGGTTGTTGTTGCTTTTGGGCAGTTTCGCTTGAATTGCCCGACTTCACCGTACCTGTAGCAGGCATGATCGACACCCGCTCCGGAAGCTTGATTGGTTGGTTGGGCTGGTGTTTTGCAGTTTCGAGCAATGTAGCCCTTTTTGCCATAGTTGTTGCAAATCATCTCACGGCATGGGCCAGGGATACGATGATGGTAACTTCACCTGTTGCACCAAGGGAGGTCACCAGCATACATATTGGTAGGTGCTTGAGCTGTAGGAGCAGCGACAGGAGTAGTAGCAGCTTGGACTGCCACAGTTTTGTGCTTCTTGGAGGGCCCTTGCGAACTTTGAACCTTTCGCTTTTTCCAGAATATCTTCTTACTTTGACTACACTCATTCCGATGCCCATGATCACCTTGATGATCTTGGGGATGGGTGTTACTTCCTGGTCCGCCAGACCCGCCGGGGTTCAAGTGTGACATTGCAGCCGTCACTATGACAGTAACAACTACCTGAAATATGATAGGGTCGAATTGAGAAGGATGTGGTGGCGGAGGATTGTTGTTTCTTGAGCTGGGTCCTTTTTTGGAGGCATATTGATATAAAATGATCAGGAAAGAGAGGATGGTAAGTCCTCTGGGTTGAATCAAGAGATATGAAACAAGAGATATCTCATTATGGCGGATAAAGTGTTCTACTAAGCGATAAAACTAGAAAGAGTTATCGAAGCAAGTAGACTATCGTTAAGGAAAGAATGAGTAGCAACACTCGGAATGAATTTCTACAACGTATTCGGCTTTGGCTAAAATACTCCTATAGTATTTTATGGTTGGTTACGACGATGACTTATTGTTTGGATATTTGGTAAGTTTTAGGCCTGCTGCACACCACAGTCACTCCCAAGCACATGTTGGCCGTGTCTCGAATGAATATAGTTGATTAGGCTATATTGACCCTAGACACGACTACATAACTGCCAAGGTTTAACCGCAGTACACAACACCCAATTACTTATGTTTTGTTCTACTTGTGGTTACGATTTCTGGCGTTTAGATATTCTTGTATACTTTTGAAAAATACTTATATTTTAAAGTATACTTTTAGTTCAGAGCACTTCGGCCCCTTAGTGTTTATAGTTATATACCATGTAAGGTTCGGTATACTTAGTTCACTATAAACAAGGGCTCTGATACCAATCTGTCACACCCCGAAACCGATGGAGGAAACGTTCCGGGGCGGAGGACGTCATGTAAAGTATCACAACCAATGTACATAGTGAGCATAGTAAACACCACCATTACATTACATAAGAATATTTACATTTGTTTGAAAGCAAGTAATACATGTTTTATATATACATCAGTACGAACAAAAGTAAAGACGAGACTTCTAAACGCTCCGTCTTCTCCAAAAGAACGCGGGATACCTGTCTAACGGGAACCTAAGAATACAAACAGTTTTCAAAAATATCAGCATAAATCTGGTGAGTTCATAAGCGGTTTGTTTCTGGTAAAAGAATCAATTTTCCTTTGGTTTCATGAAAAAGTTGTTATCCAAGAAAATCCCATATTTTCTTATAAGAGAAGTTTAGTTATCAATTTGTTAAACAGTCTGGTTAAGAGAAGTTAAGTTATCCCAGGAAAAACCCTTATTTTCCTTAAAAGTTGGTAGTTGGTTATCGATTCGGAATGAAGTGTACAAGTATGTACCATACTAGTAGCGTTTAAGTGAAGTATCCTGAAAGCCTGGTTATCCTTGAAAAGTACATTAGTTTTAACACGTATATAAAACTAATAAGTAGGTTGTAAACTAATTTCCTAAGGTATTAATTTACTAAGATCTTGATTACTTAAAGGTAAATCTCCATTATCTAAGTTGCGAGTTCTATAACCATACGATAAACTAGATATGGCAAGAAGGCCAATATCATTTTATGACTTTTTTCACCCGTAGACCTGCCGGTCCCACTGGAGCTAGCAGCAAGGTGCGGGGTAGTCAGCCCCATATAGATCTATACACTCAAGTCACGCTCTCCTTCTAAGAGATTCTGGTTACAAGGGCGGTCCTCCACTCGCGTATCTCTGTGGAGTGTTTCAGAGGACGTGTCTCCAATCTTAAGAATAACGAATTTACAAGTAATAATCCGGAAAATCCTATTTTATGAATGACATGAAATCCTTTATGAAATATAAAATATAACATTTTATAATGAGTTTTGCAATTTGTTTGAAAACTAACTCTGCAAGTTAAACGGTTGGTTAATACGGATTTCTGTGGTAAAAGCATACAGAATATGAAACATTTCATACGAAATAATAAGTTTGAGTACAAGATTTCCTTGTACTTTTGCTTGTATTCCCCCCTGAAAACATGAAAAACACAGAAAATGGTGTAGGGGTATGAACTCACCAGACGAGAAATGTGTCGGGTAGGATGCTAAGTATCAGTTTAAGGCTTGAACACGTGCGAGGTTCCTATGTAACATAAGGAGATACATAATTGTATCTAATTAGAATTTTAACTACTAATTAAGTAAGATAATACACTCCGAGGCTCGAAAACACTTTATCTCAAGTGTTAGGAATGATCCGGGTTGTATCTAAGGGGGTGTAGGGCCTAGATATGGAGTTTTCTCTTCAAGAGTAAAATCTTAGAAGAAATTACGGCCCAATGACCATATACCCATGAGTTTACGGCCGTAAACTCATGGGTGGTGTGTTCTTGGATGATTAAAGGTCTTACAACACTTGTGGAATTAGGCTAGGTTCAATTCTAGGGCATAGGAAGTGGCTAAGTCTTCAAATAGACCATTTACATGAGTTTACGGCCGTAAACTCTTACTTGACCCTTCCTTTTGTGTTTTGATGGTTCTAGGTTAAGCACACATGATTCTAGTCCAATATACAAGCCATGGAAGGAAGTTAGGGCACCATTTGACCTCCTTAGAGGAGTTTATGGCCAAGGGATCATTCCTTGGGGGGTTTATGACTGTAATCTCCTAAGTTCATGGTTTCCTTGATGTTTAGGGTCCCTACTTCGATGGTGGTTGGTTCTAGACATTATTCCAAGCCATAGGAGGTGTTTAAGGGGCAATTTAACACCTTATATGGTGTTTACGGCCTATGAAGGAGGGTTTACGGTCCAAAAATGTTCTTGGGCCGTAAACTCATGTTTACTCCCCAAATGATAAGATTTTGGTGTTCTAAGTCCATTCATGCAAGCCCCTAAGTCATAGCTAAGCACTAGAAGTGATTTGGGAGGGTTTTGGAGCTCCAAAACCTATTTAAGGGTGTTTACGGTTTGGGGTTGTTCCTGGGCCGTAAACACTTGATTTCTACACTTTTGGATGATTTAAACACAAATTTGCATGCTAAACAAGCTAAACTATAAGCTAGGATAGATTACTTACCAAATTGGAGCTTGAAAGGGGGTGTTTTTGGATCAAATTTGAGTTGTAGAGAGAGGGTGTTATGAGTTGGAAAAAGCTTCAAATGAAGTCCACTCACCCTTATATAGGGTTTGAGTTTGTGGCTCGGTGGAAATCTACCCGATACCGACGTTAAACGGAGCTTATGATCTTACCCAATTAAGTTGTCGTAACCCGACGTGGTCGTGAATTAGAAACTTTTAAAAAGAAATATAGAGGGTGTTTCACGTGTTTCTAATGCGTTTGGACACTCATAAAGACATAATAGAAGTCTCAATTTAAATAACCTAATCAAAATGTTAACAGAACAATTCGATAAAGACGAGTTTTATTGACAGAAACGGGTTACAGTGACGAAATAAATTTCAGGTTGTCACAACGATATCTCTATAGACCTAATTGGAGGTGCATCTTGGCTCTATCTAGGGTATGGTTAGTCAAATAGACAACTTTTTAACTTCAAAATCCACATAATTGATTTTTTTGGAATGGAAAATACAAATATATATTAAACAACTCCTACATTATTCCACATATGTCCACAGTGGGACTTGAACCCTCGACCTCAAAGAAGGAGGGCAACACCAGATACCGCTAGCCCTTTGGTAATTGATTTTTCATTTATCTTAATAATTAGTTTTCACTGCCTTTTAGGATTGTTGATGCTTTTGAAGAACCAATAAGGTCGGAAGTCTCAAAAGAAATTATCAAGAAACTAAAAGCGGGAGTTTTAAAGCTTGGATCTGAAGTGCAATCTCTTCCAAATTAATTTATGTTGATAATATTGCCTCGTTGCATACGACATTTCTTAACGACCCTTTTTTGATCGACAATTCCTAGGGATTTTGGATAAATGGGTTATTTGTAGACTCTAAAAAAGAACATCATTTATATGGGAAAATGTTGAAAACACCGGTTTATTGTTCAGATCCTCAAAAAATGGTTGGAATTGCATTAGATGAAGTTGTTTTCAACTCGGGATTTTTCTTGTACTACAGTGTGACTCAACAAATCCTTTATTTATTCGTATTCTTTAATCCCCATTTGTTACATATGACAAATGAGAACAAGTTGTATTGTGTTTGACATGTATTGGGTTGACAATCGGACTTTTGGGGACAAAAGTTGTAACTTTTTGTCCTATCCAGAAAGATGGAACAAGGTGGGACAACTCGTGTGTGCAAAACATGTAAATATCTTCCGTATCTTTATCATAAAAAATAGACATGTAAAGCTTATCTTGTCATCTCATGTTGCTTTAAGACCCAAAGGCTTTCTAAGACAAAATTTGTAAATTTTGTCTCACCTAAAAAGATGGAACAAGATGGAGCACCTCGTTTGTGCAAAAAGTCGTGAATAGTATCCTTATCATTATCGTAAAAAATATCCCTAGAAAACTTGTCTCTTCATGACATGTCATTCCAAGACTTCGACCAATATTTTTTGGGATAAAAATTGTGACTTTTTTTCCCACTCAAAGAAGATGGTACAAGTCATGTGTGAAAAGATGTGGATGCCCCCTCATCTTCAGATATAACCCTAAAAGTGTAACACCCGAAAATCAGAAAGACCAAGAAAGGAAAGAAAACCCTAAGCCAAAGGGGTCAACTCGTCGAGTCCAAGGAGGAACTCGACGAGTCCGAGGGGGATCCGGGTCGAGGAGTAAGTGACCGACTCAGCGAGTCGGAGTATGGACTCGGCGAGTCGGATCTGAAGATGGAAACCCTAAATCCGGGACTTTGTGCACTATTTAAGCACCTCATTCTTTTCCTTAGGTTCCTTTACAACTCCTCTCATCCAAAACATCAAACCCTAGCCTCCATATCCGTTTTTGAGCAAAGATTTAGCCTTGGAGTTGTGATTTGAAGCTTGGAAGAGAAGGAAGCTCATAGTGGTGCAAGAGGAAGCCTTGGATCCAGAGTTGGTGTGGCTTTTCAGAGCATTTGAAGGTAAGAAGTCATTACCTTCACTCCTTTACTCATAGTTTCCTTTTTGTCATGAGATTTGGGGCTTTTATGCCATGTTCTAGATCCAATTGGAGTTAGAAGTCCAGATCTGAATTTGCTGCTTCAGATCTAAGTGTATTCTGGCCTAGAGAGTCATAAAGTATCAATCTTGAGGGTGTGGGTGAAGCATGGTTGTCTTAAACCCGAGTATGGAGTGTTTTGGGCCTAGATCTCCTTAGCTACACGTGAAGTTTGCAACTTTATGTGAGGAATAGGCCTTGGAGGAGTGGATCTACAGTTTGGAGTCCATGCATGACTCAAAAAGCTTCTAAATGTATGAAGGATTGAATAGACTCGGCGAGTAGCATGAAGATTAGGAGGAACTCGACGATTTGGATGAGCAACTCGGCAAGTCTGTTCAAGTTTGCCTTGGACTCGGTGAGTCAGGTCGCGAAACCCCGAACCCTTCGAGGTAAGACTCGAATCAGTGAGTCGGGTGGTGACTCGGTGAGTTGGACAGGACAGGACTCGGAAATCGGTGGACTCGGCGAGTCATGGGCTGAATCGGCGAGTCGAGTCATGAATGGAAGGACTCTAAGCATATGAACTCAGCGAGTCAGTAGGCAGACTCGGCGAGTAGGGTTGACCTGGAAGGTTGAGTTTGACCAGGACTTTAACTTTGACCAGAGTTGACTTAGTTGACTTCGGGGGACAGTTAGACTAAGTGTTGCATTGATATTGGTAGCTCGGGGAGCTAGTGGAGCAGGAGTTCAGAGAGTTGTCGGGCAACAGCTAGAGGGGTTATCAGCAAGTTCAGCAAGTGCAGGTGAGTTTCCCCTTGTGTGAATGGGTCTACGGCCACAATGCCGTCCCATGTAGTTGTGAGTAGGAAGACCCGGGGGTTAGCCCTAGGCACAATATGCTAGTATGATATTCAGGACGAGGTCCAGTGTAGCGGGTGGGTGCCCAAGGAATGGTTTGCATGATAGTTATACTTGTTGTCTGTGTGATACATGTATGTGCTTGGTAGGAAGGTGAGTGTGGACAAGGTCCCGTATCTCACCAACAGCATAGTATGGACGGTGTTCCATATCTCATTAGCAACAGAATAAGGGCGAGGCCCAGGTTAGGGAAAGAGTGAGTGTGGGTCGGGCCCGTATCTCACTATCAGTAGGAGCGTGGACGGGGTTCCATGACTCATCAGTTGCAGGACATGGGCGAGGTCCAAGATAGGCGAGGCCTTTAGAATAGGATTCGGTAGTATATGTTTAGTTTATGTGTTGTGATATGTTATGTGTCAGTATATGTTGGCGGCCGAGGCCTAGTGACAGGCGAGGCCTAAGCGAAACTGATCTGTGTCCGAGCAGGGCTCGAAGCCAGGCGGGGCCTGGAGCGGCGGGGCCGTTATAGCGGGCGAGGCCCGAGGTAGGAGGCGAGGCATAAAATAGCGGGTGTGGCCCAGTATCTGCTATATGTGGTTAAGCATGGTATGTGGTAGGTTAGGGAACTCACTAAGCTTCGTGCTTACGGTTTTCAGTTTTGGTTTCAGGTACTTCCGGTAACGGAGGGAAGAGCTCGGGGTGATCACATGGCACACACCATTGATTAGTCAGCCTGGGATGTTTTACTCTGATAATGAAAATATGTTTTGGAAATGATACTCTTAATCCATGTTATGACTTATGATATGTCTTTATGAATATGGTTTTGGTAATGAATTAAAGAAAATTTTTAGTCTTGAAAATTAGGACGTTACAAGTTGGTATCAGAGCCTTGGTTTGAGGGATTCGGACATACTCTCGAGTGTGTCTGAACTCAAACTAAGGGATTGGATAAAATGTTTTCAAAATGAAAAGACAGTTTTGTAATAAGAGTTTTTAGAAATGAAACAGTTTTTGAAAAGCGAAAAGAATTCAGAAAGAAAAGAATTTTGATAAGAGAAAAGGATGTGGTGCATGCAATTAGCCGATCTCAAGTAAGTACCCCAAAATACCCATACAAGTTATGTGATGATTATCAGTTAGTAGAACAGCATGCTTGATTAGGACTAAGGATCTAGGGACGATGCCTTATGTGCCTGTTATATGTGTTTTGAGCTGCATGATAGTGCTGATTAGACAGTAGTAGGATAGCATGTTTAGGTTATGCCTGAGTTTATGAGCTTATGTCGCATGCTAGTGCAAATTCTTGATATGAGATTATGATTGCTTGCGTATGTTATGGTTAGTTTTTCCCTTGTCTGAATGCTGCTTGCTTTGTGCATTGTGGGATTCTGAGTGATGGGAGTTAGCCATTAGGTGAATACGTCACGTCACATGTGATCAGGGTTGAATAATCTCAAAGTGTTGGATTTGGCCCTATTGCGCAACTCTTTTTTGAGTCCAACCGTTGTAGGGATGAATCTTTTACTCAAAGGATTATCTAAGCCTCGTCACATGTGATGGTATCCGGGTGATGGATGATTGGCATCACAAGGAGGCCTTCAGCGGCTGAGGACTGGTTTGGTTGAGTCAGAGGTTTCCCTAGGGTAAGCCTAGGATGAGGCAGTTCTGGGAGCAGTAGTAGTAGAAAAGGGACCTGGTGGAGTCGAAGCAATTCCCGAGGAAAGTACGGATAGATGTGGAAGGTAGTATGGGCTCGTACTACTGAAAGCAGAGGATCCGTACTTGATTCAGGAAAGGCGGAGATGAGACCGGGGAACTTGTAGTGTGAACGTGTATGATCCCTCAGTAGTGATGTGTATTTTGATAGTTGTGTGTTATGTTTGTCAGCATGGGGACATTACGAGAGAGGCCAGTGGGCGGACGAGGTGCCGGAGAGGGATCAGGCTCGGGTTCGGGAGCCGAGCAGCTCGAGGAGCTGATGAGGGAGTTGATATCAGCTGAGGTTATGCACAACATACTAGACCAGACTCCTGTGATCTTTGGCACGGTCAAGGAGGGTATACTGGAGATCTTGGATGAGAAGCTGGGAGCCTTTGGTACCGAGATGATGGCTTTGATGGGAGCGCGTGCTTTGACATTCCGAGAGTTCAGGGCTTGCGGGGCAACAGATTATCATGGGGCTAGGGACCCCATTGCTAGCAGTAGATGGTTGGCTGATGTTGCCAACGCTTTCCGTACGAGCCGGTGTCCCGAGGGGGACAAGGTCAGACTCGCCTCCTGTCAACTGAAGGACAGAGCGAGGGATTGGTGGGAAGAGATTGGTCATGCTTTGGGGGATGATGCCGCGTTGGACGCGATGACATGGAGTGATTTTTCAGCCAAGTTTAGGGCTAAGTTTTCACCGATTATTGAGGTGCAACAGTTGACATGGGAGTTTCAGGATTTGACACAGACCACTGAGACTGTGGCGGAGATCACCGCCAAGTTCAGGGAGAGGGCTCTTCTTGTACCGCAGTATGTCGCGGATGAGGAGATGAAGAAGGCCCGATATCACGAGATGTTGAGGGATGACATCAGGGAGTTCGTGAGCAGGTTCGGCTGTAAGACGCTGGAAGATATGATTTCTTGGGCTAGAGAGAGGGGAATTGATTTGGAGCAGATCCGGAAGAGGAAGCCGGATGAGGTTCAGGT
This sequence comes from Lactuca sativa, assembly GCF_002870075.4. Lineage (NCBI taxonomy): Eukaryota > Viridiplantae > Streptophyta > Magnoliopsida > Asterales > Asteraceae > Lactuca > Lactuca sativa. The sequence goes on along the minus strand of NC_056629.2, from coordinate 172,118,883 downwards.
AGCCACAAGTTCGGGCAAAAGGCCCAAGGGATCAGATTCGAGATCGAGGGATTATTAGGACCGTAGCCGGTGTGGGAAGTGTGGCAGGGCGCACGGGGGCGCGTGTAGGAGTGGTAGCGGTGGCGAGTCTGGCTGCTTCAAGTGCGGTCGGACTGGTCATTTTAGCAGGAATTGTATTGTTACCACCACACAGGGATTAGACTTGATATGTTTTCACTACAGTCAGCGGGGCCACAAGAAGGCTCAGTGCCCCAATTTGCTTCCGGCAGGACGGGTGATGGCACCTGCCCCTGCAACTTTGAGGATCACAGATGGCCGTCAGGGCCGTGTAGAGGCGCCTGCGGTAGGAGGCAGGGCTTTTCAGATGACTACCTTAGAGACACGAGCAACGTCGGACGTTGCATGTATGCGACTTCCGCTTTCAGTTTTTATTTGTGCATGATTATATTGTTATGGTTCTGCATCATTATCGGTATGAGTATTTTAATTTTGTGTGGCTTGCTTGTGATTGAGTTATATGCCATCTGCATACCTTGGATATTTGAATGGTAGTTAAGGGACATGCTCTATTGGAGAAGGTTACTTAGGATGCAGTAACTGTAGCATGCCTGGGAGGGACTTGGTATGTCTCGCTAGTTCGGAGCTGTATAGTTTTAGAGATGGACTAGTTAGATCCCTAGCTAGGGTAAGCTTGGGTTCCTTAGCAGATTGATTATGGAATGGTAGAAAGGATTGGGATTTCTTTTTGAGCATTGAGCAGCGAGGTGTAAGCAGGATCGAAGTGGGGGAGAACCCTCCGAGTGTACAAGGGCAAGAGCACGCAGACCCAGGATGAGTACACGACCTCTGAGAAGGAAAAGAAGTAGCACAATGTTTGATGGATTGAAGAATTTCGGATTGAGAAACTCCCCATCAGTTAGTGCGTGTAATGGTGATGGTTAAAGCCTAGTTGGGAATTTAGGTTGGAGGATCGCCTGTAGGACTCGAGTGATTCGGAATGAAGATCTTAAGGACTGATAGCATGGGATGCTTTCGTATTAGCGGTCAGTGGTGGAAAGTGTTGTAAGACTACGGGGCAGCCGTAGCATTCACTAGCAGTCAGTGGTGGAAGGTGTTGTAAGACTACGGGTAAGCCGTAGCATTCCCTAGTAGCTTCGTTAGCGAAGCTGGGGTGAGGCCCTTATCTCCTAGTGATCAAGGTAGGGATCAGGAGTAGGTAGTGGCTGAGAATAGTAGGGAGCTTGCCTATATAGCCCTAGAGAGGCGAGACCTTGGGATAGGCCATTTCAGGATGTAGTTGGGTGAGACCCGTGGGCGAGGCCCGTGTGAGAGTAGCAGTATAGGTGAGACCTGAGAGCAGGGTTGCCCATTAGTATAGTCGGGTGAGACCCGTGGGCGAGGCTCGTGAGTTTTAATAGTACAGGTGGGATCTGGTGAGGACCTTAGGGTCAAGTTGGGGGATCGAGGATCCCAGGACTTGTAGCGCCAGAGTGGCAGAGTAGAGGGGGCAGTATTATATAGCCTAAGTTTCTTCGGAAGTTGCTGGGAGCGATAGGAGGTTGTGTTGAGGCTAGCGACTGGTGGGAGCCGGTAATCCAGATATCGATAGATCAGTAGGGACCAGGGTGGTCTCGGTTCATCCAGAAGGCGGATAAGGGACAACAGAGATTTTCAGTCAGTGGCAGTGGAGTTAAGAAGTGTCCAGTGGATACTGGCGATAATGACACGTACTGGAAGTAGCGGGGGTGATGGAGTTGGTGAAGGATAGAACCTTCACAGTGGCAGAGGAAGTAGTTGGTTATGGAACGTTGCCTTGGAAAGGCTGGAAATCGCACAAGGAAAGAAAGGGGTGAATCCACAGGGTGTTCAGCATGAGTACTTGGGGAGTACCAGAAGGGTTGTCAGTTGAGTAAGTTGTGTTTCCAGGATGACCAGTGTAACGCCCTGTTCCTAAGAGTACCTAATTGTGAGTCCCGGGATTTAAGAGAAATGATATTTTGGTCATCTTGTGGGAAAAGTAGAAAAGGAGGGGCAAGTATGAAATTTGGGGACTCGCCTAGTACGCCCAGCGTAAGCTGGGATTACGCCCAGCGTAATTGGGTAAGTGATGCGGGTGCAAGGTTGAATACGCCCGGCGTACTAGAGGTACGGCCAGCGTACTCTCAGAGTTCTAAAACCCTAAATTTAGGGTCAGTCACTATATAAGGAACATGTTGGTGCATACCCTAGCCTCCATAAGCTCTCCCTTAACCTCATAAACCCTAGAAACCCGTATTCCCTCCATTGTTGGGTGTGTTTGGCCTTGGAAAGCTCATTTTGGCAAAAGAAAAGCTAGAAGAAGAAAGGAGAAGTTGTCAAAGAAGGAAAGGAACGATTGGAGCTTGTAGATCTGAAGAGATATCATCCTTTGGAGCTTATTTGAGGTATAAAGCTTCTTGCTTGCCATTTATTTTGCATAGATCTAAGTGTTGTGAAGTTGTAGCATCTTTCTTGTCCCAAAGTTCTCATCTTGATTAATGCTTTGTGTTGGCCGAGATTATCTGTCCTTTCAGACCTTTGGAGAGGTCTTGAGTGAGAAAAATGAGGTCCCAAGGGCTGTAGTTGTTCCATGTGTGAGATATATATGTCTTAATGGATTAAGACCTTAGATTAAGAGCTTTTAGACGTCCCAAGTGATAAAGTTTGAGACTTTATGAATCTTAGGCTTATTTAGCCTAGGGATCTGAAGTTTGGGCTTAAGAGCTTAAGCCATTAAGAGGTTATAAGGACTTTATGAGTAGTGAAGTTACGCCCCGCGTAACATGGTTGTACGCCCATGTAGCGGGTCAGGGCCCCGATCCTCAGCTGCATTTTAGTGTGTACGCCCCACGTACCAAGGAGGGTACGCCCAGCATACTCCCCCTGATTGGACCTTAATATTGGGCCTTAGAGTTTGGGCCGTTTGTGGGTAGTTGGTTTATGGGCCAAGTCTGGAAATTATGGATAGAGCGTTTTGGGCCCAATTATTGTTATGGACCTTGGATCTAGGCCCATTTGGTGAGGTGGGCCCAATTTGGTAAATTGGGCCAATATTGGACTTTGTATAAGATTTGGACTTTGGCCTTGGCCCGATAAGTGGATGTATGCTCGGCCTAATGTTTATTTTGTTGATGGCTAGTTCGGGATTTGCGGTGAGTTGGATTCGAGAACCTGCTCTTCAGTTCAGAGTTTCGGCAGTGCGAGGTGAGTTATCCTCACTATATCGACAGGGTCTAAGGCACCAAGGCCGACCCTTTATCGGATTGAGATCCGGGTAATTGTTGTTATGTTATTGCTTTGATATGTTTGCATCCTGGTAGCTAGGATGGTATATGTTAGAGACCTGGTTAAGGTCGGTTCCCTGATATGTAGGGTGATGCTATGCTAGTGATCGGTTAGGTCGGTATCCTGGTTAGGATGATGATATGTTATATGATCTGTTTGATCGGCTTATTGACTGTGAATTCTTATATGATTGTATGTTTATGTGCACATGGTTGTTTGGACTGGAGTTGGGTTGAGGCGGGTCCTGCTTTGTGCTGTAGGCCAAGATACCCAGGGCGGACCGGTTGTCCCGAAGGCCCAACGAGCAGTCCGGATAGGCTGTAGGCCCCAAGAGGGCGGACCAGACGTGCCGAGGCTCGGAGAGTGGACCAGGCCGACTGAAGGCCCGGTGCGGGCGGACCAGTCATACTGTAGACTCAGAGAGTGGACCAGGTGGGTTGTAGGCCCGATGCGGGCGGACCAATCACATTGTAGACTCGATGTATATGGCTAGACTCGGAGGGTGGACCAGGTGGACTGTTGGACGGTGCGGCGGACCTGTCTCACAGTAGACCCGAAGTGCATGGCTGTTCTGTGTTCTGTTATGATACGTATGCTATGTATGATATGGGCCGGAAGGCACTATGTTATGGGCCGGAAGGCATTATGATTTGGACCGGAAGGTCGTAGCCTGGAAGGGCGGATGTGTGGTTGGTATTTTGGGGATATCTCACTAAGCTTTCGGGCTTACAGTTGTGGTTTAATGTTTTTCAGGTTCTTCAGGAGACCGTGGCAAGGCGAAGGCGTGATCGTACCGCTCCTCATGTTTATGTTGTGATGTGATTCTAGGAATACTCTAAATGAATTGTATTGAAACCCTTTTTGTAATAATTTAATGAAATCGGGTTGTTTTTGAAAAGTTTAAATTGGTTGAAATTTTTCGGTCGTTACAACCAGGGTTGGGGTGAACCTGAGAATACTATTCGAAAGGATTAAGGGTCGTCAAGATGACCGGGCGAAAGGCCAGTGAAGGTAGGCAGCTGGTGTTAGATTAATAAGTAGAGTATAGAAAGCAGATTGCAAGGCGATTGGCTGTAGAGAAACTTCGAGGATGAAGTTTAGTGTAAGTGGGGGAGAGTTGTAACACCCGAAAATCAGAAAGACCAAGAAAGGAAAGAAAACCCTAAGCCAAGGGGGTCAACTCGTCGAGTCCAGGGAGGAACTCGACGAGTCCGAGCGGGATCCGGGTCGAAGAGTAAGTGACCGACTTGGTAAGTCGGAGTATGGACTCGGCGAGTCCGGTCTGAAGAGGGAAACCCTAAATCTGGGACTTTGTGCACTATTTAAGCACCTCATTCTTTTCCTTAGGGTTCCTTTACAACTCCTCTCGTCCAAAACATCGAACCCTAGCCGCCATATCCGTTTTTGAGCAAAGATCTAGCCTTGGAGTTGTGATTTGAAGCTTGGAAGAGAAGGAAGTTCATAGTGGTGCAAGAGGAAGCCTTGGATCCAGAGTTGGTGTGGCTTTTCAGAGCATTTGAAGGTAAGAAGTCATTACCTTCACTCCTTTACTCATAGTTTCCTTTTTGTCATGAGATTTGGGGCTTTTATGCCATGTTCTAAAGCCAATTGGAGTTAGAAGTCCAGATTTGAAGTTGTTACTTCATATCTAAGGGTATTCTGGCCTAGAGAGTCATAAAGTATCATTCTTGAGGGTGTGGGTGAAGCATGGTTGTCTTAAACCCGAGTATGGAGTGTTTTGGGCCTAAATCTCCTTAGCTACACGTAAAGTTTGCAACTTTACGTGAGGAATAGGCCTTGGAGGAGTGGATCTACAGTTTGGAGTCCCTGCATGACTTAAAAAGCTTCTAAATGTATGAAGGACTGAATAGACTCGGCGAGTCCTTCGAGTGGACTCAGCGAGTAGCATGAAGATTATAGGAACTCGACGAGTTGGATGAGCAACTCGGCGAGTCTGTTGAAGTTTGCCTTGGACTCGACGAGTCTGTTCTTGGACTCGGCGAGTCAGGTCGCGAAACCCCGAACCCTTCGAGGTAAGACTCGAATCAGTGAGTCGGGTGGTGACTCAGTGAGATGGACAGGACATGACTCGGAAATCGGTGGACTCGGCGAGTCATGGGCTGACTCGGCGAGTCGAGTCACGAATGGAAGGACTCTAAGCATATGAACTCGGCGAGTCAATAGGCAGACTCGGCGAGTAGGGTTGACCTGGAAGGTTGACTTTGACCAGGACTTTGACTTTGACCAAAGTTGACTTAGTTGACTTCGGGGGACAGTTAGACTAAGTGTTGCATTAATATTGGTAGCTTGGGGAGCTAGTGGATCAGGAGTTCAGAGAGTTGCCGGACAGCAGCTAAAGGGGTTATCAGCAAGTTCAGCAAGTTCATGTGAGTTTCCCCTTATATGAATGGGTCTACGGCCATAATGCCAGCCCATGTAGTTGTGAGTAGGAAGACCCGGGGGTTAGCCCTAGGCACAATATGCTAGTATGATATTCAGGACGAGGTCTAGTGTAGCGAGTGGGTGACCAAGGAATGGTTTGCATGATAGTTATACTTGTTGTCTGTGTGATACATGTATGTGCCTGGTAGGAAGGTGAGTGTGGGCGAGGTCCCGTATCTCACAAGCAGCATAGTATGGACGGTGTTCCATATCTCATTAGCAACAGAGTAAGGGCGAGGCCCAGGTTAGGGAAAGAGTGAGTGTGGGTCAGGCTCGTATCTCACTATCAGTAGGAGCGTGGACGGGGTTCCATGACTCATCAGTTGCAGGACATGGGCGAGGTCCAAGATAGGCGAGGCCTTTAGAACAGGATTCAGTAGTATATGTTTAGTTTATGTGTTGTGATATGTTATGTGTTAGTATATGTTGGCGGGCGAGGCCCAGTGACAGGCGAGGCCTAAGCGAAACAGATATGTGTTCGAGCGGGGCTCGAAGCCAGGCGGGGCCTGGAGCGGCGGGGCCGTTGTAGCGAGCGAGGCCCGAGGTAGGGGGCGAGGCCCAGAATAGCGGGCGTGGCCCAGTATGTGCAGTATGTGGTTAAGCATGGTATGTGGTAGGCTGGGGAACTCACTAAGCTTCGTGCTTACGGTTTTCAGTTTTGGTTTCAGGTACTTCCGGTAGCGGAGGGAAGAGCTCGTGGTGATTGCATGTCACACACCATAGATTAGTCAGTCAGGGATGTTTTACTCTGATAATGAAAATATGTTTTGGAAATGATACTCTGAATTCATGTTATGACTTATGATATGTCTTTACGAATATGGTTTTGGTAATGAATTAAAGAAAATTTTTAGTCTTGAAAATTATGACGTTACAAAAAGCTTTGTCGTGTTATGAGTAACAAATGGGCCTTAAAGCCTTGCATTTTTCATTTAAATCACATAATTTAATTTGATTTTTCAAGCTATATTTATGCGATGGATTGTGGATAAAGTTCCTGAACAAAATCTTTTAAACACAACCAGTTGGAGATTTGTTGCCCCTCAACTTTATAAAAAAAATACCCAAATGAATATATGAACTTGGAAATCTCTCTATCTACCCCTCCAATTATGTGTGTATCAATCCAGAATACTTTTTGCTTGTATATAATTGGTAACCTTTATTAAATTCCATTTTTATGATTTTTGAATGATTTGTGTTCCCTGATTAACGTTTTGGCACTGCTGCCAAGCAGCTAGCTTGTCGTGTTATTGCATCATGCGAATAGACCCAATACCATAACCATACATAAATGCACACCTTGCAACAAGCTTTCCTTTGCATGTATTATGTGGGATTAAACTTCAAAATGTTGAGATATTCGGATTCAAGAATAACAATCTGCAGTGAATTCAATTATAAAGAACCCTTTGATCCTAGTCGTACACTTGTTTACACTTCATTGATCATGAAGGGAGATTCATCTTGTACAATGTTGTATAATATATGTATAGTTCTTGAGACTTCATGTATGATTTAACCTTGTTCATGAATTTAACTCTTTTAAATTATGAATACACGATTTTTTTACCAATTGTACATACATGTTTGGCTTCTTTTTCTCGTACGATTTGATTCGGTCAAATGCCTATGATTTGATTCGGTCAGACATGACTGATTGAGGGTTTTTTTCTCGTATGAACTTGAATTTGATTTTGTCTTCTGAAATCGTTTTCTTTATTATGATCTTGAAACCTTTATGTCCTCTCGACTTGAAATATTGTTGGAATTCCTCCGAAGTTGTGAAATATGATTTTGTTAACTTGAAATGTTGCTAAAATATGATTGTATGCTAAAATCTGATTTCTTATACGCTAAAGTCTGATTTCTTGAACTTGTGTGTTGAAATTATGAACTTGTATGCTAAAACTTATTTCTTAAACTTTTAATGCTGAAATTACGAACTTTTATGCTAAAATTTGATTTTTTTGACCTTGTATGCTGAAGTGTTTTATGTTTTTATCATTGATTTTATCCTAGACATGTCAAAAAGAGGCCTAAAGTTAGTTGGAATCAAGAATGTGTGGACAAAACTTGTCTTGAAGTATGCATACACGAAATACAACTAATGGTCAGGAAGGTTGTAGCTTGAAAGCAAACTCGTGGAAGGTAGCATTGTAGAAACTAAAAGATAACACAGTTTTGTAGTCGATCAAAAGCAAATGAAGAATCCATACAATTATTTAAAATCAAATAATGCGGTTGGGTTGAAAGTGATTGTCAAAAAGTGATGGCCAAAACGTAATTTTATCGTTGATCATTGCTTGTTTTGCAGTTCATAACTTTATAAGAAAACGAAATATTCATGATTAAATATTTATAGGCTTTGCAAAGTGGAGAAAGTGATGGCTAATACATACAAGATATAAAATGAGATTTAGGCAATAAATATATGGCTACTTTACATGACTAGATTACCAATTAATTATTTTCAAATGGTCCAAGTCAAATTTGTATGCAAATTATTTATATTTAATTTGGATTTTTTTTATTTTTTCTAAAATTATGTAGCTACTTTTTTCAGATATTTTATCAAAAATATATATTTTATCCAACATAACAATATAACATAATGGTAAAATAGTCATTTTCATTATTCTACACGTCTTATCAAAGATATAATAAAAACATTATGATTTCAATCAGAACATATTCAAAAAAAAATTATTTAGACATTTAACTCAATCAACAAATATCAGATGCGTAAAAACTATCTCATATCACTATGTACTTCAATGGTATTTGAGCATAGTCTTACTTGTATAAGTCACAATTATCTAAACTACTTGATACCCAAAAATCACTAACATTGAATGGGTGTCGTTGGTGGGTTAAACAACATAAGGTGTTCCATGGTTCAAACAGAAACTTTGAAGGACTAAACCTACAAACCTCAAATAGTTTAGGGGGTGAAAGTCCAATTACGACGAATGAGCACAGGATAACATAGGCAAAATTGCAAAAACATCAATTCATTACACGATCCGAAAGAACAAACGGATTACAACAAAAATCCGCCTAAACCTTTCTTAAACCCTTCTTTCAAAGATAACCCACAAGAACAATGCAATTCTCCATGACAATTACAACCCCAAGCTTCCCATCTTCACCCCCATTCCACCATTCCACTTCCCACCCCCCTTCATACAAACACCCTCCTATCACAATTCATCAAAACCCAACAAAACCCCATGATAATTCCATAAAATCCCTAAAAAAATCCGGGTTTTTATCAGCAATTGGAAACGCAATCGAAGAACAAGAGTATCGGAAAGCTAGGGCTGAAGTTATCCGAAAAGGAACAGGGTTAGAAGGTTACACAATTGAGGGTCTTTCAATCGGAGGTCATGAAACTTGTGTAATTGTTCCTGAATTGAAGTGCGCATTTGATATCGGAAGGTGTCCTGCTAGAGCAGTCGCCATGAATTTCTTGTTTATTACTCATGCTCACCTTGATCACATTGTAAGTTCTTCAATTTTTCCAATTTCGATGTTTAATCAACCAAATTTAACAAGTATTGGATTGATTAGGGTGGGCTACCCATGTATGTAGCAACTCGTGGTTTGTACAGCTTGACTCCTCCTACTGTATTTGTTCCTCCTGCCATTAAAGATGATGTTGAAAATTTGATGGAGCTTCATAGGAAGATGGGAATGGTGGAGTTAAATCTTGATTTGGTTGCATTGGATGTAGGTGTGGTTTCTTTTTAAGCCCTTTTTGTATTATGACACATTAGCACTTGATAAATTTTCAAATCTTAACATTTTTTTTTATTTGAAGGAGAAACATATGAGTTACGAAATGACCTTGTTGTACGCCCGTTTAAAACTCACCATGTGATACCCAGTCAGGTATAATTTCCTGATCTTATTTATATTGTCCCAAAAACATCATGTGAGATATAAATAAGGTACACAAATCCATATTGGAATTGAATTTCTCATATTGCAAGTTGTTTGAGACTTGAACTTCATTATGTTTATTCGGTTATGTGTTGTTGGTTTATGCTCTTTTGGAGTATCACTAACAATTTATGTCATTATATTGATGAATGTATGGGGTTCTAGAGAAAACAATTGAGTAAAAGTGGTTGACTTTTGTGATGATCATTAGGGTTATGTTGTTTACTCGGTTCGCAAGAAGCTAAAAAAGCAATACGAACATCTAAAAGGAAGGGAGATTGAGAAAAAGAAAAAATCCGGTGTTGAGGTTTGTAGTTTTGGATTTATATTTTCCATAAAACTATTTATACATATTCACTCTTTCATAATTTCTATTTGTGATTTTAGATCACCGATATCATATTGTCCCCGGAGGTGGCATTCACCGGAGATACAACTTCTGACTTTCTACTTGATCCAAGAAGTTCCGATGCCTTGAGGGCCAAAGTTCTCATAACCGAGGTACCTTTTTTGTTAATATTGTCAGATCTGAGCGACACAGTGCTAAATCTCTCAGTGGATTTTTGACATTATCTGTTACTTACAATATCCTGTTGCGTATTTTTTAAATTATTGGATAGGCGACTTTTTTGGACGACAAATGCAACATCGAGCATGCACGAGAACATGGTCATATGCATATTGATGAGGTATTTGATACATTCGATATACACGCTTTAAAATTTTAGGAAAAGAAAGATTTATTTTTGTATGCAAGGATTATAATCGGAGATTTAAACTTTAGATTATGGAGCATGCAAAATGGATCCGAAACAAAGCCATTCTTTTGACTCATTTTTCTTCACGTTACCATATCGAGGTAATCAAATAACACACCCAAGTTTTTGTTCTTTTAGAATAAAGCAGAACACGTTGTACTGTGTTTCACGTGCATTAGATGTTAATGGAACAAAAGACAAAAACACCCTCCTTATATCCTTTTTTTTATCACGTTTGTAGGAAATTCGTCAAGCTGTGGCAAAATTGCAATCGAAGGTTTCAGGAAAAGTTGTTCCTCTTACGGAAGGTTTTAGGTCAATGTACACATCATAAGATAAAATTTGAAGTTGTCAAATTTTGTGGGATTTTTTGTTGAATCATTGTGCATATGTAAAATGTTAACTACGAACCATTGTTGAAGAAAAACATGTTTAATTGAACAATATCTCAACCAAAAAGTGTTGATTAAAACTCTTATGGAATTTTTGCAAACAGAAGAGCAGCATTTGTTCCTCCAAATCCAAAAGCATTTGATAAAGCTGCTTTGATTTGCATCTTCTTTGAAGTTTTCAAAGGCATAAAAGCTTCTTCAAAAATGGGATCCGGGTTACTTATATTAAGCGACAAGGGCGCAATACCCTACAAATAAAAATAATCAACAAATTAAATAAATAACAATTAAAAAAAACATAGTTGCAAGATTTTGTATTTTACTTTATGAATGGCAAGAATTGTAAATATTGCCTCAACAGCTCCAGCAGCTCCTAGAAGATGCCCAATAGCACCCTGAAATGTGTGAAAACATATTTTCTTTTCGGGTTATTTTCATGATTAAAGTTAAAAACTTTATTAAAAATTAAAATAAGATATTTTTTTACAAGTTATACCTTTGTGGATGAAAAAGCTAAGGCACCAGACATTGCATGTTTGGAAAATAACGACTTAATTGCATGGGCTTCCACCATGTCACCTAATGAGTAAACAAATTGAATTTTACATATACTTTTTTTTTAATATTTATTGTAAAATAAATTAGTGAATATTTTATATATTATTTTAAAAGGGTATATTACCAAGAGGTGTAGATGTAGCATGTGCATTCACATAGTCCACTTGATCATGGCAAATACCCGACTTTTGTTCACAAGAAAAGATAAATTATTAGTTAAAAAAAAAAAAAAAAAAAAAACATATTTTTAACCTGATACCTGTTTTAAAGCACGTGACATGGCCAAAATGGCGCCTCTTCCATCTGTGTGTGGTTGTGTGATGTGATGTGCATCACCTTATAACAAGAAAGCTCATACGTTGTAAAACATCAAGTCAAAGTATGACAACCAAAAGTCAACAAAAAAGTCAAACCTGACATCCCATAACCACGAAGCTCCGCATAAATCTTTGCTCCTCTCTTTTTCGCATGTTCAAGTTCCTAAAACAAAATAATGTTTACAAAACAAGGGCAAATTTGTAAAAAATTGAAACTTTTTTCTATAAAGTCATTCTTTCTGTATCAAAAAAAAAAAAAAAAACATTATGATTACTCACTTCCAAAACAAGAACACCAGCACCTTCTCCTATTCTGCATCAAAAAAAAAAAAAAAAAAAAAAATCATTTTTATTGTTTTTCACATTAAAGAAAATCATATATTTAAAATTATTTACTAACATACACAAATCCATCGCGATCACAATCAAAAGGGCGTGAAGCTTCTTGAGGGGTAGAATTGTATTTTGTAGATAATGCCCTTAACCTACATCAAATCGATCGATCATATTTATATCACATAAAATAAAATCCAATCCTTCTTTTATAATCTAAATGCTCATTATTATTTTATTATTACCTACAAAATCCTGCTATAGATAAAGCATCAATGCTAGCTTCAGTTCCTCCAGCCACCATGACGTCAGCATCTCCAAATTGAATCATTCTTGCTGCATCACCAATGGAGTTTGCCCCTGTGGCACAAGCTGTCACTGCAGCATGATTTGGCCCCTAAATTCAAAGATTTATAACTGAAAATGGTAACCTAATTTTCATGAAGAAAACTTTATTTGGAATAATGATTTTATGATTTATTCACACACCTGGAAGCCATACTTCATGCTGACGTGTCCAGCTGCCATGTTGATTAAGATTCTAGGGACAAAAAAGGGACTGAGGCGTCGTAGTTTCTGAGATAAAAAAATCAATTAGTTGATGAAAAAGGGGATAAAAGTCATGGAAAATTGTAGAAGGATAAACCTTTTCGCAGATTAGTTGTGATGCATCTAGTATATCACCAATGCTTCCAATTCCTCCACCTATAGAAACACCCTGATTGATTTACGTTAGAACAAAAAAAGAAAGAAAGAAAGAAAGAAAGAAAGGGGGGAAATGACATTATTAAGGAAATTTACAGTTTTTTCCTTTTCATCCTGCTCAGAGGGTATCCAGTTTGCATCTTTAAGTGCTTCATCTGCAGCGCATAGAGCGTAGCTTATGAACTTTGCCATTGATTTACCATGCTGAAAATGGAAATCCCCAAAAAAAAGTGATTATTTGATTGATTATAGTTGGATAATCATGAAAATGATACGCTTGAAAGATTGTTGTTGTATGATACCTTGGAATCGAGCCATAATGCTTCGTTGAATTCGCCAGGTTTAGTACCAGAAGGTACGATACCAGCCACTTTGGAAGTCAATTGATCAAATGTATACGACTGAGTGTCTCGATCGAATCCATTCATCTTTAGGTCTTCGAGAGATAAAGCTCTGATACCACTTTCCCCTTTGATTAACCGATTCCATGTAGTTTCTACTCCGCAACCCAATGGTGTAACCATTCCTAATCCTATAACAGTTTGAAAATAGCGCAGATTGAATCAAAAGAGAAAATACAAGAACTCAGATGCAGCTAGGGAGAAGAAATTACCAGTGACAACAACTCTTCTATGAGGGAAAAAAGGAGGAGGTTTGAAGGGTTCAAGAGAGCTGCTAGAAGATGAGAAATTGCGATGAATACAGTGGCATAATTGTGCAGATTTACACCACAAACGCCTCTTCATAGCCATCAGAGGCTTTTCGCTTGGACTTTTTTTTTCTTTCAGGAATTCGACCAGGATGAAGAAATCTCTAAAACCCCTGACTGATTTTGCTGTTCGTGTATTTATCTTGTTGTTTGTGTCCTTGGTGTATGAATGCAATGTCAATTTTTCCCCTTAACATTTCAATTGTGATATTGTTCCCCTATAGAACTTAGAAATTTTCGTTGAATGGTTCAAATATGAAAAAAAAAAAAAAAAAAAAAAACTAGCTGAAATAAGATTAAAATGATTAATAGGATAAGGAGTTAAATAAATGGTAGACAATATGGGTTTTTTTTCTTCATATATATAACCTTTGGTTAGGGTTGTTCGTTATTTGGATAAAACCGAATTGTCCAATTAGACAATTTGGATTGGACTATTTGGTTCGGATATTCGGATTTTTGGATTGGTTTTCAACAAAACCGAATTATTATTTTGGATTTCGGATTGGTTTTGGTTTATAAAATAAGAATCGAATAGTCCAAAAAAACCGAATAAACATTTATTATTTATTTATTCTAATATATATATATATATATATATATATATATATATATATATATATATATATATATATATATATATATATTAATTTGTAATTTATTCTTTAAAATTGGTTCAAAATGTTTCACCTGATAAAAAAATATTAATATGCATTTTCTCTCAAAAAATTTATATCTATAAAATATTTAACTATAACATACCTTCTTAGTAGTTGTTTATAAATTTCAATATCACAACCAAATAATTTGTTTCACTTCTTATGTAAAATTGGGTAATATTATAATTATATATCGTTTTAAAATTTTTCGTTTTTTGAAAACCGAATTATAAAAACCGATCCAACCGAATTGTAATTGGATCGGATCGGATCGGATTTGAATTTAGTTTGGACTATTCGGATCCATGTTTTGAAAACTGAAATCAATTTAGATTCACTTGATTGGATCGGATCAAACCGATCCATCCAAACGAACACCCCTACCTTTGGTAAACAGAAAAAAAATAATAAATAATAAAAAATAAAAACGATGTGTTTACTAACTTTAACTTAGCTAAGTCTATTTTTAAGCTAGTTTTTTTTTTTTTTTTTTTTTTTTTTTTTTTTTAAACTAATTTAATAGTATCACCAAACACGTAAAACACAACCTTAGTGATATTTTTTGTACCAAAATTATATATTTTACATTGGAATTGGAAATGACAAATAGTTTGAAGCCTTTAATAGGAGCAAATTGCCTCTAAAGACTTATTCAATCGATATACAAGAAGCCCTCAAGTTCACATTCACAATACATATACACTAGCCCATTATTATATTTTTGTACAAGAGAAAAATAATGCAAAATCAGCATTTAACAAAAATCTAAAAAGCAACACATGTCTCCAATGAAGATTTAGCCAACCACAACAATCCCGGATCATTCCTTTTCAATACCAAATAAGCTTCCGCTCTTCCAATCTCATCTTGAACAACATCTTCACAAAAACCAATCAAAAACAATATCTCCATTGCACCTACCACATCAAACAATTCAACTCATAAATATAATATTATTATTATATTATATTATTAACAACAAAAACAACAAGGGTAGATATATTAGCAATCAAACAAAAAAGTAAAAAGTGGAGAAAAAAAAAGTTCGTATATAATGTACAAAAATCCATCAATTTTCGACAATATTCATCAATCTTAAACCATAAAGTCTGGATAAAGTATTGTTTCTTTTCCGTCTGATCGAGATTAAATGACCATTTTACCCTTTACCGAGCATACCCTAACATCTATACTACTCCACAAATCTAATATAATGACCATTTTACCCTTACATTCCAAATAAACAATTCTCACAAAATCCATCAATTTTGACAACAATCATCAATCTTAACCTATGAAGTCATTATGTCCAGATTAATTCCAACCCTAATTAAGTCATGCTAATAAAAGATTTGAAATCACAGAATCAATCAAGATTCAAGAGAAGATGCTCACCATTGTAATTTGCTATGTTCTTCTGGATCACAGGGTTCGCCTGCAAAAAATCAAATAATTAAATAACCAAAAAATATGAGTCTTTAATCTTTAAAAAACTATGATTCTTGAAAATCTTATGAGAAACCTTGCGTAATTTCTTGAACTTTATTTCATCCGGATGTTCAATAACATTCTTCACTATCTTAACCAAAGTCTGAAACACCATTGAAGCCTCTGAAGGACTAACTTCAGATTGCAGGGTCTGAATCGACTTTTTCAATCGATTACATGCCACCATTACAGGATCTTGAATTCTTTGAAGCTCTTCATCATCAGGATCTGGCTCAAATTCATTGCTTTCCATCTTCATTTCATTTTCAGAAACAAAATTAAAATTCCCCTCAATTTTTTCACAAGTAATTCTGATTTCAGACTCCATAGGTTCATTTACACTATCATCTGGATCAGGTTCTTGTTTTTGAACCACTTCATTTTCATCAGGGTCAGGTTCGTAATTTTGTTCAATGATAGCAATAGAAGCATCAGGGTCAGGTTCGTAATTTTGTTCAATGATATCAATAGAAGCATCAGGGTCAGGTTCATAATTTTGTTCAATGATATCAATAGAAGCATCAGGGTCAGGTTCGTAATTTTGCTCAATAAGTTCCATAGAATCATCAGGATCTGGTTCTTGATGGGATTCAGATGGATTGATGGATGTGATTACTAAACGATTATAAGCAGCAGCAACTGATGATGCTCGAGCACTTGCTAATGAACTGTTTGATGAGTTTCCTCCAAGTTTATGGGAAAATTTATGATTTTCAACATGGAAATTTGGTTCATATTGTTGATTTGTGTGGGACCCACTTAAGGTGTGACCCGTGGATCTTGTCCAGTCTAGAGAATTGGCCTCAAGGTTGAGCTGTTCATAGTGAAACAAGATTAGCAAAAAGGGTTTTGAATTTTGATTCAAAGTTTGATTTTTTTTTTTTGTTGTTACCTGTTTATCAAGAGCATAGAATTTAGCATCATGTTCAGAGAAAACCATATGAGCCTGAAAGAAAGAAGAGTTTTTTAGTAAAAAAGAAAGCACCCTTTTATAAAAAATGGAAGCTTGAATTGATAAAGATGCTTACAAGTTCATGTAAAAGAGTCTTTTTAATGCTTTGGTATTTTCTGAATCCCTTCAGGTCATCAGTTCTAAGGCGCAAAGATATCTCCTCACCTTTATTCTGAAGAAAAAAGTAATAAAGATAAAAAAAAAAAAGTAAGAAACTGATTTTTATATTTTGTTTTTTTTTTATAAAATTGGTGGTGAGTTTTACCTTGTTAAGACCAAGGATGCATACTGGGCTTACACCAACATAACCCTCTGGAGCCATTTCAGTCATGATTCCCACACGCCATTTATGCTTTTTTTTTAATAAACAAATAAGATATAAGATTATAGATTATAAAAAGTGTTTATAAAAATATAAAACTATACAATACCTTATTCATGACAGCTACAATTCCTCGATCTGCAGCAAGTGTGTGCATTAGTCTGAGTGCTTCTGAAGGTGGAGGATTTAGCTATAAAACATATGTAATAATTGATATAATCATGTCAATTTTGATTAAAACTAGATGAAAGTATATGATGAAATGAATGCATAAATCATTAAATACCTTGATTCCTGGAAGATCAAGTGTTTTAAAATCACCAAAAATATAACTTCCTTGAGGAAGCTTCAATGGGGAATCAAACCCGTTTGACATTCTTTGCCTCATTCGCTTCTCTTCTTCATCAAATCCAGCTATCCTCATGTCTGTTCTAGAACTTTCTAGAACTTGATCGATCTCTTCTTTTGGCACTCCCATCATCCGTATAGGTTTGCCCTATAAGTATAAAGTAGGTGATTAAGAACAAGGGTATGTACATTTTGTTTTAGTATTAGGAGAATACACAATAGAAAGATTTGGCACCTCAAGAATGGATGTTTCTTGTAAAGTGAGGTGAGAGTGTTGATCGGAAAATGGGGATAACAGTTTTGATGATTTATGGGATTGAACAATGAGCTTCAAAGTATCTGGTTTCACTGCTGTCAATTTCTGTAATTCGTGCCCTAATTCTTCGAGAGTGGCATCTAAATTCATAGTCGCGACATAATTCTTCCCCCTCCATGTAACCGATATATCATTGGTATTTCTTTCGCGCTCCATTTTTAGTTCCTGAAAGAAGTAGGTGAGTATTACTATGACTAACCAGAAACTTGAATCGGAACCCTAAATTACCAACAAGAAGTAGGTGGCTATTACTAAGTAGCATCTTCATTGATCTCGACGTTTTATCCATGTCAAAATTATATCTTAGGGCTTGAAATTGCATTGAAAGAGACTAATATTCAATCTCAACTTCATATATTGATCGACTACAAAACTAAGGCTTCGATCATCGTAAAAGCATCAAACCACACAGTACCCAGAGCATTAATCAACAGGATTATAAAATTCGGAAGCAATTCAAGGGGTAATAAGAAGGAAAAAACCGAATTCGACCATATATAAGACGAAAAACGCGAGGAAAAGAAAAGATTTTGGATAAATTACTTAGAAAGGATACCCATGTATCTAAATTGATCAAAATCTTAAAAGGAGACATATGTATATCTATGGAAGGCGTAAGAATCATGTTTTCTTCAAGACAGATAAATCAAACTGAAAAAGATCGAGCTCAGATTGAAAATTCGAGAGAATTTACCTCTAATGGGTGTACCAATCACGATGAAAACTGCGAATTGTAAGGAAAATCGTAGATTGCTAAATTTACGATGTGTTTTTGTATTTATGTGTGTGAATATGGTGGAAGGAGGAAGAAGTATGTGGCTTGATGAAGGGAGAAGTATGGATACGTAAATGCTGACGTAAGAAAGAGTAGATGGTTCCAGATGAATCGACTTTGACTTTTATTCAAACCTCCACACGGTGGTGAACTCGGTTATCTCCGGCATGTGGATTTGTAAATGTTGAAATTTTTTTAATTTTTAATAAAATAATAAGAATTACATATTTAAGCTTCATAAATTAGTCTGCAAAATGTAGTGTTTGGATTTTTTTTTTCTTATATTGCAATAATTAAATAGTCAATTATTTTTGTGTTTAATAAGCAAAATATACATTGTTATTTATTTAACTTTAAAATATGGTAAATTATTTTCCTATTTCAAGAAAATAACATATGTAAACTTTACTTTCCAATAATACAAAAAAAAAAAATCTGTATCAAGATACAACTAACAAAAAGTATATCAAAGTGTATAGAGTGATGAACTCATGTAAGATTTATAGTTAAAAAGACTAACTGATATGACTCCTATAAGTT
The DNA here is from genome assembly GCF_002870075.4 of Lactuca sativa. Lineage (NCBI taxonomy): Eukaryota > Viridiplantae > Streptophyta > Magnoliopsida > Asterales > Asteraceae > Lactuca > Lactuca sativa. The sequence goes on along the minus strand of NC_056629.2, from coordinate 172,100,021 downwards.
TAATTAATGATTGATATGTTTTTTATTAGATCTAATTAGATGTTGGGTCAAATTCATATCAGATTTAAAGTCATATTAGACTTATTGATATGTTTTCTATTGGGTTTGATTAGATGTTGGATCATATTCGGATCATATTCAGATTGTTTATTGTTTGATATCACAATTTGAAGTTTTTGATCATATTCAGATTGTTTGATGTCACAATTTAAAGTTTTTTATTCGGTCTAATAACCAAGATACACTTTTTAATGGGTAGAGGCTTGATCTAACTCAATTAGATATTGATTTTATCAACAACCATGACTCAACTTCTAAAAATTCTAAAAACAACATTGTTCAAAACGATTTAAAATAATAATAATAATAATAACTAGAAAGGTTACCCCCGCTACGCGGGGGCCAGAAGCTTTCAATGTTGTTTTCGAATCGATAAATATGACAGACGTAGAAAGTGCAAGGATGACAAGCTCGGGCTTTGCCCCAGACCGTCTTGTTCATGTTTTTATGAAAAAATATAAAAGTTTTGACTGCAAGGACCAGAAGTGTGAAAATGGCTAAACAATTAAAGCGGTAGGAATTAACAAGTTTTTAGAAAAGAGATCAAAGTTGTCGAACCGTTAAAGTTTTGTGGCCAGACTTTAAATATTAAAAGGTTCCTAAATAGAAAAGGGATCAAAGTTGTCAAACCATTAAAGTTTTGTGGCCAAACTTTAAATATTAAAAGGTTCCTAAAAACGTAAAAATATCGATTATAAGGACCAAAAGTGTCAAAATGGCTAAAAAATGAGGACCAAAGTTGTCAAACCGTTAAATTTTTGTGGCCAAACTTTAAATATTAAAAGATTCCTAAATAAAATAGGGATCAAAGTTGTCAAACCGTTAAAGTTTTGTGGCCAAACTTTAAATATTAAAAGGTTCCTAAAAATGTAAAAATATCGATTACAAGAACCAAAAGTGTTAAAATGGCTAAAAAATGAGGACCAAAGTTGTCAAATCGTTAAAGTTTTGTGGCCAAACTTTTAATATTAAAAGGTTCCTAAATAGAAAAGGGATCAAAGTTGTCAAACCGTTAAAATTTTGTGGCCAAACTTTAAATATTAAAAGGTTCCTAAAAAATATAAAAATATTGATTACAATGACCAAAAGTGTCAAAATGGCTAAAAAATGAGGACCAAAGTTGCCAAAGTACAGGGACCAATTCTGCCAAAAAAACAACATAAAGTCCAGTGACTAAAATAGACAAAAATTATGGAAGTTCACTATTCATAAGAAACAATTTCCATATTATATATATATATATATATATATATATATATATATATATATATATATATATATATATAATTATTTAAACGTTTGTTTGCATTTTTATAATTATTTTTTGAAGTTATTGAATATTAATTTCTAGTTATATATATACAAGTATCATCTTTTCTAACGAATGGTATTCTCAGTACTTTTGGTTTCGTTACTGTTGAGTTAGGGGAAATTTGATAATGTGTACAATGCTCTCTCTCTCTCTCTCTCTCTCTCTCTCTCTCTCTCTCTCTCTCATCCGAGTTCAGGATGAACTGAATTTTCTATGTATGTTCTCATTTGTGTTGGTTAGACTTTGGAACCATCTTAATTGAATTAGTATTGGTTGAAATAGAATGCCCAAAAAAGAGTTGTTATTGTTATTTTTTCAGCAATTTTAAACTTATGCATATTTTTCGTCATTTTTGAACGGTCAAAGATAGTCATCCTTGACAAATTATTTTTTCGTTAACTACATAATTTTTAATCAAACTATGTCTTTCATTTTTTTTCAATTAAAATTAAATTTTATTGTAACACCCTGACCCTCATGTATTAATTTTACAACTTTATTTTCATATTGGAAGGTTTACTCGACGAGTTGGATGCCCTGACTCGTCGAGTAGGAACGTTTTCGGCCCTGTGTTTAAGTGGCCAACTCACTGACTCGGAGGAGCGACTTGACGAGTTGGAGCTGGAGGATGAAACTCTAATTTTCGGGGTTTTACACTCTATTTAAAGGGTCATTAGCCTCCCTTAGCCCCACTCACAGCCCCTTGTGAGTCCAGAAACCCTAAATCGTCGTTTTTCTCTCTTGTTGTGTGATATTAAGCCTTGTGGTGGATTGTGGAAGGGAGATCTTAAAGTACTCAAGCTTGGAACAAGAGGAAGGCTGTAGATCCGATTTCTTCTTCATCTTAGCATCGTTTTTAAGGTAACGATTTATTACCTTGACCTTTTTCTATCTAGATCTATGCATGTATGAGATTAAGGCCACTTTGGCCATGTTGATATGTTATTTTGGGTATTAGGCGTGATCTAAAGTTGCAACTTCAGATCTAGGCTTATCTTGGTCTGCAATATCATAAAGTTTCAGCCTTTAGTGAGTTAATACCTTCTTCATCCCTTAGAACCTTTCTTTAGCTTGATTTGGGCCATTATCACCTTGCATGTATGTAAAGTTTACAACTTTACGTAAGAAGTATGCCTTAGGAGCTTGGATCTGCATTATGGAGCTTTAAAGTGGCTTAAAAATCGTCTGGATGGAGAAAGGACTCGACGAGTTTCATGGCCAACTCGTCGAGTCCGATGAAGATTGTCGTGTAAGGATTTCTGCATGGACTTGGCGAGTCAGCTAGGGTTTTCCCGACTTTTGAACATGCATGAACTCGGCGAGTTGCAGTGAAGCTCGACGAGTCAACGAGGGATTTCACGACTTCTCGAGTTCAGGAAGGACTCGACAAGTCGGTGAACTGCACTCGACGAGTCGGGTCAACATGGACTGTTGACCTTGACCATTGACTGGGACTTTGACCAAGGGTTGACTAGTTGACTTTTGCGGTATTTTGGTAAATTGGAAATTTATGGAAATGGTCTTATGGTAAATATATGTGGTGGAGTTCGTGGCCGTGGTTCGAGAGTTTGAGTTTATCACTTCGATTCGAAAGTTGAGAGGTGAGTTATCCTCACTATACTAAGGGGTCTAAGGTACCAAGGCCGACCCGTTGGATTTGATATTCCAGTAGTTGATGATGTGTTGAGTATGAGATAGTTATACATGCTAGTTTGCTATGCCAGTTAGGTAGATATGTAGAACTACCTGTGTTACTGTTTGATTATCTGTATGTGCAATTAGTTGTATATGTAGACATGTTGTTTGGGTAGGGTTGAGGTTGCACTGCTTCGTGCGGTGACCAACAAACCCTGGAGTATGCCAGATATGAGCTGAGGGACGAGAAGGCATACGAGACACATACTGAGGAATCATTAGCATACCAGATACGAGCTGAGGACTAAGTGGTAGACTCGTACTGAGGGCTTGAGTGTATTGGAGCATTCCAGTTGCGAGCTGAGGGCCAGGGGAGCATGCCAGACTCGCACTGAGGGCTAATCAGTTATATTTTAGTCTTAGGATTGAAGGGGGGCAAACCAGTCATAAGTCGTGGGCTCGAAAGCAAACCAAACTTATGCTATGGGCTCGGAGGCAAGCCAGATGTAAGCTGTGGGCTCGGAAGGCAAGCCAGACTCACACTGTGGGCCTAGGGGGTAATCCAGTCTGTAGAGTGGTGGACCCATTACACGTTGTTATTATATGTACTGCTTGTTATGTATCAGTATTTTTGGGGAACTCACTAAGCTTTGGGCTTACAGTTTCAATTTTGTTTCAGGTTCATCAGATGATCGCGGGAAGGCAAAGGCGTGATCATACAGCTCCTCATGTTTATGACTTTGTTTCTGGGATACTCTGATATTATACTATTTTGAAAACAAGTTTTGTAATGATTAATGGTTTTGAAATGTTTTTAAAAGTTTAAATTTGGCATGATTTTTATGGGTGTTACATTTATCATTTTTAATAAATCTTAATTTATCATTTTGGTATCTATCTATCTATTTCGTCTTTCTTGAAACCAGTCTCAAGCTTTTTTTTGTACGATCTCATGATATTTCAATGAGCCTTTTTCGGCCCAAACAAGATACTAACACCAAATGGACCTCAACTTCAACGTTGTGTGGCCTTCCAACCCATCTACAGCCAAAAACTTATTTCTCTTTGTTTCTCTAAGATGGTTGTTTGGCAGGATTTGAATTTTTAAGATCTGAATTTCTAAGAGGGTCTGAAATTTTAAGAGCTGAATGTTTAACATGATGTTTGGTTGGGTCCTCTGAATTGTTGTGTTGAATTATTAAAATAACCATTTTACCCTTCTGTTTTATTTTTTATTGAATTCAACTGTTTGTTTAGAAAATAACCTAATAAATTTCTTAAATTAGTATAAAAAAATATAAACACCATATAAAATCCAAATCTAGCATAAATCAAAATTAAACTCAAATCCAAATCAAACATAAATATTTTCAAATCCACAAAATCATACTAAAATCCAAATAAAATCCTACAAATTTAATTTGAACCCAATTGATTCGTAATCTGGTCACACAAATTATCCATGTATTCATTGCCTTGTGAACCATATTCCATATCTTGTTGTTTTGGCCATCATTCTCTCCCCGTTGTGCTTGACCATTGTTCTCCTCGAACGTCATAAATAACTCATCATGAATATTACATTTCCTTATGAAATTATGGACTGCAAAATGATAGTTTCATTTTATTTACTTCTTTTTATAGTTTTTTTAGCACATTTCATTTGCATTTTAGTTAATTTCCATGCATATTTTCCCTTTTGTTATTTTTATGACCATTTCGGGTACTTTCTAGTTTCTTGAGCATTATTGCAGATTTTCTTGGAGACTAGCTGAGCGGGACTCTTGGGAGGAGATTGGACTTGAAGAGCAATGGGGATTTCATGCTTGATGGCTATGGAGGTGATTCATGGAGTGGACTTGTCAATTGCTTGAAGGCTTGTAAGTGTTGAACTTTAAATTTGAAAGGCACGGGAAAATTCTTGAGTGTGCAAGATCGATGTTTAGGAGTTTGTGGAAGTTTTGAGTGATGTGGAAAGACAAATTGGGCTCAAATTGAAGAAATATTGAAAAAAATGGGCTAGAAGCTGATTGGACTCGAACTGGGCCAATGGATTAGCTGTGAGGGCCCAAGACTTGAAGAAGCCCAAAATACCCGTCAGAGTCCGTGGCCCGCGTAAGATTCCCCGCGGCCCGCGTGGATTCCTGACAAGGGCAATTTCGGGATTTTGCTAAGAGATCTATATTGGGAAGGTGGGTGTGCCTCTTTAGCCTGATCTTGGAGGTCCAATTTTTATACTTTCTCTCTGGAGTTTGGAGCACTTTTGGAGGCCAAGAACACTTGAAGAATATCTTCTTTTCATCTCTTGATTCTTGTCAAATTTTTGGTACAATCTTAACTAACTTTGTTTCTTTGAGTTTAGCCATGCTTGGCTAAACTAATCTTGGTTGACTTTTTGTTGAATCCTTTGAACTTTTGTTGAATGTTGAAGAATCCATGAACTTATTCTTAAATCTTTATGTAAATGTTTTTTGTTTTATCATATTATCACTACTAGTATGTTTTTATTCATGAGTTTAAATGTGTTTGTGGTGATTAGTTGGCTAATTTCTTGATTAAGTAAATGATCCTCAAATTAGCAAGCAACAAATGATTTTTGTGTTGTTTTTGCTTCACACAATCATAAAAACATTTCCTCCAACATGGTGGTGAAAGCAATTGACTCCTCTTGGATTTGGTGACTTTTTGGTTCTTAATGCTAGTTGACTTTCACTAATTACATGCTATTTGGAATTAGTGACTTTGACTAAGGAAATTGTTATGAGCTTCTCTAGCCATTTCAACAATTAAAAAAAGTCTAGGTAATCTCAAGCTCCTTTGATTACTATAGCCAAATTAAGGATTTAAATCAAAGTATTGCACCATTGGATTCTAATGATATGTTCATCAAAAGTCAAAGTGAGGAAACTTTAAGTCAACCATCTCTCCCTTATTGATTTTACATCAAACCCTTACTTTTTTTTGCATTTGTCTATTTAAATCATAGTTAACTCTAGTTTGTTTCAAGTATTTCAAAACACCAAAACCCCCAATTTATTTTATTGTCATTTTACAAGTGTTTTTACAAAGAGATTTTTCATAGAGTTATAAATTGAACCAATCTCCGTGGATTCGATCCCTTTACCACTATACACTATTTTAGTGTGTAATAATTAGGGTTATTATTTGTGTTGGCCTCGACAACCACCAAATTTTTGGCGCCGTTGTCGGGGATTGGTTTTGATTTAATCAGTTTGTTTCTATATGCCTAGATCTCATTGTGCATGTACTTTAGTTTAAAACTCAAAATTTGAAGAAAAAAGTGTGGTTCGGGAATGAACACTCCTAGCATTGAAGATAAACTTTCTGATCTAGCTCAGTTAGTTATGATGATTGAAAGTGACCAAAGTGTGCAGCCCACGCCTCTTCTTTGTGATTTTTATGCCCATAATGGACATCAATCCGACATGTGTCCATATTTACAAGGAGAATGGGAAGAAGTGCAAGAGAAGGGAAGCTACTACTGGTCAAACCAATGGAGTTATGATCAACCTCAACATGATCAATGGTGGGACAACAACCAAGCTTGGGGATACAACCAATACCAAAGCTCATACCAAGGTTGGAGAAGTGACCAATATCAACAACCTCCACAGTTCCAACATCCATATCCTTCACCTTCTCAACAACCTTAAATGCCAAGCATGTCCTTAGAGGACATTGTGAAGAGCATTGCCACATCTACCCAAAATTTCCAGGAAACAACGCAAGCTAGCCTCAAAAGCTTAGAGCAACAAATAACACAACTTGCTCAAACAATAAGTATAATGGAAGATCAAGACAAACTACCATCTAAAGAGAGCCCATGTTCCATTCCTTTGAAAGATGAGAAAAGTTTTGATGGCCCAAGAGTGTTATATGGAGAAGAGGAAGAAGGCGTAGAAATGGAAGAGGCTATCAAGGAGGAAGAAAAAATTGAGAAAGATGTCAATGAAACTATAGAGGAAGTGTTCGGTGTTAACAAAAGAGAGGTTGAGCCACCACTACCATTGAGAAACTAACTCCAGTGGTAGATGAACCACAAGAGCCAGGAACGATGAATCTATCGGACCCTTTAAATGATACATATCCCGAGAAGGAGGAGACCTAACCGGTCACCAGCTCGACCACCATGTCAAAGAGGGAAGAGTTGGTCACCTTACTGAAAAGGTACATGGAAGAATATGGTTGGGTGATTGCTATTATCAAAGGTCTAAGTCCGGTATGGTTCTCCCGTAAAAAGAAAGTTAAATACAAGAAAAGAGTCCCAATGGAGGTGTGGAAACTAAAAAATGTCGACACGGGGCAAATTTTCAATGTTAATGGACATCGGTTGAAACCTTTGTATGAAGGTTTTGATTCAAATGTCCAAGATGTCATCCATTTGGATGCCCCAAAGTGTTAAAGTGAAGTTTGGAGGCGTCTCGCCAAAGACGTTAAAGAAGGACATTTTTGGGAAGCATTGTGCTTTCGTCTTTTATAAAACGAATAAAATGATTTTGATTTTTTTTTTGTTTTGAAAATGTTCATTTTTGAAAAATTTCAAGCTTTATTCTCACCTTTGGTCCAAACTTTTTGTTGTGTTTTTGAAAACGGGACTTTACGAGAATCGTTTTGGCCAAAAATAAGTTTTTAGAAAAATTTCAAATTTTAAGGTGCAGGAAGTCACACGGCCCGCGTAAGGTCGTGTGCGGCTTATATGCGGCCCATTCCTTGCCCGCGTAAAACAATCACCTCTAGCCCTGTTCAGCTCACGCGACCAGCATGCGGGTTCCACGCGGCCCGCGGGGCTGGTTTCAACACTTAGTATTTTTTGAGCTTCAGTTCACGCGGCCTTTACACGGCCCGCGTGTTTTGACCCAAAATTCTTCTGAACCTTTTGTGAACTCAAGAGGAAACCAAGAATGTTACACGCGGCCCGCTCCCCGCCCGCGCTCCAGACAAAAACTCGATTTCCCAGAGATCTACCGGTCAGAATCCCGCGAGACCACCACCATTATTCACCATTTTTCCTCCTCTACAAACCCTTATGCTCTACCCAACCCTCCGATTATGGTCATTTCCGCCATTTCCTTAATCATTGAGGACAATGCTTGTTCTTAAGCTTGGGGTGGGGCATTTCCCTTTCTTTTATTTTTTCATGCATTTTTTTGTTAGGTTGCATATCATATTAGTTTAAGTTAATTTGTATTCAATTTTTTTTATAAAATTTCAAAAAAGATTTTATTTTCTTCTTTTCCACTTTTTATTTTTGCATAACATTTAGCTTAAGGCATTAGCATTCTTGCATTTTTGTTGTCTGTTTATTCTCACCTCTCTTGGATGCCATGGAACAGGTTCACAATTATTGTATCATTATTGGTCCAGGATCTTGTTGCTACCTCACCCATCGAACCGGGACCACTAGCTGCAGTTTGGGATTTCATACTTGGGATCAGATGCTAGTAGCTTAAAGGGGTAAGTGATCATGGCCAGGTAGTTTCATGAAGAATTATGCGTACAATACTAACAACTGTAGGATATACTATAGCAATGAATGTTCTTAGCCTTGCGGTCACTACTGCTGAGAGGATCACACTTGATCATGTTTGAACTGTTAGGATGAAGCATTGGTGCTTGTCCCCGAGTAGAATCCATATCCGGTCTCTTTACCTCACCATATCTTTTTGCGATTTTCTTAGAATTTTAGAGAGTCTTTTAGTTCACATTTGGACATTTTCATTATCTTTGAAAAACCACAAGTTTGAAAAAGGAGCTTACATTACATCTTTATGCTCCACACATGGTCATTTTCACACTTAGATCATTCGCATTATATCATTACCCTTTCAGTTCCACTTACACACCTTTGGGAACCAAATTTTGAGTCAAAGGGTTTTCTTGTTAAAAATTTCGATTGTTAATACATTAACTTCATGTGTTTAAAAAAAAGAATTCAAAAAAAAAGCAAAAAGAAGCATGCAAATTTTCAGTTGCAACTATCTTAGATAGGTGGCCGGTTCAATTATTGAACAAATTTTCCAACATCTTGGTCACCCGGTGTTTGATATTCATTTGTACAGGTCTGTTTTATTGTATATAGATCGAGTTGTTTTTTCTCACAAATTGGTGATGTTAGGGAGACTGTCGAGTCGGATACTACGGGAGGTTTGGGCCAACACTAAGTGAACTGATTCCTATAACGGTGCCCGAGCGATTAAACCCAATTACGCATGATAGAAACCGGCAGACGTGAGATCAAAGTGTACACTTAAAGAAGAGCTCCACACGATCCCATCCAACTGCTTTCTCCGTACTACAGATGTTCTTCATTATATGCATGTTCCAATGGAGATGCGACTACTCATCCCTCCTTACTCACCTAAAGGAGTTGTCCTGGCTGTGGTTTATGGTCCCATTGTCATCGGATGAAAAATTCATGAGGTAATAGCAAGATCAATTCTGACCATGTTGACTAACGGTGATCAGGTTCCGCGGTTCTATCCATTCTTTTTGTTTTCCTTAGGATACTTCATCCCGAGTTCATTTTAGTCTTGTCTTACTTGAGGACAAGTAAGGTTTAAGCTTGGGGTGATTTGATAGTTTCATTTTATTTACTTCTTTTTATAGTTTTTTAGCACATTTCATTTGCATTTTAGTTAATTTCCATGCATATTTTCCCTTTTGTTATTTTTATGACCATTTCGGGTACTTTCTAGTTTCTTGAGCATTATTGCAGATTTTCTTGGAGACTAGCTGAGCGGGACTCTTGGGAGGAGATTGGACTTGAAGAGCAATGGGGATTTCATGCTTGATGGCTATGGAGGTGATTCATGGAGTGGACTTGTCAATTGCTTGAAGGCTTGGAAGTGTTGAACTTTAAATTTGAAAGGCACGGGAAAATTCTTGAGTGTGCAAGATCGATGTTTAGGAGTTTGTGGAAGTTTTGAGTGATGTGGAAAGACAAATTGGGCTCAAATTGAAGAAATATTGAAAAAAATGGGCTAGAAGCTGATTGGACTCGAACTGGGCCAATGGATTAGCTGTGAGGGCCCAAGACTTGAAGAAGCCCAAAATACCCGTCAGAGCCCGTGGCCCGCGTAAGATTCCCCGCGGCCCGCGTGGATTCCTGACAAGGGCAATTTTGGGATTTTGCTAAGAGATCTATATTGGGAAGGTGGGTGTGCCTCTTTAGCCTGATCTTGAGGTCCAATTTTTATACTTTCTCTCTGGAGTTTGGAGCACTTTTGGAGGCCAAGAACACTTGAAGAATATCTTCTTTTCATCTCTTGATTCTTGTCAAATTTTTGGTACAATCTTAACTAACTTTGTTTCTTTGAGTTTAGCCATGCTTGGCTAAACTAATCTTGGTTGACTTTTTGTTGAATCCTTTGAACTTTTGTTGAATGTTGAAGAATCCATGAACTTATTCTTAAATCTTTATGTAAATGTTTTTTGTTTTATCATATTATCACTACTAGTATGTTTTTATTCATGAGTTTAAATGTGTTTGTGGTGATTAGTTGGCTAATTTCTTGATTAAGTAAATGATCCTCAAATGGAATTCATACTCAGCCGCTCTAGTACACATGCTAGTACACCGAAGCACAGAGTCGCTTGTCATCGACATCCGAGCCACAGAGAGCCCTTCCGCCGAACGGGACTCATTTCTCTTCTTATCAAAAACAACTATTCCAAAGAACCGGTTTCAATAATCTGAATAAAGCCATTATCGTCAAAGAGATTCCGTCCCGAACCACTCGTGTAGTCTTCTTCCTGCCTCCCAGTTAGGCCCTATCTCGCTTTCCAAGTCTCATTTGGATGAGGCGCCAAAGTAAAACGGTTGTTCTTCCTTCCCCGCTCCCTCTTTTTCGACATATGCGGCGGCGGGTTACCAGATAAGAGGGGACAACTCCGTTGACCAAGTGAAGGCTGCATAGGCACTAGTCACGAACGTCCAACTCGAAGCAGCTACTTCACCCCTGGAACAAAGCATAGATAGAGACTGAAACCTGTGCGGGGGTAGGGGCGGATGTAGCCAAGTGGATCAAGGTCGGCCCTCCCCCATAAGGCCCCGGAAGTTGTATCTTATCGAGTGGACTTATCAGCGTGACCTGGTTGCAAGGCAGTTCTATCAAATCTAAAATGGGATTTTTAGGGTAGTTTTATCTTCTCTGGTTGCTGGGAGATTTGGCATTAGCAAGCAACAAATGATTTTTGTGTTGTTTTTGCTTCACACAATCATAAAAACATTTCCTCCAACATGGTGGTGAAAGCAATTGACTCCTCTTGGATTTGGTGACTTTTTGGTTCTTAATGCTAGTTGACTTTCACTAATTACGTGCTATTTGGAATTAGTGACTTTGACTAAGGAAATTGTTATGAGCTTCTCTAGCCATTTCAACAATTAAGAAAAGTCTAGGTAATCTCAAGCTCCTTGGATTACTATAGCCAAATTAAGGATTTAAATCAAAGTATTGCACCATTGGATTCTAATGATATGTTCATCAAAAGTCAAAGTGAGGAAACTTTAAGTCAACCATCTCTCCCTTATTGATTTTACATCAAACCCTTACTTTTTTTTGCATTTGTCTATTTAAATCATAGTTAACTCTAGTTTGTTTCAAGTATTTCAAAACACCAAAACCCCCAATTTATTTTATTGTCATTTTACAAGTGTTTTTACAAAGAGATTTTTCATAGAGTTATAAATTGAACCAATCTCCGTGGATTCGATCCCTTTACCACTATACACTATTTTAGTGTGTAATAATTAGGGTTATTATTTGTGTTGGCCTCGACAACCACCACAAAACAAGCAACGACTATATCTCCTTGCACTGGAAAAGGAAAATGAGTCATTTACTTTAGGATTGGGAATCTCACCTTCAAAACAATGTAAGCACGTTCAATAACATTTCTGAGTTGCGCATGTGAATGATTGAATTTATCTTCTTTAGTTAACGCATGTCACCATCGATAACCGGATAACCAATACCTCGTGTTGCGATAAGGAGTCATAAATCCATGAGTGTTGGTGTATATAGCATTGCAAAGGTAATATTTATCTATACACATGAATGAAGGAAGTATTATATATAGAAATTTAAAATCGTATTTCAGAATAAATTTAAAAAGAATTACAAACCTGGAGGAGGGAACGAAAAGCTTGAAGTCGGGTTAAATGCAACTTCTTTCAAAACTCGTGAATCATGTGTTATGCCCTCCCAACCGACCCATACGAATATGAATATCATATCAAAATCACAAATTCCTAAAACATTTTGAAAGCATTCACCTTTTCCTCTTCCGATCAACAGGTACGACTGTATGTACAAGAGTTCAATCTAACGCAAATATTGCTCCAGGAAATATTTTTCTTTTAGCCTATGATGTCTCTCTAAGGAATTTCACGATTGCATTAGAATTTGTTGGCACTATAACTTCTTTTGCAAAAATCATCATTACATTTAACACCTCATGAAAGCATCTATGAACAGTTTTTGTGGAGTGTTGAAACCTTTGTTTGACAATCCTGAACCGTTTATTATGTGCTATAGTTGTCAAGAACATATCCATCTTTTCTTCAACGCTTATATGCCTACTACTTTGCAACCAATTGTTTCGTCTAAAATGATTGCATAAAAGTACATACGCTTCACGTGAAAGATGCATCAACTCATGACATTGTGTAGAAGTTCCATGTAACAATTCTTGTGTATGTTGATGACCGCTTATTTTCGAATCGTTATCAATTGTCCTTCCAATTCTATTGGACGCTAGATTCAACCAATAACAACATAGTGAAATGAAAAATGCAATTTCTTCATCTGAATCCATAAGCAATCTGTTATTTTGAAAATACATAACAATTATATTAACAACATATAACGTAAAAATTCATCAAGTAATACAAAACATCAAGTCATTCATGTCATAAAATTCTAGTTCAAACTAAAGATCAAGTAATCCAAAACATCAAGTCATTTTTGTCATATAAAAATATAGTTCAAAACAAAGATCAAGTAATCCAAAACATCAAGTCATTCTTGTCATATAAAAATCTAGTTCAAACCAAAGATAAAGTAATTGAAAACATCTAGTTATCCAAAACATGAAGTGTTCAAAACATCTAGTTATCAACAAAAACCATCAAATCATTCAAAACATCTACTTAGCGAAACATTCCACAATATGCTCCAATAGTCTTGACCCAATTCTCACAAACAGCTGGATCAATGGTTAACCACACGTGCCTCTTATCCGCACCTTCACCAAAAGGAGCAACATCAGTAGTGTATCTTGGATCAAATATTCCTCATCCTAACTTCTCCAACTTTTCCATACACACACCCAATTTTGAAGAAGCATGTTTTTCCACAAATATCTTAGCAATTGTTGCAATATCTTCCCCGATTTCAAGCAATCTTGAATTCGATGCATCTTTACTCTTATCTTTACTTTTATTTTGACATTTTGTTGTATTTGTAGTCTTTTGTTTTTTTAATGAGCAGAGGACTCCTTACTGAGACCTACAGTTTCTTGTTGAGTGCAATCGATGTCATCAAAGTCATGCAAACTATAGTGGCTTGAATCTTGACTAGGACGGGGAAGGGTAGAAGTTGGCCAACAACTATGATTGCCTGTCGCAGTCACGTCTTCAAACAATTGTGTGCAAAGGTCGGGGTACGGTAGTGGCGTGCGTCTCAAAGAATCCACATGTTTGTTTGACTTTCTGGAAAAAATATTTTATTATTTAAACATGATAATATATTTTTTATAAGTAAACAAAACACCTTCGATTCTAGTTCCCATTCTTCTTTGGAAAGATTGAAGGTGTTAGTTGTCGGATTGTACACATAGCTGGTTTTGTTTTTTAACTTCAAAAAAGCATAAAAAAAATTCAACATCAACATTTCATCACATCCATTGAACACATTTAAATTTGATCGTATACCATCAAAATCGAGCATAACATCAAATATAGATTACGATTTAACAAATCAGAAACCGATAAGCATAACATAAGAATGGATTTCGATTTTTGATTTTCGACTTTAGGGGGAAAGAAGGAAGAAACAAAAGAAGAGCAATCGATTTTCAAAAGAAGAGAACGAACTTGTTTTCGGTTTTTGATTTTTGAGTTTAGGGCACAATCCGAGATATGCAGAGGTGCAGCGGCGTTGGCGTTGCAAGGGTGCTGTGACATCGACGTTGGGGTGGGCGATGTTGTTTCAGGCAATGTCGTCGGAGATATGCAGACGCGAATGGAAGAAGACGTTGGATTAGAAGACGCACAGAACAGAGAAGAGGAGGCAGGTTATGTTCGATTGTGTGGTTTAGGGCAAAACAAGAATCACATTCTTTTTTTAAAATTCAGACTTTGTTGCGTATCTGAAAAATTAAGAGGTGTTTTTAATTTTAAACAGGGGCGGATCCAAGGGGATCCCGGGGTAGCCCGGGATACCCCTCAAAAAATTTTCGGTAGTGTAATTTTTGTTTACGTATCCCTCAAAAAAAAAAATTCGGTATAGTGTATATATACGCATCCCTCCACTTATAAATACAAATAAACAGTTGGTCTGCTGGTCAAGGTGTTAGGTTATTGAAGTAAAGGTCTCAAGATCAATTCATGCTTTTTACATATTCTTTGTTTACTTTTGTTTTATTTTCCCAGCTATTCTATCCCACATCGCAAAACACATGTAAACTCAGCCATTTTAAAAGGTAAAAAATAAGACGCAAACAATAGATCTGAATCTGAATTTTTAAGACATTGTCTCTTAATTTTACAATTAAGAGGTAAACAAACAAGACCTAAATCACATTTAGTATTTCCTTGATTAATTTTATTGATCATCGCACGGTGAAAATCCCCTAAATACCCTTTAAATAACATAGTTAATTATTTTATAGGATTAACATTATATTTCAACATCTCAATCTCCATTTTTACTAATTTTTGCGATTTAGATAATATACTTTTCCAAACTGTCAAAACTAGTCAATATGTTGTGAACTCTTTAGCTAAATGTTTCATATCTTACACAATGCAATAACATTATATGCTTCCCATACCCATGTTTAAGAACTTAACACTTTAAAATCCATATATACTAAATACACATTCATGTGTCATACATGTACCTTATTTTTGGATGATGGATCAACCACATAGATATGCTTGTAAACAATTCATAATCATACATAATAAACAAATTCTCAATGCCTTAAAACACAATTGTACTTTTATGCCTAAGGTATAGCACTTAGAAACAAATTTCTATAACTTGAAATTCTTAGCAAATTAGGAGTATTTGATGGATTACATACACTAAATAATTTTTTTAAGGTCTTACAAAATGAAGTCAGAAAGAAACTCAGGTGCACTTGGATCATTTATGGTCCTTCTTTCCTCGATGCAAGTCATTTACATGTGAGCTTTATTCGAGGGACGATTTTGCCCTTGATGAATGATGATGGTGTTCATAAATTGGTCAGGAACTCGAAACGATACCATAATTCTCAATCTCCCATTAATCGGACGATTTTGCCCTTGACGAAAATGATCATGCCCACTGATGAAACTGATGGATTTGGTGATGACACCATTTAAAAATACTGATTTTGGCACTATGTAATGAAATGTCTTGAGTTCGGAACTGTTTTTCCCAAACTGCCCCTCGTTTGGACAGTTCTGCCCTCGAAGATGAATCTAGTTACAAAGGTGGTTGCAATTCTGGTAGTGTCGATTCCTAGTACTAGATATCTACTTACTATATTACTTTTTTATTTATTATTTATGTATAGTTTGCTGTTGTTAAAAAAAATCTATTTGTTTTTATAAAATAAATCATGATGATAATAATTGTTCTAATTTATTTTACGAATTTTTGTTGAAAATTAAATAAGAAGTTGTTGGGGATTTGGGAATTAAATTACTTCTTTTTGTCGTCTCTATTTATGGAGTAGGGAATGGCTTTTACTTTAGTGATCAAGATTTAAGAATCGCATTCCACATCGATTTCATTTTATGTGCCTCCATTTTAGTTGGGGTAGCACCCACACTAATTAAATATTTCATTTTTACTTGTAACTAATTCCAATTATAGTTGCAATAACTACTTTTTAACTGTCGTATTAATGCTTGAAACATCTACTTGTTTAATAATAGATCAAATAATCATATATAAGTAATTTTACTTTGCAATTTGATAATCACTTTTGGTATGGATAGTATCAAATTAATCATTTGACCCATAAATAATTAAAATATTTTATTTTAATTTGAAATATCGCCATTCTAATTATAAGTTGAATTCATAATAATCGGATCAACACGTTCAAAATGATATACAAACAACTCTCAAACACCAAATTTATCTATCATTTTTTGTTTATTTCTTCAATCACTATGTATTTAGTATTTACCCATCATGATTCATAAGATTTACCAAAATCTCTTGATCCAGGATAATAAAATGCATTATTCTTTTATACTATTCCACTTTGAAAAATGAAAGCTAATCTTTCATGGGAAACGACATAATATGCAATGATAACTACTTGCAACAAACATCTCTAGTTTAGTAACATCGCCACATTTTCCGGTAAGGCATAAATGTTACACTCCCAAAGACAAAAGTACCCCGCTAGGAAACACAAACTTGGTTTTAATAATAAAACATTCCCATAAAAAAAGTAGGGGTTTGTTTTCTTATTTTGTGTTAAAGTTGCTTTGTTTGATTCTAACTTAATATTCTTACGAATGACACTGTCATATCTTGCTTACTATAAAGTACACTAACATGTAATGTCATAGTAAATATGGAAAACATGACAATGATGTGCTGAGCTCAATAAGGACAATAGTTTTTATTTATTATACACAGCATTTATCTTTCTAGCTAAGGATTACAACTGGTATACATTGGTGGACGTTTCATCTCACCCTACATGAGGTCGACGTGGGTGTACGTGGTTTTTGAACATATTTTAATTCGAATTAATTACAGATTGTTATTAGAAGTCTTGTTTTTTATAGTTTATTTGTAGTTTCAAACAACATTTTGTTTGGTGTCTTGTACTTATGCTATATTCGGTTTTCTAACTTTCTTTTTGGTTTGGTTAACTTAATTATTTGTAGTTTATAATTGTAACTTATGCATTAGCATTATAAGATCTGAATAATATACACCAAAAACTCATTCAGCATTAAATTAAAGTTTTCGTTGGTCAAATAAAAAAAGTTTCAAACTTGAAAACAATGCATTAATAGAAAATCAATGGTGGGTGTCGATCATAAGGCCACCGGGTATGATGGGTTTTTTGACACGTAAAGGGTGACGTGGAGGGGGGTATTTACGCGTGAACACCGTCCCCCTCCCCGGTGAATGTGACGCGGAGTGACATGGTTCACAGGTGGTTACGCGCAATTTGATTGGATGCCTCGTTTTTTGACCGTTTTCTCCCATTTAGTCCATTTTGACCGTTAATATTTATTAAAAAAAATCTTTTCAAAACTAAAACCTCACCTATATATACAAACATAATACATATCACATAATTTACAACAACTACAAAAAAATCACACTCAACAACAAGAATTTGAATACTTTTTTGGAAGTCATTTCTTCTTCTTCTTCATCTGATGAAGATTCCGATGATGATGAGTTGGTTATGCACACGTTGTTGTCTGCGACACACGACATTATACGTCAGAGAGGCGAAACTTCAAATGTCGAGAAGAAACGAAGAAAGTCCATCAATCGGGATCGAGAGGCGGCAAACGAACTTTTGGTACGTGATTACTTTAACCTTGATAGTTTATACGACCTATCGAAGTTTGAGGATCACTTTCGTATCAGTAGAAATTTATTCCTACGTATAGCTAGAGATTTGGAAAACAATTATGAGTTCTTCCAATTGACATGGGATGCTAGGGGTAAACGTGGGTTTACTACGTTTCAAAAATGCATAACAACTCTTAGACAATTAGCGTACGACATAGCAGCAGACGCTTTAGATGAATATTTGAAGATGTCTGTGAGGACCGGTCGAGAATGCACATATTTTTTTGTGAGTATGTTATAGAGCTTTACGGCGACATATAATTGCGAAATCCGACCAGAAGTGATGTCGAATAGCTGTATGTCGCACATCAGGCTAAACATGGATTTCCAGGAATGCTAGGTAGCATTGATTGTACACATTGGGTGTGGGAAAATTGTCCCAATGCATGGAGAGGGAAATTCACACGAAGTGATCATGGTGTGTCTACTGTTATACTAGAAGCAGTTGTTTCACAGGACCTCTGGTTTTGGCATGCATTTTTTGGTATGGCAGGGTTAAACAACAACATGAATGTGCTTGGAGCATCTCCATTATATAACGATATTTTGCAGGGTAAAACACCAAACATGCCATACGTTATTAATGGACGCGAATACAATCAGGGATATTACATTGCTGATGAGATATATCCAGAGTACGCTATATTTGTCAAGTCATACATATATCCAGCTGATGAAAAAAAGAAATTGTTCAAATTAGCACATGAATCTGCAAGGAAGGATGAGGAGCGGGTGTTTGGGGTCCTCAAACAAAAGTGACACATAATCAAATATCCAGCACGAGCATGGGAAAGGGAAAAAATGATGAAGGTGATGAAAGCGTGTGTTATTTTACATAACATGATACTAGAAGAAAAGGGTATGACTATTTGTACTTATACTCCGAATGATATGCTCAATCCACTTGCAGTAATACAAGTCGGCAGCCCTGCATACTTTACAAGGCTTTTGGAAATACGGAATAGTGAAACACATCACAATTTACGTCAAGATTTGACTGAGCACATATGGCAACGACAATTTGAAGATGAAAACAAAGTGGATGAGGACGCGGACGATGAGGACAACGATGCAGACGAATAGCTTTTTTTTCAATGTTTTTTATTAATTTTTATGTTACTAGTAAAATATACGTTGAATTTTAAAAATATCACTTTTATGTTTATCAATATTTATTTTATTAGTAAGCATGTATGTTGAATTTAAAAATATTGTTTTTATTTTTATTAATGTGTTTTTTTATTAATGTTTCATTGTGTTTATTATTTAATATAATGTAAAAATAATAATAAATAAATAAAGAAAAACAATGTAGAGTGATAACCATTTCCAAAAATTAGTAAACATTTCCAAGGATTAGTAAACATGTAGTTAACATGTAAATGTATCTTTTTTTTTTTCCAATGTATGATAGAATCATTAACAAGCATTCCTGAATAATCATACAGGAAACAACCTCATTAACGTACTAATGACAATAATTAAAGCACGTCTAAAGAATAATGAAGAATCAGAAATAGAATATAGTATATGGCATACCTCTGGATATTTTCAATATGTTGAATACTGTAAGTCAACAAAAGAAATTTGGGATATCAAATAGAAGAACAAGTGCCATTAACGAGTTTGGTAACTTCAAACTTATAACCACTAAACCTTTATCAGAAGCATTTAATCATTTTTGATGAATGATCGTAAATAAGCTTGAAAGATCATGTGTGAAGGAAAGTAATCGGAAAATTAGCTTGAAATTTTTTGAACGGATTATGTAATGGTTAGTTTAGCCATGAAGCTGATTGTACAATATAAAGATCTCAAGAACAACACTTTGCTTGTAGATTCTAGAATGAATATTGAGGGTGGAGATGATCTAATTTTGGAACATAGATGAAAATTTTACAAGAAGTTCACCAGTCGAATAATAAGATGAGTGTTTCAAAGAAGGAACAAAGAAGATTGATAAACCTACAATAACATTATGCAATGAGTAAAAACATTAGCAAATACGATGGGAAAGGCACGGTTTTGGTTTCAACATTGGGTTTCCATTTTAAGATGAGAAACCAGAAACTGTTCGAATATTATTTGTATGATGAAAAGTCGACCTGTTCATAAAATGATGAAAAATCAAATTCTTTTGAAAATGATTGAAAAACATTTTATTTTTTGGGTGTGTGGGTGCTAAATCTCTTGAAAATAATGAAAACTATGATTTTGCCCGCCGTGTTTTGCGGCATTGTCAATCCGTTTTGTAACTAAGTTGAACTTTAATAATTGTATTAGTAAAAATTAGATATAGTTACATTTATTGATAGATAAATATACAAAGCCGTTACCATCGAATGGAAATGTACGTATTATATGTGATAAAATTCATACGTAGAAAAAGTATATAAAAATAAATACAAAAACTTAAAGAAACTGTTATACTGACACGTACATAAAAATAAGTAATATTTTATTTTAAAGTTAACGAACGGAAGTTCAAATTATCAAAAACGTACTACATATGACCTGATTCATGTGTAGGAACGAATATAAAAATAAGTACGAAACATAAATAAAAAAAATACGTCGTCAAAGCATAGACAAATTCGAATTTATACGGACACATACATATAAAGAAGTTGACAACTTGATGACTTTTCATGGCTCAAAGAAGCCCAAAACCAAATTCTAACCTTCTAACTTCATAATAAGAAAAACAACTCATGCATGGGTGAACCAACACTCATCAAGATACGATTTTTATGCACTAGGGACCTCAGAAACATCAAGGAATGCTAACCTAAGCTTCCGGGGTACTTTTACTCACAAGAATCAACCATTCGGACCAAAATATGCCAAAACCCTAAGCTAAACTAGATCTAAGAAATGAACTATCAAGGTTGAGACTTTATACCTCTAGAAGGATGATCAAGATGAACAAGGTCTGGATCTACAAGCTTCAAACCAGCCAATACTTCTCCAATGAGCTCCTTCTTCAATATGAACCAAAAACACACCAAATCACTCAAAGGGCTCAAAATCTCATAAATGGGGGCTAGGGTTTCGAGGGGAATGCTTTGGAACGATGGAGGTTGGTGATGAAAGAGGCCTTGAGGTCATAAGGTGTTTAAATAGGGTCCAAACCTTAAAAATTACGGTTTTGCATTCTGCATGAGTACACCCAGTGTACCCATACATACGCCCAACGTATGCAAAGGAACCCACGATCACACTAAATGACCTACGTCTGGCGTACCTATCACGTACGCCCAACGTAGGGACTGATTTTACAAACTTTTAATAAATCAAGCCCAAAATATAAACTATTTGGAACACGGATGTTACATTATGATCCATAATATTCTTCTTATTTAAAATTTTATAATTGTTAAACATTAAAAACTCAAACTGGTATTTAGTTTCAAAAATCAAAAAAGTAAAAAAATAAAAAGCAAAAAATAAAAAAATAAAAACAAAAATAAAGAAAAACACTAGTTTTTCAAGTATATAGTAAAAATATTAGAAAAAATGAAAAAAAAAATTAAAAACAATAAATAAATAAATCGAAAAAAAACTAATTAAAAACATTAAAACGAGCATAAATAACGTTTCATAGACGTTCGTCGCACATGATTAAAACCTCGAGTCCGTATTAATTACAACGGATGTAGGTCGCATTTGAACATATCATTTCCAAGTATTGGGTTTAACGTTTGTGACCTCGACGAAATTGGTGATTGAGAATAGTCCTCGCAATCATCGCTATATTTTGAGTCTTCACCGGAATCGGACCTTATATATATATATATATATATATATATATATATATATATATATATATATATATATATATATATATATATATATATATATATATATATATATATATATATATATAGCAATCAAAAGAAAATGCATACAAGTTTGGAAACCCTAAAACCTAAAAAATCAATAGAAATACATAGAAAAAAAAATACTTTAAGAAAACTTTTTTTTTTTTTTTTGACTTTATAAGGCTAAAAATCACATGTTTTGGAACAAATTCGCGGAATATTTTTTATAAAAAAAGTTTTCAACAATTTTTAGTTTTGTAAAGTAAAAAAAAATATTAGATATCACAAAGCATTTTTTTATACATTTTTAGGGTTTTTTAGGTTTATGCATTTTCAATTGATATTTCTTCTCTCCCCCCCCCCCCCCCCCCCCCTCTCTCTCTCTCTCTCTCTCTCTCTATATATATATATATATATATATATATATATATATATATATATATATATATATATATATATATATATATATATATATCCTAAGTTTCAAACCAAAATCTTCATTTAAAAATATAAACATTTGTTCTAATTACAACATCAAAGATCTAGTAAAATCATTTGATTGAAAAATGTTGACCACCTTGAAACTATACACTCATACATACATACATACATACATACATACATATATATATATATATATATATATATATATATATATATATATATATATATATATATATTATTTTGAGAACCAAATGATTTGTAAAAATTTACGAACTCATAATCAACTCATCATTTTTCAATACCAAAAACAATAATCTTTTTAAAATGATACATCTAAGCCATATCTATGCTCAAAAAAAGATTTGACGATTATTTTTTTGGTTTTTTTATATGAGTGTTGATGAGCACAATCACCAGTCATATTGATCGCTAATGAGCACAATTAACAGTCATGTGGACTGCTGATTGCTCGTCATCATTGCTTATGGCTGCTAATTGTATGCATCCGCAGTACATATGTTTATTGATAGTGTTATCAGCAGTCCATACGACTGCTCGTTATGCACACATGCAAATTTCGATAAGAAATAAAAAAATTTGTCAGTTTTTTTTATCCTAGATATGGCTTAGACGTAACATTTTTAGAAGATTGTTGTTTTTTATTTTAAAAAATGATGAGTTGATTATGAGTTCACAAGTTCACACGTTTTTTTTAGTTCTCATAATAACTCACCTCTCTCTCTCTCTCTCTCTCTATATATATATATATATATATATATATATATATATATATATATATATAGAGAGAGAGAGAGAGAGAGAGAGAGAGAGAGAGAGAGAGATTCAAATGTTTGTAACAACTATTATGTGTATGAATGTACCGATCACAAATTAGAAAAAAGTTAAATAATTTATTAAATCAATAAGTGTGCTTTTGGTTTTTGCACTTGCAATTAAGGAAACAAAATAAATAGGTTGAGATAATCTTTCTCTTTTATCTCACCATAGTTGTTCTTCACCTACAAAAGAAAAAGAAATTAAGGAGTCGGCTACTTCCCAGTTTCACCCGATCACCACACACATCTACACAACACCACCAAGTTCTTCGTTTTTCAAGGAATCAAAGGTCTTAAAAAAATTATGCAGGTAATTATATATTTCGTTATAGATTCTTCTTTCTCTCGTTCTTTCTTCACCCTCCACAAATAAAAACTAAAGAACAAAATCGATTCATCAAAACTCCACAGTCCCGAGGCTACGCCAGTCAGCATTATCATCAACGAATGTTTGGGTTCTCCTCTGATTCACTGTTCACGTACTCAGTTCATCATATTATTAGCCATAGAGGTTTTGATTTTACATATATTACATGATTTAATTGCTTAACTCTTGTTGTAATTTTCGATTATATATGAACTGCGCATTTTTTATTCCAAACCATATCTATATTGATTCCTTAAACCCTTTTTTTTTTTTGCTCCAGTTTCGTACATGACCAAGTACGTTGTAGTTTAAGCCCTTCTTGAGTGCATATTATGTTTGCATTTAAGTTCTTTTGTGGTATTCAACACAATTTAAACAAGTTTTAACTTTATTATTTTAATATCTTTTTTAAATTCTCCAACCTCCAATAATTTTCTAGATATCGAAAGTATAAGCGCATATATAATTTGAGCACGGGAAAACATAATGAAAACATATTGGCTTTCATTATTGTAGGGATGAGTATATGAACCGGGAATTGGCCGGAACCGGTACCGGAAATGGAACCTGATGGAACCGGTCGGGCCGGGACCGGCAACGATATTCTTGTGGATTTTTAGAACCGGCAAAAACCGGTGGAACCGACAAAAACCGAAACCGTATGTTGCTATTTCTCGAGGACCAGTTCCAACATTGAAGACATGACAAGAACCGATAGGAACCGGAACCGATAGAACCGGCGGTCCGGTTCTGTTCCTATTTTCCACCAAGTTCGGTTCCCTGGATGGTTCAGCTGAGTCGGTTCATTTGGTTTGTTACAAAAAAAGGACATAATAAAAATTATAGAAAAATATCACGTGTCAAAGAGACATTCTAAAAAACTGACATGTGTCATTTTGTAATAGCCCGGATTTCCAGGTATCTTTTATGCTTATGTTTTTGGTGTTTTGTGAGGGGACTCGGCGAGTTGGAGCTCAAACTCACCGAGTAGGATCGCGGTTCTGGACGCGGGTTCGCGCCTGGACTCGGCGAGTCCGCGCTGTTTAATGAAACCCTAATTTCTTGGGTTTGGGACCTATTTAAAGGGCCTTAAGGCCGTCATTTGTGCTCACTAGACCCCTGAGTGAAACCCTAGCGAGTTTGAGCGTTTGGAGCAAAGCAAGGAGCCATTATTGACCTTGGAGGTGTTATATTGCAAGGGAAAGGAAACAATAGCTAAGGGGGGAATCAAGAGGAGCCACTTCCTGAAGATTTGAGGTCCAGAACATCACATTTGAGGTACTACCTTCGAGCTATTCTCTGTTATGTTGATGTTTATTTTGATTTAGGGCTTATTGAGCCCTTTTGTGGCTAGATCTAGTGCTTCCTTGGTCCCTTAAGCGAGTTAGGTTCTAGATCTGGACCTTTGGAGGTCCAGAGTGTCCCTTTGCCCCAGCTTTTTATGAATCCATGGGGGTTTTGGATTGGGGTCTTTGTGCTTAAGGTCAAAACACCATTTATGAGTCATGGGGTGTGTTATGAGCACCAAGATGTGAACTTTACGTGATAAATAAGCTTAGGAGGGCCAGATCTATGAGTTGTTGGAGCGGATCTAACCTCAGAAGCAAGTTTGAATTGATGTATGGCATGGACTCGCCGAGTCCGAAGAACAGACTCGGCGAGTAGCATGAAGATTGACCTTAACCACTCAGTGAGTGGTCTAGCCGAGTTATGAGTTGACTCAGTGAGTCAGGGAGAGTTAGAGAGGGTTGACAGGTGGATTGAGTCGAACTGGAACTCGCCGAGTTGAGTCCAGGTGGCCCCGCGATTCATATCAGGTGGAACTCGTCGAGTCAGGGGAATACTCGACGTGTCAAAAAGGGAATCCTAGAGAGTTGGTGAAAACGCCTAGACTCGCCGAGTCGCCCTAGTGCACTCGCCGAGTCCGGTCACCGTTGACGTTGACCGTTGACCGTTGACCAGAGTTGTCCAGTGTTGACTTGATAAGGGTAGTCAACCTTAGTGGTAAAAGTGTTAATTAAGAGATATATGATGTTATAGGAGGATTATAGCTCGGAGGAACGAGCACGAGTGATTTCCAGGATTCGCGAGTTATCGAGATACCCGAGGTGAGTCTTCTCACTATACTTTACCTTGAGTAGGTAATCAGAGTTATGTGTCAGAGTATGTGTATGTTATGTGTATGCTATGTGTTGTACTGCATGATGTCTATGTGATTTATGCTGTGCATGTTTATAGAGTTGGAACCGGAAGGTTCCCAGAGTTAGAACCTGAGGGTTCACAGAGCTTGGGTGCACGGACCCATAGAGTTATAGCCTCGAGTGGCTAATATATGTTTATGTGGTATTTTGGGGAACTCACTAAGCTTTGTGCTTACAGTGTTAGTGTTGTTTGTTTCAGGTACTAGCGATGACCGTGGGAAGGCGCCGGCTTGATCTGTACACACGCATGAGATTTTTAATACATATATATGATCTTGGGATTTGTATGATGTGAATTGGGATTTTAACTTAATGTTTTTATGAAAATTAAATGAGAAATATTTTTATAATTTGTGAAAAATTATTTTGAAATTTACGGTGTTACACATTTTTAGGTTTCATTTATTAGAAGAGGTAGATATAATTATTTAATTACCGACTAAATATCAAAAATATTCTTATAGAGACATAAAGTTTGTACATACTCATTAATTGAAATATACAATAAGATGTCGCTTAAATATCATATTTTAACATTGTCATATGGTAGAAAATTTATAATAACATACTTTACTGAAACATAGTTTAAATATAATAGCATGTAGATTATATTTCAAAATTTGTTACTTAAATTTAACACAGGACAAGCATAAAGATCATATGGTTAAACAGAAGCAACCATGCTAAATTTAGAAATTTGAAAAAGATCTATATCAATTAAACTGAATAATGAAATAGGAATAAAAAATCGATCCAACTAAGCAACCATGCACTGATGATCGATGATAATTTTGTAAGTGACAACTTTGAAACATTACAATTGTCATTAGACCAATCCAATGCAGCTAACTATATTAAAACTAGAAAGGATTCCCCGGCGTTGCCGGGGTCGAAAGATATTGCTTTGTAAAGTAAAGTAGCATGTTGAATTGTATTGAGATAATCTAGTAAAGGAAGATAAACAATGTCATCTAATTACGTAAGTAAGGAAATTTAAATCATTATTTCTTGTAATAAATGAAGAAAATAAATAATTGGTCTCACAAATTGAACTTTATTGTCATGTATGACAGCGGCCGGAAAACCAATTTGGAAAATATAAATCGTTGGTTTTGTCTGTTAATGTGAGGGTAATTTGGTCTTTTCAGGTAGTAATGACTGAATTTATTACCACGGGTAAACCATATGGACCATTTATGTAATTTTGGTGGTGGTGGTGGTGGTGATGGCAGATGGTGGGTGGCTTTATGGTATTTGGTTGACATGTTCTAATAAATAAAACATTAATTTAAAACCAAAAAGAGAAATATAAATTAATAAAAAAAATCGGATTAGGAGTAAAAGAGTAATTTCGTTTTCCATCGTTGTCCTCAATGTGTTAAATCTGGTAAACCACAGGGACCAATCGTGTAATTTTGTCTAATAATAATAATAATAATAATAATAATAATAATAATAATAATAATAAAGTGACAATTAAACGAAAACATAGGAACCTACAATGCCACAAATAACCAACGGAAGTAGAGAGATCAAAAAAGACAAAAATGAAGCAACTTTAAAATGACCCAAATATAGTTAAGGAATCATTTGTGCAAAAAAAAAATAATATTAATATGACTAAATACTAATAATATGTAATAAAAGACGAGGGTTATGAAAAGTTCAAACTAAAGTGAAATGGTTGTTTGTGAACAAAAGCATAAAAGTGAAGGGTCAATGTTGTAACATTAATTCAAACAATTTAATTCAAACAATGGAGGATCAAAATTGACATTTCATAACTTATATATATATATATATATATATATATATATATATATATATATATATATATATATATATATATATATATATATATATATATATATATATATATATATATATATATATATATATAACCTCTAGCAAGATGGCAGAGGAGAAGTTATTCCAATAAATAAAAGAGAAATGTAACAATTACATAGACACAAAAGTTAGCAATACCTTGTAACCTACTATAATAATCAACTCTATGACCAAATTTGTTAATTATCTCAGTCGGAGATGCTTGCAATCATTCATGGGAGAATATATTCATTTGTGGGCTATAAGGACTAAATCTAGCAACTGCCACTAATTTTGACAGCAAGAAATTCAATCTTCCAAACCAACTTTGAACTTCTACTCAAAGATAGTTAATAACCATAAAAACTGATATTTCATTACAAAAATGGACCCCCTGTAATGAAAGAAATACATAATAGATCCCTCTTTAATAAACAAATTACAGACAGATTACAGAACTGGTTCATGTGTAATATACTTTAACAATTGTCAAAATCAATGATGGTTCGTAATTATGCAAAACTACAGAAATGGTCAGGCATCTTCTTACATTACATGAATAGTCCTTTTATTAGTAAAACTACACAAATAGCCTATGTCATTACATATTTGCAGAAAAAAAAAAACAACAAAAATCCATGTCCTATAATTTGTAGCCATCACCACTCATTTCATTTCATTAGAAGATTAGCAACATATTATTCTTGGTTTTAATGTTATAGCTCAATTTGGCTATAGTTACTAAAAAAGTCAATATCAATTCAAGAGGCACCATAATAAGTGCTCCATATCAAGTATCTTACCTCATAACCTAAATGATCAACACTTCTGGTTCAATGTAAACTCCTTACAAATAAGTGATTCAAATAATATTAATGAATTTGGGCCAACATTGGTTATTACAATAGTCATTCAAATAACCAATGTTCCTTAAAAAAAAAAAAAAAAAAAAAAAAAAAAAAAAAAAAAAAAAAGAGTGATTGCCTCATCAAAGTGTATTTCAAACAATTACAACTAAGAGATGAAGAGAATGAAGTTCGACCTCACCAATCATAGCCCCGTATCATTTACTTTTAGACATACCAATCTACAATCAAAGCACCCTCCCTCCACCCACTGTTATCTACACAAACCCCTTCAACATTATCTACTCCATCCCCTCACTACCTCCCCCTAAAGTAGAACAAAGCATGGTCGACCCCATTCAAATGATATGTCATTCTATTAGAACATCACATTTAAATTTATTTTTTTAATTAACCATTATAAAAAAGTATGTCACTATGAAATAATCAACTGGACGCATACACAGACACACACAAACAACAACAAACATGCATAATTTCAGACTTTACAGCACATGTCTTGTTCAAATAATTTATTTGAATTCATCTTATAACAGGGGAAGAAGATAGAGTTTGATATTGAACCTTAAATCAATGGGAAGAGCTTCATTTTTTTTTTGGGGGGGGGGGGGGGGGGGGGATAAATCGATTAACCTTCAAGAATTGGTGATCGACTGGAAGTGAAGATCATATAAGAGTAAATAATATAAGCGAAAATCGTTGTGTAGGCAATTTAAGTTAAATTTGGATATGATCTTATTCCTGATTTTTTGCCATTAAATTCAATTTTTTGTGCTGGTAATTCGGGATTGTAAAGGAATTGAAGACATTTGAGCGGGATTGACTACACAAGGCATAGCAGGAATTTCACATAGATGGTTTGAGCGGGAAAGTTAGATGGGAGAGTGCTTAGCTATTGCCACGTGGCAAAAATACTCTTATTTATTAGATTAGGGGATTGATTCTTATTATTAGGAGCGAATACTTGAATTTATCACAAGTAACCCTACCATACTCTTTATATTAATACGCATTAAGGTTAAAATATTTTTTTTTAAAAAAAAAACTTATTTCAAAACATGTTTGTATGTCACAAAGTTTGGTAGTGCTTCTTGATATTAAAAAAAGCTT
This sequence comes from Lactuca sativa, assembly GCF_002870075.4. NCBI lineage: Eukaryota > Viridiplantae > Streptophyta > Magnoliopsida > Asterales > Asteraceae > Lactuca > Lactuca sativa. The sequence continues at coordinate 172,070,693 of NC_056629.2, read as the reverse complement.
TATTCAACTATTGATAATTGTTTTACATAAATTTTGGCTTGTTTGATGATAATGTCTAACAAGTGTTTATTGAAATCTCTGAAAGAGAATCTAAAGAATCTAACCATGTGCTATTCATTTTGTGAGAATTAATAGCAACACATGTGTTATGCATTGAATTTATAGTTGTTATTCTCTAAAAATGCATTGTTTTTTTTATTATATTTGAAAATTTATTATATTTTCTTTGTGGGTTTAGGTCCGTGTCTGGTGAGGACTGCGAGGATTAACCGTGGCCAATCAAGCTCATTAAGGGTATTTAGGTCCAAAAAAATGGGCTACTAATGTTCGACTAACATAGCGCTGGACCTTATAACTTCCGACAACGACGACGTCATTATCTTCCAGCTCGCCATTAAGCTCCGATCATCAATTTACTTCGAAGAACAACAACGAAATCAAGATTCTTTCTACTAAAATCTTCAATATTCGATACAAATCATACGGAATCAGATTACATTCAGACAAAAACTTATCTTTTATTGGTAATCATGAATTTATGTTTCAAAAAACGAAAAAATTTACTTCAATCATCATTCAAGTTGTTTAGAATTTGAAATCACGTTAAATTGAAATTTGTTGGATTAGGTGTCTAAGCCCATAACTATAATTTGTATGTACTTTATAGTAGCATGGTCCTTTGGGTTGCCTTCACTCATGCAACTTGACATGATGACTAGTGGAGAGACAGAGAGAGAGAGAGAGAGAGAGAGAGAGAGAGAGAGAGAGAGAGAGAGAAAGAGAGTAGAATTTATTATTTGAAATAATAAATTGGCACTCAAAATGATTTTATTGATATATTATTAGATTAATATATTATTTGGAAATCATATTATTAATTAGGATTTAATCAGAAATTAATTTGATACTAATTTTGGGATTAAAGGAACTGATTTATAATGGCTGGACTGTTTTGCAAATCATTGATAGTTGTAAAACTGGGCTGACGGAGTCCTTAATTAGGAGTGGACGAAATCATATAGGGAGGCCCTATAGATTCTGTCCAAGGCCTACTGGTAAGAGGTTCATGGGTTGCTTAAGCCTTAAGTAGGAAATTAGGGTTTCCTCTGGAAACCCTAGCAGCCCACAGTTATATAAGGACCCATATACCTATGATTTCCAGCCAATGTTTCTTGATAGAAACCCTAGCCGAAATTCTTAAGGTATTCCCTCCTCTATCCTCTCATCTTGTTGCATTGGGTATTTATGAACCATTAGAAGTGCAACATTTGGAGCACTAAGCTTTCAAGTGTCAAGGATCTTCAAGATTGTCTTGTTATTGCTACATAACAAGTAAGGTAATATTCTAACCCTAATTTTATATAATTTTCGAAATTGTATGCTGGTTTTAGGGTTATTGCTTTGGTATTCAACTTGCATGTTCAAGTGGTGGAAAACATAGATCCAAAGCAATTAGGGTTGAATGATCACATAGGAATGTAGATATGCTCAAAACCCATCAGTGGTATCAGAGCTTAGGATGTTTTTCAATTGAATTGATGCGATAGCGAATTGTCGAAAGCAGAAACAAAATCGATTTTGTTGTCTGAACCAAGAACTCGGCAAGTTCATGTAAGAACTCGACGAGTTCATTGGCCAACTCGATGAGTTGACTCGTCTGTTCCCTTTTTTCGATTTTTAGATCTTATCTTGATTAGGATTATTGCCTTATTTCGTTTTTACTACCTAAAATCGAAATTTTTGAATGGTAATATGATATCCTTATAATAATTAAAGGATTTGGTTAAATTTGGATAATCATAAGATTATTCTCCTATTTAAAATTTAACCTAATATTTTTCAAAAGTTTTAAAATACACCCTTTTAGTTTTATAATTTAAATTTGAAATTAAAATATTAATTTTGGAAATTTAAATGGAAAACACTAGAAGATATCCTTATGGATTGTATTAATAATTAAGTTAAAAGATTAATTAAAATACAGTTAATAAATCCTTGTGTGGTTTAAATTTGATTAAATTAGAAGTTTAATTTATTGAAAGATTAAACCTTAGTATTTTAAAAGTTTAAAATACACCCATATACTGTTATATCATTAAAAGTTTAATATTAGATATGTATAAGAGAAGTCAGTCTTACCGTTAGAATGTCTCATTCATGAAGCTGGTCTACAAGGGGGTTTAAGGAAGCGGCCTGTAAAATGACCGTCATTAGGTGTCCATTCTTACCTGCCGCACTCTTGACTAGTGGAGGGTCGTTAGCCGAACGGGTAGGATAAGACACTAAAATCTCAATAAAAGTATAACGAATTACAAAGTAACTAAACGCTTTTATCAAATTCCAAATCCTAGTTACTTTAGAAAAATGTGAATTTGATGCTAACCCATTAAATTGCACATTGCACCTTATTGGTCGTTAGTGATGGGTTATGAGCAAAACAACATTCCTATGGTGTTCATGCAAACCCTAATGCTTGGATCTAGTTTTTCTATTTGTACATGCAACAATTGTCGAAGACTTGAAAACCCTAATCTAGCATATAACAAAACCTTAAAATCAACATAAATAAACTAATAAGAATGTTACCTTGATTGTTGCTTGAAGATCTTGATCTTTTGAGAACCTTAGCATCTCAAATGTTGTGCCTATAATAGATCACAAACACCAAAGCAATTGGAGAATGCAAGAGAGAGAGAGAGAAGGTAATTTTCGGCTCCAAGGAATCCTCTAGGGTTAGTGTAGCCGAAAATATGAAGCCAAGGGTTCCCTATATATGTGAGGAATTAGGGTTTCAGTCAAAGTCCTCATCCGGTTTCTTAGGCTCTAAGCAGCCCACAAGAACATGCCAGAATCCCTCCTTGGACGAAATCTTATGGGCTATCCATAAGGATTTCGTCCACTCCCTATCTTTAGGGTTTCCCCAGCCTACAATGCAGTTATCCAATAATTACAAGTTCAGCCCCCTTAATTCAATTAACCTCTTTTGACCACAAAAATAATTCTAAATTAATTCTTGAACAATGTTAATTAAATAAATATGAATTTTCTTTTAATATGTTATTCATATAATATATTAATAAACCATAATAACCTCTTTCTCTATTATTCATCCAGTCAAGTTGCTTTGGTGAAGGCAACCCAAAAGGACCATGCTACAACCGGGTCAAGTACATACCAAATATAGTTATGGACTTAGACATTAATCCAACAGTTAGTGGAGTGTGTGTGGTTAACCAACACACTAATATGGGACCAATATTGTTGGCAATGAGTGTCTCGTAAATTATCATTGATCAATGGAGCGTTTGTGGTTAACCGGCACATTGATTAGATGGTAAATGACATCGAGAGTACCAAGCTAATTTGCATGGTTTTCACATCTCGTTTGTGATCCTCGGTATCCCAATCACAAAGTGAGAGCATAATCGAGATTAAACATGCCATTGAAAAGTTCAATGAATCTCAAAAGATCTAGGAATTTCATCTAAAACCTAATTTGTTTAAAATTTTATTTTCGTGGCAGAATTGGTAAATCGTCATTTACCAACCTTCAAGTAATTTAAAATTGGATTACATCATCCCACTTCTGAAGTGTGAATTATTTTGTTGGGTCCTAGCCTTAATATTTCAGTTGGGTGCTATATTAAGGATCTAAATCAACTCACTTGAATTTTCTCCATTTTGTAGTTGTGTAGTTCTGACAAATATGGTCTTCCTCATTCCTTTAGAAAATGTTTTCCTTTTGAAGATGATCTTCCACGTGTCGAACGAGGTGAAAGAATGTTCCCTTCTTCATGCATTAGTGGAACTGGAAATCATACTTCCATTCCTCCACCTCCTCCCGTGATTCTCCATGACCCACATTTTCATCGACTTGAAAAGTTCAAAGTCACTCAAGCCCTATTGGCATGCAGACATCGAGATGGAAGTTCTGTGTGTACATACATCCTGAAGATGAAGTCGCAAATTGGCATGTTGGGAATGTTGGGTATTGTTTTCGCAAGGAAGCTAGTTGTTGACTTGGTTCTTTACTCGCTTCCTGAGTGATATAGGCTATTCCTAAAGGACTAGTACATGACTGATCATGATTTAACCCTAATCGATCTGACATATTTGCTAATTGTTGTTGAAGCAGCAATGTTTTGGCGCACTGGTCAAGAAAACTTGTTTGGAGGATCAGTTTCCCAAATTTCCATAGACATTGGAAATAACAACGATGATAGTCCATAAATGGTTTCCCTTCCCAAGGGAGAGAAATCGGCCAAGGTCAAAAATTTTGACCATAAGAGAAACGCCAGTTCTGAGATAGTTCCATGTACCGATGCTAAAGAATCCATCTGTTTCTATTGCCGATTAAAGGGACATTAGAAGCGAAGCTGCCCAGACTACTTGAGAGATCTTAGAGATAGTGAAATCAAATTGTATGACCCTACTTCAGGTACATCCACTATCTAGCTCTATTAAGTTCTTATTTTTAGATTCTTATTACATGATGTGATAATCACATTTTAATGTTTAGTAGGATCGAAGAGAAAGAAGGAAGCTTAAAAGAAGAGTAAGCTGAGTTTGATCGTGAGAAATGGATTTCAGTTGCATAGTTCGATCATCAGATTTTTGAGCTGCTACTTAGGAGTTTTGATAGATTGCTTAGGAATATTGAGAAACATAGTTTGCATATGTATTTGCGTTGTAAGGACAAGTTTTCCGCACATTATCAATAAAGTAAAATTTTGGTTTTATCTTATTTGCTTTATGGTTACTTGCAATGGCATGTATGAAAATTGGTGTTTATATTTATATTATTAGCAATGTTGAAAATGGATTTGATTCTTAGTTATATACCTTGTGGTAGTGTCATAATTTACCAAATAAGGAGGGATTCTCATCACCTAATTTTTAATTGGACAGAAACTTGGAGTCATGCGATTTGAATTGTGTGGTGTATGAGAATCTTGATCCTTGTTAAATTGAGACTAATTCATTATTCACATGGATATGTGAGTCAAGTGAAGGACTAAAGGATCTAGTACACATTGATGTGAACTAGTCAGATCCACCACAAAGGACAATAAGTTTATTTGTCATGATTTATTGATAGTTTAGTAAATGTGGTTATGCCTATATGATTAAGTGAAATTTTGATACCTTGAAAAGTCTCAAAGTATAGCAGAACGAATAAGAAGAATCAATTGAGCAGAAAGATAAAAGTTTCTCCAATTTGAAAGGAAAGGAGAGTACTTTAGTATCGTGTTTATGATCATCCTAATGATTATGGAACCATGTCACAATTGATCCTCTAAGAACATCTTAGTGCATTTGTATGACTAAGAAGAGGAATCATGTACTATTGAAATGGTTAAATCAAGAAGATGAGTCACACTTCGTTCCAAAATCAAGTTTTAGAGTCATACTCTAATTACTCCAAGTTGTACCTTCAGTAACATGTTCTAAGTAGGTTTATAACACCTTATGAAATGTGGAGTATAAATGTTTTCTTGCTCTAGCACATTTGTAATTGGTAGTTGTGATGTTTTGGTTAAAACACATACCAACTAAGACCAATTATATGAAGTGTTTTTCTTGATAAGAACCTACACTAACTCTTGAATATTTGTTTGTCGATGAATGTTCCTTGGTAGAGAATCTTATATGCCAAGATGTCAGTGGGAGTATTGTTAATCTTCAAAAAGTTCAAGAGACAATCAAGAATAAACCTGTTTGTTAATGCTAGCACACGAACTAGGGTTGATTACCTATCCTGTTGAAACATTCTTATTTCTGTGTCCATTTCAGTTTTGTTTGCAATGATTACGAGTCCTATTTTTTACATTTGATTGCATAAGGCAAAGCACCTTGATTAGTGAAAGTACATTGATTTGTATGGGTGAGCTGCTCAATAACTTGGAAGCATTGGTAGGCACTTGTGCTACTGGATGGCAAGAAATTAAGATTAAGCAAGTTCAGTCCATAAGAGTTTAAATTTGTCATAAACCTTGCCTTATGATGGTGGTTGGAAATGAGAAATTCACATGGATAGGAACACATACACCATAAAATCTAAGTGACAAGAGGTTTCGCTCTACTTCATGAAAATTTTTGTGAGGAAACACTTTCACTTGTAGATTTTACAGGATTGATTAATATCATTAGAGTTAGCAGTTATGATAATTGCGTTCTCAAATTCGAGTATGATTACGACATCCCTTTTCATCATTCCAATTGTAAGAAATGACAATTAGTTTGAACATTCAAGACTTATTGCTATAAGTTCTGAAAGAGGTTTAGATGCACACATAAGCTATCTAATGAAAGGTGTATGAGATTGAGAAGTCTAGATAAAGACTTATTGAAGCACCACGTATCAGAAATCTGAACCTTGGTAAGAAAGACAATAAGCATTGTTTTCTAGAAGTCCAGCCGATTTCTGGGCATGTCAAAGCTAGTGGGAGCATAATTTTTATGTTGTTAAGAACATAATTGTTATGCTAGTGGGAGCATAATCATAATGACAAGTGTTGCAAGATAGCAATGCTATTTATAGGAAACAAGTTTTCAATTTGCAAGGTTGCAGAGTTTGGAAATTGTTTTGCTATAATAAAGCTTAAGGGAAAGGGCACTAATACTTCATTTCAAATCTAAAAGTTTAGATTGAAGTGTTATTGGAACTTAGTCATGAACGTATATGAATATCATGTTGAAATGTTTCAACATAGGAAATTCAATATATGGAAATATTATAGCAAGAGACTGATCAAATATCATGTCTTTATGTAAGATATTATGAATCGAATCCCATATGCTTCAGGTATAGGATTGATTGCATGTGCTATAATATTCAATTGTTCCGATTTTTCCAAATGTCGAGCGCATTAAGAGGGAAAGGGACTAGAACCAGATATGACTAAAGTTGTTAAATAACTGTCGATGACAATCTGAGGTTTACCAAAGATTGATTGCTTGTGGAAGGTTGGGAGTATAGTATAAATTTGGAAGGACCATACTGACATCTTCTGAGTGGAGGCAACTCTTGTTCAGAATTGATAGTCATATGGGAATATGGAAATATTTCCATAGTAGGAGTTGGTTATTGAGATCTGGGTATAAGATTAGTAACTTTAATGCAAGAAGGATGTTCAAGGAATGCTCTTTGAATGTGAGACTTCATTTCCCTAGAATTGTTTTTGTAACCCATCTACAATGGAATGCTTTGTAATATCATTGGCAAAATCTCTATGACTTTGGTGCCTTGACATTACAAAAGAATCATTGCATGTAAGTTTAGACTCTAACGGATTCTAGTAGTGGAAAAACTTTGGTATTCTTACACCTGTGATAAAGATTTGGAATTGTGAACTGAGCATAATTGAAAATGTGTTCGATTAATCTGTTTCACAAAGGAAGGATCATAGATAAACATAGTGTGCGTGCTTGAAGCATGGCATGGCTATTATCTTAATTAAAGTATTAAGTTGATTACTCGAAACATTATACAATGAATAAAGTCTGATTAATATGATGGTTAAATAATAAGTGTTTTATTTATATTCAATAGTTTTGAGACCATAGTTAATTAGGTTATTCTTGTGTTTCACTTCGCATATTTTACTTTCCGAATAACCGGGTTATTCAAACATCCACAGTTGATTATACTTTGTAAGTAAGTAGTAAATTAAGACTGCCATGAATCTGACTGTAGATTGTCTAAGTGCTTAGACATAGAAAATGTTTGTTGCAGTCAAGGTTGTAGAACTCGTTACTCGGTACCTGTTCGGCTGATTACCGAGTAGCGAGTACTCGGGGAGTACTCGGATTTGGAAATTTGTGTAGAAATGTTTTTAGGGAAATTATATATGTCAAAATCATAAGATAAAATCATAAGTTGATTGACATATATAACAAAATTAGATACATGTGAATACAGAAAAAATGAAAAACACATAATGGTCTCACTTCATGAATAATTGCTGAAAATTTAAGATATATATGTAGTAATAATCGCATGTGTGTGTGTGTTAAATAATAAATCATTAAGTATATTATACATATTAATCACCGAGTTGACTGAATTTCACAACACTCAGTTCAGTAAGGGGCCGATATGGGAGTACTCGGGATTATGTAACTCGCCTCGGCGAGGGGGGAGTAGCGAGTACTCGGAGGAGTAATCGGCCAACTTAACAAGTTTTACAACACTGGTTGCAGTGTTCATGAGTACTCTTGAAATAGGAATTTGAGTATTGGATAAACTCACGCTCAGAGAATTACTTCATGGATTTTATCACATTAATTCTTAGATGATAATATCTTATATTCTTGAAACAGAGACATATGACTTGTTGTTTATGAGTCGGTTATGCATTGATAATACGTAAACGCATCAGTAACTTGATGTTATAAAATGTATTGGTGTGCGTGATTTGATGAGTGAATTGTGCAAGCATATGAGTCGAAGTTTATCTGTTCCTTTTAACCTAAATGGGATAAAAGCGATATATTTGGGCCCCTTGATGATTTAGTGATGAAATCTTAAGCTCTTGGCCAAGCCTGGACTGAATTGATTTGTTAAATTAGTAGTCTGTTATTAGTCATCATAAATCGGAAATCGGGAAACAAACTTTGGACAGAGAGAATGATTATAATCCATGTCTCATGTTCATGCGATATCTTGTAGTACGGTAGGATATTTGATCACTTATCTAAAGGACACGTAACTGACTAGGTCATAGTTCGACAACGGCTTTTAAAAGTTACGATTGCTAGTCAAATTTTGAGGTCATACTTGCAATCATAGTTATTAGACTTATCCAAGTGGGAGACTATTGGATTAGGTGTCTAAGACTATAACTATAATTGGTATGTACTTGATAGTAGCATGATCCTTTTTGGTTGCCTTCACTCATGCAACTTGACAGGATGACTAGTGGAGAGAGAGAGAGAGAGAGAGAGAGAGAGAGCATAATTTATTATTTGAAATAAAAAATTGGTACTCAAAAATGATTTTATTAATACATTATAAGATTAATATATTATTTGGAAATCATATTACTAATTAGTATTTAATCAAAAATTAATTTGATATTAATTTTGGGATTAAAGGAACTGATTAATAATGGAGTGACCGTTTTGCAAATCATCGATAGTTGTAAAACTGGGCTGATGGAGTCCTTAATTAGGAGTGGATGAAATCATATAGGGAGGCCGTATAGATTTCGTCCAAGGCCTAGTGGTAAGAGGTTCACGGGTTGCTTAAGCTAGGGGTGCAAACGAGCCAAGCTACTCGTGAGCTACTCGAGATCGGATCGTTAAAAGCTCGACTCGAACCCGATTTTAAACGAGCCCGAGCCGAGCTCGAGCTTAATATTAAGCTTATTTATTAAACGAGCTCGAGCTCAAGTCTAAGTCACAAAGCTCAATTAGGCTCGCGAGCCTAAACGAGCCTTTATATAATATTTTTTATTATTATTTATATATATTAAAATAAAAACATATTAGGGGAATTATGAATTTCAGGTATTAGTAAACGATCTTTTTAACGAGCTCGAGCCGAGCTTAATCTTATTTAGGCACGCCTGATAAAAACGAGTCGAGCCCGAGTCGAGCTTGTATAACTCTTTACGAGCTCGAATCGAGCTCAGTAAAAGAAAACTCGAATCGAGCCGAGCTCGAGCTCGAGCTCGAGCCTCATATAACTTAAACGAGTCCGAGCCGAGCATGACCAGGCTCGGGCTCGGATCGGCTCGTTTGCACCCCTAGCTTAAGCCTTAAGCAGGAAATTAGGGTTTCCTCCGGAAACCCTAGCAGCCCACAATTATATAAGGACCCATATACCTATGATTTCCAGCCAATGTTTCTTGATAGAAACCCTAGCCGAAATTCTTAAGGTATTCCCTCCTCTATCCTCTCACCTAGTTGCATTGGGTATTTATGAACCATTAGAAGTGCAACATTTGGAACACTAAGCTTTCAAGTGTCAAGGATCTTCAAGATTGTCTTGTTATTGCTATATAACAATTAAGGTAATATTCTAACCCTAATTTTATATAATTTTCGAAATTATATGCTAGTTTTAGGGTTATTTCTTTGGTATTCAACTTGCATGTTCAAGTGGTGGAAAACATAGATTCAAAGCAATTAGGGTTGAATGATCACATAGGAATGTAGATATGCTCAAAACCCATCAGTGGTATCAGAGCCTAGGATGTTTTTCAATTGAATTGATGCGATAGCGAACTGTCGAAAGCAGAAACAAAATCGATTTTGTTGTCTGAACCAAGAACTCGGCAAGTTCATGTAAGAACTCGACGAGTTCATTGGCCAACTCGATGAGTTGACTCGTCTGTTCCCTTTTTTCGATTTTTAGATCTTATCTTGATTAGGATTATTGCCTTATTTCGTTTTTACTACCTAAAATCGAATTTTTGAATGGTAATATGATATCCTTATCATAATTAAAGGATTTGGTTAAATTTGGATAATCATAAGATTATTCTCCTATTTAAAATTTAACCTAATATTTTTCAAAAGTTTTAAAATACACCCTTTTAGTTTTATAATTTAAATTTGAAATTAAAATTTTAATTTTGGAAATTTAAATGGAAAACCCTAGAAGATATCCTTATGGATTGTATTAATAATTAAGTTAAAATATTAATTAAAAGACAATTAATAAATCCTTGTGGGGTTTAAATTTGATTAAATTAAAAGTTTAATTTATTGAAAGATTAAACCTTAGTATTTTAAAAGTTTAAAATACACCCTTATACTACTATATCATTAAAAGTATAATATTATATATGTATAAGAGAAGTCAGTCTTACCGTTAGAATGCCTCATTCATGAAGCTGGTCTACAAGGGGGTTTAAAGAACCAGCCTGTAAAATGACCGTCATTGGGTGTCAATTCTTACCTGCCGCACTCTTGACTAGTGGAGGGTCGTTAGCCGAACGGGTAGGATAAGACACTAAAATCTCATTAAAAGTATAATGAATTACAAGTAACTAAACACTTTTATCAAATTCTCAATCCTAGTTACTTTAGAAAAATGTGAATTTGATGCTAACCCATTAAATTGCACAATGCACCTTATTGGTCGTTAGTGATGGGTTATGAGCAAAACAACATTCCTATGGTGTTCATGCAAACCCTAATGCTTGGATCTAGTTTTTCTATTTGTACATGCAACAATTGTCCTAGACTTGCAAACCCTAATCTATCATATAACAAAACCTTAAAATCAACATAAATAAACTAATAAGAATGTTACCTTGATTGTTGCTTGAAGATCTTGAGCTTTTGAGAACCTTAGCATCTCAAATGTTGTGCCTTTAATAGATCACAAACACCAAAGCAATTGGAGAATGCAAGAGACACAAAGACAGAGAGAGAGGGGGAAGGTAATTTTCGGCTCCAAGGAATCCTCTAGGGTTAGTGTAGCCGAAAATATGAAGCCAAGGGTTCCTTATATTTGAACCCTAGCCGAAATTCTTAGGGTATTCATGTTGGATAAGGTGTCTAAGTCCATAACTATTTCTGGTATGTACTTGACCCGGTTTGGCATGGTCAATTTGGGTTGCATGGCATCATGCATTTGGTTAGACTAAAATGAGAGAAATAACACTTAAGGTTTATTAATATATTATAAGTTCTAATATATTAATAGTATTATTTAATTAGTATTGATCAAGAATTAATTTGGAATTAATTAAGTGTTCAAAAGAAGAGTAATTAAATATATGGGTTGATTGTGTAAATCACTCATACTTGTATAGTCGACTAAAGATCCATGGATTATCAAGTTGGGCTAAAACCCATAGGATGCTCCATGGATGCTCTATGGTGGTTATATAACCCATGGGTCATGGAAATGAAAGGTCATGACAATTAGGGTTTACATGGTGTAACCCCAATTGTAACACACTATATAAGCTTCATGTTACACACCAAAATCAACACCTAAGAAAACAAAAGAGGGCAAGTTGATTTCTAAAATGTTATACATATCTCTCAAGTTTATTCCAAGTGCATTTGGTGTTGTCTGAGACATTTAAGGCATCACACTTGAGGTGCTAGGCTCATAAGGTTTCAAGGAATCCAAATCACTTCAAGGTACGTATTTCTAGCAAACTTTTATGATTAAAGTTCCTCATGTATGCTAGATAGGCTTAAGAACCTTGGAAATCAAATTTTGCATGTATTTTAGACAAACATAGATCTAAGGTTTCTAGGGTTGCAGGTACACCTTAGGAGTATTAGAATGCTCAAAAACCTACAGTAGTATTTGTGACATCCCCAAAATCTCGGCCAAAAAAGACCGGTTTCATTTATGCTTTTTAAACATTTTCAGAGTAAATCCTTTTGATTTTTAAAAGAGATGCGAAATTTGTTCCCAAAAACAAAACATGATAAAATAGATTTTTATCACAACATTTCATAAAGAAATATGATTTCATTTCATAATCAAAAATCGGGATGTCATGTTCCGACACAAATCATAAAGCATAAACGATAACATTACAAGTCATTCAACAAATATATATATATACAGACTTGTAAACAAAACAACTTGATGATTCATCCATCTTATGCCCTTGCGCCACTTCCTGTAATACAAATAAAACTGAGTGGGTCAGGCTTGGGAGCCTGGTGAGCATATCGGGTTTTCAACCCACAATAAATAATTATATTTAATTTCAACAATCAACAATAACCCGATTACCCATTCCCGTTATCCTCACTTTACGTCCCTAAAACAACATCTATTATAAGGGACCTAATCTAGGATTTTTATCGGGACAGACATTGCTGCGAAGGGGCTTCCTTAGCAATAAATATCCTAAAGGCAACCATGAGGGGGATAGAGTACACCGGTGAACACGTTGTTCACAACACTTACAGGTTATGAGCCTGCTAGTGTTCCACAGGACTGTCTAGAATAGTCCGTGGTTGTCATCCATACTGCTGGATGACTAGAATAACACCAACAACATTGAGGCCTCTCATCTGTTTATTACACACCAATTATCTACCCATGTTCTACCCAACATATTAGTAGATAAAAATATACATTTTTATACAAAGTTTAAAACCTGTATAGCATGCTCGGTCAATACATTTTTCCACATAACAGATGAGGCATACACACATAACACGTATTTCATAGAGAATAAATCAGATCTATGAGATAGAAGAAAGTGAATATACATTCACAAATATAATCAACAAAGTATACACGTAACACGTATTTTGTATATAATACTTCATAATAACGTGTTAGGAGAAAATGACTACACACTCACTTGATCAGAAGATGATCGGGCAGCACTATGGCTTGCAGAAGTAGTGTTTCTCCGTAGATCTGGAAGATCTTCACAAAAACCGGGCTCCTCGCGGGCAGGGCTTCGGCTCGAAAATCTCACTTCTCGGGATCCTCGGGACTTCGGATCTTGCTTCGGGGATCGGGAATAATACCGGGGCTTCGGGGTATAAACGGAACGCAAATCGAGGAAAAAACTAGAGAGAAAAGGAAGAAGTTTGTAAAGGAAATTGGCTGCCCTCGCATGCCCTTTTATAGGTGCTGAGCTTCGGGGTTACGCTAGGCGTAACTTCGGAGTACGCGGGGCGTACGCCTCGGAAGTCGCCAACGCTTACGTCATCGGAGTACTCGAGTGCGAAGGTCGTCACGCTTCGCTGTACGCTAGGCGTACAACATTATGCTGGGCGTAACCCGGATAAGTCCGGTGACTCCCCTTCGGATAATATCGGAAGTTTAAATTTAAATTTATATTTTAATTCTTTAATAAACTTCAAAAATTCATATCTCCCTCATACTAACTCTGTTTTCGACGTTCTTTATATCCACGTGTAGGTCAGACCATACTCTACAACTTTCATTTAGACTCCGTCGGCTAATTTTGACTTTTATTTTTAGTATTTATTTTTAGAAGGTCGGGACAGAAAAACTTCGTTATAAATTCATAACTTCTTCGTCTACCGTCCGTTCTCGCCTAACTTTTCATCGTTTCGCTACTAACAACGAGATCTTCGATTCTCGTTTAGATTGTTTTGGCTAAAAACCGCTCGATCTTAAATCGAGTATTCGGGCTGCATACTGCCAAGTCGAAACTTCGGAAAATCATAACTTCCTCATACGAAGTCAGATTTGGGCGTTCTATATATATTCGGAAACCTCGTTTCGGCCACTACAACTTTATCCATAGATATCGACTTTATCTAATATTTAGATTTTGACGCTCATTTTATTCTTAATTCGTTAAATTATAATAATTAAGAAAATAAACACATAAATCACATAATTCACAAATAATACATTTTTATTATTTCAAATTGGGTTACAAAGGTTAACCTAGACTATTACATTGCTAAAAATGGCAAGCCCAGAAACACGGGCGTTACAATTCTCTCCACCTTAGAATGATTCCGTCCCCAGAATCACACATCAACAAACAAATGCGGGTAGCGAATCATCATGTCACTCTCCGTCTCCCAGGTGAGATTTGGCCCATTCGCATGTTTCCATCGGACAAGCACTAACTCAATCATCTTACGTCACAACTTCTTAGTCTTTCGGTCAACAATTGCTTCTAGTTCTTCAATCAACCTTTTGTTCTCATCGATTCTCAACTCTGAAAGTGGAATCATGTTGGGAACTTCTCCCGTGAACTTCCTCAAGTAACACACATGAAAAGTGTTATGAATTCCATTCAGTTCTTCTGGTAGTTCGATCTTGTAAGCTTGGTTCCCAATCCTCTGAAGAACTTTAAACGGTCCAATAAACCTTGGACTTAACTTTCCCCTTTTTCCAAATCTTATAAGTACCTTCCACGGCGAGACTTTAAGCAAAACCGAATCTCCAACTTCAAAAGTCATCGGTCTTTGCTTTTTGTCAGCATAGCTCTTTTGACGATCCTGAGCGGCTAACATTCTTTCCCTAATTATTTTCAACTTTTCAACAGTTTGATGGACTATCTCTGGTCCCATAAACTGCTTTTCCCCAGCCTCAAGCCAACAAGACAGCGTACGACATTTCTGTCCGTACAAGGCTTGATAAGGTGCCATCTTAATGCTCGAGTGGAAACTATTATTATAGGAAAATTCTACCAAAGGTAAATGTTCATCCCAATTACCTTGGAATTCCAGGGTACATGCTCTCAGCATATCTTCAAGTGTTTGTATCGTCCGTTCGCTCTGACCATCAGTCTGCGGATGGTAAGCTGTACTTAAACACAACTTGGTACCCAATTCCTCTTGTAGACTTTTCCAAAATCGCGAGGTGAAACGGCTATCACGATCCAACATAATCGTTAACGGAACACTGTGAAGCCTCACAATTTCCTTCACGTAAGAATTCGCAAGCTTTTCCATAGACCATTTCTCATTGCCTGCTATGAAATACGCACTCTTAGTGAATCGATCAACGACACCCAAATCATGTCGTGACCACTTTTTGTTCTGGGCAGTTTAGTGACAAAATCCATCGTGATGTCTTCCCACTTACCCATAGGTACATGTAAAGGTTCTAAACTCCCGTACGGTTTCTGATGTTGTGTCTTGACTCTCGCACAAGTCACACACTCCGCCACATACTTCGCAATGTCGAGCTTCATCGTCGGCCACCAGTAATAGGGTTTCAGGTCCCTATACATCTTTTTGCTACCGGGATGAATGGAGTACATGGTCTTGTGAGCTTCTTCCATCAGAAGATCTCTTATTCCTCCTGACTTAGGTACCCAAATCCGATCTTGGAACACCTTCAGTCAATGATTGTTTATACCGAACACCAACGTTTTGTCCAAACGTTCCTCCTTTCGGTCATTCTTTTCAGAAGCTTTGCTTTGAGCTTTCTTTATACTCTCAACAATTGTCGAGACAACTTCTATTCTCAAAGCTCTTGGCCTTGTTCTTCCAAGATTGACTTTCCGACTAAGAGCATCAGCAACAACATTTGTTTTACCGGGGTGGTAAAGTATCTCACAGTCGTAGTCTTTAAGTAACTCTAGCCAGCGTCGTTGTCTCATATTCAATTCATTCTGACTAAAGAGATATTGGAGACTCTTATGATCAGTGAAAATTTTGCACTCCGTGCCATAGAGGTAATGCCTCCATATTTTTAGAGCGAAAACTACTGCTGCCAACTCCAAATCATGAGTCGGGTAGTTCTTTTCATGCTCTTTTAGCTGTCGAGATGCATACGCGATCACCTTATTCCTTTGGGTCAAAACACAACCCAATTTAACACCAGACACATCGCTATAAACAACGAAGTCTTCAACCCCATCGGGTAGAGAAAGAATCGGTGCCTCGCATAGCTTCTTCTTTAGCTTCTCAAATCCTTCTTTATGCTTATCACCCCAAGCATAAGTAGCTCCTTTGTGAGTCAAAGTTGTCAATGGACTAGCGATCGAGGAAAAGCCTTGGATGAACCTTCGGTAATATCCGGCTAATCCCAAAAAGCTTCGGATCTCTGTGGGCCTTTTTGGTTGTTCCCACTTCATTACAGCTTCAATCTTTGTTGGATCAACCATTATCCCTTCTTGGTAGAACACGTGACCCAAGAATTGGACTTCTCGAATCCAAAAATCACATTTGGAGAACTTAGCATACAGCTTCTCCTTCTTCAAGACTTCCAACACTTCTCGCAAGTGTCTGCCATGCTCCTCTTGGCTTTTCGAATAAATCAAAATGTCATCTATGAACGCTATCACAGATTTATCTAGGAACAGATTACAAACCCTGTTCATTAAATCCATGAATGTTGCTGGAGAATTGGTTAGTCCAAACAACATAACCAAAAACTCATAGTGTCCATATCGTGTTCTGAATGCAGGCTTCTCTATATCCTGCTCTCTTACTTCCAGCTGATGATATCCTAACCTCAGGTCGATCTTTGAAAAATAACTTGAACCTTGCAGTTGATCGAACAGGTCATCAATCCTCGGCAACGGGTATCTATTCTTTATTGTTGCCTTGTTCAACTCTCTGTAATCGATGCACATCCTGATACTTCCATCTTTTTTCTTTACGAATAACAGCGGAGCTCCCCAGGGTGATGAACTAGGTCTAATGAAACCTTTGTTAAATAACTCCTAAAGTTGCATTATCAGCTCCTCATCTCCGTCGGTGCTAGTCGATAAGGTGCTTTTGCTATAGGCGTCGTTCCGGGCAACAAGTCGATACGAAATTCTACTTGCCGATCGGGCGGTAATCCAGGAAGATCTTCGGGAAATACTTCCGGATAATCACATACGACAGGAATATTCCGCGTCACCTTCTTTTCCTTCTTAGCATCGATCACGAATGCTAAATATGATGTACACCCCTTGGTCAAACACTTTCTGGATTTCATTAGGGAAATGATTCCAGAATTTACTCTGCGTTTGTCTCCATATACCATAAACGACTCTTTCCCTGGCGGGTTTACTTTGACTATCTTCTTTCTGCACAATATCTCGGTGTCATTGGTGCTAAGCCAATCCATTCCCAAAACGATGTCGAAACCTTTAAGTTCTATAGGCAATAATTCCTCGTGGAACTTATTCCCATTCAAGTCAATTAAGATGTTTTTCGTACGATGGCTAATAGGTACAAACTTGCCACTAGCAACTTCGACTAATAAAGCATTATCTAGTCTATCGACAGGCAAAGCTAGTTTTCTACCAAATTCATTCGAAATAAAGGAGTATTTGGCTCCAGAATCAAATAAAATTTGGGCAGGCAAATTTTTTACGATAAAGGTACCTGAAGTGACATCAGCTTCATCTTTGGCAGCTTTCAGTGTCATCTGGAATGCTCTCTCCTTCGGCTTTGGCGGAATGTTGGGTTTCGCTGCCTCCTTCTTCTTTGGACAATCTCTTGAGATGTGCCCTTCCTCACCACAACCATAACAAACATTCTTGGTGAGGGTGCATTCGTTGGCATAATGCCCTAGCTTTCCACATTTGAAGCATGTGACCACTTCCCCGTCACATTTCCCATGATGCTTCTTCTTACACTTGTCGCACCATTTCGCCTCTACCTTTCCTCCACTTCCTCTCGAACCAGATTTTGAGAATTTACTTTTCTTGCTGGACCCTGAAGATCCCTCAAATTTCCTCTTTTCACCAACCTCTGACCTTTCCAGACCTTTTTCCCTGATCTGGGTCTCAACATTTCTAGCAGCCCAGATGGCGACTTTCAATGTGGTTGCTTGCTTAACCATTGGACCATAGTCCGCTGGTAGTCCAAGGGCAAACTTGTTGACCTTAGAGAGTTTTGTATGTACCAAATATGGGATAAACTTCATCTTTTCTGTGAAACTTGCAGCGTATTCAGTAACGCTCAATTTCCCCTTCTTCAAATTCTGAAACTCATTACTGATTTCCAGAACGTCCTGCTCGGAGCAGTATTGTAGTTTTAGTTGTTCCACAAAGTCTTCCCAAGACATTTTGCTTGCTTCTCCCTTGGGCATAGATTCAGCTAACAGCTTCCACCAACTCAACACGCTAGCTTTTAGTAGAGGGATCGCAAGAGCGGTCTTCTGCCTGTTGCTGCATTCGCAACTTTCAAACATTGTCTCCATTTCGGAGATCCAGTCCATAACTTGCACCGGCGTCGGGCTTCCGAATAGACATGGTTGTTTGGACGCCATGAAATCCTTATACTTGCACCCACACCCATCATTTCCTCCATAATGGTTGTTGCGTCTAACCACTGGTGGGTCGTCTTGACCAATGATCCCACTAAAGTTTTCTCCTTCAGACTGCCCTTCATTCTCCTTGGGCTCTTCCACTTGAATTGACGGTTCTTCACGATTCTGCCTAACCAGACGTCTTGTTTCTTCCATCTGACGATCCAACATCGTTTGAATCATCATTTGTACACCAGTCATTGTTATCGGATCAGGTGCAGCAGCTACAACAGGTATTTGCTCAATCACTGGTGATTGATTCCTGTTTTCATCCGCGTTTCCAACTCCACTTCTTGTTCTCACCATTTTTGATCTATACACCGAATAAGACGAAATTAGATCCTTATTCACGATAGATATTCAAATCATTCTTATCACTCCAAAACGTTTACATGTTAGTTCTAATAACGTAGACATACGCTTAGAATCCTACACACATAAGGTTTCGAAATCCGTTCGGCAACAGACCATAGATCCGAACACATAATATCATATATGGCACCATATAACATTTAGCACATAAAAGCATTTTAGGCAAATTTCCTAAAATAAACTAGTGCTCGTGTCTGAAATATAAAAGACACACATCTAACAACTTTCACTTAGCATTCTAAGTTTAAGTCTAGAAATCCTACAAATTCCTAGTTCGCTTAAACTAATGCTCTGATACCAACTGTGACATCCCCAAAATCTCGGCCAGAAAAGACCGGTTTCATTTATGCTTTTTAAACATTTTCAGAGTAAATCCTTTTGATTTTTAAAAGAGATGCGGAATTTGTTCCCAAAAACAAAACATGATAAAATATATTTTTATCAAAACATTTCATAAATAAATATGATTTCATTTCATAATCAAAAATCGGGATGTCATGTTCCGATACAAATCATAAAGCATAAACGATAACATTACAAGTCATTCAACAAATATATACATATACAGACTTGTAAACAAAACAACTTGATGATTCATCCATCTTATGCTCTTGCGCCACTTCCTGTAATACAAATAAAACTGAGTGGGTCAGGCTTAAAAGCCTGGTGAGCATATAGGGTTTTCAACCCACAATAAATAATTATATTTAATTTCAACAATCAACAATAACCCGATTACCCATTCCCGTTATCCTCACTTTACGTCCCTAAAACAACATCTATTATAAGGGCTAATCTAGGATTTTCATCGGGACGGAAATTGCTGCGAAGGGGCTTCCTTAGCAATAAATATCCTAAAGGAAACCATGAGGGAAATAGAGTACACCGGTGAACACGTCATTCACAACACCTACAGGTTATGAGCCTGCTAGTGTTCCACAGGACTGTCTAGAATAGTCCGTGGTCGTCATCCATACTCTGCTGAATGACTAGAATAACACCAGCAACATCGAGGCCTCTCATATGTTTATTACACACCAATTATCTACCCATGTTCTAACCAACATATTAGTAGATAAAAATATACATTTTTATACAAAGTTTAAAACCTGTATAGCATGCTCGGTCAATACATTTTTCCACATAACAGATGAGGCATACACACATAACACGTATTTCATAGAGAATAAATCAGATCTATGAGATAGAAGAAAGTGAATATACATTCACACATATAATCAACAAAGTCTACACGTAACATGTATTTTGTATATAATACTTCATAATAATGTGTTAGGAGAAAATGACTACACACTCACTTGATCAGAAGATGATCGGGCAGCACTACGGCTTGCAGAAGTAGTGTTTCTCCGTAGATCTGGAAGATCTTCACAAAAACCGGGCTCCTCGTGGGCAGGGCTTCGGCTCGAAAATCTCACTTCTCGGGATCCTCTGGACTTTGGATCTTGCTTCGGGGCTCGGGAATAATACCGGGGCTTCGGGGTATAAACGGCACGCAAACCGAGGCAAAAACTAGAGAGAAAAGGAAGAAGTTTGTAAAGGAAATTGGTTGTCCTCGCATGCCCTTTTATAGGTGCTGAGCTTCGGGGTTACGCTGGGCGTAACTTCGGAGTACGCGGGGAGTACGCCTCGGAAGTCATCAGCGCTTACGTCATCGGAGTACTCGAGTGCGAAGGTCGTCACGCTTCGCTGTATGCTGGGCGTAACCCGGATAAGTCCGGTGACTCCCCTTCGGATAATATCGGAAGTTTAAATTTAAATTTATATTTTAAATATTTAATAAACTTCAAAAATTCATATCTCCCTCATACTAACTCCGTTTTCGTTGTTCTTTATTTCCACGCGTAGGTTAGACCATACTCTACAACTTTCATTTAGACTCCGTCGGCTAATTTTGACTTTTATTTTTATTATTTATTTTTAGAAGGCCGGGACAGAAAAACTTCGTTATAAATTCATAACTTCTTCGTCTGCCGTCTGTTCTCGCCTAACTTTTCATCGTTTCGCTACTAACAACAAGATCTTCGATTCTCGTTTAGATTGTTTCGGCTAAAAACCGCTCGATCTCAAATCGAGTATTCGGGCTGCATACTGTCAAGTCGAAACTTCGGAAAATCATAACTTCCTCATACGAAGTCAGATTTGGGCGTTCTATATATATTCGGAAACCTCGTTTCGGCCACTACAACTTTATCCACAGATATCGACTTTATCTAATATTTAAATTTTGATGCTCATTTTATTCTTAATTCATTAAATTATAATAATTAAGAAAATAAACACATAAATCACATAATTCAAAAATAATACATTTTTATTATTTCGAATTGGGTTACAAAGGTTAACCTAGACTATTACATTGCTAAAAATGGCAAGCCCAGAAACACGGGCGTTACAGTATTAGAGACTTGGCTTGTTTTTTTGATACTTGATGCAAAATAGTGAAAAAAATTGAATTTCTTGCTGTCTGCACAGGGGACTCGCCGAGTCCAAGTGATTCTTCAACCAACTCGGCGAGTCAGTTCTTGCACTCGACGAGTTGGCCATGCAGAGTGCAGTTTTTCAATTTTTGCTACTGGAAATGGACTAGAGACATTACCCTAAACTGTCTTGGTGTTATAAAACTTGTTTTAGATGGTTTAATGGTTGTTCTAATCCATTTACGATGGCTAATATCAAAATTCCATGATTATATGTGTTCATATGTTCTTGAAATTTTGATATGAATATTCATGTTCTTATGAGTTCTTGATAGATCATAGGAATTACTTGTTTAATGCTTAGTTCATGATCTTTATGTATTTTAATAGAGTCTATAACTTGTCCTCAAGTTATGGATAACCAAAAGTCACTATGTATTAAAACCATTAAAAGAACACATAAGTTACTAAAAATAAAGAGTCTTCATTTTAATAACTCATAAGTTATGAATTGAAAGGTTTTGTAAATTTACAAAACTTGCCCTCAATTTTTGGAACATGTAAAGTCATCTAGTAAACTTTAGTTCCAATCCTTAGAATTTTAAAAGTTAAAATTCAATCCTTATACTTTATAATATTAAAAGTTTATATATATATATATATATATATATATATATATATATATATATATATATATATATATATATATATATATATATATAAGATCAAGTCGTTTTACCGTTAGTAGGCCTCATTCACGAAGCCGGTCTATACGGGGGGTATAAGGTTGCTGCCTATAAAATGGCAGCTTAATGGGTGTCCACTCTCACCCACCGCGTCGTTGATCGGCCGAAGGTCATTATCCGAACGGGTAGGACAATGAATTAAAATTCTCATTAAAAGTATAATGATTATTATAAAGTAACTAAATGTTTTTTTTATAAATTCCCAATCTTAGTTACTTTAGGAAAATGTGAATAAGGTGCTAACCCATGAAATTACACTTTGCACTTTGATTAAGTTGTTAGTGGAGCGTGTGTGGTTAATTGGCACACTAACTTGGACTTAACAAGGTAGGAAAAAGGTGACTTAAGGTTTTTCATAGGTCGGTGGAGCGTGTGTGGTTAACCGACACATCAATTGAGTGAAAAACATTAAGGGTACCAAGTAATTTGCATGGTTACTTCACACCTTGTTTTGTGATCCTCGGCATCCCAGTCACAAAACATGAAGGGCACACTCGAGATTGAAACATGCCGTTGAAAAGTTCAATGAATCTCAAAAGAATTTAAGAGTTTCTAAAAACCAAGTAAAACCTAATAATTTATATTTCGTTTATCATGGTGGAAATTGGTGAATCGTCATTCACCTACCTTTCAAATATGTTATAGCTTAGATTACGACATCCCTCTTCTAAGTTATGATATATTATGATTGGATCCTAGCCTTTATATTACATTTGGGTGTTTTTTTAAGGACTATCCTTTTATATAATCTAAACTTGTTCTCTTCTTTTTCAGATGTCAACCAACAACACTGCTTCTGGCTCTAACCCTACCGACTCCTTCTCTCTCATGAACCTTTGTGGGAGAGTCATCTTTGATGGATCCAACTTTATGGATTGGATTAGAAAC
The DNA here is from genome assembly GCF_002870075.4 of Lactuca sativa. Taxonomy (NCBI): domain Eukaryota; kingdom Viridiplantae; phylum Streptophyta; class Magnoliopsida; order Asterales; family Asteraceae; genus Lactuca; species Lactuca sativa. Next base: position 172,047,564 of record NC_056629.2, on the reverse strand, counting down.
ATCAGGATGGTCACTCAATATGAGGACAAGAAATATGTCCCCGACAAGGAGCTTAAGGTACCCGAGCCGTTTGCCTCTCCTGAGGAGGTCGTTGAATATGAGGCACATGAGAGAGATGCTACCAAAGAGGCATGCATCATCTTGGCCACTATGACAGTCGAGCTCCAGAAGTCCTTTAAGGACTACTATCCTTTTAAGATGCACCAGGATTTGATGGACCGCTACCATCAGAGTGCTCGTCAAGAGCGATATGAAATCATCTCCTCTATGATAACAACCCGGATGAAGGATGGTGAACCCATCACGGGCCACATGCAGAAAATGCAAAGGTATGTGGACCGTTTGTTGAAACTGAATGTCAAGTTCCCTGAGGAGTTAGAAATAGATATTATTTTGCACTCCTTATCATCGTGTTATGATCAATTCCACATGACATACCACATGAACAAGGAGGAAGTTACCCTCAGCAAGCTTCAAGGACTCCTAAAGACCGCTGAAACAGGTCTTATAGGTAAGTCGATTGTTACCACTACTACTCCTACTCCAAACTCCGCCCCTGTCATGGTAATCGGGAAAGGTAGAGGGAAAAGAGGAAGAGCCCTTCAAAGGGTACCAAGGGTAAGACCCTTGATGGCTCCTCTTCAAGTGGAACCAAGAAAGGTTTCATCACTCCTTCTAACCCAAAAGAGGCTGAATGCTTCTATTGCCATGAAAAGTCGCATTGGAAGCGGAACTGCTTAAAGTACCAGCAAGGCATAAAGGATGGGAAAGTGAAACCTACCCATTCAGGTATTTACACAATATTGTCTAATAACTCACCCTATTCTAACTCTTGGGTCCTTGATACAGGATGTGGAATTCACATATGTTCTGATTTGCAGGGACTAAGAAGAAGTGAGAATGTGGAGCATGGAAAGATAAACTTGATCATGGGGAATATGAAAACTTCACCTGTCACCAAGATTGTAGTTTATTCTTTTTTGCTAAGTAATGGGTTTACATTAGATTTGAATAAATGTTGTTACTCGCCTAAAATGGCAAGAAATATTATTTCCTTTCATGCTTTGTACAAACAAGTTTTACCTTTTCTTTTGATAATGAAATTGGTGGAATAAATGCTTTCTTTAATAATGTTCTTTATTTTAAAGCATTACCTTGTGATGGTGTGTATGAAGCTGTGTCTGTTGTAGATAACCTAGGGAATAATGTGTTGTGTATTGATTCTTCTAACAATAATAATTTGGATAAAGCATCATTATGGCATTGTCGTCTTGGACATGTAAGCAAGAAACGCATAGGCCAACTCCAAAAGGATGGTGTAGCGCCGAAATTTTCAAAACAATTTTTTCATTTAAAATTACTTTTCTCCTTAACACTTTTCATAAAAATCCCATTTTGTTTAAATTACAATACATGACTCTTTTGTTCAATCAATTAATAAACCAGGATCTTCAAAATAACTGCTTCCTCTGGTGTGTACAATCGAGCCAGTGCCGTCCCGTGATCCGGAGAAAACCTGAAACACATAACACAAAACACTATAAGCACGAAGCTTAGTGAGTTCCCCAAAATACCACTCTAACACATATTAGCCACTCAAGGCTATAACTCTGTTGACCTTTTGGTCAGTGTGTCTCAGTGGGACCCTCCAGTCCCAACTCTCGGTGGGCCCTCTGGCCCTAACTCCAAGGACCCAAAGATCCTAACTCTGAGAACTCTGAATCACATATCACAATAAATCTCAACACATGAACAACATACAAATACACTGGCACATAATTCTAGAAATACCACATATAACATATATTAGCCACTCGAGGCTATAACTCTATGGGCCCTTGGGCCCTAACTCTGCGGACCCTCTGGTCCTAGCTCTGTGGACCTTCCGGTCCTAACTCTGATATACACATAGCATAAATCACATAGAAATAATGCAGTGCCACACATCACATAGATAGCATATAATATCTTTATCACATAACTCTATTACCACTCTAGGTAAAGTATAGTGAGAAGACTCACCTGCTACTGCCGTCTGAAGAACAGTCCACGCTGCTCCGACCAGCGTCATGAACTCCACCACTGAATCACCGAAACCAATAACAACCAAAATACTCCTGGAAGTCAACTGGTCAACTCTTGGTCAAAGTCAAAGTCCTCAGTCAAAGTCAACCCTCCTGGTTGACCCTACTCGCTGAGTCAACCCGTCGACTCGTCGAGTCCCCATGCTCAGAACTTCCCCAAACCGCGACTCAACTCGTCGAGTCACCCCGAGACTCGCCGAGTCCCACAACTCTGAGTCCCCTCGCACTCAACTCACCGAGTCCTCCCTTGACTCACCGATTCACGGCTCAACCAGAAGAAGGTTAGGACCTCACGACGAGACTCGCCGAGTCCAAGAACAGACTCGCTGAGTCCAAGGCTATCTTCAACCAACTCGCCGAGTACACCTTTGTGACTCGCTGAGTACCTCTAGATCTTAATCCATACAGAAGCTTTCCAGGCCATGCAAATGATCCAAACCATAGATCTACCCTTCTACAACCCATCCATCACGTAAAGTGGCAAACTTTACGTGAATCCAAAGAGATATAAGCATATAACACTCTAGGGTTAGGGTTTGGGACAAGATGGCTTCACCAATCACTCAAGAACAAGGACTTTAATGCACTCTAGACCTTCTCCATTCCAGATCTGAGGTAGCAACCTCAGATTTAACCTCCAACTCAAAACACCACATGCTATCTTTTCCAAAAACCTCAAAATGAAGAATAAAAGCCCAAGCAACGAAATAATACCTCAAAAGGAAACTCCAACAGAAGAGAAATCCGAATCCTAGCAAAGCCCCTTGCTCCAATCCTCTTAACTCTCTAAGATCTCTTCCAAAATATCTTCTCCAAGGTTCAAATGCTCTGAAACCACTCACAAACGCTCCCTAGGGTTTTCTGGACTTCAAGAGAGGGTAAAGAGGCTGGGGAGAGGGTATAATGTCCTTTATATAGGGCTCATCCTCTGAAATTAGGGTTTTCTCCACACAGCACCAACTCGCCGAGTCCAACCGTCGACTCGCCGAGTTGGCCACTTAACACGCGACCAGAATCGCAACCCTACTCGCCGAGTCCACCCATGGACTCGCCGAGTTGCTCTCTCACCTTTACACTTTGAACCCTAAATTTGCACTCTTGAACTCGGGATGTTACAATTCTCCCCCACTTAAGTTAGGCTTCGTCCTCGAAGCCTGCGGCACACAACTCCAGAACTAATCTCGCAATGCACCTCCTGGCATTAACCAGAACAGGTTCGTTCAAACATTGTTACCAAACCCCTATAAGGTCTGAATCCTTCTCACAAAGTCGCGAGAATCGAATCAAGCCGACCATCGACTTCTTTCTCTGATTACAACCCTTATTAGCCAAATGATCACTCGATGATACTTTCATCACTCCAAATCTCAAAAATCATTAAGCCCTTACCAAGCTAGATATCACCCTGAACCACCGGATCCTGACTCGGTGCCGACTGTTGGGACTTATCCCGCTTCCTTTCGGAATCTAACTCTTTTCCTTCCGTGCTGACAGGATGACACACCTTGCAGCCCTTGAGCAACTCCCATGAGCTCTCCATCGAAATCGCATACACATGTTGAGCTTGCTCTACATCCTCGGTTTGGAAAAACCCGACACACTGACGATACCGTCAGACATCCCCAGGAAGAATTACCACTATAAACATAACCTCCAGATCACAACCATACTTAAATCCAAGGATCTATTCTTGCATCTCCTTCCGAACTTCTCTGGTTCTAAACCACCGGAGATTCTTCCGCAACCTCAATAGACACCCAACCCGGAAGTGCTTCCATACCACTAGCACAGACATAGTGTTCAACCACCATACTCCAAATCATCCATTCTCACTATTGCTTTCACTTCCATGAACCAACACTCCCTCCCGGGGTTACATACCTTTCTCTTTCCTTACCAAAGGAAATCCACTTGTCAACCTTGCCACTACTCCATGACAAACTCTAGCTCATTTCTCATATGCCACTTCGATACTGAGTACTAGTTCAGCTTTTGACTCCACAACTGAACCCCCAAAGATCACTTATAATGTGATCCAAAATATCTCACTAGCTTCCTCCCCGTGACCACAATCCCGGCCCAGTGACTCACAAGTCACGAAATTATCTTTTCCTCATACGAAAAATACAATCCGACCGAGGATCGACTCAACTCTGACCCCCAGTTCTGCCCTTGGTTCAACCATCAGGCTCCAAAACTCTATACTAAGGATGCTCAAGCCTACAACTCTTCTGCATCAAACACTGATAGGGGAACACCCCAACATCACACTCTCTTGCCATCTAGTGAGTATTACGGCTCCCCGCAATAACACGACGGCCTCTGACTAGTGAGTACTACGGCTCCCCGTAGCACCACAACACCAACTATCAAGTGGGTACTATGGCTCCCCGTAGTACCACGACTTCCTCTCTCTGACTTGTGAATACTACGACTCCCCGTAGCATCACAACACCCTCTGACTAGTGAATACTACGGCTCCCCGTAGCTTCACCCCATACTCTCAACTCATCCCAACGCCACACTATGTCCACTCACTCATGCCCGTAGACTATCATAGATAGCTACACACACTTGTCCCACATATGCATCACAGACTCTGGCGGCAACCACTATAACAAAATTACTTACCTCTGTGGAGATCCATCTTCTAAAGTAATCCCTCTTGCTGTCAATACTCGAAGGGCTCCCACTGGAACCGTAGATACATGATATACCACTGGTCGTCTCAAACTCAAGGCTCTAAATAACTCCGAAATCGGGACATTATTCCCGGTCACCACGGATCACCATTACGGACATCACGATATCCTGCCTCAAACACTGCTCTCCTACTCCCAGCACCATACAGATACAACAATTCATTTCCTCTGAACTCCATAAATAATTCTCCGTTACCCAATGTGCAACCTCAGTGTACCCAAACACTCAACTGGAAACAAAGAAAGCGCTAACGCTTCAGAATACGCTGGTGATCCTCCGAAACCCTTTTCCCCAACTGCTCAAAATCCACACAAGAAATACACACACCGACCCAGAAATTGGCCGCTCGATAATCCTCTATCCATCAAAAAAGGGATATATGCAATCCATACTTCGACCTAGAAGTTCTTAACTTCCCGTACCACCATTACGAGTCTTCCCCTTGAAACGGCCCTGGTCACCACCAGATTCCTGTATCCAACCCCTAACCTCTCTTGCACAATCTCTGGTTCCCTCAATAAAATACCCGGTTCTCCCCCACTTAGGGTTTGAACCAACACCAATTGATGCACAACCATCCCACAGACTGTTTCCACTAGCAATATCGCACATGCCCTCAGAAGGTGCCACACGTCGTCCAATGATCTCCCCCACTTAGAGATCAAGAAACTTCAAATACCCTAAATCTCCAAAGAAATCCTCAGGGATTCTCATCGCGACTGTCTCTAGCCATTCGAAGCCTCATACCATTCCAATACCGAATACCTCAACTGTCCAGTAAGATCACTGACTCTTAGACTGAAACCATAATTCAGCGTACTCCTTGCCCTCGACTACTCCACCCAAGTTCCATCAATTGAATCCTCACAAGAACTGGGACTCCACTCCCATACTCAACATCCCTCATAGACAGAAGAGTCGCCGCCCTGATATACTCAGCTGGATTGCCCACTGATACTGCTACCACATGCCCTACTATACTCAAATAGGGTGCAACGTGGTCCTTGACCACCTCAGTCCCAACCGACTACATGCTCACGATATATCCTTACCTCGCGGCAGACATGCTGCCTGATACACTGGAGGAAAATCGACATAAATGTCAATCCACAGGGTTTTACTCCTAAACCCCAAAACCGAAATCTCACACCTCTTACGTTTCTTACTAGAAACAGAAATAGCACCACTTAGATCACAAAAGGTGACATCTCTTCTATCGACTGGTTGCTCAACTCAGGCTGTAATCCTCTATAACTGCCATCTCTACTCCTTCCTGAGTCTTGCGACTCCAATTGGCATCTCATCAACAATCCCTCGGGGCTAACTCGATTTCCTCATTAAGGGATACTTCACTAAAACTCGTCCATCATGGACCTCTAGCCCCATAATCATTCACCTCCGATCTCGGTCTAACCAATCACCACGGGTAACTGGTAGAACCAATAACACTAACTTTCACGGGTCATGGTACTCGAACCACGAAATCACCTCTCAACCTGATACAAATCATGGTATTCAAACCATGGAATTGTTGGGTTTTGATCATTCTAACACTTCCTAAGTGTACATGCAACCCTAAATACCTTGGATCTATGTTTTCTCTATTATACATGCAAATAAGAACATCCAAGGTATTATCCTAATCTAGCATACAAAAACTATGAATGTAACAAGATAGAATACATACCTCTTGATGTAGCTTGATGTCTTCAAGCTTTAAGAGCTTAGCCCCAATAGTGTGGAAGCCTTAAGTGGAATCACAAATCACCAATACACCTTGGAATACTTTAGAGAATATGATTACTTGGTTCTCTCTAGTGAAATTGGCTAGCCCTTCTTTAGTGTATCCACACTAGTGCCAATTTCACCAACCAAGGACATCTTTATATAGTATGGAGGATTAGGGTTAAACCCTAATACCCATGACCTATCATTTCCTAGGATCCATGGGTTAAACACTCCATGGACTATCCATGAAAGCTTAGCCCAACCTAAATGAACTTGGCCCATTCCATATATATAAGAGTCCATATTTAATTAGTTCCTTTTGATCACTTAATTAATTATAAATCAATTCTTGGTCAATACTAATTAAATAATATGATTCCATAATAATATATTAGAACTTATAATATATTAATATTAATCATAAACATACTATTCTCAAAAGATTATCCATATAAATTGTATCGGTGAAGTGCAACCCAAATGGACCATGCCGGGTCGGGTCAAGTACATACCAAATAAAGTTATGGACTTAGACATTAATCCAACAGTCTCCCACTTGGATAAGTCTAAAACTATTATTGCGTATGACTTCAAACCTAACTGGCAATCATAGCTCTTAAAGCCGCTGTCGAACTCTGACCTTGTCGGTGAACTCTGACCTTTGTCAATGACTTGTCCATTAGATAAGGGATCATATATTCCTCCATTCTAGATATCATATGGACTGAGACATGGATTATAATCATTCTCTCTGTCCATTTGTTGTTTCCCGATTTGCGATTTATGACGACTGACTAATTGAACAAATCAAATCAGTCCTGGCCCGGCCGAGCACTTCCATTTGTCATCATTAAATCATCGAGGGGCCCACAGACTACGCTTTTATCCCGAAGGTAAAAGGAACGGATAAACTTCGACTCATATGGATTGTTCTACTACTTGTTGAATCATACACAAAGGCACGTTTTATAACACCGAGTTACCGTATGCGTTTTCGTGCAATCAATGTACTATCAACTCATAGTAACAACTCATATCTCTAGGTTTGAAGAATATAAGATATTATCGTCTCATGATCACTCGTGATAAAATCCATGAAGTGATTCCAATGAGTGCGGGTTGAATCCAATACTCAGAACTTATGAGCACTCATGAGTGTTGTAGCCCTTGTCCAACATCTTAGACCTCTACAAGCCAACCCATGACAGTCTTTAATTCATATCTACTTCCAACATATGACCGACTGTGGATGGTTTGAATAACTTAGTCATTCCGGAAGAATAACCCAGTTTATTCGGGAAGTCAAAACATGCAAAATGAAACACAATAATAATTGAATCCAATATGGTATCAACCCTTTGAACATAAATAAAACACCTTTTATTTATCACCATATGATTACACATTATTCATTGTATACTGTTTCAGCTATCAACTTTATTCTTGAATTTAAAACAATAGTTGTCCCATGCTCCAAGCATGTACACTATGTTTTCTTAAACACTAGTCATGCCATACACCAAGTATGCATACTATGTTTGTCTATGATCTTTACTTTGTGAACTAGATCAATTGAACATAACTTCAATGATTCTCTTTTCACACTCCCAAATCCTTACTGCAAATGCAAGAATTCCAAATTCATGCCATTTACTGAAATCTATTAGATTCTAAACTTATATGCATTGATCCTCTTGTAACGATTATGCACAAACTCACAAAGACTTGGCAACAATCATTACAGAGTATTCCAAAGGAGATCAACTCCTTGGAAATATCCTTCTTGCATTAAGTTTCCTTAATCTTACACAGATTGAAAAATCTAACTTTGAAACATTTCCAGATTCCATTTTGACTATCACTTCTGAACAAGAGTTTCCTCCTTACAAATTATGTCAATATGGTCCTTCCAGAATTATCACTACACTTCCAACTATCCTTGAGCAACCAATCTTTGGTAAACCTTAGATTGTTCTCGACAATTGTTTAATCCTTTTAGTCATATCCAGTTCTAAACCTTTTCCCTTCTTAATGCCCCAGGCATTTGGAAAATTTTAGAAAGGATGAATATAGCACATGTAATCGATCCTATATCCGAAGCATATGGGACACGATTCATGATGTCTCAAATAAAGACTAAATCAGTCTTTTGCTATAACATTTCCATTTCTATTTGCCAAGTTCTCATAATTCAGATTATGAAAAGGGATGCCGTAATCATAATCAAATTTTAGAACGCAAATAATGGACCCATATACAGAATTTCCTTATGTTGAGCCTTTCCAACATGAAATTCATATATATATCCTTGACTAAATGATTAAAACCTCATGATCTAAGCTTATAGATTTGAGATGAAGTATAATTTCCTCTCCCTTAATTATAGCAAAACAACTTTTTCCCAATTGAAACCTTTTGTTTTCTATAATTAACATTGCTAACTTGCAATACTTACCATAATTATCATGCTCCCACTAACATGATGATTGTTAGCATAACACTTATGCTCCCACTAGCTTTGACATGTTCTCAGAAATCACCTGGACTTCTAGAAATCAATACTTCATTAACTTTCTTACCAAAGTTCAGATTTCTAATGCTAGATTGTTTTGATAAAACTTTATCAAAATCATACACCTTCCCTTAGATAGCACACTTGTGTGTCTAAACAATTATGAAGAGGTACGCCGTAATCATAATGGTTAGACCTTTTTGCTATTTCTCACAAGTCCAGGTTAGTGTGCCGGTAAACCACACACGCTCCACTAACGACTTTGAGAATGCAAATGTCACAGTTGCTATCTAGCTAAAATCTACTTAGTGAAAGTGTTTCCTCACCATCATTTTCATGAATCGGAGAGAAACCTTATGACACTTAGATTTAATGGTGTATGTGTTCTTATCCATGTGAATTGTCAAAACCATAGTCACAAGGCAAGGATAATGACAAATCCAAACTCATATGGACTGAACTCAATCTTAATTTCTTGCCACCTGGCATCTCAAGGGCCTGCCATTGCTTCCAAGTTGTTGTGCAACAAATTGAGAACTCTAAGAACTCATATGCAAAGCCAACTTTAACTGGAATGGGCACAGAATATGTCAACATGATAGGTTATGAACCTCAAGTTGTGTGCTAGTGAAGAACTTTAGGTTTTATTCTTGATTAGTTCTTGAGACTTTCAAGACCTTTAAGACTCCCACTGTCCTCTTGACCTATAAGACTCCCTTGTCAAATATCCAAGAGATAGTGTGGATTCTAATCAAGACAAACACTTCACACAATTGGCCTAAGTTGATCTTTGTTTTATCCAAAACATCACAACTTACCAATTTCAAATGTACAAGAGTAGAAAACGTTTACTCTTACATTTGACAAGTGTTTTAAACCTTCTTTAAGACATGTCACTCAAGTTACAATCTTGGAGTATGACTCTAAGACTTGTATTGGAACGAAGTATGACTCATCTTCTTGATTTAACCACTTCAACAATTCAAGTTCCTCTTCTTAGTCATAAGAATGCACTAAGATTTTCCTTAGAGAACTAATTTTGATATGGTTTCTTAATCATTAAGATGATCACAAAAACTGATACTAAAGTACTCTCCCATCTTTTCAGATTTGAGAAACTATTATCCTTCTGCCTAAGTTGATTCTTCTTATTCGCTCTGCCTTACATTGAAACCTTTTCCAATGTCTCAGAATTACACTTAATCTTGTAAGTATAACCATATTTACTGAGCTTTAGTAAACTATGACGAATAGTCTTATCAATCTTTTGTGGTGGACTAAATCGGTGCACAAGACTATGTACTCGATCCCTTAGTCCATTACTTGACTCACACATCCATGTGAATAAGTAATTAGTCTTAATTTTCCAATGCTTGAAAGTTCTCATTCATCATGCTATACAACTTGCATGGTTTCAAGTTCCGGTCCAATTGAAACTTGGGTGATGAGAATCTTTCCTTATTTGGTAAATTCAGACATTACCACAAATGAAAGAATCAATTTCATATTTCCACTCTTGCTCTTAATGGAATCATATAAGCAACAATGTTTCCTCAAATGCCATTGTAAGGATATTTTAAAATAAATAAAATCAAAAATTTTCCTTTATTTTAAAACTTTGCGGAAAAAAACTTGTCCTTACAATTCATATGAAAACTTGTTGTTATCTATTCCTAAGAAATATCTCATAACTCCTAAGAAGTAGCTCAAGAATCCGATCTTCAAACTATGCGATAGAAATCCATCTATGCGATCAGATTCAGCATATTCCTTCTTTAAGTTTCTTCACTTTTCTTTGATTCTTAAAACATCACCATGTGACCCAGTCACATCATGTATCAAGAATCTCAGAATCGAAACTTAACAGAGTTAGATAGTGGACTTTACCTGAAGTAGAGTCAAACTTATTGACTTTAACATCCTTAGGTAAATCTGGCAGCTTCGCAACCAATGCCCCTTCCTTTGGCAATATAAACATATGGACCCTTTGATAAAGGTACACGGGACTATCACAGACTTAGCTTTTCTCTTTACCATTTGGTCAACCGAGTTGACTATGGCCGATCCCTTTCCACTGGGAAGAGAATGCTTTTCGGATTTCCTGTGTCACTATTGTCAATGTCCATCAAGTTTTAAGGAAGTTGATCTTAACAAATAGATAAGATCATAAGGGTCTTGTCATAGTCTGTTTCATAGGTGTCCCAAAGGAACTCACTATGTGACTTAGAAAGTGATTGAACCACCAACTTTCTCAAGACTTTGACACCCAACTCTCCCGGCTTGTCAATATGTGACTACATCTCCAAGATGTGACCACACTAGACCTTGCCTTGCCAATAGGGCTTGAGTGACCTTAAACTTTTCAAGAACTTGTGGGTTGGGGAGAATAATTGGATGAGGTGAAAGAAGTATGATATCCATGGGACATCATCTTCATTAGGAAACCTTGTTTCAAGAGATTTGGGAAGATCATAGGTGTCTAAACCAGACAACTTTTGGGAGATATTCAAGATAGTTGATTTAGAGTCCTTAATATGACACCCAATATGAAATATTAAGGCTAGGACCCAACAAACTATTTTATAACTTAGAAGAGGTATGCCGTAATCCAAGCTATAAAATATTTGAAGGTAGGTGAATGACGATTCACCAATTTCCACCAAGATAAACGAAATGTATTTATTAGGTTTTAATTGGTTTTGAAACTCCTAGATCTTTGAGATTCATTGAACTTTTCAAAGGCATGTTTCAATCTCGAGTGTGCCCTTCAGGTTTTGTGACTGGGATGCCGAGGATCACAAAACAAGGTGTGAAGTAACCATGCAAATCACTTGGTACCCTTAATAAATTACCCCTCAATCGATGTGCCGGTTAACCACACACGCTCCATCGATACTATGATAAATATTAAGTCACCCTTTACCTACCTTGTTAAGTCCAAGTTAGTGTGCCGGTTAACCACACACGCTCCACTAACGACTTAGACAAAGTGTAAAGTGTAATTTCATGGGTTAGCACCTTATTCACATTTTTCCTAAGTAACTAAGATTGGGTATTATTAAGAGTTTAGTTACTTAGTATTATCATTAATACTTTTAATGAAGGGAGAATTATAGTCTTGTCAAACCCGTTCGGCTAACGACCCTCCACCGGTCAAGCAAACGGTGGGTGAGAGTGGACACCCATTAAGTTGCCATTTTATAGGCGACAACCTTATACCCACCTTATAGACCGGCTTCGTGAATGAGGCGTACTAGCGGTAAGACTGACTTTACTCTTATACATATATATATATATATATATATATATATATATATATATATATATATATATATATATATATTATTAACTTATAATATTATAAAGTATAAGGGTTGAATTTTAACTTTTAAAATTCTAAGGGCTAACTTGGAATTAAAGTATTCATAAGTGAAAACTTTTCAAATTCCAAAACTTGAGGGCAAGTTTTGAAACTATTCAAAACTAATTAATTCCATAACTTATGTGTTTAAAGTAGTTTTAATCCAAAAACTCTTCAAGTTCCATAACTTGAGGACAAGTTATGGAATACTTTAAACTAATAAAAGAAGTAACTTTTTCTTTATTTTATAACTTATGGATTTAATTATGGTTACATATTTTTCTTTAATGAAGTGACTCTTGAACTTCCATAACTTGAGGACAAGTTTGGAGTCATAAAAAATTATTCAATGACACAAGACTCTTCATTTTGTAACCATTGCCAACTTTTATGAGTTTTATGAGTCTTAAATGTGACTTTTCATGTAACTTGAGGACAAGTTACACAAACACATTTATACTCAACTCTTAGATTAAAATGGATTGAAAACAACTATTTCAATTAACTTTTCTATTAATCTAAGCAACTCATAAGAACAAGATAATTCAAATCAAACTTTTTCATGTAATTAGTCTAAACCTTAAACTAATACAAAACATGAATCTATTGACAATTATCTTTGAAAATGGATTAGCATGAACATTACCACATCAAAAAACACGTTTATAAGTTCAAAAACAACTTAGGGTAATGTTCCTAGTCCATTTCTAGCCAAAAAAGTCGAGTTTATGCTGTCTGGGGGTCCAACTCGTCGAGTGCATGAACCAACTCGGCGAGTTGGATCGAATTGATCACATTTTAGGCATGGACTCGCCGAGTCCTCTAATGGACTCGCCGAGTCAGATGATCAGACAGCACCAAATTCGTTTTTTCCAGCTTCTATTGCAGGTATAACAAGAAAACAAGCCTAGGCTCTGATACCACTGTTGGGTTTTGAGCATTCTAACACTTCCTAAGTGTACATGCAACCCTAAATACCTTGGATCTATGTTTTCTCTATTATACATGCAAATAAGAACATCCAAGGTATTATCCTAATCTAGCATACAAAAACTATGAATGTAACAAGATAGAATACATACCTCTTGATGTAGCTTGATGTCTTCAAGCTTTAAGAGCTTAGCCCCAATAGTGTGGAAGCCTCAAGTGGAATCACAAATCACCAAGACACCTTGGAATACTTTAGAGAATATGATTACTTGGTTCTCTCTAGTGAAATTGGCTAGCCCTTCTTTAGTGTATCCACACTAGTGCCAATTTCACCAACCAAGGACATCTTTATATAGTATGGAGGATTAGGGTTAAACCCTAATACCCATGACCTATCATTTCCTAGGATCCATGGGTTAAACACTCCATGGACTATCCATGAAAGCTTAGCCCAACCTAAATGAACTTGGCCCATTCCATATATATAAGAGTCCATATTTAATTAGTTCCTTTTGATCACTTAATTAATTATAAATTAATTCTTGATCAATACTAATTAAATAATATGATTCCATAATAATATATTAGAACTTATAATATATTAATATTAATCATAAACATACTATTCTCAAAAGATTATCCATATAAATTGTATCGGTGAAGTGCAACCCAAATGGACCATGTCGGGTCAGGTCAAGTACATACCAAATAAAGTTATGGACTTAGACATTAATCCAACAGGAATCACCTCTCAAACAGCTACCAATCATGGAACCCGATCTATGACATTACTCCCCAATCTGCTCCGATGTATGATACTCGAACCATAACATCACTCCTCAGTCTGCCACTTAGAACCTTCAGAATACTCCATGTATCGAGTATGGGTCCTCTGCTTTCAGTAGTACGGGCCCATACTACCTGCCACATCTACCCATACTTTCCACAAGGACCATTCCAGAGTCCCTAAGTAGCTGCTCAACCTTTTCGCTCACTAATTCTGCCACACGTGCTTACTCCTCAGCGAAATGCTCTACTCTGCCAACGTACTCATCTGGCTAAGGTCACTCCCACTTCTCCGCCATCAGCTGCTGAAGAGCTCCCATCATATTCACTTGGTAGATGACTCCCATCATCGAGAGTTCCACAAAGCACGAAGCAAGCAGCATTCGGGCATCGAAGAATACATAGAACTCACCCCGGGTGATAACTCCGCCTGCTCTGCTCATTCTCAAAAGCACCACTGAACTTTGAAACTCTACCCCTCGCGGGTTCTAACTATTCTTTCGATAAGCACCACAATACTCATCTAGGCGTCTCTCCTAGGTTACTCCTCTACTCAAATCCCCTAAGAGGATTCCAACTGAATACTCTCACTCATACTCAAAAGCACAACACATATAACAGCAACTCCTAGGCTAAGGCATCACAAATCAGGCCACTCTAGTCCTAAGATATGAAATACCTAGCCTGCCTCTAGCATTGTGACAACCCAAAATTTTCCACTTCAATAGAAACCAAGTCTGTTGCTGCTAACTTTCAAACTTTTGGGATAAGTTTGAGCAATTCAGGATTTACACTTAAGGAAATATCAGGAGAGAGGTGGCACTTGGGTTTTGTGCAACTCCGTTATTCCAAAACTCTATGATATTAGAGTTCATTCCAGGAATAAAATATTTTCTGCCAAAAATCCCAGGACTATATATAGAATTCTGAACCAAATTATTCATTACTTACAATTCCAACTAGAGAAAAGCCAAATTCTCTCTCAAGGATCTTCGGACTTTTGTTCCGGAAAGTGAGTACTTCTATCTAGTGTTGTTTTAAAGCTTTATATATGCTTAATACACTAGAAATCATAGGAAAACACTAAGATTTGGGAGTTTACCGCCCAAGAACACCTTAGGGAGTAAACTCCATTTCAAGGGCCAAAGTGTGCCCAATGACCCCTAGACCTTGGAAACCAAACATGGGACAAACCTTGACATGTTTAGGCATCAAAAGCAATTAAAATCAAGGACCAAAAGTGAGTTCACGGCCAAGGAAGTTCTTGGGCCGTGAACTCCATTTTAGTGTGCCAAAATGCCCTAAATGCCTTCCATAGCCCAAGAGACAAGCATAGAACTTTACCTAGATGTGTTTAGGACCCAAAACAACGAAAATATCATCTTCCATAAGTGTTTACGGCCGTAAACACATGACCAAATGGTCTTTGGGCCGTAAACTCAAAATAGAGGTGTTTTGATGCCACAAACACTTCCAAGGGCTTAGGCATGAATTTAGAATGCTTCTTTATGACCATTAGGATCCTCATAAGAATATTTGGCCATGAGTTTACGGTTGTAAACTCATTTAGGCCGTAAACACCCCAAAAGTGCCAAAAGATGTGGTCTTTCTCATCCTAGGTTAAAGCGAATGTCCCTAAATCACCCCCTAGACTTCAAACTTGCACTAACCCATGAGTAACCATGAGTTTACGGCCGTATACTCCCTTGGGCCATGAACTCATGGTAGTAAACTCATTTAAGTGCCTTTAAACCCTCCTAGGTTGAATCACATGTGATTCCAACACTTGGTTAAGGTGTTTCCTAGTCCCGGAAGGTGTTTCCTTTCATATAGTTGTTTATAAACACTATATTCATGTCATTATGTGTCCTTAAATATCATTTAGGACTTATTGTGTCTCGGAACTTCATTCGTGGAACTTCTCATCCGTACGCCCATACCCGTTTGAATCACCCACATCAGGTGAGTTCATACCCCGTAATGAATCTTTTAACTATTTTAATCGTTTTAAGGGGGGGAATACAAGTTGAACACAATGATAATTGTGTAATTATTTGTTGTTAAACATTCTTTCAAAATGTTACTTATGATATTTATAAGTTGTTAAAACATTTCAAAACTCTTCTAAAGGTTATGTTACTTTATAGTTATACAAAACTCCATTTTTAAAGTATAAGCATAACTTTGTAGATAAATGAGTCTTTTCAGTATCAGTCCAATTAGAACATTAGTAAACTATTATATGTATAGTTTAGGAGAATGCTATTCATTACTTCTAGTACAATGGAGCACACACAGAACAGAACAGAACATAACAGAACAGAACAGAACAAACAGTAAAGAGAATCAAACAATACTAGAACAGAACATAACAAACAAGTAAATTTGCTATAGCATGACAACACGCAGACAAGATCTAACTTTAATGTGAATTACACGGCTTGCATGGATTTGCTCGGGTCGCGTTTGGTTCGCTCAATCTCCATACATGAGAGCGGGTTAGTAGGGGTTCTAGCTTTCACATTATGACCGTAATAAAACACACATATGTTTTTAGGTTGATAGTACCTCCGTATGTCATTATAAACGACATCAGGGTACTCATTTCTCCCATTACTTTCATAAAAGTGTCGGTAACACTTGAAGGTTGATCTATTCTCTAATCGAGATAGGTTATAAACTAGGGAGAATGTACTTTTCAGTTGACAAAGGAACAGTAGAGTCTTGGTAGAAGACTGCTTTCATAACAGTAGAGTCTTGGTAGAAGACTGCTTTCAAACAGCCGAGTCTTGGTAGAAGGCTACTTTTAAAGGTTAGGACCATAATGCTAATCTCATGATTCCTTAATGTATACACTATAGGATACATATATGCTAATAGATTCCGACAGCTAATAGGATGTGTGTTCTCCGCCTCATTGCCTGTTCTCGTTGGATTGGGGTCTTGAACTGAGTTCCCACAATCTATTATCTACCCGAATCTATATATATTTATGCTTAGTATACATTAAGTCATCATAAGGGTACCAAGTATGGATCAGGTTATAATACAGAGTCAAAGCACAATTTTTCTAGTACAGAACTTACTTATCAAAGTCAGTGTTTTTGATAGACAAAACTAGTGATTTCCCAGTTAAGGGCTTAATCCATTTTATTAAGCCAGTACAGTTTTAAAGACTTTAAGTGGGTTAACTCTATAATACCTTAGTTTATACACCATGTTTATATATAAGACTAATATCCGACAGCTAATAGGATGTGTGTTCTTCGCTGTATGTCCTGTTCCCGTTGGATGTGGGTTTACACCGAGGTCACCCAATCTATTATCTACCCGATACCAAATTATATATAGCAGTATAAACAAAGCTATTATAAAAGCAATCACCATAGTCAATGTTTAATTATAAGAAATATAGGTTTTCTTAAGAGGAACTCTCCATTAGACATAAAGGAACCATTACAAATAACTCCATGAGTAACAAGTGAATACACCATGGTTACATATGACAACGATCTAACAACCAATGGAATGTGTGCTATCCGCCTTACTCACTGTACCCCGTTGGGTTGTAAGTTGAGGGCAGATGCGCACAATCGATTGTTTGTTTACTCCAAGTATATATAACTTGTACCCACTTAGTACGCATAGAAAGGCTTGTAGTGTCATTTTACTTAACTTCTATTAAAGTAGGAAATATAGGATTTTCTAGAGGAACAGGCGATCATTTCAAAACAGAACTTACAGCTTACAGTACTTTACATATACATTTTCAACCACGTTTTTACAGCTTACTCACATCACTAAAATCTTATGAACTCACCAGCTTAATTGCTGATCAACTCTTTCAAATAACTTGTATTCTCAGGAGACTATTAGACAGGTGCTCGTGCTGGGACTTCAGAAGATGGAGCATTATAGCTTCAAGTCTTGTTTTGTTATTTCTTTATGACTTCTATGTTTTGTGAACACATACATTGTAAACACTTTCTTTCTATATGAAATGGTTGTTCATTACTTGCTTACCATATACATATCTCGTGATACTTGACATGACGTCCTCCACCCCCAAACGTTTCCGCCGTTCCGGTTTTGGGGTGTGACAAGCATGCATAATATATCATAAAATGTATCATAAATATCTCATAACACAAAAGCAAGGGTATTTTGGGAAATCACCGTTCGGGCTCTGGCTGATTGTACACACTGCTCTTTCTCGCTTTCTCTTTGAACTCTTATTCACTTTTAGAATTTTATTTCTTTGAAAATTTTTCTTACTTCCTCAGTTTGAGTTCAGATTTACCCGAAGGTGCATCTGAATCCCTCAATAAAAGGCTCTGGTACCAAATTGTAACGCCGAAATTTTTCAAAACAAAATTTTCATTTAAAATTACTTTTCTCCTTAACACTTTTCATAAAAATCCCATTTTGTTTAAATTACAATACATGACTCTTTTGTTCAATCAATTAATAAACCAGGATATTCAAAACAACCGCTTCCTCTAGTGTGTACAATCAAGCCGGTGCCGTCCCATGATCCGGAGAAAACCTGAAACACATAACACAAAACACTGTAAGCATGAAGCTTAGTGAGTTCCCCAAAATACCACTCTAACACATATTAGCAAATCAAGGCTATAACTCTGTTGACCTTCTGGTCAGTGTGTCTCATTGGGACCCTCCAGTCCCAACTCTCGGTGGGCCCGCTGGCCAAAACTCCATGGACCCAAAGGTCCTAACTCTGAGGACTCTGAATCACATATCACAATAAATCTCAACACATGAACAACATACAAATACACTGGCACATAATTCTAGAAATACCACATATAACATATACTAGCCACTCGAGGCTATAACTCTATCGGCCCTTGGGCCCTAACTCTGCGGACCCTCTGGTCCTAGCTCTGTGGACCTTCCGATCCTAACTCTGATATACACATAGCATAAATCACATAGAAATAATGCAGTGCCACACATCACATAGATAGCATATAATATCTTTATCACATAACTCTATTACCACTCTAGGTAAAGTATAGTGAGAAGACTCACCTGGTACTGCCGTCTGAAGAACAGTCCACGCTGCTCCGACCAGCGTCATGAACTCCACCAATGAATCACCGAAACCAATAATCACCAATAACAACCATAATACTCCTGGAAGTCAACTGGTCAACTCTTGGTCAAAGTCAAAGTCCTCAGTCAAAGTCAACCCTCCTGGTTGACCCTACTCGCTGAGTCAACCCGTCGACTCGTCGAGTCCCCATGCTCAGAACTTCCCCAAACCGCGACTCAACTCGTCGAGTCACCCCGAGACTCGCCGAGTCCCACAACTCTGAGTCCCCTCGCACTCAACTCACCGAGTCCTCCCTTGACTCACCGATTCATGACTCAACCAGAAGAAGGTTAGGACCTCACGACGAGACTCGCCGAGTCCAAGAACAGACTCGCTGAGTCCAAGGCTATCTTCAACCAACTCGCCGAGTTCCTGCCCATCTTCAAGCAACTCGCCGAGTACACCTTTGTGACTCGCTAAGCACCTCTAGATCTTAATCCATACAGAAGCTTTCCAGGCCATGCAAATGATCCAAACCATAGATCTACCCTTCTACAACCAATCCATCACGTAAAGTGGCAAACTTTACGTGAATCCAAAGAGATATAAGCATATAACACTCTAGGGTTAGGGTTTGGGACAAGATGGCTTCACCAATCACTCAAGAACAGGGACTTTAATGCACTCTAGACCTTCTCCATTCCAGATCTGAGGTAGCAACCTCAGATCTAACCTCCAACTCAAAACACCACATGCTATCTTTTCCAAAAACCTCAAAATGAAGAATAAAAGCCCAAGCAACGAAATAATACCTCAAAAGGAAACTCCAACAGAAGAGAAATCCGAATCCTAGCAAAGCCCCTTGCTCCAAGCCTCTTAACTCTCTAAGATCTCTTCCAAAATCTCTTCTCCAAGGTTCAAATGCTCTGAAACCACTCACAAACGCTCCCTAGGGTTTTCTGGACTTCAAGAGAGGGTAAAGAGGCTGGGGAGAGGGTATAATGTCCTTCATATAGGGCTCAACCTCTGAAATTAGGGTTTTCTCCACACAACACCAACTCGCCGAGTCCAGCCGCCGACTCGCCGAGTTGGCCACTTAACACGCGGCCAGAATCGCGACCCAACTCGCCGAGTCCACCCAGGACTCGCCGAGTTGCTCTTTCACCTTTACACTTTGAACCCTGAATTTGCACTCTTGAACTTGGGATGTTACAATTCTCCCCCACTTAAGTTAGGCTTCGTCCTCGAAGCCTGTGGCACACAACTCCAGAACTACTTTCGCAATGCACCTCCTAGCATTAACCAGACCAGGTTCCTTCAAACATTGTTACCAAACCCCTATAAGGTCTGAATCCTTCTCACAAAGTCGCGAGAATCGAATCAAGCCGACCATCGACTTCTTTCTCTGATTACAACCCTTATTAGCCAAATGATCACTCGATGATACTTTCATCACTCCAAATCACAAAAATCATTAAGCCCTTACCAAGCTAGATATCACCCTGAACCACCGGATCCTGACTCGGTGCCGACTGCTGGGACTTATCCCGCTTCCTTTCGGAATCTAACTCTTTTCCTTCCGTGCTGACAGGATGACACACCTTGCAGCCCTTGAGCAACTCCCATGAGCTCTCCATCGAAATCGCATACACATGTTGAGCTTGCTCTACATCCTTGGTTTGGAAAAACCCGACACACTGACGATACCGTCAAACATCCCCAGGATGAATTACCACTATAAACATAACCTCCAGATCACAACCATACTTAAATCCAAGGCTCTATTCTTGCATCTCCTTCCGAACTCCTCTGGTTCTAAACCACCGGAGATTCTTCCGCAACCTCAATAGACACCCAACCCGGAGGTGCTTCCATACCACTAGCACAGACACAGTGTTCAACCACCATACTCCAAATCATCCATTCTCACTATTTCTTTCACTTCCGTGAACCAACACTCCCTCCCGGGGTTACATACCTTTCTCTTTCCTAACCCAAGGAAATCCACTTGTCAACCTTGCCACTACTCCATGACAAACTCTAGCTCATTTCTCATATCCCACTTCGATACTGAGTACCAATTCAGCTTTTGACTCTACAGCTGAACCCCCAAGGATCACCTATAACGTGATCCAAAATATCTCACTAGCTTCCTCCCCGTGACCACAATCCCAGCCCAGTGACTCACAAGTCACGAAATTCTCTTTTCCTCATACGAAAAATACAATCCGACCGAGGATCGACTCAACTCTGACCCTCAGTTCTGCCCTTGGTTCAACCATCAGGCTCCAAAACTCTATACTAAGGCTGCTCAAGCCTACAACTCTTCTGCATCAAACACTGATAGGGGAACACCCCAACATCACACTCTCTTGCTGTCTAGTGAGTATTACGGCTCCCCGCAATAACACGACGGCCTCTGACTAGTGAGTACTACGGCTCCCCGTAGCACCACAACACCAACTGTCAAGTGGGTACTATGGCTCCCCGTAGTACCATGACTCCCTCTCTCTGACTTGTGAATACTACGACTCCCCGTAGCATCACAACACCCTCTGACTAGTGAATACTACGGCTCCCCGTAGCTTCACCCCATACTCTCAACTCATCCCAACGCCACACTATGTCCACTCACTTATGCCCGTAGACTATCATAGATAGCTACACACACTTGTCCCACATATGCATCACAGACTCTGGCGGCAACCACTATAACAAAATTACTTACCTCTGTAGAGATCCATCTTCTAAAGTAATCCCTCTTGCTGTCAATACTCGAAGGGCTCCCACTGGAACCGTAGATACATGATATACCACCGGTCGTCTCAAACTCAAGGCTCTAAATAACTCCGAAATCGGGACATTATTCCCGGTCACCACGGATCACCATTACGGACATCACGATATCCTGCCTCAAACACTGCTCTCCTACTCCCAGCACCATACAGATACAACAATTCATTTCCTCTGAACTCCATAAATAATTCTCCGTTACCCAATGTGCAACCTCAGTGTACCCAAACACTCAACTGGAAACAAAGAAAGCGCTAACGCTTCAGAATACGCTGGTGATCCTCCGAAACCCTTTTCCCCAACTGCTCAAAATCCACACAAGAAATACACACACCGACCCAGAAATTGGCCGCTCGATAATCCTCTATCCATCAAAAAAGGGATATATGCAATCCATACTTCGACCTAGAAGTTCTTAACTTCCCGTACCACCATTACGAGTCTTCCCCTTGAAACGGCCCTGGTCACCACCAGATTCCTGTATCCAACCCCTAACCTCTCTTGCACAATCTCTGGTTCCCTCAATAAAATACCCGGTTCTCCCCCACTTAGGGTTTGAACCAACACCAATTGATGCACAACCATCCCACAGACTGTTTCCACTAGCAATATCGCACCTGCCCTCGGAAGGTGCCACACGTCGTCCAATGATCTCCCCCACTTAGAGATCAAGAAACTTCAAATACCCTAAATCTCCAAAGAAATCCTCAGGGATTCTCATCGCGACTGTCTCTAGCCATTCGAAGCCTCATACCATTCCAATACCGAATACCTCAACTGTCCAATAAGATCACTGACTCTTAGACTGAAACCATAATTCAGCGTACTCCTCGCCCTCGACTACTCCACCCAAGTTCCATCACTTGAATCCTCACAAGAACTGGGACTCCACTCCCATACTCAACATCCCTCATAGACAGAAGAGTCGCCGCCCTGATATACTCAACTGGATTGCCCACTGATACTTCTACCACATGCCCTACTATACTCAAATAGGGTGCAACGTAGTCCTTGACCACCTCAGTCCCAACCGACTACATGCTCACGATATATCCTTACCTCGCGGAAGACATGCTGCCTGATACACTGGAGGAAAATTGACATAAATCTCAATCCACAGGGTTTTACTCCTAAACCCCAAAACCGAAATCTCACACCTCTTACGTTTCTTACTAGAAACAGAAATAGCACCACTTAGATCACAGAAGGTGACATCTCTTCTATCGGCTGGTTGCTCAACTCAGGCTGTAATCCTCTATAACCGCCTATACTCCTTCCTGAGTCTTGCGACTCCAATTGGCATCTCATCAACAATCCCTCGGGGCTAACTCGATTTCCTCATTAAGGGATACTTCACTAAAACTCGTCCATCATGGACCTCTAGCCCCATAATATTTCACCTCCGATCTCGGTCTAACCAATCACCACGGGTAACTGGTAGAACCAATAAGACTAACTGTCACGGGTCATGGTACTCGAACCACGACATCACCTCTCGACCTGATACAAATCATGGTATTCAAACCATGGAATCACCTCTCAAACAGCTACCAATCATGGAACCCGATCTATGACATTACTCCCCAATCTGCTCCGATGTATGATACTCGAACCATAACATCACTCCTCAAGTACCTGCAGAGGACTAAGGACTAGGTCCTTACCCTCGGTGGGAGTGATGACTAGAGAGTTGTAGGTTATAGTGATGCTAGCTTCCAGACTGATAAGGATAATTTCCGTTCTCAGTCAGGCTGGGTCTTTACCTTAAACGGAGGAGCAATTACTTGGAAAAGTTCCAAGCAGGAGACAGTGGCTGACTCAACTTGCGAATCAGAGTATGTAGCAGCAAGCGAGGCTGCAAAGGAGGCTATATGGCTAAAGAAATTCATTGGAGACCTTGGAGTTGTACCAGCTATAAAGGAGCCAATGGAAATTTTCTGTGATAGTGAAAGTGCAGTTGCCTTAGCAAAAGAACCAAGGGATCATGGGAGATCCAGACACATCGACATAAAATACCATTTCATCAGACATCGAATAGAAGAAGGACTCCTCGTGGCAAAGAGGGTATCATTGGATGAAAACCCAACAGATCCCCTCACGAAGGGACTGGGTAGGGTTAAGCATCTCCAGCACGCAAGGCGCATAGGGCTGAAGGATGATACTAGTTTTAGTAGTTAGATAGCTTTGAAATTTGTAAAGTGTAATTGACATTTGATGATGAATAAAAGTTGTGTTTATTTATGAGTAAAGTGTTGCTATATTTTATCAATCATTTACTATATTTCTTTTGCATTTTGTGACTTCCAGAATAATTATGTTTGGTATATCATATTATTTGAATTCTCCACAGTCGGTCATATTTTGGAAGTAGGTATGAATCAAGACTGTCATGAGTTGGTTGCAGAGGTCTAAGTTGTTGGACATGGCTACAACACTCATGAGTGCTCATAAGTTCTGAGTATTGGATTCAACCCATGCTCAATGGTATCACTTCATGGAATTTATCTCGAGTGATCGTGAACTTGTAACATCATATAAGTCTTCAAACCTAGAGATATGACTTGTTGCCTATGAGTTGGTTATACATTGATTGTACGAAACCGCATTGGTAACTCGATGTCACACCCCAAAACCATGAACGGTGGAAACGTTTTGGGGCAGAGGACGTCATGTACAGTATCACAACAACTAAAAGTAGTAAACAAGCAACAACATCATCCATTGCATTAATAAAATAATTTTAATACAAGTGTGATCTGTCAAAATATAATAAACACTAAAGTATAAATCAAAACGAAAGATGAGTCTTGAACGAGCTCCATCTTCTCTAAACCTTACATTTGTACCTCTCTATCGTTGACCTGAGGATACAAGTTATTTTGAAAGAGAGTATCAGCTTTAAAGCTGGTGAGATCATAAGTATTTTAGTGTCTTAATTTGTAATAATGTATTTGTATGTATATGAACTGTAAGTATGAAAATGTTTTGGACATCCTAGAAAACCATATGTTTCCTACTAAACGTATCCTTCTACCAAGGCATCTAGTGTCCGTGTGTGTGACTCTTGTAAGAGTGTGTATTTTCCCAAATCTTACAATCATTAACCAAAAATATAGCTTCTACATTACCGTGCATCATGTGAATGTTCACGAAGTGAATGTAATGGAAAAATGGAATAGTACTATGGTGTAGTATCGAATAACTACCACCATACTAACTACCTTAAGTCTATTATAATCTTGTAAGTATTGTAGTATTTGCAATAAGTGACTACTTCTGTACTAATATTATTATTATAAGAAATCGTATCCTTTGGTACTAGGATACTCAAATATAATTCACCTCATCGGTTATGTGAATGAGTCACAAGATAGAGGTAATAATATAAATAACCTAAGTGTTACCCTTTGGTACTAGGGTAACTAACTGTGTCAACTGGAGACATCTGTAGATGTATATTTACCTTTGTTGCTAACAGCTGGGTATAGGAATAGTTAGCCCCTTAAAGTATACCTGTAATGGTATCAACCGTTGACATCCGTGGATGTGCTTTTACCTCTGTAGCTAACAGAGATTCTAGGAATGGTTAATCCCGCAACGTATCCTTTGGTACTAGGATATTAAATCCTATCTATCTCGTCGATTATGTGATTGTATCACAAGGTAAAGATAAGAATGAGGATTATATAACATAATCTATACATATATAATGTAATATTAACTCATCATATATTATCATGTAAACGTATTCCTGTAAGTGTACTCATGTAAATGTACTGTGTGTACTAGCTGTAACATGTGTTCTCTCTCTATCTAGCAAGTATAGTAATGCACTGTGTGTACTAGCTGTAATGTATGTTCTCTCTCTATCTAGCAAGTATTGACTCATGAATGAACTGACTCATTGTATGATATCGCGTTCTAGTAATAGTTCTAGTATCTTCCTAAACTACCCATATGGTAGCTTACTAGTAATGTAACTGGTACGTATGAACATGGAAGTATACCCTTGCTACCCAATGGTACTGAATGAACTGGAAGAACCTTTATGAATATATATGTACACATGATATATAACTAATATTTAAATGACCTTCGGACGGGTACCCGATATCCCACCAGACCACATCTCAAGCACGAAAAGGAAATAGGGTGGGCAGGAATTCCTAAGCCTTTTAAACATTTCTTATACAACTATACATACGTAGACATGAAATTGATAATATGAAAGCATAAAATAAGTTTTGTAAAACCTTTGAACATGATTACTATCTAAGAAAAGGTCGACATGATGTCAACCTATAAAACGGGTTGAAAGCATGTGTTTGATAAAACAATTTAAGTATAAAGAAACATTTGTTTGAAACACAATTGTAAATGAGTTTGAAATGAATCATACAGTGTAAAATGAACAGTTTAATAAGGAGTTTTAAACATATAAAATGTTTATGAAAATCATTTGAAGGAAACTGTTTGGTAAAACGGCTAATGAGTAGCAAATCATTTGAATGCTGCTTATTAATCACATGTGATTGATATAATAACTAGCATGATTCGACTTGTATCCCCCCATAAAACATTTAAAAACATTGATTAAGGGGTATGAACTCACCTGTTGTGAGTGGTACGGATGAACTGAAGATGTAGGATTGCTAGGTGTCAAGTGAAGTCTTGAACACGCTCTATGATCCTAGTTAACATATAATATCACATATATATGTATCAAATTAGTCTATAAACAAGTCAAGACAGCCTAGGACATGCTAAACACCTTTATCAAGTGTTA
This sequence comes from Lactuca sativa, assembly GCF_002870075.4. Taxonomy (NCBI): domain Eukaryota; kingdom Viridiplantae; phylum Streptophyta; class Magnoliopsida; order Asterales; family Asteraceae; genus Lactuca; species Lactuca sativa. Next base: position 172,020,825 of record NC_056629.2, on the reverse strand, counting down.
TTAGCCTCTAAGATTGCATCTAAGTGTTGTAGGGAAAAGCTATTGTGTGTAGGGTTCAAGGAAAACTCCATAATGGAGTTCACGGCCCTAATGTCACTAACAAATGAGTTTACGATCGTAAACTCAAGAGTTTACGGCCGTAAGCTCATACTTACATGACCAATTGATGTTTGAGGCTCTATAAGACCCTAAGAAGCATTTCTACTTAATGGCATGGTCTTCGGAAGAGTTTAGGGCATCATCTAACTCCTTTTTAGGAGTTCACGGCCCTGGGACCAAACCCCTTGGAGATTATGGCCGTAATCTCCATTGGAAGGGTGTTTTTGGTGATTTCAAGTCCCTAATTTAACTAAGAACAAATCTAGGCTAGTGTCCAAGGCTTTAGAAGAATTTAAAGCACACATTGGCCCCTTTGTTTGGAGTTCACGACCCTGGAACTTCTTGGGCCGTGAACACCTTACTCTTGGTGTTCTAGGGGTGTTTTCTAGTCCTAAACACATTAGGGTACAAGTCTAACCTAGTTTCATTGCAATAGGAAGGGACTAGGGCATCATTTGACCCCTAAAGAAGGGTTTACGGTCCAAGATGTTCTTGGGCCATAAACTCTTTAATCTTGATGTTTTCCTATGATTTCTAGTGTATTAAGCACATAAGAAGCTTTACAATACCACTAGATAGATGTACTCACTTTCCGGGACGAAAGTCCGAAGATCCTTGAGAGAGAAGTCGACTTTTCTCTAGTTGGAAATGTAACTAATGAATAAATATGGCTCAGAATCCTATATATACTCCTGGGATTTTGGGCAGAAAATATTTTATTCACGCAGTGAACTCTAATATCATAGAGTTTTGAAATAACAGGGTTGCACAAAACCCTAGTGCATCCTCTCTATCCCTTTAAGAGTAACTCCAGAAATACTCAAACTTATACCAAAAGTCTGAAAATTTACTGCAACTGATCTAACTTCTATTGACTTGATATTGTTGTACCGAATGGAAATTTCGGGCTGTCACACTCGATGTTATAAAACGTGCTTTTGTGTGTGGTTCAACAAGTAGTAGAACAAACATATGTCGAAGTTTATTTGTTCCTTCTTGGATTAGAAGCGATATCTGGGCCCCTCGATGATTTTTTTTGACCTATGTACCAGGCCCAGTCAGAAATAAATTGATGTGTTCAATTAAGTTATTTGTCAAACAAATCGGAAATCGAGAAACAAACTGTTGGATAATAAGTAAGACATTGTTCCATGTATTTGTCCGGCTAATATCTAGAACAGAGGATTATATGATCACTTATCTTAAATGGCGTATCATCATCATCATCTCAGTTCCGAGAGACCTTGAAAGAGCTACGATTGGTGATCGGTTCCTAAAGTCATACTTGCAGTTATAGTTATTAGACTTATCCAAGTGAGAGACTGTTATATAAGGTGTCTAAGTCCATAACTATTTCTGGTATGTACTTGACCCGGTTTGGCATGGTCAATTTGGGTTGTATGACATCATGCATTTGGATAGAATAAAATGAGAGAAATAACACTTAAGGTTTATTAATATATTATAAGTTCTAATATATTAATAGTATTATTTAATTAGTATTGATCAAAAATCAATTTGGAATTAATTAAGTGATCAAAAGAAGACTAATTAAATATATGGGTTGATTGTGTAAATCACTCATACTTGTATAGTGGGCTAAAGCTCCATGGATTATTAAGTTGGGCTAAAACCCATAGGATGCTCCATGGATGCTCCATGGATGCTCCATGGTGGTTATATAACCCATGGGTCATGGAAATGAACGGTCATGACAATTAGGGTTTACATGGTTTAGCCCTAATTGTAACACACTATATAAGCTTCATGTTACACTCCAAAATCGACACCTAAGAGAATAAAAGAGGGCAAGTCGATTTCTAAGTGTTCTACATATCTCTTAAGTTTATTCCAAGTGCATTTGGTGTTGTGTGAGACATTTGAGGCATCACACTTGGGGTGCTAGGCTCACAAGGTTTCAAGGAATCCAAATCACTTCAAGGTATGTATTTCTAGCAAACTTTTATGATTAAAGTTCCCCATGTATGCTAGATAGGCTTAAGAACCTTGGAAATCAAATTTTGCATGTATTTTAGACAAACATAGATCCAAGGTTTCTAGGGTTGCATGTACACCTTAGGAGTGTTAGAATGCTCAAAACCCTACAATTCTCTCCTCTCTCCTCTCATCTTATTGCATTAGGTGTTTGTGAACTATTAGAGGTGCAACATTTGGGTCACTAAGCTTTCAAGTGTCAAGGATCTTCAAGATTGTCTTGTTATTGCTACATAACAAGTAAGGTAATATTGTAACCCTAATTTTATATAATTTTCGAAAATGTATGCTAGTTTTACTATTATTGCTTTGGTATTCAACTTGCATGTTCAATTAGTGACAAACTTAGATCCAAAGCAATTAGGGTTGCATGATCACATAGGAATGTAGATATGCACAAAACCCATCAAAATTATCATCGATTTCTACAAAAACTATATATTTTAGATTCACATAACACAAAATTTGCTTACATTTGAACTCAAAAATGATAGATCACTGCCGATTTGTAATGCTCTATATCAAAACAGTTTTTTTTTTCAGTTACGATTCTAACAGAATCATTTATGAATCTGACATGATTAAATCTAATTTATTGTGTAAACTTTGATTTAAATCTCGATTCGTCGATATTTATATACATTACCATTGAAATGACATGATCTATAACAACATTTGTTCATATATGGAACTGTTTTATCATTAGGTTACAAATCGGATTTTTATTCATAAAAAACTTTAGATCATTGTTTAATGTACAAAAAACATTTGTTTTCAATTTTTTATTGACAATATGATGAGTGATATCAAAATTTACTAATACAAAAGGCTAATCAAATATAAACAATATATATAATTGCACTTAACTACTTGTAAAGGTAAATATGGCAATTTATTAAGAGACATAAATAAAAATTTACCTACATTTTAGGTAACTAAGTCAAACTTAATTAATGAAAATCAAATTAAAAAATTTAACACAAATTAGAATATAATATGTCAATGAGAATCATATGTTTCCTGGAGAATAATTTGAATTTTTTAAAACAAATAATAATATGATATTCTCGAAGAATATATTGTTCTATCTTAGATCTTGATTTTTAAGGAGTAACTTTTAAGAATCAATTTAATTTAACAACAAATCAAATATTCTTGTAGAATTTAAGGTTAAGAATCCGTTTAACTTAAGAACAAATAAAAATTTCTTGCAGGATTTAGGCATAAGAAATGGTTTAACACATTTAATTCTTTACAAACCTAAAGAATTCTTGAAGAATTTGAATTGTTATAATTCTATAGCACAATTTTTTTATACAACGTTAGCAATTCTTGAAAAATATAGTGTTCTAGTTTTATAACATCATAACTTATTTTATACAACTAAAGAATTCTTAAAAAAATCAAGTATTCTTGAAAAATACAAATATTTAAAACATTTTTGTGTTTTACTTTCTCCGATGGATATATTCTTATAGAATTTGTTAACATTTTTATGAGATTAAACTTGAAATACAATTTGAAACTGATATACATCAAAAATGTAAAATTATTAAAATAAATCTTCAATAATTCTTTAAGAATAAGTTATAATACATTTTATAAGGATGACATTCTCTGAGAATGTCTTCCGTAATATTGAATTCTAGTGTTTTTTCTTTGCACTACATTCGCGAAGTCTTTAGTTTTGTTCTTTTTTATGCGGCAGTGGAAATTTTAACTTCAATAGAAGTGTTGTCAATTTCTTCAACTTGAGTTATACATTGTGTAGTAGGCACCAAAACCCCGCCTCTCTTCAGTAAACCCTATCTTCAAACCTTTTTAAAGAACAACCACCATTTGAACCTGTATAAAAGTAACCATAAAAATTACAAAATCGACCAAATAAACAAGTTCTAATTCTCATAATAAGATATTTATATATGTTGATAAATTAAAACGTTTTTAAGAAACTACCATCTTCTAGTATCGGTATTGTTCCAAGGTAGTAAACAAGTTTTTGGTGGGTCATACCATTGATTTAACAAATATATATTGATTGAAGATTCTTTTATGAATTCAAAAACAAAATCGACGGGTTAATGTGAATATGATAAGAAAAGTCAAACATTTCGAATTTGAGGCACAATCCAAAAATTCATCAACTGTCGAACTTCTTTTCATGCAATAAGTACAAAAATTAAGAACACTCATGATGTAAAAGTTCATTCCGTTGAATGCATACATTTAAATATGTAAAGCTTTTAACAAGAATTTAAGAGAATCATCAATTTTTAATTTGCAGGTCCAATTTAAATATTGTATTCAAACTTATAAATAAACCACCAGTTTCGGTGAAGATCCTACCCGTTCTGTATGCAATGATCCCTCATTTAGCAAGTATAACATATTCTGATAATGAAGGATCGAGGAATTACGGTGGTTGTGGAAGTCTGATTTCATCACCTACTAACAAAATTTATTAAGGACGGTGACCATGAAGTTGTCGGAATTCGCAATGAACAACACGATAATGCATATTACAGGAATGTTCACAGATTGAAGATCGAATGATAAGGAACATTTTCCTAATGGATCAACTTCAATTCAAAGATAGGATGAAAAAGAGAAGATGGTGGTGTTGTCTGGTTGTGTTAATGGCAGGAAAACGTAGAAAAAAATGGTGGTGGTTTGAGGTTTTTTTAATTGTCGGCTTGGTGAAGATGTGTGTGCGTTTTCATTGATTGTAAAGATAACAAATTGATTAAAAACTTTGCCTAACATTAAGGGATATTATCTTGGATATATAATTAATTTACATAATTCTCATAATTAATTAGGTTTTTAAAATGATTGGTTTATATTGAGTCATACATTCACACATTACTCAAAGGATATATATGATCCTAACTCTCTCTCTCTCTCTCTCTCTCTCTCTCTATATATATATATATATATATATATATATATATATATATATATATATATATCATGTTAATATACGGTTCTATGCTAATGTTAGGTCGCTAACAAGTTGTGGAGCAAAATTCAGCAAATATAGAATGTACAATGCATGTTGATTATGCAGAAAGCGAAAAAAATAAAACAACAAATTCAGAAAGTAATGATCAAGGTAATTTTGTTATTAATAATATTGTTTTTTTTTTGTAAAATATAATTTAATATACAATATTTTATGAATTATTAACAATGGTTCTATCACAACAAATATTGGATGTTCATCAGGGAATGTTGAATCTTCATCATATTGTATATGTGATACAACTGTGACAATTATTAATGGAAAAATATACTGGATCCCAGATGTAGATATCAAACCTTATAAGGGACAAACTTTTCCTACATTTGAAGAAGGTTTAGCATTTTATAAAGAAAATGCTAGGAAAAGTGGTTTTGAAACAAGAATAGGATCTACAAAGATAGTGAAAGGAGTAGAAGGTTATGGAAAAAGATACATAGTATGTAATAGGCAAGGATCAAAAAAGAAATCTGCATATGATACTCTAACAGATTCAAACAGCAAAAAATACAGAAGACCTTCTATTAGAGTAAACTGTGAAACATATGTGAGAATGAAGGTCAACAATAATAACGTATGACTTATATATGAGCTTAAAGAAGAACATACACATATGTTTGTTCATGTAGATAAAAAGTTTCTAAATTCTGAAAGAAGACTCACATTTTCACAAAAGAAAATCATATGTGATATATGTTAAATGTTAATGTGGGACCAGGTGCTGCATATAAATACATGAAAGAGTCTAGGGGTGGTTTTGAGAATACTAGAGCTATAGGAACATATACAAAAAATTTCAAAAGAGATTGGATTGAATTAATTGGAGAAACAGATGCAGATTTTGTGATAAACAAGTTAGTGAAGAAAAGGATTATTTACAGGATTTTTCATTTGACTATAGTGTTGGACGTAATGGAGAATTGACTGAATTGTTTTGGACGAATGAAGAAGCAAAACGAAGCTATTATGTCTTTGGAGATGTTCTTGGTTTTGATGCAACTTATCGAACAAACAAGTAAGTGACTCCACAATTTATTTATATTTTCGAATTATTTAATTTAGAAATATTAGAATAGTGAATCATCATTTTTAATTACAACAATTTTGTATCAATAGATTTTGAGAATAAAAATTTAAAAATAAAAGATTCAAAAATAAATTGAATCTTTAATGTAATTATAATTTGAATAATCATATTTATAATCATTATTAATAGAGAATCATTTAGGAAATTTTTGAATATTAATAATTTTTTTATTGAATCATTTAATGATTATCTTAAATTAGATCAAATTTAAATAAATAGTATGTAAGTCATTAAATTATATTTTTGAATCATTGTATTTAGAATCATTAATTTTATGAAATATTACTCTATCAATAATAATAATGAAATATTTTTGAAACTATTCTGCCTTTGGAGATTTTCTTGGTTTTGATGCAACTTACCGAACAAAACAAGTGACTCCATAATTTACTTATATTTTGGAATTATTTAATTTACAAATATTAGAATAGTGGATCATTATTTTTAATTATAACAATTTTGTATCAAAAGATTTTGAGAATAGAAATTTAAAAATAAAAGAGTCAAAACTAAATTGAATCTTTAATGCAATTATAATTTGAATCATCATATATATAATCTTATTAATAGAGAATCATTTAGGAAAATTTTAAATATTAATAATTTTTTTATTGAATCATTTTACTGATTATCTTAAATTAGATCAAATTTAAATAAATAGTATGTAAGTCATTAAATTATATTTCTCAATCATTGTATTTGGAATAATTAATTTTATGATATATTAATCTATCAACAATAATAATGAAATATTTTTGAAACTATTCAGACTATGGAGATTTTCTTGGTTTTGATGCAACTTACCGAACAAACAAGTGACTCCATAATTTACTTATATTTTCGAATTATTTAATTTACAAATATTAGAATAGTGGATCTTTATTTTTAGTTATAACAATTTTGTATCAAAAGTTTTTGAGAATAAAAATTTAAAAATAAAAGATTCAAAAATAAATTGTATCTTTAATGTAATTATAATTTGAATCAGCATATTTATAATCATTATTAATAGAGAATCATTTAAGAAAATTTTGAATATTAATATTTTTTTATTGAATCATTTAATGATTATCTTAAATTAGATGAAATTTAAATAAATAGTATGTAAGTCATTAAATTATATCTTTCAATCATTGTATTTGGAATGATTAATTTTATGATATATTAATCTATCAACAATAATAATGAAATATTTTTGAAAGTATTCAGACTTTGAAGATGTTCTTGGTTTTGATCTAACTTACCGAACAAACAAGTGACTCCATAATTTACTTATATTTTCGAATTATTTAATTTACAAATATTAGAATAGTGGATCATTATTTTTAGTTATAACAATTTTGTATCAAAAGTTTCTGAGAATAAAAATTTAAAAATAAAAGATTCAAAAATAAATTGTATCTTTAATTTAATTATAATTTGAATCATCATATTTATAATCATTATTAATAGAGAATCATATAGGAAATTTTTGAATATCAATAATTTTTTTATTGAATCATTTAATGATTATCTTAAATTAGATCAAATTTAAATAAATATTGTGTAAGGCATTAAATTATATTTTTGAATCATTGTATTTAGAATCATTAATTTTTTGAAATATTAATCTATCAACAATAATAGTTATATTTTTTGAAATTATGTATATATATATATATATATATATATATATATATATATATATATATATATATATATATATATATATATATAACTGGATCACTACTTTAATAATATTAAAACGTTAAAAAGAATAATTTGCATCATTAATAAAAATTTAAAATAAATAATTTGCATCATTACTAAAAATTTGAATAAATAAATTTGTCATTTCTTTGTTTTACAGATATATGATGATTTTTATATCATTTACTGGTATAGATAATCATAAACGATGCATAACTTTTGGAGCTGTGTTACTTCAAGTGAAAGCATTGAATCTTATTCATGGCTACTACATGCTTTCAGAAAAAACATTTCTCAAAGAGCCAAATGTGATTGTGATAGATCATGATGCTGCCATTTTACAAGCAATAGTTGTATTCTAGAATGCAAAACATAGATTGTGTATGTGGCACATATAACAAAAATTTAATGACAAGGTTAGTATAAAATTATATCTTTTTTTATTTAATATAAATGGTTTTTTAATTTTATATATATGTATGCAGTTGGGAAGTCATATGGTAAAAACAGATGTTTTGAAAAAGTTGAGTGGTCTAATTTGGAATGAAACAATACTTAAAGAAGATTTTGAATCAACATGAAAAAACTTAATGGATGAGTTTCACTTAAATGAAAACAATTGGTTCAACTAGATGTACAAAATGAGAGATTTATGGATTCATTCTTTTTTCAAAGAATGCACATTCTCTGGATTAATGAGGACTACATCAAAATCTGAAGCTGAAAATTATTTCTATGGGCTACTCTCTAACTCAGATTTGCATTTGATTGAATTTTCAACTCATTTTGATACCACATTAGAAGGACAAAGATGCATTCAAAGAAAAAATGATCATGATTCAAGATACACGAAACCAAATTTTAAAACTAGATTGAAACTTGAAGTTGAAGAAGTTGAATTATTCACAGGAAATGTTTTCTTTGATATTCAATCGGAGATTGTTGCATCAATGGTTAGTTGCATGTCAATCAGATTAGAAGAATCAGAAGAATTGAAAACACTCACAATAAAAGATATAGACAAACATCCACAACGTCATGGCCAATTTGAGGTACATTATAAATTATAATTATATTACACATCTTATATTAACTTATATTGACTATTTATTACTTTTTTTTTACAGGTTGAACTTTTTAAATCGGATCAAAAACTTCTTTCTTCCCGCTTCAAATTTGAATTGACAGGAATTTAATGCAATCACTGTTTCTATGTTTGAAGAATGGAAAGTGTGGAGAGTTATCCAAAAGTATATTTGACAAAAAGATGGACAAAAGATGTGGTACCACGATACATGAATACTTATAAAATACCAAATGTCCATACAAAAGAAAAGAAAGAAGAAATACAATATGTTATACAGGTTTTAGAATTTGAAATGGAGTCTGCATTGATAGGCTGGTGAATGATTTTGACAAATTGATCTTGTTAAAAGATGAAATGAATGAGAAGATGACAAAGGTTGACAATGAAACAAAAAATGCAAAATCAATTAACAACACATAAGTTATTGAGACTTTGATGGGTATGGAACAGAAAGAGAAAGTAAAGATATTACCTCCTACATTAATCAATAACAAAGGTGTTTGAAAAACAAAGAAAAGAATGAAGGGTAGAAAGGAGATTGTTGCTGAAAAAGCAAAGAAGGATAGGAGAAAATGTCATAAATGTGGTAAATACATAAAATACGACACAAGTGAAAAACATGATGCACGTAATTGCCATAAATTCGCAACAAAAGGCGCGACAACTAATGTTTGATAGATATTAAATTTGTTTGATATATTTTTAACAAAAGAACTATATATTGATTAATAAGTTTGTTTGATGTTTTAAATAAAATGATGTTCTAGATATTAAGTTCTTATTGAATCATTTTACCCTTATATTTTTGATGCAAACGATTTAATTCAAATATGAGTTATAAAGTAGTTGATAAGATTGTTTGAATTTTTAAATAAAGTAATATTCTAAATGGTAATATCTTTTTGAGTCTTTTTATATTTATAATTTTGATGCAAAAATGTTGATACAAAATTATAGATATAATTTTTTTTAATAATAGCTAAAATTTGATTTACAAAAGTAAACAATTTTGCTTCATTAATTTATGAATGAAATATTTTAATAAAATGTTTGATAGGTTGATTAAAATGATGTTGAAAATATCAAGTTCTTTTTTATTCTTTATATATAAATATTTTTTGATGCAAATTTTTTTTATCCAAAATATTATTTATAAGTTTTTATTAAAATTAAATGGTGTTATAAATGATAATTTCTTTTTGAATCTCTATATTTTTTTATTCAAAAACTTTGATAAAAAAAAATAGTTATCCAACATAAAATATATTATAGATTAAAAAATATTAGTGGAATAAGAACAATTTTGGTTCATGACTTTATACATGACATTTTTAATATAATGTAAGGAATTTAATTTGTAAAATCATAATAAAAGTTTGAAAAAATGAAATTACATCATCAAACTATAAAGAACAAATGGTTTAAAAAAATATAAAATTTTGAATTAACTATAATACTATTTATCTTAAAAACACGTTGGGTCACAACATTGATACTTTTATACTTGGACAAGACTTAAAAACATGGGCCACATACTAACATACATAACATTTTATTTTATGAATAATTTGAATCAAAAACATTATAAAACACAATTTTGTATCATATCATAAATGGATCATATATTACCATATAATGGTGATCATTAAAAAAAATATACATATAAATTTTACATAAAACAAACAAACATACTTATATAGACTTGCTTAGCATCATTATAAACCAACATTTCTTTCATAGGATAAGTGTATCATAGTTTACCATAGCATGGTCATCATCAAAAACAAAAAACAAAACATACATTTAAATTCTAAATAGAAAACAAACAAGGATACTTATATAGTCTTCCTTATCAAATCACATAAAAACCAAAATATTTTCAAAAGCAGACACATCAAATAATCAAAGAACACCTATTGCTTCAACCCTGCCTTCAACTTCATGTAAATGACTTTCAGTGTAAATCTTCTTCCTCTTGTAGCTTGATAGATTATCATAACCTCAAGAGTTGTAACAAAAGAAGCTTTGCACAAATTCATGTTTGACAACATCTTACAAACATATTTCTTCCTTATTTCAGAAAATTGCATCTTTTGACTGGTACACTTAGGCAGAAAATCAACATCTAACTTCTCCGCTCCACCACCACGATAAACGTCCATGTGTCTCATCAGAAATAACCCACAGTCAACGTCATTGTCTTTAGTTTGCCAGTCCATCTGAAATCTTTCCATCTTCATTATTTTGAATGAAATGACTCTAATCCAAAATATTCAAATACTGTTTAAACATTGTCTTCTGCATAAATGTTTTTTTGTTAGTATAAAAAACAAAACAAAACAATAAATATAAACTAAAATAAAAATAATTACCAAATTATCAAGAAAACCCCGATATTTTATAGGGATCCCTTCTGTAGTCATGTTGTTATCAATCATTTCCATCTTTCCATGGATCAAATGAAAAACAATCAAAAAGTAATGTTATTTCCTAAGAATAGGAAAGAATACTTGTTGAAAAAATAAAATGTTAAAAATTAATATATATATATATATATATATATATATATATATATATAATTTAAATAACAAAATATAAAAATAATTAATTAACATACCAAATTAACATGTAAACTTTTAACATGGGGAAACTTTTCCAAATGACTTTGAATTCTGTCTATAAATCGTGCATTAATACTATCCGTCTTCTTGAAAACAATATTTGTCTAACAAAATGAAAAAAAATAGAAAATATAAAATATAAAAAACACTACGGATCATACCACAAGTGAGCATGGCATGAAAAACCTTGAGGGAGTAGTATGGCCTTTATATTTTTCCAGATCATTCAGAAAAGCAGACCATAAATCAATAACACCTCTGTGAATGCTACAACCCGGTATGAGAGACTCCATCACAGATCTTATACCAACAAATCCATTGGTAGAATTATAGAGTTTTTCCCTAGAAAAATTAAGATTATAAAAACATATACTAAACTTTTAGGATAAAAAAATTAAGATTATAAAAAAAACATCAATAAAGAAATACCTGCGATTACGCATCACCAAAACGTGAAACACGTTCAATTGTATCAACTTCTTTTTTATGGTAAGGTGAACAAAGTGCTAGAGTCGGTTGTAGATCTCTTTTTGGTCTACCTGGCTTGGCATTGATGTTATAAGACTGAATTGGTATTGTAGAAAAAATGATAAGTTGCTTAATCTTCTCTGCATAACTATTAAGAGGAATTGGATCATTTGGAGTTCTAAAACCTGCATCTAAAGCAATGTTTGAATCGAACAATTGCCCCTGAGACAAATTTTCAACTACCCCTACATGTTTTAATCCAACAACTTCACCTACAATGCTTGTAGAAGATTCACCAATAACCAAAGCATGATCTGAATAAACAGGAGAAGGCTTTCCTAAAGGGTTTGAAATAATAACATCAGGATCATGAAACTGATTTGAAACAATTGGATCACTCAATATTTTGCTTGGCGCAATACTATGATCATCCAAAACTTCATTTGAATTTATTAACACCTCCAACTGTTCCTGAACCTTAGGATGATCCAAAGTTTGTGTCATTGACAGTTGATCAAGTTGAACATCTCTTAACTCCTGACAAAACGGAACATCTTCACTTTGTTTTTCAACATTCGAAAAATCCTTGGAAACTTCATCCTTCTGATTTACTTCTGGACCACAAGATAACACAATATTTTGATGAAGTTTATTAAATTCAACATTTCTTTTATCAACATACTCCGAAATCTCTTTGTTGCATGGGAACTGATTCCAAGCACGATTGATCCAATGATCAATGGTAGGCTTCAAATAACTATAACTTTTAAACAAAAAATCAATCTTCTCCTTAAAATCCTGAAAAATAATATTAAAATCAATAGATGATAAAAAAAATGATCAAATAGAATATGATTCAAAAACATAATGCAAAAACATATATACCTCAAAAGACTTTGAACCATAAAAAATAATATCAAATCGAGGAACAGAAGGACTGCTATCCATCCAATCTTCATTCACATTATAATATTTATCAAAAACAAATAAAAAAAATTCAAAATATATTGAAAACTTTTAATAAAATAAAACTTACCGTCATTTCTCATTTCATCATCAATTATGTTTTCTTGAACAAACTTCCTTCCTTTATCAGCATTATCCACAAAAACATAAACTGATTCAAAATATAAAAGTAAATACAAATAAAAAAAAGTAAAAAATAAATTAAACTTACCATTATCTCTCACTTGATTCTTCTTTGTGTTATCTTTAACAACTTTTTTTCCTTTGTCAGCAAGATCCAAAATCGTTCTCAATTGATTTCTTGTGAACAATATTGATTCCTTTTTCAGAAAAGATCCAAAAAAATGTAATAAATTACAAAGGAAAATAAACATAAAAACTAATTGAAAAAACAAATTACCTTCAACTTGTTGAGTTTCAGAATTTTTCTTTGAACTTTTATTCATTTTTTTTCAAATGAATATTTTTTCTCATCTTTTTCTTATGTGTTTTCTTTTTCATAACAACACCATATTTGTTTTCTTCATTCTCTTTCATCTTTTTCTTTTCCATTATTCTTCTCAAAACATTAGCAGGACTAGTGTGTTCTTCATCTACAAATATAAAAACAATTTTTTTATTAAATTAAAATATTAAAAAAAACAATTAAATAAGATTATAAAAATAAAAATATTTCATAAAAATGAAAAATAATATAAATTTGTTTCTGTTTCAGAATTTTTAACTATTGCATCATCAACAAAATCTTCATATTTTGAATGACTTCAACTTTTTCATAACCTCCATCACTAAATGCTTCTTTCAATTTATTTTTAACTTTAATTGGAGACCAATAAGATGATGCAAGATATACCCTTTCAAATGACGAAGATGACTTTGTGCAATGAAGATACAATAACTACATAACATGAAAACAAAATATAAATAATAACTAAATTGAGAAAAAATAATTCAAAAAAAATATAAATTTTAAACCTACCACTAAAAACGCAACGAGACCAGTGTATTGAGGATTCTTGACATGAATTGAATCTGATTCAAATTTCAACAAATTTTTGTTCTGATTTAAACAATCAATTACAAAGCCACACCAATCAAGATCTTTAATGGACACTTATTCATCAAAATTTTCTAAAAAATTTTGGTTGCATGTACCATCAACCATGATAGTCACATATGCAACCAAAAAATTCAATAAACATGAAACCTGAATCAGTGCTTTTTTCTAAAAGCTCTCTGAGATTAGGAAGCCTAATACTAGAAATAGAAAACTGATTCCTCCAGTTTTTAATAACAACAATCCCAGAACGACTTTTCTTAGGAATTTTCATAGAAATATCACCCATTGGAAGTCTATATATGTTAAAAAGGAACTAGAAATATCAAAACAAACATTAAGAAATAAAAAAAAAAACAATTGTTGTGAAAGATTCTTATCATTACAATGATTATAAACGATAATTTCTAACATGAATAATAACTTAGCTTACCTTGGATAACAAAATAAACATCTGCAATCATATTTATGACTCCTAAAACAAACAAATATGAATTCCTTAAATGTATATAGATAACAACTATCTTTTTTTTTTAATAATGCTAGAAACAAAGAATCAATATATGAAAAGAAAGCAAATAATAAAAACACATTTTATACATACAAACTATAAAATGTGTTTACATAAACAAAAAAACGATATCAAAAAATGACAAACTAAAAATTGATATTAAAAACAAACAAATAAACATGCAAATTTGATAAAACAAATACAGAAAGTAGACAACATAAAACAAATACTAACATAACAAACTAAAAATTGATATTAAAAACAAACAAATAAACATGCAAATTTGATAAAAGTATATTTACATAAACAAAAAACGATATCAAAAAATGACAATATCAAGTAAACTAACAATTTCAGAAACGATAAACAATAAATTGAACTTCAAATACTTCCATTAACAAAAAAACGAAACATAACAAACAGAGAAAGACGAATACATCAAAGAAAGTATAAATAATTCAATTAAAAAAAACAACGATATCAAAAAGTGATAATATCACATAATCTAACCATTACAGCAACGACAATCAATAAATAGAACTTAAAACACTTCGATTAACAGAAAATCGAACAAAAAGACACAGACAAAGATGAAGAAAGAAAATATAGCAAAAAAAGAAAAAACTAGGGTTTCGTAATAATTAAAAAAACGAAAAAGCTGAATAAATGACAAATAATCGATGAATCTGAACAACAATATAGCAAAAACTAACAATAAGGACTTTATTATACATAAAGAAATCAAACACGAACTTAATAACATAAAAACTAAAAAACAAAAGTGTACTTGCTTCCATAAGATCAATATGAGAACTGCGAAGATTAAACACGATGATTGAAAGAGTATTACGACTTCGAACGACAAGATTATACGATCGATGCTTGAGAATTTGATACACTGAAACAGCAAAAAAGAATGAAGAAAATGGGGGGAGAACGAAATAAGACGGTAACAAGAGTTTATTTTTGCAAATGACGATTGAGCCATCAAAACAATTACCACTCGACGGAAAATGACAAAAAGTTCGATATAATTTCAAAAATGCCACCGTCATTTTTATTAAAAAATACAATTAAATCAAAAACATCATAGTCATTCAATTTTTTAGACGGAGGACCAAGATTCGTCCTTGCAGTCCTCACCAAAAAAGAAGTCCTCACCCGATCTCTCTCTCTCTCTCTCTCTCTCTATATATATATATATATATATATATATATATATATATATATATATATATATATATATATATATATATATATATATATATATATTAGTTTTGATATCTTTGGATTGTCACTTGTAATTGTAAGTTATAATAAAACGATAATTAATTTAAGAACAAAGCATGTGGGTATCCTTTATCAAAATGCATACTCTAGCACAAAACATATCACACCAAATATTGTACATTTTTGTAATTTTTTGTCTAAACATTTACAAAAAAGGCATCCTTACGTATGCAGAAAAACTTGAATTAAATCATTAATCATTGTTAAAAAGCAAATATAATTGTTACACCACAAGAGACAATTATATTTTTTCCATTTTCATAATAATCCCCATTTCTAAAAAAAAATTAATGAATATCATTTTTCTCATTTATTACTCTCAACAAACTTCTTGCTCTCCAACCCCAATCCGCTTTCTTCTTATTTATATGCATATCTGTTCTCACTCCTTTCTAAGCATTCTACACTCACAATTTCTTGAAATGGGGGTTTTCATTGTTGCTGCTATCTTCTTCATGCAAATCTATATCACCGGAGCCAAGGTTCCGGCGGTGATTGTGTTCGGAGATTCCTCTGTAGATGCCGGAAACAACAATCAACTTCAAACGGTTTTGAAGAGCAATTTCCGGCCTTACGGACGTGATTTCTTCGGCGGAAAGGCTACCGGAAGATTTTCCAATGGACGTGTTCCGCCTGATTTTATATCGGAGTCGTATGGTCTGCGGCCGTATGTGCCGGCGTACTTGGATCCGGCGTATAACATATCGGATTTTGCTACCGGAGTTTGTTTTGCTTCTGCTGGCACAGGTTACGACAATGCTACTTCCGATGTGCTTGTAAGTCTCTCTCTCTCTCTCTCTCAGATTGCTCTTTCATTCGATGAAGAAATCGCGATTATTTCATTTGATCAAAGTAATTCGATTATGAAGAAATCGCGATTGTTTCATTTGATCAAAAATAATTCGATGAAGAAATCATATGATTGTACGGAGTACGAACTGTTTGTTAGCTGCAGGATTCATCATTCATGTTTGTTTCTAGAAGTTTCTTAATAGCAAAATGCGTTTTTCATCATAAAATTACACTGATATTTTACATCAAACAGAGTGATTTTGATAAAACTGGAATCAAAGTTAAACTACATTCATGAAATTGATTTTGCAGTAAAATGAATATTAATTTTGAATACCTTTAAACACGAAGAAGTAAATGAATTTAATGATTTGTTCATCAAAAATTGTTATCTGAATTATTTAATTCTGTTCAGTCTCTACATGTGATTTCTTATAATCATAAAGATCACTCAAACAGCTCACCACCATTAATAGCTTAACTAATAAAGCGATCACCTTGAGAAAATTTGAAAAAAAATAATAATCTGTAATTAAAAATCAGGATAAGATTTACTAATGCTTAATTTTCCTTTAATGCGTTAATTATCAATGATATATTTATATTAATTTTATTCTGTTATTTAGATTAGATTTTCTGTTATTCCAAATTTGGTATAACGTTCAAAGGTATCTATAATATTTGGTTGGTTTCGCAAAGTATGTTGACTGGTGTGAAGTATTTTAAAAGCCGCCTTTTTAAGTAAGAAACAAATTATTGATTTATTTTATTTCTACCAACCCAAACAAACACACAAACTGTATTTAATATATTGAAGTTTTGAAAAATTTAATTTTGCAAAATGACAATTTTTTAAGCTATCAGTTATTCATAAAATACTCACATATTTTGTAAAACATAATTTTGCAAATTATTATAACTTATGAAATATCTTTATTTATGTTCTTCATTAAAGAAATCTTTCAATGCTATTTAATGCACGAAATAATAGGTATTTTCATAAATAGTTTTCGAAAAAATGTATTAAATGTTTCATAAAGTATGAATGATTTTTCGTAAAAGAAAAGCAATTCAAAATTATTCACATTTTTTAAAATATAAATAATTTCATAAAATATTTTTAAATTTCCAAAAATTCATTTTTTTTTTTTTTTTTGCAAAAAGTGATTATTATGTGACAATTTTCCAAAATGTTATGATTTCAGGAGACGATATATCTCATTTTGATCGGTGATGAACCCATTTATAAATAATTAAATACTGACATTAAAGGTCATTAATAATAAAATACAACGTATTTTATTGATTTGTTTATTATATTATATATTCCTTTTATTTTTCTTATTGTATTTTGAAATTTCCATAAAATTATAAAAACATTTTACATGAAATTTTCATTATTATAGCTAGATAGAAATTTTCATAATATAACATTTTAACAAGAAAAAAAAAGAAGCTTAAACTAGCCAACCCAATTTTGTCTAAATAATATCAAATCAAAGTTTTTTTATTTTATTTTATTTTTTTATTCTTTCTTTAAGTCATGCATGAGTAAAGTGGCTGAATGTGTAGCAACGTTTTTTTAGCTTACCTGTTAAGTAATTCGTTTAGATTAAGTGCTTAACAGGTTAAGCAAAATACTGATAAATTTGATTTTCTGAATACAGTCAGTGATACCTCTGTGGAGGGAGGTAGAGTACTACAAGGACTACCAATCAAAACTTCGAGCTCATTTAGGCGTCGAAAAAGCCAACACTGTTATATCCGAAGCAGTGTACCTTATAAGCATGGGTACAAACGACTTTCTTGAGAACTACTACTCGCTTCCCAACCGAAAATCACAATACAACGTTACTCAATATCAAAATTTCCTTGCCAACATTGCCGAGTGGCTAATAAAAGACCTTTATGCCCTCGGTGCTAGAAAAATTTCCTTGGGAGGCCTTCCTCCCATGGGTTGTTTGCCATTAGAGCGAACAACCAGCTTTTTTGCAGGAAATGGAGATACATGTAAGGATGAGTATAACAAGGTGGCGTTGGTGTTTAATGAGAAGTTGAATGGGTTGGTGGAGAGGTTGAATGATGAGCTTTCTGGGGCTAAAATCGTCTTTTCCAATCCGTATGCTATTTTTCAGCAAATTGTCCGAAAACCATCCACTTTTGGTAATTTTCGCTTCTCTTCACTCACTCGAAAACTTCGGATCCAGTATGTACATTGTCCCTGTTTGTTACACTGATGATGTGTGTATTGTGTCTGACATGCATTTGATGATTCCCACGTAATGAGATAAAAAATTATAATTTTATTTAACATTAAAAAGAAGAATAATGTAGGAAAATAACTTGATGTGGACCTCTTACACATTTGATAGCGACATTTATGTTAGTCTTTTGATAACTTTAAATTTGGTGTAGTTTAGGACCACAAAAAAAATTATTAGTTTTGTTCGTAGATTTTATTTTAGTTTTGGTCCCCTTTACTTACATTATAACTTTTAAGTACATAAAATCCAGTTAAAATGATTGCTTGATCTTTTTTTTCTTTTTAATATTATTATGAGAAATTAATATCATATTATTTTTTTCACTTACATATCATCATATATATTAATTTTTACATTGCTATATTTAATAAAATTAATAATGTATTTTTTGAAATATTACGAGTAGGTTTCTATTTAATTCGTTTGTCGTTTCCAAAATAATAATAATAATAATAAATAAGGAACAATGTTATGGTTTACTCTTATAACATCCGTCATTTAAAATATTTATATCAACTATTCATCATTGTTTTGAATAAATGGATAATAACATTATTATTTTATATAAATAAATAAACACAAATTTAATACAATTTAATCAAGTGTAGGTGCATTGCATTCAATAATGTTGGGTGGCAAACTGGCAAATGCATGGCATGCCACACATTATGACAAAGCTTAAAAACATTACATTAAATTGTCAAACATATGTACAAGTACAACAAGTACAAATATCTCCCCACCCGTATACACAATATTCGTCATACAATGTTACAAAATAATATATTTGTTTTAAAATTAATAAAAATTTTATATAATAAATAACTAACTAAAATTTTATACAGGATTTGAGACAGCAGCTGTGGCATGTTGTGCGACAGGATTCTTTGAGATGGGATATATGTGTGATCAATACAATCCGTTTACGTGTTCGGATGCAAGCAAATTTGTATTTTGGGATTCTTTTCATCCAACTGAAAAAACCAATCGTATTATCTCCCAACATTTGTTTAAAACTGTTCTTTCTAAATTCTCTTCGTAACTTTTGGTGATATATAAATAAAAAACCAGAAAGGAAGATATGAATTTGGAATTTGTGTGGTATGTTCTATTATTTATACTTGTTGTATTTCGAATCAGAGGTTACGTATGATGTATAAAGAGGTTTTATGTTGTTGATTTTGTATTGTTTCCTTTGGTCTTGGTTATGTATGATGTATGAATGTGCATGCTATATTTGCTTTGTGAGGTGGGGTTTGATCGTGATGAATGAACAAAACTATCTATCGAACGGAAATAATCTTACCTAGTGTGCAATTACAAGGTGAGAAAAAACAAACATATGCAATGTTGGTAGAAGGAAAAAACTTTGAAGGATGGAACTATGTTAGAGGTTCTTGGGTTCGGATGGAATTCAAATCCCATAGTGTGTGTTTAAAGTTCAAACAAAATGATGGGATGAAATAAATATTTAAAGAAACCAAACCTTTTGACGAAGAACTTCATGCAAAATGAAAGGATAGTGTAGGTAGAGATTGTTGGTCTACCTTCGCATGTATGGATCCCAAGTGCGTTTAAGAGAGTGTCGAGCCAATGAGGTGTTGTGATGTGTATGGACGATAATCAAGAAGATAATATATATATATATATATATATATATATATATATATATATATATATATATATATATATATATATATATATGTGTGTGTGTGTGTGTGTGTGTGTGTGTGAAGGGTGTGTACTAAAACCAAGGTGTCCTCCTTAATATCAGATTTGATATTTGTAACTATTGTGGGGATGAAATAAATTGTAAAGGTGAGAGAAATTTTCGGATGGGTACCGAGGATTCTCATTGATGAATGTAATTCTGAAACAAATTATAAGAATAAATTTATCGAAGGATGTGTAACAACCCATATTTTTCATAAACACTAAACATTTAAATTCGTGGAAGAAATAGTGTTTACATGGCAATACAAACATCGGAGTTTCAAAAATCCTTAAAAGTATTCCTAGAAACATCAACGGGTGTTACCAATTCATATCCAAAGCATAATTAAAGCAACAAGGACAAACATAAACCAAAAGTCTAGTCCAATGTCCTTGATGCTTCTAATCCCACACACTCTATGGTTGGCTACCTAACCTGTAAACACACGGAAATAATATATGTCCGACAATAAATCTGGTGAGTTATAACATAACATATAATATATTCAAACAATAATTCTCATACTTCACATTTCTAGCTAGTCACCTAAGTGACCATGCATCTATATATTTACCGGTAGATAAATGACCGGTCTCCATCATCTTGTTGTTTCCAAGCTAGACTTTAAGCACATTCTTTCCAAGGGATCTTTTATTCTAACTCATTGCATACATATACACATACATCATAAAAATATAACATGATTTAACCAACACATCAAAATCTAACAATAATGTAATTTACAGTTACATACATATCTCTCATGCTTTAACATGATCTACTTCTCATAATCATACTAAAAGGATAATATAACTCATATCTTGTAGTTGAATGACAACTTACTTCGAACTTCTTCGAAGCTTCTCTTGAAGGGCTCCAACTCCTTCCTTTCCACAACATGAAATTCACATACATTAAACCCCTTTGTACATGTCTTAATCCATTAAGACATTATTAGAGATTTTAGTCAAAAACTTATATTTTGGATAAAACTGCAACTTGACAATACTTTGCCCAAATACTTGTTAAACTAATCCAATCAGGCTATTATACACTTAATCTAACTAGATTATACCAGATAAACACCTCATCATCATTTTCCATCTCTAGTGTTTCAAACCCTAGAATCAAAACATGGATTTCAACCGCTAAAACTCTGTATAAACCATGGATTAAGCTTCCATACACTTAATCATACATTAATAACAAGTTTGCTTAAAGAAATCTTTCATAATAATTTCAAACTCAAATTCATCATTACATCCCTAAAATTCTTAGAATTGGATAAGACAACTACCTTATGAGCTTGATGTGCTTAAACTTTGTCATAAACTATCTAGATCGCCTCTTGAACTTCCTTCAACCTAAAGATCATCAGACCTTTTGATCTCAAGAAATGGGGAATTTTTTTGAACAAATGAACCGTAGACTCAGATTTAATCTGCTCAAAACTACGAGATGGTGAAGGATTTACAACACCATTATGAAGGAGTCACCACATCGTGGTGGCTTAATTGTCTCCATGGTCAAGACTTCTTCGTGTCGTTGCGACCACTCCCTCATAGAAACCTACTTTACCCACCACGTCGTGGTGCCCACACACCATGCTGCGTGCAAAGTACGTTTCCTACGAATTATGGTAGAAAACTCCCAAATCACATCTTCGCCACCTTGTCGTGGTGAGGCTGGAAACAACCAATCCATTCCTTTTAAAATGTTATTCAATCCCATACTTATATCCATCAATTTCATTCCACTCTTTAACCATTATAAAACAATTTCATAACTTTAAAACATAGGATAAATGCATAAAATACATCTAATAACATTCTACAATCCAAATATCACAAAAAGGACCAAAATACCCTTGACATCAAAATAACATTCCACATTATAAATGATCAATTAAACCATTTTTTCCAATTTTTAAAGGTTTACCGGTTGCTTTGAGTATGTGTCATTTAATATTTATTTTTGGAGAGAATCTGAGCACACATAAGATATTCCACGTCACACTAAATGATATTTGATACTTAAACCCACCATCTTCATCTTTCGAGCTTCATCTTCATTTGTCAGAAGAAAACGATCATGATCTAGGGTTTTTGAACTATTTTTGTGATTGAGTTGAAGAATCGAAGAAGTGGTTGCAATGACACAATCAGACCCAAATGGACTGTTTGCAATGGTGGAACTCAATTATCAAGGGATATGTACTCGTAACAATCAGACCCAAATGGATTGTTTGCGATGGTGGAACTCAATTATCAAGGGATATTTACTCGTAATCGTTTCTCTTACACTGGTGGTGTGATTATGAATAGGACATCTAATAATCCTTTCTTGAGTAAATTGTGTGTTAATGTGGAGGAGGAGAACGATATTGTAAATGATGATGATGGGAGAGAAATCGAACCTACCATGCGTTCATTCCATTTTTAATCCGTTATTACACTGAAAAAAACCCATTCTTGGAATGAGATTTAAGGAAACAGGGAAACTAAAATCAATGTTGTGTAACTATGTTGTGGCTAATGGATATCGGTTGTGTTTTGAAAAAATAATAAAGAGAAAGACTTCTATGAGGTGTAGTAAGGGTTCTTGCATATTTGGATTATGAGATTCTTTCATCAAGGAATGTAGGTAGATCAAAGCTTACCATACCATTTCAACAATTTCAAAAACGCCTCCAACGATCAGTTAGTTTCCAACAACATCGTTCCGTAGTTGGAACATCGCAATTGTATATATTCACACTTTCTCGAAAATGGATATGAGTAACTTAGAATTGATTCCTTGTAGTCGAGGAGCTCGAAGACATTGTTCTTGAAGATGGTAACAGTCGGATGAAGAAAAGTTTGAGTTTGCATGAATAGGTAAGAAAGAAATAAGCAGTGGTCCAAATGAGGGTTTTGTTTAATAGGGTTGTTGGACTGATTGACCTTCTTTGCCACATCACTAGTCCACACACGAGGTAGACGTAACCATCTTTGACACATCAGGCATCCATGTAGGCATGATAACCAACAAACCTTTAAGAATCAAGAAAATAGTTTAATCGACAAGTAAAAAAGAAATTTAAAGGTCTATTGCACAAAAAAAATAGTCATAATTTTAATATGCTACACTGACATTTTACCAAATAAAATATAAGAAATCAAATATATTTTTATTTTTATTTCTAGATAACTACTTATTTATTAGATCAATACATACAGTGATGATCCTACAGTGGGGGCAGCTGCCCCCACAACAAAAAAAAATCAATTAAAAAATAGTTTTTTTTATTTCAAAAAATATTATATTTTAACCCTCAAAATTACATATTTTGACTCTTCAAAAAAAAATTGCCTACAATAAAAAGTTATAAAAGAAAATTACCCCGTCTTCGAAAAATTCTTAGGGCGGCTACGACCCTAAATACATGTCAAAATCAAAAGAAAGACCAAAAGTAGTTAATAAATGTAATATGTCATAATTTTATATGGCTAAAAAGATAAATAATATATATATATATATATATATATATATATATATATATATATATATATATATATATATATATATATATATATAATTTTTCTTAAAATATGTCCAACCTACTGTAGATCTCGAAAGTTTCAAACCAAAAGCGAATAGCATTGTCGCTTTAATTATTCATTCATACCCAATTTGTACTTGGATCTTACAATTGCTCCTTCCAAGTTCAGTTCTGTGAAGACCATGGAATCAATATGTGATGTCGACCTCTCAACCACCATCACTCCCGTTTTACTAATATCGCCAGTCGGCCGTACGACTTGGGCATGTGATATGTGTGAACATCAACCACCCTTGTTAAAATTTAGATATTTCATACACTACAACAAATGCAATTTGCTTTCTTTCATATTTATAGTGTAAAAGTGTTCATAGTTATAACTGTCAAGAATTAAGAATATGTATTACCTCTATAAGTGTAACTAGTTAAAATATGACGGTTGATAAAATAGAAAAACATATCTAATAAGAGACGTATTATAATGCTATAATAAACAATAAAATTCGGTAAATGACCAAAAAAGATGGGTCATTTGAAAATAATAATTATGAAAAACTGATTTTGGAATCTGACTTTAGGATCTCCGAGCATCCTTTGCGGATGGAGTAAGCCCTCTGAGGAAATTGAGCATCTCTGCGAATCTTGGGTTTTTTTATTTTTTCGTCTTTTCGTTTTTTTTATTTATTTTTGTTTTCGTTTATTAATATTAATATTTTTTAATCACATAAGGTATTAAGTGATTATTATGTAAAATTTTTGACAAAAAAGGATAAAAAAATAATGTGTTTAATAGCAGTATTCACAAAACTGTTATCAGCAGATCAGTGCACACCTCTGTGGATCAGTGTACACCTCTACGGGTCAGTGTATAAATTTACATACCGGTTAAATATTGTATCAACTCACCCCGGTATTGAAAAATATAGAAATGACCTCCAATGCACCAACTTTTACGAATGCAACATCGTTATCCGATACTCCACGTCCATGGACAACAAGAGAGATGATGGCTATAATACGATGTTGGTTGAACATTTTTGAAGGTGCAACAACAATGGTTACCCTTGATTACCTTGGAGGTGATGAATGGACCCGCATAACAGGTATGTTCAACCTCTCATTTGGACAAGGAGAGTATCGGGTACAAGTAGATATTCTTAGTAAGTGGATGAAGTTAAAGAACGAAATCACATGGTTCAATCGATGGTACCATCATCTTAAAAATAGTAGTAATTATTATTACTCAAACGAGGAAGCTCTTGTAGATATGATTTTAGATCATTACATTTTCGAGCATGGGGGAAAAGACTTCGAGTATGTGGACGCTTGGAATATGGTTAAGAACCACCAGTATTTCATGTAGAAGGGTTTTTTATGTGAAATGTTTTATGTAATATGTTTGCTACTGATGTATGTTTTTCATTTATTTGTATTCTTTTGCATTTTATGTTTTATGGAATAAAATAGAAGTTAACTCAACTGGTTTCGTAAATAACCTAATACAAACCAAATACATATAAATAACGTAATATAAACCGGTGCATATAAATAACCTAATAAAAACAAACTACATTAAAATATCCTTCTACAAAAGCAATACAAATTAAAAATATGGGATATCTTTTAAGAAATTCCAAGGGCCTTCAAACACGAATTCTAACCCGTCACTAATGGATATGTATTCCGCTTTCGCCGCGTCCAGGATGACTTCCTCATCTTCATTCGGACGTGCGTCATCAGTTTTGGTATAAAGATTGTTGAAAACCAAGACTTTTTTTTTAATTCATACCCTTTTGTTGTGATGTCAATGGTGTTGCGGTAGTTTTCTGGGGCAGTTTGAGGGTCAGCGTTGAAGGCATAAGTTAAACGGATCCAATAACTTGGATCATTCACCCTGGTGGTCTCGTGGATATTAATATATGCATGAGTTAGACGGAGGTTATCCTCAGCGCTCCATGGTATGGAAGCCATTATGAGGGAAAATATGAGGGTTAATTTTTCAAAAAAATGAAATGAAGAAGAAATGGTATAGAATCGATGAAAGGATACGCATGGTAAAATGATTTTATATTGCTTATTCCGCAGAATTATTTGGGAATCCTCATAACTGTTATGAAATCCGCAGAGTTTTTTGGTAATCTGCATAGTTGTTTGTCAGTCATTTTTCTTATTTAATTACCCGTTTAAAAAAGTTGTGTGTTTAATAAAAATTATACAAGTTATTCCATGTTTTTTATAAAATTACACATACCGGTATTCTGAATAATAAACATTGGATCCAAGATAAGGTACCTCTGAATCAGCAGAGCAGGGGATGCAAAAAAAAAAATGATTTACCAAAGTCTGATTGGGGAATTTTATTGAGCCCTAAATCATATCAAATTATATATATATATATATATATATATATATATATATATATATATATATATATATATATATATATATATATATATAATATTGTCAACTGTCAATTGACGACAGGAGGGCAATAAAAAATAAAAGAAGAGAAAAGATATTAGGTACATCCGCCGGGTTCATCAATACAACATTCCTTTAGTTTTATGGTATTAAATATTCAAGTAGATTAGAATATCAATACCGTTTTACATTATAATATAAGAAACTGACTTAGTTTTTATATTATAAAAAGAATCCCAAAGCATAGTAAGACTAAGCAGGAGAATTCTGTTTCTAGGACTGTTTTCTCAATTCCGTTCCATTTGCATATCTTAAAAATGACAATTTAAATTAAATTGAAATTAAGTATAAATTTGAATTCCACCTATCTCATAGATTCCAGTCAAAGATTCATGGAATCGAAATGAATGAATCAGGAAAAACCTATGACTGGACCAGCTACAAGAAAAGACCTCATGATAGTCACTTTAAGTAGGTTAATAAAAATTATACAAATATTCCATAGTATAGGGAGGATAGAAAAGATAGTATGATCTAGCCCCTAACAATCGTATGAAAGATCAGGATCTGGACCCTGATAAATGTATGAAAGACCAGGATCTGGTGTCTCACACTTGTATGTAAGACCAAGATTTTGTTGGATTAGTGTCTAAGTCCATAACTATTTTGGTATATACTTGACCCGATGGTGCATGGTCCTTTTGGGTTGCCTTCACCTAAGCAACTTGATTGGAGAAATAAATAAAGAGAGAGAGGTTATTATGATTTATTAATATGTTATAAGAATAATATATTAAAGGAGAAATCATATTTGTTTAATTAATATTGGTCAATAATTAATTAAGAATTAATTTTGTGATCAAGTGTAATTAATTAAACTAGAGGGGCTGAATTGTAATTATGTGATAGTTACAAAATAAGGTAAGGATTATCTTAAATATAGGGTGAACGAATTTGAGGTGATAATGCCTTAGAATTCCACTAGGATAAGGGTTTCTAAGACTTATCTTATGGTTGCTTGGTGGGCAAGCAACTAGATAAGGATAAGGACTAAAACCCTAATCTTTACACCTATATAAACCCCCTAAGGCTCATGAATTCGTCTAACCCTTCCCAAGAAGTCCTAAGGACGAATTCCTACCTCTCTCCTCTCTCTTTATGCCTTCTCCACTTGCTTATGGTGTTTGTAAGCCATTAGAGGAGTGACACTTGTGACTCTAAGCCTTCCAAAGTCAATTCAAGGAGTTATTGGGATTGTTATTACTACATAACAATCAAGGTAATATCTTAAACCTAATTATATGTTAATATTGATTTCCATTTGCTAGAATTAGGGTTTATAGTCTTGGATTCAAAGCATGTACAATAGAGAAACCTAGATCCAAGCATTAGGGTTTGTATGAGCACATAGGATGTCTTATGACCAAAACCCATCAGTGGTATCAGAGCCATGATTGGTTTCTATTGTATTGATGCCTTGTATGTTCAATAAATTCGATTTTTATGATTCTGCTTGATGAACTCGGCGAGTACCACAGTGTACTCGGCGAGTAGACATCAACTCATACAGTGTGGTACTCGATGAGTTTGAGCGTCAGATGGAGCTATATCCGGGATTTCTTGCTATTTTTGCTTATGGATAGTTACTTTATCATGTTAGATCAATATTAATCCGATTATATGATATATTTGACTATAATTTTGATCTAATTGAAGATATTTATCAATTAATAAGATAATTGTTTCCTTATGTGATAATTGATTAATTATTTTGAGTAAATTGATAAATTATTTTGCAAGAAATCATTAGATAAATCAAATATGGATAATTATGTGATTAAATGTTAATTTAAATTATTTGTTATTTGATCCTTGTTGTTATGAATAGTTTCATATTTTCCCCTTTAGGTTTATAGTTTAAATTTGAACCCAAAAGTTTTGATGTTTTGAAATTTAAATAGTTGAAACCCTAATGTTTTGAAAAAGGTTTCAAAACTTGCCCTCAAGTTTGGGAATTTAAATTTTTGATTAATAGTTTAATTATGATGTATATTTAAATTCTAAACCCTAATGGTTTGAAATATTTCAAAACTTGCCCTCAAGTTTTGGAATTTAAAAGTTGATTAAAAGTTTAATTAGGAATGTTAAATTCTAAAACCCTAGCATTGTTTTGAAAAAGTTCAAATCACACCCTTATGGTTTTATTAATTAATTAAGGAGTATAATTAAAAGAGGTTTAATAAATCCATAATAGTTTTGGTTTACAATTTAATTGAATTAAATGTATAATTATTAAATTTGACCACATAGTATTTTCAAAGTGTAAAATACAACCTATACTATATATAACATTAAAAGCCTAACATTATATATATGTATGAGTAAAAGTCAGTCTTACCGTTAGTAGGCCTCATTCACGAAGCTAGTCTATAAAGGGTGTTTAAGGAAATTGCCTATAAAATGGCGATTGAATGGGTATCCACTCTTACCCACCGCACTCTTGACTAGTGGAGGGTCATTAGCCGAACGGGTAGGATAGGACGAAACCTTCCATTATAAGTATAATGAAATATAAAAGTAACTAAATGTTTTTATAAAATTCCCAATCTTAGTTACTTAGGCAAAAGTGAATTGATGCAATTCCATGAAATTACACTTTGTGCCCTTGCTAAGATGTTAGTGGAGCGCGTGTGGTTAACCGACACACTAAATGGTTCTAAGCAAAGGTAGCAAAGGGTGACTCAATGTTTGTCATAGTTTGGTGGAGCGTATGTGGTTTACCGGCACATCGAATAGGTGACTGTAACATGTGAGGGCACCATGTAAGTTTTCATGGTTATTCACACCCGCTTTGTGATCCTCGACATCCCAGTCACAAACTAGAGGGGCATATCGAGATTTAAACATGTCGTTGTGTAGGGTTTCAAAGCACTCCATGGATGATGGCAATGGGCCCCTTTGATGAATTCTAGGTTAAAAGCCCAAGACTTATCTTTTCCCTATAAATAGTCATGTATTATTCACAATTAGTGTTAAGAGAGTGAGGCAAAATGTAGCCGCCACGTGAGGTTTCTTATGTAGTGTTAGATTCTTTAGTCTATGCTTAAAGTGTAATTTATTCCTCATATTTCAATAAATCGAGTGATCATTCGACATAATCTTCATATTTGTGTTTGTTCTTATTTTCCGCATCTTGTTCATCAAATCTCAATTAGGGTTTTAATCCTAACAAGTGGTATCAGAGCGGGTCTTTGAAGATCTATTGATTTTTGAAGTATCGGTTCTTGATTTGGTGATTTTCTGCACATATATTGAAGATTATTGGTGTTTTGGCGGTATGTAATCAAAATTTTGTTCAAGTTACTGCTCATGGAAATTTATGCTGTTCATCACTGTTCATCTGGTATTTTTTTTCTGATTCGTTCTTCTGAGATCTCGTGATTAGCTTAATCCAAAAATCAGTCGATTTTAATCATTTGTTTTGACCCAATTGGATCCATTCGTGTCTTATCTTGATCTGGCCCAATCCTTTGGCCGATTCACTGTTCATGGTCCACATGCTTATTGCCGATCCACTTTTTATTCCTTGGTTGTATGCGTCTTTTGCATCCGATATCGTATTTTGTTCTAATTCGACATCGATGATTCTTGTGATTGAGGTTAATGGTTTTCGGCATGTGTATATCAATTCTCATGAATCGATTTTTTTTTTAAGTTTTAATCCAAGATCATATTGTTCGCCAATTTTCTCGTTCCTGTTCTTATAGTCAATTTAATCTCATTATTATTAATTTGATTAATGTCAAACTTGAAAATTTCTGATGATCTATGAGTGAAATCGATCTTTGAAGAATCGATTTGGTGTCTGATTTAATGTAAATCTTGATGTCTGATGTTGAATGGACGAACAAATTGTATTTTGATTTGGTGGGTCAAACCATAGAAAGTCAAAATTGGAATTTATGATTTCACCTGTGAATTTAATCGATATAAACGTCATGTGAATCGTAATCAGCATTCCATTTGGGAGGATTTGGAACTTGAACAGGATTGGATCTTCATAAACAGGTTCGCTGTGTAAAGGGTCTTGGAATCGGGGCTTAAATCAAAATCGGAAGTGTGGTTCATACTGGATTGGAACGTAGTCGATGTGATTGTGCTTGGAACGAAAGAGGGGAGGACTAAAAGCGAACCTGTGATTGGATTCGGTTTGCTAAGGTTTCGCTTTTATTCGCATCTTGATGCTCGGACCGAACATGCTTTCAGTTTTGTATCCATGAACATGGAACGAACTAAGGTTCGTTTGTTAGCCTCGGAATGAAAGTGTAAATTTGGGTGTTGAGATGGATTCGCACTGATTTGCAATCGGCACTTCAATTGGTTGAATCGGAGTCGGAATTGAAATCAGGGCTCGGACTCGTTTTGAATGTTTACCTGCGAAAGCTCTCAATGTCCAAAAAAAAAAAAAAAAAAAAAAAAAAAAAAAAAAAAAAAAAACGAACGTGTAACTGGATTCAGATTTACCTGTGGTTCGCATCTAGAACAGGATTCACAGTCGCAAATGGGATGTTCGGAACAAATTGCTTTGATCGGTGTTATTGTTTGATTGGAATCGGATTTATGGTTACGTTTGGGAACACTCGTATAAATCGCCGTTTTTAATCAGTCGTGTTTGTCCCTGCATTCGTTTAATTAGTCGTGTGCTTTAAATCAGGGTAACATGGTGAAGATGACTCAAGTTACAATTATGGTCCCTGAAACTTTAGTGATTTAACAGTTCAACTCCCTGTATATTTCATGACTTGGAAGTTTTGAATCATACTCAGAAAGTGTTACAATTAAAAGGGAAATTCATTCACAGTTACATTTCTAGCCCCTGTCTTTCAGCAAGTGACAGTTTCTTCCCTATATTCAGAAAAGTTCACAAATTTGAGGGCTGGTGAACAATTTTGAATTCTTTAACGCACATATTTTTTTGTGAACAGAAAATTATGGATTCCATCAAATCTTGGCGGTTCGGAAAGTCGTTTTTCGTGATAACGTCAAATTTTCACGACTTTTTCGGATTTTATACTTCATCGTTAATATCATTTTGTCACGGGGGAGCTTAGTAAATTTTTATCCATTCAAGATCATTCTCATGACCATTTGAAGGCTTTATAATCATGTTCTTGATTATAAATCGGGGGAGAATTTGGTATGACCATTCGAAATTAGATTTGTGACTTTTCAAAGTTGAAGATTTTTGATAAAGCTTGTGGTAGAATTATGAAGGTAGCTTTTATAGCAGAAGTTCTTCATCGAGCTCTACTAAAGCTTTTACAGAGAAGTATCCTTTACAGCGGAAGTTTTTCATCGAGCTCTGCTAAGGACTTGTTACATCTCCGACTTCTTGTATTTTCTCGATCAAGTGGCGTTACGAATCTTAAAGTTTGGGTTGTTACATGATATTTTTTGATGGCTTATATCATTAGCTTATTTGAAGATCGTTGTGACTTGGAGGGGGAGCTCTTTAAAGACAAGAAGTGATTCAGTTTCTTTGTTCTGAAATGGGTTTTTATGGCGGGTTTGGTTTTCATGAAGATTCTTTGGGATTACATTCGAAAATGAAGTTTAAAGACATTACTTCAGTGCTTGATTTATATATCCTAGAGCTCGTGTTTGAAGACTATTGAAGAATCAAGATTCGTGGATTGCTTCATATATTCCTCGTTGCAGATCTTTTTATTTGCTAGATGCTTGTTTTGGAAGTTAAAGCATTGTCATCCATTCCATACTTTGAGGGGGAGATTGTAGGGTTTCAAAGCACTCCATGGATGATGGCAATGGGCCCCTTTGATGAATTCTAGGTTAAAAGCCCAAGACTTATCTTTTCCCTATAAATAGTCATGTATTATTCACAATTAGGGTTAAGAGAGTGAGGCAAAATGTAGCCGCCACGTGAGGTTTCTTATGTAGTGTTAGATTCTTTAGTCTATGCTTTAAGTGTAATTTATTCCTCATATTTCAATAAATCGAGTGATCATTCGACACAATCTTCATATTTGTGTTTGTTCTTATTTTCCGCATCTTGTTCATCAAATCTCAATTAGGGTTTTAATCCTAACACGTTGAAAGTTCAATGAATCTCAAAGTATCTAGGAGTTTTCATAGATTTAAAACTTAAATTTCTTTTTCGTTTTTCGTGGTGGAAATTAGTGAATCGTCATTCACTTACCTTCAAATATTCTGCAATTAGGGTTACGACATCCCTCTCCCGAGTTGTAGAATATTGTGTTGGGTCCTAGCCTTAGTATTTCATTTGGGTGATTTACTAAGGACTCAATCTATCAACTAACTTGAATTCGTTTTTCTCCCGATGTCAAAGTTCGACAATTATGGTCTTCCCAAATCCCGTGGAACAAGCATTCCACATGAAGATGGTATTCCACGATTCGATCGAGGAACAAGAAATCATGCTTCACTTCCTCCTCCTCCTCCAATTATTCTCCCTAACCCACAA
Source organism: Lactuca sativa (assembly GCF_002870075.4). Taxonomy (NCBI): domain Eukaryota; kingdom Viridiplantae; phylum Streptophyta; class Magnoliopsida; order Asterales; family Asteraceae; genus Lactuca; species Lactuca sativa. The sequence continues at coordinate 171,987,702 of NC_056629.2, read as the reverse complement.
GATTGTAAAATTGAAAGGTTCAATATCACTCAAGCCCTTTTGGCAAGTAAACATAAAGAAGAAAAGTCGGTGTGTGCACACGTCCTAGGAATGAAGTCGCACATTGATAGACTAAGAATGATGGGATCCGTTGTCTGTGAGGAAATGGCTGTTGATTGGGTTCTTCAGTCACTTCCTAACTCATATAGTGAGTTCGTAAGAGAGTACTATATGATGAACCACGACGTGACCCTTATAGATCTCACCTATATGCTTATTGTTGCTGAATCAGCAATGATTTGGCGCAATAGAAAATCAAAGTTGATTGGTGAATCTGCCTTCGAGACCTCTATGGATATAGACAATGGCAACGAAAGACATGCTATGATCGAAAAGTTTGATCATAAGAGAAAGGCGATGTCTGAAGTAGTTCCATGTCCTGTTCCAAAAGAGTCGATTTGCTTTTATTGCCAAGAGAAGGGGCATTGGAGACGAAGCTGCCCTATTTACCTAAGAGATCTAAGAGATGGGAGAGTCGAAACGTATGGCTCTAATTTAGGTAAAATCCATTGACTAACTCTTTTAAGCTTCATTCTAGATTCTGAATACATAATGTGATAAGATTACAATTGATGGATCGAAGAAAAGAAAGGAAGCTTAAGGCAAGAAGTGAGCAGAATCTAACCGTGAAGGAATGGTTTTCGATCGCGTTTCCCGAAGATTAGATTCTTGAGCTACTACTTAGAGTTAGAATTAGATTGCTAAGAAAGATGTATTAGCATAAGTTTTTCAATGAGTTGCATTGCAAGGACAAAATTTTCCGCAATAAAATAAATTTTGACTTTAAATTTTGTTTATTTATCCTTACAATGGCGTGTATGAAAAATTGATGTTAAAATGTTTCTATTATTAGCAATAATGGATTTGGTTCTTATTATGTTATTTATGGAAAGTCGAGAATTTACCAAATAGGGAGAGTTTCTCATCGCCCAAGTTTCAATTGGACAGAAACTTGGAATCATGCAACGTGGATGCACGATGAATGAGAAATTTCGTATTTGGAAATTAGACTAATTCATTGACAAAGTGTCAAGTGAAGAACTAGGAGATCGAGTACACAAAGTTGTGTGTTGATCAAAGTCCACCATAAGAGTAACAAGATATTCGTCATAATTTACTAAAGGTTTAGTAAATATGATTATACTTATAAGATTAAGTGTAATTCTGAATTGATTGAAAAAGTTTAAATCAATAGTAGAACGAATAACAAGAATCAAGTAGGCAGAAAGATAAAAGTTTCTCCATTCTAAGAAGAAGGGAGAGTATCTTTTATGCTTTATGATAGGTCTTAATGATTAAGAACCATATTTCAATTGATCCTCTAAGTACAATTGTATGTTTAAGAAGAGGAATCAAGAATTGAAGAAATGGTTAAATCAAAAAGTCAATCATACTTCGTTCCAAAACAAGTCTTAAAGTTAAGATTGCGACATTGAGTGAAAAAGTATTAAGAAGGTTTATAACATTCAATAAATGTGGTAAGTTGTGATGTCTTGGATAAGACAAAGACCAACTAGTACCAATTTATGAAGTGTTTTGATAAAAAGCTACACTAACTCTTGAATATTTGTTTGTCAAGAAATGGTTAATGACAAGAGAATCTTATATGTCAAGGAGTCAGTGGGAGTCTTAATGGTCTTGAAAGGTTTCGAGAACAAATCAAATAAACCTTATCAATCATCACTAGCACACGAGTTAAGGTTTACAACCTATCGTGATGACATTATTTTGATTCTGTGCCAAATCCAATCGAGTTAATTATACATGAGAGTTCTATGAGTTCTCATTTTGAACGCATAAAAGGCAAAGCACCTTAATCAATGAAAGGTACATTGATAGGAAAGGGTGAGATGCTTAACTACTTGGAAGACATGGTGGGCAGCTGTGCTACCATAAGGTAAGAAATCAAGATTAAGAAAGTTCCGTCCATATGAGTTTGAATTTGTTGTAAACTTTGGTTTCAACAAATTCACATGGATAGGAACACATACACTGTTTAAAATCTAAGTGTCATAAGATTTCCTCCTTCATGAAAATGATTGTGAGGAAATGCTTTCACTAAGAAAGATTTTAAGAAGATAGTGATTGTAAAATTGCATTCTCGAATTCGATTATGGTTACGGTATCCCTTTCCATGATTTGAATTGTGAGGTTTGGCAATTAGTCTTAATTGTTTAAGACACATATGAGCTATCTTGAATAAAGGTGTATGAGATAAAGAAGCCTTGATAAAGGATTATCAAAGCATTAAGTATCAGAAACATAAACTTAAGAAATTCAATAAGTATTGTTTTTCTGGAAGTTAAGATGTTTATGAATACATGTCGAAGCTAGTGGGAGCATAAGTGTTATGTTTTATAATAATCATCATGATAGTGGGAGCATAAATGTTATGATTGTATGATTATTAAGGCACGTATTGCAAAGTTGGCAATGTTAATTATAGAAAACAAGAGTTATACCTTGCAAAGTTGTAAGGGTTATAAAGTTGTTTTGCTATAATTAAGGGAGAGAATATTATGCTTCATTTCAAATCTAAAGGCTTAGGTTGAGAAATGTTAATAATTTAGTCAAAGGTACATAGTGTGTTCTTAAAATTTCGATTATGATTACGGCATTCCTCTTCACAATTCGAATTTTGAGAACATAGCAAATAAAACATTATGCATCGTGTCCCATACGCTTCGGGTATAGGATCGATTGCAAATGCTTTAATGTTTGACCATTCTAAAATTTTCCAAATGTCTAGCGCATTTAGAGGGAAAAAGGACTAGAATCGGTTTTGACTAAGATAATTAAACAACTATCAAAGGACAATTCAAGGTTCGCCAAGGATTGGTCGCTTGTGAGTAGTTGGAAGTATGATATTGGATGGAGCATATCGACTTTATTATGAATAAATAAGATTCTATTAAGAATGAGTTGTCATATGGAAAATATGGAAACGTGTCCATATTGGGAATTGAATATTGAAAATCTATGTCTAGATTAGAAACTTTTATGCAAAGGGATGTTCAAAGGAATGTACTTTGAGTGAGAGACATCATATCTAAGGAATTGTCTTGTAACAATCTCCGATAGAAGACTTTGTAATATCATTGGCAATGGTCTTTGTGACTTTGGTGCAGTGACATTACGAAAGGATAGTTGCATAGAATGTTAGAATCTAGCATATTCTATAAGTAACAAGAATTTGATATTCTTTAACTTATGAAAAAAAGGATTTGGAGTTGTGAAATGAGAAGGATTGGAAATGTGTTCAATGTGATCTATTTCACAAAGTAAGAACCATAGGTAAACATTGCGTGTATGCTAGGAGCATGGGACAAGTGTTGGAATTCAAGTAAGAAGTTGATTACCCGAAATGACAAATAATAAGTAATCAATATGGTGATAAATAAAAGGCGTTTATTTATACTCAAAGTTTTGAGGCCATATGGGATTAGTATTATTCTTGTGTTTCACATTTGCATGTTTTGACTTCCAGAATAATTGAGTTTATTAAGAATAATCGAATTATTCGAACGGGCCACAATTGTTCATATGTTGGAAGTAGATATGAATGAAGACTGTCGTGAATTGGTGTGTGGATTGTCTAAAGAGCATTAGACATAAGCAAATGTTTGCTACAACGTTCATGACTGCTTATGAATATGATTTGAGCATTGGATTAAACCCACGCTCACTTGGATCACTCCATGAATTGTATCATGAGTGATTGGTGAGACGATAACATCTTATATTCTTGAAACCGATATGTGTGAGTTGTATCTTGCGAATTGGTTGCACATTGATAATATGTAAACGCACTAGTAACTTGGTGTTATAAAACATATTGTTGTGTGTGATTTGGTTAGTGAGTGCAAGCAAGCATTGTATCAAAGTTTATCCGTTCCTTTTATCCAATGTAGGATAAAAGCGATATCTTTGGGCCCCTCGATGGTTTAGTGATGACAAACATAAATGCTCGGCCGGGCTAGGGCTAATTTGATTTGTTCAATTAGTCAGTCGTCATAAATTGGGAATCGAGAAGTAGTACAAAGAGAATGATTTGAAATCATGTCTCATATGATATCTAGAATGGAGGAATATATGATCCCTTATCTAAGGACACGCGTATCTGATAGGATCAGAGTTGACAGCGGCTTTGGAAAGCTACGATTGCAGATCAGGATCTGAAGTCATACGCTGAATAGTTATTAGACTTATCCAAGTGGGAGACTGTTGGATTAGTGTCTAAGTCCATAACTATTTTGGTATATACTTGACCCGATGGTGCATGGTCCTTTTTGGTTGCCTTCACCTAAGCAACTTGATTGGAGAAATAAATAAAGAGAGAGAGGTTATTATGATTTATTAATATGTTATAAGAATAATATATTAAAGGAGAAATCATATTTGTTTAATTAATATTGGTCAATAATTAATTAAGAATTAATTTTGTGATCAAGTGTAATTAATTAAACTAGAGGGGCTGAATTGTAATTATGTGATAGTTACAAAATAAGGTAAGGATTATCTTAAATATAGGGTGAACGAATTTGAGGTGATAATGCCTTAGAATTCCACTAGGATAAGGGTTTCTAAGACTTATCTTATGGTTGCTTGGTGGGCAAGCAACTAGATAAGGATAAGGACTAAAACCCTAATCTTTACACCTATATAAACCCCCTAAGGCTCATGAATTCGTCTAACCCTTCCCAAGAAGTCCTAAGGACGAATTCCTACCTCTCTCCTCTCTCTTTATGCCTTCTCCACTTGCTTATGGTGTTTGTAAGCCATTAGAGGAGTGACACTTGTGACTCTAAGCCTTCCAAAGTCAATTCAAGAAGTTATTGGGATTGTTATTACTACATAACAATCAAGGTAATATCTTAAACCTAATTATATGTTAATATTGATTTCCATTTGCTAGAATTAGGGTTTATAGTCTTGGATTCAAAGCATGTACAATAGAGAAACCTAGATCCAAGCATTAGGGTTTGTATGAGCACATAGGATGTCTTATGACCAAAACCCATCAGTGGTATCAGAGCCATGATTGGTTTCTATTGTATTGATGCCTTGTATGTTCAATAAATTCGATTTTTATGATTCTGCTTGATGAACTCGGCGAGTACCACAGTGTACTCGGCGAGTAGACATCAACTCATACAGTGTGGTACTCAATGAGTTTGAGCGTCAGATGGAGCTATATCCGGGATTTCTTGCTATTTTTGCTTATGGATAGTTACTTTATCATGTTAGATCAATATTAATCCGATTATATGATATATTTGACTATAATTTTGATCTAATTGAAGATATTTATCAATTAATAAGATAATTGTTTCCTTATGTGATAATTGATTAATTATTTTGAGTAAATTGATAAATTATTTTGCAAGAAATCATTAGATAAATCAAATATGGATAATTATGTGATTAAATGTTAATTTAAATTATTTGTTATTTGATCCTTGTTGTTATGAATAGTTTCATATTTTCCCCTTTAGGTTTTATAGTTTAAATTTGAACCCAAAAGTTTTGATGTTTTGAAATTTAAATAGTTGAAACCCTAATGTTTTGAAAAAGGTTTCAAAACTTGCCCTCAAGTTTGGGAATTTAAATTTTTGATTAATAGTTTAATTATGATGTATATTTAAATTCTAAACCCTAATGGTTTGAAATGTTTCAAAACTTGCCCTCAAGTTTTGGAATTTAAAAGTTGATTAAAAGTTTAATTAGGAATGTTAAATTCTAAAACCCTAGCATTGTTTTGAAAAAGTTCAAATCACACCCTTATGGTTTTATTAATTAATTAAGGAGTATAATTAAAAGAGGTTTAATAAATCCATAATAGTTTTGGTTTACAATTTAATTGAATTAAATGTATAATTATTAAATTTGACCACATAGTATTTTCAAAGTGTAAAATACAACCTATACTATATATAACATTAAAAGCCTAACATTATATATGTATGAGTAAAAGTCAGTCTTACCGTTAGTAGGCCTCATTCACGAAGCTAGTCTATAAGGGGTGTTTAAGGAAATTGCCTATAAAATGGCGATTGAATGGGTATCCACTCTTACCCACCGCACTCTTGACTAGTGGAGGGTCGTTAGCCGAACGGGTAGGATAGGACGAAACCTTCCATTATAAGTATAATGAAATATAAAAGTAACTAAATGTTTTTATAAAATTCCCAATCTTAGTTACTTAGGCAAAAGTGAATTGATGCAATTCCATGAAATTACACTTTGTGCCCTTGCTAAGATGTTAGTGGAGCGCGTGTGGTTAACCGGCACACTAAATGGTTCTAAGCAAAGGTAGCAAAGGGTGACTCAATGTTTGTCATAGTTTGGTGGAGCGTATGTGGTTTACCGGCATATCGAATAGGTGACTGTAAATCAATGAATATGAAACCAAAAATGACAAAATTAAAGTCTAAAGTCATGTACAAACTCTATACTACAATTTGGAAAAACCGCATGCTATTCCGACTTCAAACGAATTAGATATGCATGTTTTAAAACTATCACATAATACAAAAAAGCCGAAAAACATAAAATTTCCAGCTTTGATATCCCAACTTTGAGAGACTGTAAGTCAATGAATATAAACCCAAAAGCGACAAAATTAAAGTATAAAATCATGTACAAGCTATAAACTACACTCTAGAAAAAACCTCATGCCAATTTGACTTCAAACGAATGAGATATGCATGTTTTAAACTTTTCACAGAAATCGGTTCCGACCCCAAAGACCGATTCCGGTTCCTAACACGATTATGGTTCTTAAACCTAGTTTACCCGAACCCGAAGGACCCGAAACCCGGATTACCCAGAACTCGGATAGAGTTATTCTTTAAACCCGAGACCCGGACCAATTTTACATGTTCCAGTGCTAACGGTTCTCGTTCATGTTCGGTTTTCCGATTCTAAATCCCATCCCTATCTGATTTGTGTATATTACTTGGAAAGAAGCCAAAATCAAATTTGTGTATATCTTCTTGAACCGGATTTATGGTTAAGACACGTATTTATTGGCCGACGAAGGTTTTTTTCATCGTTTTATTACTTACTAGTTGTGAGACCCATATATTACATAGGTTAATTTAAAAAAAAAAAAAAAAAGTTAAATATAAATGTCAAAATATTTGAGAACTTTGAATTTATAAGAAAATACGAAAAATAATAAATTATTATAATGAAAATGTTTTTTATCTTTTAAATTTAAAGATATAATTTAAATAAGTAAATAAAAGAAATTAATGTGCCTTAATTCTGTGAATTTTGAAATTAAAATGTAAGTTGATTAATTAAATTGATATTCATTTATTACTAAATTTATTGCAAGTATTACTTTAAAAGATTATGTGAAATTTAATAAAATAGAAAAAATCATAAAATTATATGTGGAAAAAAAATTAATTCAAAATAACTACAAAATGATATTTGACAAATTTAATGAGAATATGAAAAAATGGCAATATATATATATATATATATATATATATATATATATATATATATATATATATATATATATATATATATATATATATATATATATATATATATATATATATATATATATATATATTAGAGTAGATTTCTAAGACTCATATTATCCCTTTCATTACCATAGTCAAATTTCATTGTTGCTTTAATGCTTTATTGTTTTTGCTTAGATCCGTTAGCAACAAATTTGTCATTACTGGCCCACAAAAAATGATTTTGTTTGTAAGTATATTGGATTTAATGCATCTATATTATTTCATCAATTGTAAGATTCATTTGTTTCTTATTTTTGTGAAATCTAGTTTCCTTTTGTTGGGTATCTATATGCTGCTTACTTGAAAGGAAGACGGTAAACAACAATTGCATAAAAGTGAACAAGAGGAATTGTTTTTACATTGTCCGGTTCCTGATAGAAATTTAATATTATATTGATTATTTATTTTATTGTTTATTGTTTTTTCTTTTTTCTTTCTGTAATATATAAATTAATCATAGATTTTTTTGACTATGAACATTTTATTGTATTTTTCTCAAACAAAAGCAGGTTAACGAAAAGTTAGAAACAAATTCTATCATTCACATCGGATGGGGAATACATAATGTCAACATTTGAGAAGTAGCAATATATTCTGTGAGAATAGATTAACAATAATATTCTCTCAGAATGTATTAGTGTCTTACTTAGATTTTAATGTTTTTGTTTGATTTTTAACCATTTTAATTTTAATCTTTAAGAACAAATGTAATTGTTAACCATTATTTGTTGTATTATTTGAGAATGAATATAATTTATGTTCATAGTTGTATTATTTAAGAATGAGTATAATTAATGATTCTATAATATTAAAATTCGTATAAAATTTGTACTCATTAGTATTGATCTTGATAATATATATATATATATATATATATATATATATATATATATATATATATATATATATATATATATATATATATATATATATTCATGGTATTCTGTCAGAATATAATGTTTTTTTTTTTCAAAATAATCATAAACACATTCTTTTAAAATATTTGAATTTATAGAATTATTATCTACAAAAATAAGATTTTTAAAGTTAAGAGAATTAATAATTCCCTAAAATCCGTGATTTCTTTTTTTAAATTTATTTTAATTGACTAAAATTCTCTTAAAATGAATTTGGATATTATTTTACAATTATTTTTAATTCAATAATATTTATTAATCTTTTTCTTAAAATAATAAAAATGATTGGTCCACAATCAATCCTACATACACACAATAGATAGTTAGAATACAATAACTTATATATATATATATACACACACACACACGCGCGCGCGATGAAATAAAAATGATTTATGAAATATAAATTTGGATGGTATTTATTTTAATTTCATGTATTGTAATATATTTATTATATTCATTTTATTTGATTATATGTTTAAGTACTTTAAAATTTTAATATAATATATTTGGGGAAGCTTCATAAAATATTTCATAAATATAAGATAAATTAGTTAATTTCAGAAAATAACTTTGAAAATTAATTTCATAGCATTTGTTTTAGATAAAATTAATGGAAAGATATTTGAAAGCAAAAAAAGGAAGTTATCGGTGAAGTTGATAATTGGAAATGAACTAATGGTATATCCAACTCAACTTTTGAAATAAAGTAATTTTATTTATAACGTAAATGTAATCGGAGTAAATGCTTTTCAAACCAACTTTATTTTTAACTATAAAAATATAGTTATGAATGATATTACTCCAAACTTTAGAGTAAAATTATTCATTTATATATAATAGAGTTTAAGTTTTATTTGTCATATTTGGCATTTCAAATTTGAGTTTGTATATATCTAGTTTATTTAACATCTTCTAATTTTGAGTTTATTTTATTTAATGTTATATTCTAAATTTGACAATTGTTTCAAATGTCTTCAAAATTTGTTTGATTATATTTATATAATAATATAAATTTTAAAGTCAGTGTAATAAAAAAAATAGATAAATTTCTAAAAACCTTGTAAATTGAATGGATATTAATGAAAATCTAAAAGAAAAACGAATATATTTAAAATATTCTTTTTAGAATAAAAATTATAATAAAAACTAGAATAAGATTGAAGATGATTCATTAGTGTCAGTTGAGGTGGTCTAAACATCAAGCAAAAGACCTTATTAAAAACAAATTCATAAAATAACGAATGTTAAAGAAAGGGAGAAATGATTGGCACATGAGAGGGTAAACTTGTAAAAGAAACCCATAAAGAACATCTAACCAATAAAGTAACTATTCTATCAATCTACCTATTAAGACATTATCTATATATTTAGCATTATAATATGATTATAATATATAGAACAATATAAGAACACCAATAACATAAAATATTGATGGAAACCCTTGTAGGAAAAACCAAAAGACATTGATCGATGTATATTAAACTTGACATGGAGTAGGATGATGGACTTTGATACATAAAATATAGAGTGATGCAAACAGTACTCAAATGGTCAAGAATCACAGATGCAAACAGAAAAGGTCTCGTTCCTTTCTATTCATCAACAATAAAAGATCCTTCCAACACAAATAACAAATAAGATACTTATGACGAGCTCCGAAGTCCGGCCTCCGAAGTCCGGCCTAAACAAATGACATCAAAAGAAGATAAAGCCTAATCCCTAATTAATGGGTCTTTTAAAATTAAGATAAACCAATCTAAAATTAAAAATCAAATTATTAAAATGTGAGATATTGCCCAAAATCAGCAACGTGAGTTGCCTCTGCATCGGCATCATCCTCCCGGGCTTGAAAAGGACTCGACTCCGAGTCCACCTCCTCGTCGCTGGTCGGTTCATATGGCGAGAGATCAGCAACATTAAAAGTAGCAGAAACATTATAGTGACCCGGAAGCTTTATCTTATAGGCATTATCGTTAATACGCTGAAGTACGCGAAAATGACCATCTGCACGCGGTTGCAACTTGTTGAAACGACCTCTCGGGAAACGCTCTGGACGTAAGTGAATCCACACAAGATTGCCTTCCTTGTACACGGCCCGTTTACGATGTTTGTTGGCTTGAACTTGATAACGTGCGTTGTGTTTAATGATATTGTCACGTACCCGTTGATGCAACTCTTTAATATACTAGGAGCAATCTATCCCATTACTACTAACAACCTTATCACGAGGTATCGGAGAAAGATCGAGGGGAGTTATGGGATCGCGACCATAAACAATGCAAAACGGAGACATTCTTGTTGTATGGTTTACTGAATGGTTATAAGCAAATTCAGCATGCGGCAAAATAAGGTCCCATTTCTTAGGTTGTTCCCCCATGAGTGTACGAAGTAAATTTAGTAAACTGTGATTTGCCACTTCCGTTTGCCCATCAGTTTGGGGATGGTGGGAGCTACTGAATTGTAGTTTCGATCCCAATGATTTCAACAAAGTGCGCCAAAAATGACTGACGAACTTGACATCACGATCTGATGTGATCGTCTTCGGGATTCCATGAAGTCTCACAATCTCTGCAAAATATAATCGTGCCACTTGGCTTGCATCATAAGTTGTGACACACGGTAGGAAATGTGCCATCTTTGAGAAACTATCAACAACAACCATAATCGAGTCTTTTTTTCGTTGCGTACGAGGTAAACCAAGTACGAAGTCCATACTAACATCCTCCCACGGAGCTACAGGGACAGGTAATGGCATGTGAAGCCCGACATTTGAGCCCCGAGTCTTAGATATATGGCAAATCCGACAACGGTTGACAATAAGCGATACATCTCGTGCTAGTTTAGGCCAGTAAAATCTTTCCTGAAGTAACGCGACCGTCTTGTCCCGACCAAAATGACCCGCAAGGCCTCCTCCATGGCTCTCCAAAATAATAGCATCCCGCAAGGAACAAATAGGAACACACAACCGTGATCCTTTAAATAAATAAGCATCGTGCATCGAGAAATCATTGAGGGGATGAATTTGGTAATGTCGCCACACTTCCTTAAAATCTGGATCATCTAGATACAAGGAGAAAAATGAGTCAAACCCTTGCACCTGCACCTGCATGGCGGAGAGGAGAGCATGTCGGCGACTGAGTGTGTCAGCAACGATATTAGATGCCCCAGCCATGTGTCGGATAACAAAAGATAAGCTTGTAATGTCTCAACCCACTTTGCATGGCGGGGTTTGAGTGCATGTTGGCCATTAATAAACTTAAGAGCCTCATTGTAACGCCCCGATCCTCAGGTATTTATTTATTAAGAATTTCTGGATAAAAGCTCTACTCGACGAGTTGGTCGACCTACTCGTCGAGTAGCAACGGGGTAAGAACGCATGTTTAGTGACCTACTCGGCGAGTCCACTATTGGAACTCGGCGAGTAGGAGCTGGCAGATGAAACCCTAAACCCCAGGGTTTGCACCCCTATTTAAAGGAGCCTCAGCCTCCTTTGGGCTTCCTTATAGTCTTTGAGAGCCCTTATAAACCCTAATTCGTGTGTGTGTGCCTTGGAGTGATTTTGAAGCTTGGAAGAGAGGATTTTGGAAGAAGGGAGTTAAGAGTGCAAAGGAAATTGAAGCAAAAAAGGAGGGGGAAACGGGTTTTGCCTCAGCTAGCATCTTTTGAAGGTATCAAAATGCCATTCTTACTTCCTTTTCTTTCCTCTTGTTGAGTTCTAGGGCTTTTTATGGATTTTCAAGTTGGGATGTTGAGCTATAGGCTAGATCTGAAGTTGTAACTTCAGATCTGGACCCTCATTGGGTGCTAGAGTCATAAAGTTGTTGTATTGGTTGTAGATGAATTCCCTATTGGACTAGGAGCTCCATTAAGAACTTAAAATAGACATTTGGAGCCTTTATGACCATGCATGTACGTAAAGTTTGCAACTTTACGTGGTAAGTATGCTCTAGAAGCTTGGATCTATGATTTGGAGCCGCTGCATGGCTCAAAACAAGTCTGTATGGAGAAAGGACTGGATGGACTCGGCGAGTCGCAAGGATGACTCGGCGAGTCACATGAAGATGGTCATTAAACTCGGCGAGTTGGATGAACAACTCGGCGAGTCCGATGAAGATCACCATAAAACTCGACGAGTTGAAGAACAACTCGGCGAGTCGGATGGTTTTTCCTTTGATTAGGCATGTGTGTGTACCCATCGAGTTGCAAGGAGGAAACTCGACGGGTGGCCCTTAAGGATTTATCAGGATTCGAAGGAACTCGACGAGTCACTCCGATGACTCGGCGAGTTGGAATGTGCTCCATGGACTCGGCGAGTGGTCGAGTGCACTTGGCGAGTTGAGGTCAACATGGATTGTTGACCTTGACTGAGGACTCTGACCTCGATCAGGAATTACTAAGTGATTATGGGGTGTCTCATAAGAGTAAGAACTTATGAGTATATTGTGCTATGGTTATAGGTGGTGGATCCGGTGTCAAGTGATCCGATAGTTGGAGTTTGCATTTCTATCGACATCGGCGATGTGAGTTATCCTCACTATATCGATAGGGTCTACGGCACCAAGGCCGACCCTTTATGATTTACATCCTGGGTTAGGATGGTTGTTTTGTTATTGCCATGTTAGAATTCATCCTGGTTTAGGATGGGTGTTATGTTATTGCTTTTCTAGAATTTATCCTGTTTAGGATGGTTGTTATACTAGAGATTGGTAGTTATGGTATGCTGCATAAGATTCTGATCTATTGGATCAGAATCAGGATAGATAGTATGTTATGCTTTTATGATCCGTGAGGATTGGTATGTTAGTGACCTGTTAGGTCGATACTCTAGCTATGAGTGAAACTCTATGATTGATGGTCGATGAGATAGATTGTTTGCTATGTGTACATGCCAGTATATGATAATATGCGTACATGGTTAGTTGCTTGTTGGTTGGGTTGAGGCGGTCCTGCTTTGTGCTGAAGGCCAACACACCCTCTGAGCGGCCCAGGGAGACTGTAGGCCCACGCGGCGGACCATCCATGCCGAAGGCTCAGGATATATTCAGAAAGATTGTAGGCCCAGTAGGGCGGACCAGTCCGGCCGAGGGCCAGTATGTATGTTGTTTGATTGATCGTTATGGCTATGGTTTCTACTTGTGTGGTATTGGTATTTTGGGGGTAGCTCACTAAGCCCTTGGGCTTACAGTTTTCAGTTTATTGTTTCAGGTACTTCAGGAGAGCGAGGGAAGGTGAAGGCGTGACCGTACCGCTCCTCATCCTCATGATCTATTTTGGGACACTCTGATGATAAATGATTTGGAAATGTTTTGTAAAAACAATTACTATTTGACTCTTTTGTTAGTATTAAAAGTTTAAATTTGGCGTAAATTTTATGGGTGTTTTAAGTTGGTATCAGAGCCTTGGTTTGAGCGAATTGGAGGAACACTTGTGCGAATCCAGTCTCAAACCGAGGAGATTTTTGGAAAACAAGTTTTAAAAATAAAGGATGGAGGATGCAGAAGGTACGATCAGCCGGAGCCTGTAAGTAAGCCCCAAAATACCATACAATTATTTGATATTCTGATATGATTAGAACAGCATGCTAGTGCTAGGCTAGGTATTTTCAGGAATCGCATGATAGATTGGCCTGATTGTATGATACCTATTAGCCTAGGGTTTCTTGTATATGGGATTGACATCATAACTGTAGATGTTTAGTGTATGCATCACAGATGTGGATAGCCAAGGTCTTATAGCCTGAGAATGTCCGATTCGACCTTAGTGTAGGATCGGATATTCGAAAGTCTATCGGGTCCAGCACTATGTGCAGCCAGTGTACACTAGCACTGCAGGGGATGATGGAAGTTTCATGGATATGTGAGTGGTGCGGAACTACAGGATCAGTTACTAGTTAGGCGATGTCCCCTGTTAGTGAGGGTTGAGCATAGATTATGTTAGATACAGTTTAGGGTGTTGTAGTGATACTTGACACAAATATGGGTAGGTGTGGAAGGTAGTAGGGGCCCATACTACTAAAAGCACAGGACCTATACGCGTATCAAGGAAGTCACAACCCCTAGGGTTTGAGGGTAATTGGTCTTTCGTCATTACATGATCTGTCTGAGACATTGAGTTTGTTTGCGAGTATGGTGGTGACGAGACGTGATGCTTCGGGATCCGGATCAGGATCGGGATCAGGGTCAGGGTCGGGAGACGGAGTATTGGAGGTGTCGGTGGTACCTGAGCCCGTGGTTCAAATAGGGACTGAGAAGTTGGATGCCCGGATTCGGGAGATCATGCACGATGAGATTGCTGCTGCGTTCCGAGCGCAACTGCCAGAGATGTTTGGGTTGATTAAGACCACGATGGTCGAGTATTTTGATGAGCGGTATGCCGCTCTAGCAGAGACTGCTGCCGCTGCAGCCACTTCGGCTGTAACAGCTGCAGGGGTTGGAGGAGGAGGAGCCGGCAGGGCTTTCCAGTACCGGGACTTCGACAATACGAAGCCACCAAAATTTGATGGTACACAGGATGCTATTCGGGCTATGAGGTGGTTATCTGACATGGAGGGATGTTTCTTCACGTGTTCGTGTCCTGCTGAACAGAAGGTCAGGTGTGCCCTGAATCTGCTGAGGCTTGGGGCGAAGGACTAGTGGAGGCTGACTACTGGGTTGTATACTGATGATCATAGGGTTGCTATTACCTGGG
Organism: Lactuca sativa; assembly: GCF_002870075.4. Taxonomy (NCBI): domain Eukaryota; kingdom Viridiplantae; phylum Streptophyta; class Magnoliopsida; order Asterales; family Asteraceae; genus Lactuca; species Lactuca sativa. Next base: position 171,972,515 of record NC_056629.2, on the reverse strand, counting down.
AGTAGTTCCGGGATATGTTTCGCACCCGCTACGTTCCGCGCGTGGAACGGGAGCGGCTTGCTCAGCAGTTTTTGCCCTTGAGACAGGATGGAGAGTCAGTGATGGAGATTACCCGTATGTTCACGGAGAGGGCTATGTTTCACCTAGAGTTTGCTTCAGAGCAGTCTCATATGACTCGTTATCTGAGTATGCTCAAGACGGATATTCGACAGTTCGTGTCTACTCAGCGATGTGATACCCTCTTGGACCTACAGGAAGCCGCACGGCGGTGTGAGTTGGAGATAGAGCTGCAGCTGAAGGAGCAGCATCAGACACCGACACAGTCTCAGCCAGCGCCTAAACGCTCCAAAATCGCTGATACACGGTTCGGGGGTCATCAGAGCCGCACTTGTGGAAAGTGTGGCAAGGCTCATTCAGGGGTTTGTCGAGCAGGAGGGGGTGCCACAGGTGTGGCAAGGAGGGGCACTATGTCAGGTACTATCGTCAATCCACCCCTCCAGCAGATATGAGGATTTGTTTCCATTGTCATCAGGTTGGTCATGTGAAGACCAACTGTCCGCAGCTTGCCGCCAGGCCGACGCAGGGTTCCGCGCCAGCTACTGTGAGGATTGGAGATGGGAGGCCAGTTAAGATGGAGCCTCCGAAGGCTCAGGGTCGCGCCTTCCAACTCACGGCCGAGGAGGCCAAGGCAGCACCGGATGTGGTTGCTGGTACGTTTTTAGTAAATTCCTTGCCTGCTCTGGTTTTATTTGACTCGGGGGCGAGTCGTTCGTTCGTATCTCAGACCTTCTCTAAAGGGTTCAGTGTGCTGATAGATGATATTGAGTGCCCGTTGCGAGTTTCGATCGCCAACGAGCACGGGATTTCTGCTTCTTCGGTCTACCGAGGATGCAAGTTGGAGATTTTCGGAGTGACTTTCCCGATAGATTTGATTCATATTCCCATGGGGGATGTATGCGTAATTGTAGGAATGGATTGGCTTAGCAGCTTTGGCTCCATGATCGACTGTGAGGGTCAGCGGGTGGTGGTTCGAACCTCAAGTGGGGGAGAACTGGTGGTATATAGTGAGGGCACCAGGTCGGGATCAGGGTTCTGTCGGTGGCCAGGGCTCGACAGTATATTCAGCACGGGTGTGCCGGTTATTTGGCATATGTGGTAGATACGCGAGTTAGAGAGTAGCTCTCTGTATCAGAGGTCCCTATGGTTAGAGAGTTTGCTGATGTATTTCTGGAGGAGTTACCCGGAGTGCCTCCGGTGAGGCAGGTTAAGTTTAGGATTGATCTAGTGCCAGGTGCGGCCCCTATCGCCAAGGCGTGGTATCGTTTGGCACCGCCAGAGATGCAGGAGCTGTCATCTCAGTTGCAGGAACTGCTAGGAAAGCAGTTTATTCGTCCAAGTAGCTCACCCTGGGGAGCACCGATCCTCTTCGTCAGGAAGAAGGATGGTTCGTACAGGATGTGCATTGACTATAGGGAGTTGAATAAGTTAACAGTAAAGAACCGTTATCCGCTCCTGAGGATAGATGATCTCTTTGACCAGCTACAGGGTGCATCTTGGTTCTCCAAGATTGATTTGAGATCAGGTTACCACCAGGTCAGGGTGAGGGAGGAAGATGTGGAGAAGACCGCGTTCCGGACTCATTATGGTCATTACGAGTTTGTGGTGATGCCGTTTGGACTCACCAACGCGCCAGCAGTGTTCATGGATCTGATGAACCGAGTCTGCAGACCGATGCTCGATCGCTCGGTCATTGCGTTTATAGATGATATCTTGGTGTATCCCAAGACCCAAGAGCAACATGAGGAGCACCTCAGGGAGCTGTTGGAAGTGCTACGACGAGAAAGGCTTTATGCCAAGTTCTCGAAGTGTGAGTTCTGGTTGCGGGAGGTTCAGTTCCTTGGACATCTCGTTAACCAAGATGAGATTTTGGTCGATCCGGCCTAGGTGGAGGCGGTTATGCAGTGGGAGACTCCGAGATCTCCCTCAGACATCAGGAGTTTTTCTGGGCTTAGCAGGGTATTATCGGAGATTCATTCGTGATTTTCCAAGGTTGTTGTACCCCTCACTCGTCTAACGAGAAAGGGAGTGGACTTCCGGTGGGCCCGGAGCAGCAAAGGGCATTTGAGACCCTCCGGCAGTGGTTATGCGAGGCGCCAGTGTTGACACTCCCCGAGGGAGTGGAGGATTTCGTGGTATATTGTGATGCGTCCATCGCAGGCTTAGGGGCAGTCCTCATGCAGAGGGGGCGGGTGATAGCTTATGCATCACGACAGTTGAAGCCTTATGAGACGAGATACCCCACTCATGATCTTGATTTGGGAGCGGTGGTCTTCGCTCTCAAGATTTGGAGGCACTATCTGTACGGGGTCCGTTGTACCATATACACGGATCACAAGAGTTTGAGGCACATTATGGATCAGCCGAACCTGAATATGAGGAAGCGCAGGTGGATGGATGTAATCAAGGACTATGATTGTGAGATCCTTTACCATCCTGGTAAAGCGAATGTGGTCGCGGACGCCTTGAGCCGCAAGTCAGCTGGGTCATCTACCCTAGCCAGATGAATGAGGATAGCGGTGGATTCCCCGCTGGTGGGTTTGGTCAGAGATGCTCAGATCGAGGGTATGAAACCAGAGAACAGGAAATTGGAAAGGATTAAGGGCGAAAGCGCCCGGTTTTGTTCAGGATAGCCGCGGGCTACTGACCCGATATGGTCGGGTTTGGGTTCCGATGACTGGAGGAGTTAGACAGATAGTGATGGAGGAGGCTCATAAGTCTCGTTTTTCTATTCACCCGGGGGCTACCAAGATGTATCGAGATTTGAGTTTGAGTTATTGGTGGCCTAGCATGAAGCAAGATATCGCTTGGTACGTTGAGAGGTGCTTGACCTGCAGAATGGTCAAGGCCGAGCACCAGAGGCCGCATGGTAAGTTGCAGCCCCTGGAGATACCCATGTGGAAATGGGAACGAATTACGATGGATTTCGTCACAAAGTTGCCTAAGACGGCAAAGGGATTCGACGCTATATGGGTCATCGTAGATCGATTGACCAAGAGTGCCCATTTCCTAGCTATTCGGGAGAGTTTATCGGCGGAGAAGTTGGCCGACCTGTACGTCCGCTAGATTGTCTCTCGCCATGGGGTTCCAGTTTCCATAGTTTCCGATCGGAATGTTCGATTTACTTCCCGTTTTTGGCAGAAGTTCCACGAGGAACTAGGTACGAGACTGCATTTCAGTACAACGTTCCATCCGCAGACTGATGGGCAGAGTGAGCGGACCATTCAGACCCTCGAAGATATGTTGAGGGCGTGCGTCATCGATTTCGGTGGGAGTTGGGATTCCCACCTACCGCTTGTGGAGTTCGCTTACAACAACAACTATCATTCCAGTATTGGTGCCCCGCCTTTCAAGCTATTGTATGGGCGGAAGTGTAGGACCCCAGTTTGTTGGGGCGAGGTTGGGCACAAGGTGATGGGTCGGACATAGGTAGTTCTACAAACTACCGAGATGATACAACAGATTAGACAGCGGCTGCAGACCGCTCAGAGTCGACAGAAGAGTTATGCCGATCGACGCCGATTTGAGTTGGAATTTCAGGTGGGTGACATGGTTCTCCTGAAGGTCTCACCCTGGAAGGGTGTGATCCATTTCAGGAAGAGGGGAAAATTGGGTCCCCGATTCATTGGGTCATTCAGGATTGTTGCCAGGGTTGGAAAGGTGGCTTATAGGCTAGAGCTTCCGGAGGAACTTAGCCGGATCCACAACACATTTCATGTTTCGCAATTGCGAAAGTGCGTCATGGACCAGGAGGCAGTGGTATCGTTGGATGATATTCAGGTCGATGAGCGCTTGAACTATGTGGAGAGGTCTGTAGCTATCTTGGAGAAGAAGAAGAAGATTCTGCGGAACAAGGAAATACCTTTAGTAAAGGTGAAGTGGGAGCATCGGAGGGGATCCGAGTGGACGTGGGAGCTGGAAGCAGAAATGCGCGAGCATTACCCGACATTGTTTTCTTCAGCGGACTTCGAGGACGAATTCTAGTTCAAGTGGGGGAGAACTGTAACGCCCCGATCCTCAGGTATTTATTTATTATGAATTTCTAGATAAAAGCTCTACTCGACGAGTTGGTCGACCTACTCGTCGAGTAGCAACGGGGTAAGAACGCGTGTTTAGTGACCTACTCGGCGAGTCCACTATTGGAACTCGGCGAGTAGGAGCTGGCAGATGAAACCCTAAATCCCAGGGTTTGCACCCCTATTTAAAGGAGCCTCAACCTCCTTTGGGCTTCCTTATATTCTTTGAGAGCCCTTATAAACCCTAATTCGTGTGTGTGTGCCTTGGAGTGATTTTGAAGCTTGGAAGAGAGAATTTTGGAAGAAGGGAGTTAAGAGTGCAAAGGAAATTGAAGCAAGAAAGGAGGGGGAAACGGGTTTTGCCTCAGCTAGCATCTTTTGAAGGTATCAAAGTGCCATTCTTACTTCCTTTTCTTTCCTCTTGTTGAGTTCTAGGGCTTTTTATGGATTTTCAAGTTGGGATGTTGAGCTATAGGCTAGATCTGTTGTAACTTTAGATCTGGACCCTCCTTGGGTGCTAGAGTCATAAAGTTGTTGTATTGGTTGTAGATGAAGTCCCTCTTGGACTAGGAGCTCCATTAAGAACTTAAAATAGACATTTGGAGCCTTTATGACCATGCATGTACGTAAAGTTTGCAACTTTACGTGGTAAGTATGCTCTAGAAGCTTGGATCTGTGATTTGGAGCCGCTGCATGGCTCAAAACAAGTCTGTATGGAGAAAGGACTGGATGGACTCGGCGAGTCACAAGGATGACTCGGCGAGTCACATGAAGATGGTCATTGAACTTGGCAAGTTGGATGAACAACTCGGCGAGTCGGATGGTTTTTCCTTTGATTAGGCATGCGTGTGTACCCGTTGAGTTGCAAGGAGGAAAATCGACGGGTGGCCCTTAAGGATTTATCAGGATTCGAAGGAACTCGACGAGTCACTCTGATTACTCGGCGAGTTGGAATGTGCTCCATGGACTCGGCGAGTGGTCGAGTGTACTTGGCGAGTTGAGGTCAACATGGACTGTTGACCTTGACTGAGGACTCTGACCTCGATCAGGAATTACTAAGTGATTATGGGGTGTCTCATAAGAGTAAGAACTTATGAGTATATTGTGCTATGATTATAGGTGGTGGAGCCAGTGTCAAGTGATCCGATAGTTGGAGTTTGCATTTCTATCGACATCGGCGAGGTGAGTTATCCTCACTATATCGATAGGGTCTACGGCACCAAGGCCGACCCTTTATGATTTACATCCTGGGTTAGGATGGTTGTTTTGTTATTGCCATGTTAGAATTCATCCTGGTTTAGGATGAGTGTTATGTTATTGCTTTGCTAGAATTTATCCTGTTTAGGATGGTTGTTATACTAGAGATCGGTAGTTATGGTATGCTGCATAAGATTCTGATCTATTGGATCAGAATCAGGATAGATAGTATGTTATGCTTTTATGATCCGTGAGGATTGGTATGTTAGTGACCTGTTAGGTCGATACTCTAGCTATGAGTGAAACTCTATGATTGATGGTCGATGAGATAGATTGTTTGCTATGTGTACATGCCAGTATATGATAATATGCGTACATGGTTAGTTGCTTGTTGTTTGGGTTGAGGCGGTCCTGCTTTGTGCTGAAGGCCAACACACCCTCTGAGCGGCCCGGGGAGACTGTAGGCCCACGCGGCGGACCAGTCATGCCGAAGGCTCGGGATAGATTCAGAAAGACTGTAGGCCCAGTAGGGCGGACCAGTCCGGCCGAGGGCCAATATGTATGTTGTTTGATTGATCGTTATGGCTATGGTTTCTGCCAGTGTGGTATTGGAATTTTGGGGGTAGCTCACTAAGCCCTCGGGCTTACAGTTTTCAGTTTATTGTTTCAGGTACTTCAGGAGAGCGAGGGAAGGCGAAGGCGTGACCGTACCGCTCCTCATCCTCATGATCTATTTTGGGACACTCTGATGATAAATGATTTGGAAATGTTTTGTAAAAACAATTACTATTTGACTCTTTTGTTAGTATTAAAAGTTTAAATTTGGCATAAATTTTATGGGTGTTACACTCATGATCAGAATAGAGGATAAACTCGTTAGGTAATAAATAATATCGCCAATATTCAACTGTGCGTACAATTGCGTAAAACTCTTTATCATAAGTAGAATATTTGCGACGAACATCATTAAACTTCTCACTAAAAAATGTGATTGGACGTTTATTCTGACTCAATACTCCTCCAATACCCAGCCCTGAAGCATCACATTCCACCTGGAACACATCACTAAACTTAGGAAAAAAGCTAAACACGGTGCTTGTGTCACCCGATGTTTTAATGCGACAAAAGCATCATCAGCAACTTTTGACCACTTAAATACACTTTCTTTCATACACTCTGTCATAGGAGCTATAATACTGCTGAAGTTGTTAATAAAGCGTCGACAAAATGAAGCCAAACCATGGAACTTTCTAATATCATTAATTGAAGTGGGTGTGGGCCAACTCCAAATTGCATTAACTTTATTGGCATCCATGCGTATACCTTCTGAAGATACTAAATACCCAAGGAATGTAACCTCTATGGTAAAAAAATGGCACTTACTTGCATTTGCATACAATTTTTGCTATCGTAGAACCGTGAAAACTTGTCGAAGGTGCAATAGGTGTTGATCGACATTCTTGCTAAAGACCAATATATCATCAAAATAAACCACAACGAAATGGCCTATAAAAGATTTAAGCACATGGTTCATGAGACGCATAAACATGCTCGGAGCGTTTGATAACCCGAACGGCATGACCATCCATTCATAAAGTCTGTCTCGAGTTTTAAAGGCAGTTTTCCACTCATCTCCGGGTCGCAACCGGATTTGATGATATCCGCTCCTTAGGTCAATTTAGAAAACACAGATGATCCATGAAGTTGATCTATTAATTCGTCAAAACGAGGAATAGGAAAACGATATTTTATAGTAATTTTGTTGACGGCCCGACTATCAATACACATACGAAAAGCACCCCCTTGTTTAGGTACTAATAAGGCGGGAACAGCGCACGGACTCATACTTTCTCGAATAAGGCCCTTTTCAAGTAGCTCCGACACTTGTCGATGTAATTCTGCATATTCCGTCGGGTTCATTCGATAAGTGGGTTTGTTTGGGATGACCGATCCGGGTATAAAATCAATACAATGTTGAATCTCACGCATCATGGGCAACCCCGGGGGTATGTCGTCGGGAAATACCTCCTGAAATTCAGTGATGAGAGGCTGGACCGCAACTGGAATTGTAAGCGCAACTTTATTGGCTTCTTGTATGACTAATGCGAATAGAAGATCAGGTGGGTTGAGCATGGTAAGACCAGCAACTTCAAATATTGTGATAAGTAAATCATCTTTTGTCACATGGCGCGTATCAAGAGGTGCTAGGGTGATATGGATGTCGTCCTTTATAAACGAATATGTATTTTTGAACCCATCATGTTTAGTCTTTCGATAATATTGCCAAGGTCTTCCCAACAATAGACGACATGCGTCCATTGGAATCACTTCACACCAAACGTCATCAGAGTACTTTTGACCAATTGAAAAATGTACCAGACACCTCTTAGTTACTTTAACAATGTTTCCTTTTTTTTTTTAACCATGTAAGTTGATAAGGCGCAGGATGATCTGTAGTGGTAAGGCCTAATTTCTCAACCATGCTGGTAGCCACCATATTCTCACAACTACCCCCATCTACTATGATATCGCACACCTTTCCCTTAGTTATGCACTTAGTGTGGAAAATGTTATTTCGAAGCCATAAATGTCCATCAGTTGGCTCTGATATGACAACATTAAGAACTCGTTGGGCTATCAATGCTTCCCCTTGATCCGCATAAAGAACTTCACCCTCATCATCTGTTGCCTCATGTTCGTTTACTGTATCATAAATGGGCATTTGGTCGTCTATCAAGGTTGCTAATTGCTTGTTAGGGCAATCTCTTGAGAGATGTCCTATGCCTTGACATTTAAAACAACGAATCACACGTTGCATAGACGGAGTAGAAGTAATGTCGGGTGTAGTCTTACTTGAGTTAGTGTCAGCAACCCTTGGTGCAATGAGTTTTGGATTTTGTATTGTAGAAGGTCGAGACGAGGAAAAATGTTTACTGGTCGTTGCTCGTTCCCGTCCCTTTAACTGTTTTTCTACCCGTAAAGCCAATTTACAAACATCTGTATAAGTCCAATATTGTTGCAGTTGGACCACTTCTGATATCTCAGTTCGAAGACCACCAAGAAAACGAGCAATTGTGTGTTCTTCTTCCTCGTCCATCGCACACCTCATTCGCATCTGATCAAATTTAGTTATAAACTCTTGGACCGACAAGTTAAGTTGTGCTATACTATGGAATTCGAGGAACGCCTCTTGGCGATGATTAATAGGAAGAAACTTTGTTTGCAACAACTTTTTCATTTTTACCCACATCTGCACTTTAGACTTCCCTTCTTGCATGCGTTGTTTTTTCACGTGATCCCACCATAATGATGCGTATTTATGAAGCTTAATAGCAACAAGTTTTACCTTGAGATGATCGGGTATCTCCCGCAAGTCGAAGACTCGTTCCACCGTGCTCAACCAATCAATGAAATCATCAAGGTAGGCGGTACCATCAAAGTCGGGAATCTCAACTTTGATACCCAAATTGCGTACATGATCTTCATGCGGATGCCTCTGAAAATTCCGTTGGTTAGCAAAAGGGTTCATGTCCTCATATTCGCCCCTTCCTCCCGAATTGGAATTTGTCTCAGTCTCCTCTTCTCTCACCTCTCTTAATAGTTCAAGCTCTCGAATCCTTTGTTGAAGGCTCTCTATCTCAACATCCCGTGGGTCTCTCAGTTCTCCAGCGTTGCCTCCGTCGGCGTCTCTACGAGGTTGATTGCGAGGGCGTCCACGTCCGACCATTTGCAATACCTGTGCTCTGATACCAAATGATGCAAACAGTACTTAAATGGTCAAGAATCATAGATGCAAACAGAAAAGGTCTTGTTCCTTTCTATTCATCAACAATAAAAGATCCTTCTAACACAAATAACAAATAAGATACTTATGACGAGCTCCGAAGTCCGGCCTAAACAAATGACATTAAAAGAAGATAAAGCCTAATGCCTAATTAATGGGTCTTTTAAAATTAAGATAAGCCAATCTAAAAATAAAAATCAAATTATTAAAATGTGAGATATTGCCCAAAATTAGCAACGTAAGTTGCCTCTGCATCGGCATCATAGAGTTTTTCACAGAAACCGTAACAGAAGCATTAGAATAATAACTAGTTTATTTTAGAGCATCATAAAACAGAACCATCAATGATTCTTTTACATATGTTAGAATGATATAAAAACAACCGTAGAGTGTTTTAGAATTACAACATTTGGAGCATTTGAACCCACTTGGTTTTAGGGCGTTGAAGTAGATGGCAAGATCAAAGAGTATGATTTTCTTTAGAAGTATCCACCACCAAGAGTAAGACATTTTGGAATGATAGTTTCTTCTTGTATACTTGAGTATCATAAGCCTTTAAGATCTTAATACAAATAATCATTAAAGGAAATAACTCAAGGAAGCTCCAAAACACAAGTATCTAACTTCAAAAGTGATAGATAATGAGAGGATAAAAGGCTACGGTTTTGAGGAAGAAATCACAAGACACAAGAGCTAGTTTTCTCATGCACAAGACATTCTTATATATTCTCATGTAAGTAAAGTCAAACCAATATAATACTCTAAAGTAAATAAAGTGAAACTAAGCATGGGGGACAATGGAGGGAGGTTGACAAACAACCTCTCATCCCTCTTGCAGCCTACGACCATGATGGTAAAAAAGAGACAAAATTGTCACCTAGTTTCTTTAACCAATTAGCACCAACTAACTAGTCAATTTATGGTTAGCCAAAGTGTCTAAACATTTATACACGACTTATTAATCATACCATATGATATAATAACTAGTTTGTGCTTTCTTTTATTATTATTTTCACAAAACAATATTTTTTCTCTAATTAAATACAAGATTTGAATTTATTTATTAATAATAAAATACTTAATAAGTATTCAATAAGTACCGCGCTTTATTAAGGTGTGACCATATATGATCATATGTTATTAGCAACATCACTCAATAATGATTTTTTAGCATATAGATCCAACATATGAATTATAATGTGTAGAAATCGATGGTTAGAAATAGAAAGAGAGAGGTTTAGGATTGAATTAAATGAAAGCCTGGACGACTTTTTTTATAGTCTTGTACAATGATATTATGGATCCTAAAGCTCCTAATTGAAAAAGAAACATTCACAAATAATAAGAAATTTGGCAACTAGGCAATCAACTCTCCATGCAATGAGGAATTCCACCTTGAGAAGAATTACATTTTTCATGGTAGAAACTTCAAACCTTTATAAGAAATAACAAAATACTGATAGTAAAGAACTAATCTATTTCTTATACTGTAGAGATGAAAAAAAACATGGTGATAGATCAATCACCCAAATACGATCATCAAACTCAAGTTCCTTGCAAGTACCTCAAATGCATTAAAATAATTGTAATGATACCAAACTACTCATGCCAAAATGATTTTCATACCATATCACATGCTCTTGAACACATTCACAAAATAAGCATGTACTTTGCTTGAATAAGTCTTTATCCGAATTTAAGATGAGACATAAAAAAAAACTTCATATTGAATATCATGCGAATGAAATGTATTTCGACCAAAAGATTTGCCTAGTATTCTAACTACCTTATGGTATCGAATATGCTAGAATACTTTCTTGTCTTAAATGCTAAAACAAGATGATTGATCTTCAAAATTGTATTCTTCAATGAACAAGTGATAAGATCTCAGGATCACAACACTCCCAAAATCGAAAGCCTATAAAAGTATGTAGTACTTTCCAAAAATTATTGATCATTGGAAGAAATATTTATAATCTATGTAGCAACAAAAATGACAGTGTCTTGAAACTCTAAAAGAATTTAGCCCGCAACGAAATCCCACAAATTATGGATGATTCCAAATCTCCCTTTCTTTAAGAACGACGGATTCGTCTCTTGCATTATAAAACATTTAGTGAATCATCATAGTTAACTTAAGCCAATAGAGCTCGCATCTTTACTCGTCATAACATGTAGATAAAATCTATGTCCTAGATCTAAAAGTGGAAGATCATAATTCATGGAAATCATGGAAAAATCAATCATAACCTTAAAAAAGGTGTAGGAGATATCTATTCTTAGGAAAGTAAACCGTGATGAGAGAGTAGAGTAAAATTGATTTAGGAAAACTCTTTGCATGATTTATAAATATTGATTAGAGTTGAAGAAAAAAGTTGGCTAAAAAAGAACTATGTTAGGGTTTGTTTGAAAGTTGACTATGGGTTTATGGGTTTTTGAATTATAGTATGACACACTTGTTACAAGATAATTATGATTAACATAAGGGGAAATTTATAGAAAAATCTTAATATTTTGACAAAAGTTTTAATATAGTTCTAATTTTATTTTTTGAATAGAAAAGTCCCGAGTATTTGACTTTTTGAATAGAAAAGTCCAAGAAACCAGTTAATTTATTCACTTTAGTTCTTTTTGACCTATTCAGCACGTCATCAGACCAAATCGTTAACTTTTGCAAAATAATGAGACTTTTCTGCAGATTTCGTCAAAATTTGTATATAATGTAAAAATGTATATTTTTACATATTTATATGTATTTTTACGTATTTACGTATTTTTTAAGTTTTTATATGTATATATTTTTCATACTTTTATGTGTTTTAAATATATAGACATATTTTTTTATGTATTTATATGTACTTTTAAGTATTTTGCATATTTTTTATGTATTTTTATGTGTTATTTTTTATGTAGTACATATTTATATATTTTTTAAAATTTTTTATATGGATGTTTATGTATTTTAAATATATAAATGTATTTTTTTACATATTTATATGTATTTTAAATCTATAAATGTATTTTTTTACGTACTTATGTGTAACTTTAAGTATTTTAGATATTTTTTTATGTACTTTTTCAACTGTATTTCACTCTATAATGTGAGAGATTTTATAAAAAAAATAATACATAAATGAACAAAAACAAAGTAAGAATGGAGAACGAGACTTCCATTTCAATAAATATATTTCAATGAAGATAATTATCTTAGACACATAAATGAACAATGTTTGGCAATTAATATTTTACACTTAATTTATTCAAATGCATTTTTTTATATAGATGTTTATACATAAAAATACATAAATATGTAAATAAAAAATACGTTTATATATTTCAAATACAAAAAAAATACATAAATATCTATTAAAAAAACTTAAAAAATACATAAATACATACAAATACGTAATAAATAAAAAAATAACACATAAAAATCCATAAAAATATATAAAAAAATATGTACAAAAATTTAGAATACATATAAATACGTAAAAAAATATGTTTATACATTTACAATACATAAAAATAAAGATCTATATGAAAATTTAAAATATATATATATAAATACGTAAAAATACATATAAATACGTGATACATAAAAATAACACATAAAAATTTAAAACACTTAAAAATACATATAAATACGTGAAAAAAATACATTTATACATTTAAAATACATAAAAAATATATAAACATCCATATAATAAACTTTAAAAAAATACATAAATATGTAAAAATACATATAAATACGTAATACATAAAAAATATGTAAAATACTTAAAAGTACATATACATATGTAAACAAAATACATTTATACATTTAAAATATATAAAAATGCATAAATATATACATATATAATCTTTAAAAATACATAAATGCGTAAATATATATATATATACGAAAAAAATACGTTTATATATTATATACAAATTTTGATGAAATTTACAGAAAATTCTTATTATTTTGCAAAAATTAACGATTTGGTCTATGACCTATTGGACATGTCAAAAGTGGCTAAATTAAATAAATTAATCAGTTTCTTGGGTTTTTCTATTCAAAAAGTTAAATAATCGGGACTTTTTCTGTTAAAAAATAAAATTTAAGACTTTATTAAAAAGTTTCTCCGAATATTAAGACTTTTATGCAAATTTTCCTAATATAAGCAATATAAAAACATCAAGATTGCAAAATAATTTTGGAAAACCGTATGGTAAAAGAACACAAAGCACCGACTAATCTATATTAGAAGAGAAATTAAATATTCTGTTACTATTTGTTCCTACAAATTTTCCTATTCAATTAAATGAGGTCATGTGTCACATTTAATGTTCATTTAATGATATTTAAGTATACTAAAATGACAAATGTCATTATTTAATTTGGTAGGAGGATTAGTAGGAATAAAACTAGGAGGATATTTAATTTCTCGTATTAAAATCAATACGAAAAATAAGGAATAAGAAAGTATAGAAATTGATGATGTGTTGGTGAGATAGATCTACGAATGAATTAAGGGAAAGACTAGAAGGTTGTATATATAACCTCGTAAAAAGTCCTAAGAATCCTAAATTTAAAGAAATATCATCTAATCTACAACCAACATGGTAATTTGTGTGATACTTTAATTTGTAAATGTTTTATTAAAACTTAAGGCAAATACCATAAAATTTTCAAATTTTACTCATGTAGTTAGGAAAAGTAATAATTTTTATTTTCTTTTTCTTTTCTGTTGGTTAAAACCATAACTTTTCAGATGACCTTTCACTTTAAACCTATTAAACGGTCATCCCAATTTTTTTTAAATGAAAAGCTTTTAGAAAATTTATGTTTTTTTTAGCTAAAAAAAACTTAGGATTTTTTATTCAACCAAATATATAAAACTTGAGACGTTTTCGTATTTGTTCTTCCTTTCATCAAATGGACTTATATACGCAAACAACAATATTTATATATCTATAAAAACAACATATTCAATGTTTAAGTATATACATATCATATTATAAGTATAAAATATGTATTGTATATATTTTATATGTATAAAATATTTTTTTACTTGTTTTTATGTGTAAAAAATGTCTTTAGGTATACAAAATCTATTTTTATGTATTTGTGTTATTGTGTATGTATTAAAATGGTATTATATATATATATATATATATATATATATATATATATATATATATATATATATATATATATATATATATATATATATATCGTCTTTTGAATGTATTTTATGTTTTCTAAAATATAGGTATACAAACAAGATTTTTATGTATAATACGGTTTTTATACATACACAAATACATAAAAAAATATATTTTATCTACATAAAAAATGTTTTTACATTTAAAAATAAGTAAAAAAAACATATTTTATACAATACTTATTTTATATTTATATTATGATATTTATATGTTTTAATAATAAATAAGTTGTTTTTTTATAAATATACGGATATCATTTGTGTATATATATTAGTGTCACGAAAGGAAGGACAAATATAAAAAATGTGTCAAGTTAGACCCATTTGATTGGAATAAACCTTAATTTTAATTATCACGTAAAGACCATAAGATTTTAGAAAACCTTCTATGATAAAGATAATCGGTTGATAACAAGATAATAGGTTTAAAATAGAAGTTCTTCTAAAAAGTTATGGTTTTAACTAACAATTAAAAAAAGTTTATGACTTTTTTCAACTATACATATAAAAACTTCAGACTTTTTTGATATTTGTCCGAAAACATATTAAAATTACCAAAAAAAATTTCCCAGACTAACAATTATTAACCTTATCTTAGATACATATGCAAATGCATTTTTTAATAAAACGTGTCAGAAACTCATATCCAAACGTTTCAATCAATATGTGGAATTTCATTTACAAATCACAGAGATTCCGAATGCAAGTCTTGACTTATTTTATTAGAATAAATTCGTATAAATGACGTTCAAATTCAAGAGAAAGTTTCAACCTTATAAGATTTGTTTCATTATACGGTCAATTAAACAGAATTAATTATTATCCAATCCGGTCAAAAATAGAAATGAAAAATGAAAAATGAAAAATGAAAAATGAAAAAGCTTGAATCAATGAACACCATATGTTATGTTTGGTAAATGACGAGCCTTTTTATCACCAAAACCCAACCTACGGTGTAAAGTAAGCAGGTTAGGACATAGTTCGCTTAAACAATCAAATCAACATAAAAAGCTCAACGTGAGCGTTAAGTAACAATGTGAGTAAATTACACGAATGGTCCCTATAATTTTGGGTAGTTTGCATGTTTGGTCTCTAATTTTTTTTTAACTCAGAAGGTCCCTACTGTTTGTTTTTGTTACACGTTTGGTCCCTACTATTTGTTTTTACTATGCATTTGATCCCTGGCTTACTTAAAAAGATTATTATTTAAATAAGGAAAAATAGTGGGTTATGTAAGATAAAGTGAAGGGGTAGGGTTGGAGATGCGTTTATTTAAATAAATTAAAAAATCAATGGCAAAAATAGTTTTTTTTTAAGTAAAACAGGGACCAACCACGTAACAAAAGCAAATAGTAAGAACCTTCCAAATTAAAAAAATAAGATAGGAACTAAACGTGCAAATTACCTTAACCATAAGGACCATTCGTGTAATTTACTCTAACAATTTCAAGTCGCAACACCCATCCGGTTGCACTATAGTTCCTTACCAGTTGGATGTTGCAAAGGGGTTCGACTTTTAGACGATAGTTTTGTAACAGAATAAAAGTCACCATAACAAAAAAAAAAAAAAAAAAAAAAAAAAAAAAAAAAAAAAATCTATAACCAATTTACATATGGAAAATAAATTATCTAAGTAACCAATTGTTATTTTTGTTTATATTTGATCATTTGTTTGATATATTATTGATCATTAAACTTTATATTCCGTTCAAATTATATTCGTATGAGCGAATGTTAATGCCCAATTGATATATATATATATATATATATATATATATATATATATATATATATATATATATATATATATATATATATATATATATATATATATGACATCCACATGGCATATGAGATTGGAAAAACAACTTTGAAAGGTTAACCAACTGTTTTTTTTTTTGAACGGCAAAGGTAAAACATTCATTAAAAGAAGCCAGCAGGAAGCTGGACAAACACAGTACATACAGGAAATGTATTAAGAAGAGAGAATGATAGATATAGATAAGACAGCCTAGACTAAGCTAATGTTGATCTAGGAATTTGAATTGGAATCCAAAGCATGTTTAAACCAGAATTCTCCATCTAGAATGTTTGAGGCATCGACGACCTTTGATTGAAGCAACACCAACATGGTAGAACTGCACTACGGGTGAAATGGTTGTGCATCAAAGCATACTACCCCTCTAGAAGACGAGATTCTACCGATTTTTATATTCCTTGACGATTCTCCAGGTGCGAATACGTGAGCCTTTATGAAAATTCTGCAGATACATCCAAATCCAAGAAGTGCATGTGTGTGACCCGATTTTTAATCTTTGACGATTCTCCAGGTGCGAATTTGTGGACCTTATGAAAATTATGCAGCTACCTCCAAATCCAAGAAATGCAATTGTGAGACCTTGCGAGATATTATGCAACTACCTCCAAATCCAAGAAATGCAATTGAGAGACCCTGCGAGAAGAGATAAACACGAATAGAGAAAACACACACCAAGATAACATTTCCCCCCGTCCCATTTTTAAATTGCCACACACTAGAAAGAAACACGAAAGAATGCCAAGCATAGTTATATACCTAAAAAGATGTCTACCCGAGGTAAAGAAAAAAAACGCACACCAAACACACACTTAAAACTACTACTTGGCATACACCAAGACCCCAAATGAATTGAAACCAATCCCCCCCCCCCCCCCCCCCCCCCCTCCACATGAACTTTACATCAGGCCAGACTCAAGAATTGGATTGCAACACCATTCTAACCATCTGAGCTTCTTAGTTTTATGTCTAACATTTATCCATAGATACGATAAGGTCTGGATATCGTTTATGAGACCAGAAGGAGAGATGCATTTTTCTGAATAAGCCATTTTATTTCTAAAATTCCAGATGACCCAAATAAAGACCAAGGAAATAGCTTCATGAAGCAATCCTAGATCATCATTAGATTTAAGATTTTCTTTGCAGTGAAGTAACTCTGAAACCGACTGGAAGCTCGATGGAAACCAATGCCACCAAGATCTAACATCACCCCAAACTTTTAATGACACTGAACAAGTGGTGAATAAGTGGCTCTCAGATTCTGCATGCTGATTGCATAGGGTGCATAGAGGGTTGGGACCAATTCCTATTTTGAATAAATTCTCTTTTGTTGGTAATCTGCCATGACTAACTCTCCAAGCTAGGATGTTTACTTTCCGAGGTACCAAATGATTCCAAATCCAACGATTGCTTGATTTTGGGAGGATCTTGTTATCGATATGGATTCTCAGAGAGGATACTGTGTATACTCCTGAGGCCACAAGCTTCCAGTACCTACCGTCACTTTGGTTCGTGAAAAGGTTTTTAAAATCTAGACCGATTTTTGATAGGGAGGAGTGCAGATTTACAATGGTGCCCTAGCAGAAGCCTTTTCTCTTTGCCCTTGAAGGAGCATTGAAACCCCCCTCTTTTCCATAAATTGCTGTTATGACATCCTTCCACAACTCTTTTTTGTTCGATTTGAAACGCCACCACCATTTCCCTAATAAAGCGAGGTTTTGAGCTTTCAAGCTCCCGACCCCAAGGCCCCCATCAACAACACTAGCCAAAACCTTGTCCCATGCCATCCAAGACATTTTGTTTTTGTCCGTTGAACCTCCCCAAAAGAAACGTCTTCTATAGTTTTCCAATGTATTGATTATCTTTACAGGGGCTTTATATAAGGAGAAAAGATATGTTCCAAGACTACCAAGAACGGCTTTACATAGCGTTAACCTTACACCGAAGGAGAAAGATGAAGCTTTCCATTTGGATAGTCTAGCTTGGAACTTGTTTATGAGAGTGCTCCACTGTGATACTCTTGACATGGCAGCCCCCACTGGCATTCCCAAATATGTGAAAGGAATGCACCCAACGGAGCAGTATATACTCCTAGCTAATATTTCAATTTCAAGATTGTTCACCCCTAACCCATAAATTTTGCTCTTTGACATGTTAATCCTAAGCCCGGAAGATAATTCGAAACAACATAATATTCTAATTAGGTTTTTGGCATTTGAATTGGACCAAGACCCTAGGAAAATCACATCGTCTGCGTATTGTAAATGAGATAGGATTGGACCTGATCTTGGAAGAGATATACCTTTGAATATCCTTTGTTCCACAACTTCTTCCATGGCGACATTTAAGCCTTCAGCAGCCAAGATAAAAAGGAAGGGAAATAAAGGATCTCCTTGGCGAATTCCCCTTTCCATATTGAATTCTTTAGTTGCTGATCCATTTATAATCACTGAAGCTCTAGCTGAAGATAAGCAACCCCTAATCCAACTTCTCCCTTTTCCCCCAAATTCCATTTGTTCCATTACCGAGTCTAGGTAGCCCCAGTTAAGGCAATCAAATGCCTTTTCAAAATCTACTTTGAGTAGGAAGGCCTTAGTCTTGCTTTTCCTGAGCCAAGATATGACTTCGTTAACGATTAGTGGCCTGTCAAGGATGTAACGGTCTTTGATGAAAGCTGATTGGGTGTCGCTAATGACTAATGAGATAACCTTCTTCATTTGTTCTGCTAGTACTTTAGAGATGATTTTGTACAGGCTCCCTATGAGACTTATTGGGCGGTAATCGTCGAAGGTGTTGGGGTCGTTAGTTTTTGGGACTAGAGTGATGAATGAGGAATTGCAGCCTTTATCAATGATTCCTGATCTTTCATAGTTTTTTACCGCCATGTATATGTCTCCACCGATTACTTCCCAATACTTCTTTATAAATTCGAATGTAAATCCGTCTGGGCCTGGAGATTTATCGGACCCACACAGCCACACTGCAGATCGTACTTCTGCAAAGCTTATTGGAGCTTCAAGTTCCAAACTAGTCTCTATCGATAATTTTTTGAATTTAAGGCTCGTAAAAGTGGGTCTGGATGGTTTTGTTTCCTTAAATTTTGTGGAAAAGTGTTTAACAGCTTCTTCTTTCACTTCCACCGGGTTCGTTGTCCAGAAGCCATTTATATTGATTCCTGAAATGCGTTGTGATCGGAGGTTTTTATTTACTAATCCATGATAAAAACCTGAATTTTCATCTCCTTCCAGGGCCCATTTGCATCTCGCCTTTTGTTTGATGTCACTAATCCTCTTGGATTCAATCTCCATTAATTCTTTGTGAAGGTGCTTTCTTGTTTCCATAGAATTTGGATTGTTCACACCAGATTCTGCCTCCAAATCAATTTTGTCTATTTTTTCTATGAGATCCTTTCGCTTCATATTGACCTCTTCATTTTTAGTTTTCCTCCAAGATTTGATTTTGTCTTTTGTGTTCTTCATTTTTCCAGCAACGATAGATAAAGGGGAGAGAGATGAGAAAAACCTTGTTGTTGGGTCATAGGTCCAACCTGCTTCTACAACATTATCAAGAGATTCATCTTGTAACCACAAGTTGAAGAATCGGAATGGGGACGGGCCAAAGTCACATATGGGTGATGAGAGCAGTATTGGGCAATGATCGGAATAGAGGCGGGGGAGTACAGTAACTTGGAGTTGGGGCCAATCGGACGTGGTATTATAAGAGACTAGGAAACGGTCCAGTTTACTGTGTTTACCACCATTAGAGCTCATATATGTGAAGCGTCTACCACCCATTTGGAGGTCAATCAAACCTGCACTTGAGATAAAGTTGTTGAATTGATTAGCTGATGATGCGTAGAAACTTGAACCTAGCCTTTCGCTTTCTGAACGGACTTCATTGAAATCACCAAATATCACCCACCGGGAGTTACTATGTGAGCTCAAGATATTTTCTAACTCAACCCATAAGAGTTTTCTACAACCAGGGTCATTTGAAGTGTACACATTTAAGAAAATGTATTCTGCTTTGGATGGGATCCACTCCCCTTTGGTTAACAGGTAGCCGTTTCTTGAGATTGCCTCGGATAATCTGAATATATTAGGGTTCCAAATTGTTGCGATTCCCCCAAAGAGACCAACGGGATCAGAAACTTCACATTGAAAGTTGGAGTTACCCCAGATGGATCTGTCAAGACAGCCTTTAAACTCCACTGTTTTTGTTTCCTGCAGACCTAAGAGAAAAATTTTATTGTCCCTCCTAATTTTCTTGATCCAATCTCGTTTTACTTCACAGCCGACGCCTCTACAGTTTAACGATAGTATATTCATTGATCAATGATTGTGGCTCGCCTTTTCTTGATAATTTCCCTGATTTGGTCTTCATATCCTTGAACTTGAAATCCAATCTTTTCACCGATTTCAACTGTCTGTGATACTTCTTCATCTGTGTTCGAGTTCTCTTTTGAGCTCCCAATCTGTTGACTGTTTTGGGAGTCACAGTGATTTTGAGATAAAAGGGGGATTGCATTGTTGGAGGATACAGGAGCTGAGTTTAAGTCGATCTGATTAATTATCAGTGGGGTTTTTTGTCTTGGGCTAATTAAGATTGTGGATCCTTCTTGGGCTGGGCCTTGAGGTGATTTGGATTGGGCTTCTTCTTCCAAGGATGGAGTGTTGTGGTGCTTACCCGGATTTTGGAGTGTTTGTGGCGTGAAATTACCCATATGATTGACCGTCTCTTCATATTCTACCCTAGCCACATCGGGGCTTCTTGGGTATCGCGGTGTGCCTTAGAAGTTGTGTGGACAGTTATTACTCACCGGAGACTTTTCTGTTGCCGCCCGGAAGGATTTTTCCGGCGATTTTGAAGGGGTCCTACTGTTATTACCGTGTACTGGAGTGCACACAAAATCTTCGTCTTCGTTGCTGTTAATTTCTCCTTCTTCTTCATAGTCTTCATCGCTCAACTCATGGTGGTCTTCCCAGTTTGAGTTCTCGATCCATTTAGGACTGAGGGCGAACTCGTTGCTAGCTACCACAGGTCTTAACCTTGTAGACTCAAGGAGATCTTCCAATACTGTTATGGAATAGAGAGATTCATCCACAAAGATAGTTATTGTCTGATTGATTAGTCCTGGGTGCGAGGTTAGTATCCACACCCGACCAAATGCAATGTTAGGATTATCAGTTGCGCATTCCTCCGGTATTATTACAGTGCCCCAATTCCTTGCTATGACCGAGAACGCTTCTTCACACCAGGCATGTTGTGGAACTCCAAAAATCATTATAGAGGATAGTCTTACGTTAAAGTTTTCTTTTGGGTTCCAGTTATACATCGTCTTGAACCACGGTTTCCATATTTGCCTTCCTTCCACTAAGAATTTGGTTTTATCAGCTTCACTTTCGAATTCCACAAGCATCTTCATTCCTCCCAAGTATCTCATCACTACAGTAGGGCATTCTTCTACCTTGATAAAAGCTCTCACGTTCATTAGTGCTTGGAAATTTTCCACTTCCCCAACTAAGGCCCGTTTCATGAATTCTCTTGTTTCCTCATAGGATGTCATCCTGATTGGTTTTGTGGTTGCTTTCGGCGGTTTATCCCCTGCAACCGCCTCTGCATAGCTTTTGGTACTTGTCTGTGCATATTGTATATTGGGTTGATATGGTTGATGATGGAGGGAGACGAAAGGTTGCTTAGTTTGGCGATGGACGTTTAAGGATGGAGGAGGACGGGGGTTGGCTGGACTTTTACGTTGGAATCTAGCTATATTGACTCTTAGCTTGTAACTTCCTATCCATATTCCGTTTAGTTTTCTCTTAAAATCTGAGATATTCTCTATTCTAATGAATCTAGCGAAACCAAACCTCTTGTTCTTGATGTTCCTCTTCCTGGCTATGTAGAGATCCACTATTGTACCATACCTTAGGAATGCTTACCATAGTGCCTTCTCGTCCCAATCTTCAGGAAAGTTCTGGAAAAAGAAGGATGTTGCCATGTTCCTGGCTGCAATATGGTCTTCTTGACGTCTTCTTCTTCTTCTCTGTCGGACTTCTGTCCAATCTCCGCTATCCATTTCTCACCCAGCAAACAAAATTTTTAAAAGATACAATAGAATGTCCTTTTGTTTATTTGATTTTTTTTGTATATCATTGACCATCAAAATTTCATTTTGTGTTCAAATTATACTCATATGTCCAACAATAATTCATACTACCGGTTTCATGTCCTCAAATCATAGAAATACAACCGTTACTGTCAAACCCTCAATAAATACGATAGTCTTAAGGATTGATTTTTTATAATCAGGAAGTTGTGTCATGTTTTTTAGTTGATACAACATGTCATGATAATTTTTTATATAACGCGAACACAACATGACACGATGTCGTGTTTTGTTTTACTAACACGAAAACGATTCAATTAAACACGATAAAACGATCAACATGACAAACACAAAAGATTAAAAAAAAATAAACATCTAATTTATATATTTTTTGGAACGGTTGAATATTTTATAAAGGTGCTAGCACAGAGCTAGAGAAAACATAAACATTTACATTGAAATGTTCAAAAATTGGGTTTTGAAAGCATAGATTCCAATTAATATGAATTTTATGCCTCCTATCTGTAACCAAAGAAAAAGAATGCCGCACAACATCATAAAAAATCCTATCAAAAAGCGGTCTCGAATGGTTGAAAGCACATATGTTTCTAAAAGTCTGTAGCACCCACCAAGCCGTAAAAATCACATCAAAAACCAGTTTCTTAGGCATGGACCAATGAGTCGCATCCAACAAAGTTGGAAAATATCCAACTGAAAATCAAAGCTTAACTAAATCTAAAGAAAATAAAACAATTTTGGAGCTTTATA
Source organism: Lactuca sativa (assembly GCF_002870075.4). Lineage (NCBI taxonomy): Eukaryota > Viridiplantae > Streptophyta > Magnoliopsida > Asterales > Asteraceae > Lactuca > Lactuca sativa. The sequence continues at coordinate 171,949,561 of NC_056629.2, read as the reverse complement.
CCTCCAAATGGTGCACAAAGGAGAGAAAGTGTTGGTTCCAAAGCCTTGAGAGCAAAGTCACATTCTTGATGATCCTCCTTCACAAGCAAGAAAGCTCACAACTCACTCAAAGGCTCTAAATATTCAAAATAAGCTAGGGTTAGGAAGGTAGGCCAATTCTAGGAGTAGAGGTTGATAAGAAGAAAGCTTTTGGGGCTATAATGATACTTAAATAGTTCACAAACCCTAAACATTATGGTTTGGGTCTAAACCATGTACGCCCTGCGGCTAGGGTATGCGCAGCATACTAGCGCAGGACTTAGTACGCCCGACATACCAAAGTGTACGCCCCACGTACTCAAGCCACACCCAAAAGTCACGAAATTGCTATTGGGGACCCATCTTGCAAACAATTCATAACTCAAGGGTCAAAAGTAAATACTTGGAAAATTAGATGTTACAACACATAAACTAATGGGCCGGCATTGGTGCCTTCGACCTATAAAAATAGTAAGGAAAGCTCACCTCTCAGTCTGAACAAATAGCTTAATAGGTCTCTGCTCCGAATCTTAGATCTAACCGTCACATATTCCTCAGATAGGGACCAATCTCAAATACAACTCAAAATACCCAAAATACCCTTAGGTCAACTTGGTCAATACAGGTCAAAGTCAAAAAGTCAAACTTGGTTAACATAGCTGAGTACGCCTAACGTACTCATCTTGTACGCTTGGCGTACACGAGTATTGGCCAAATCGCGTTGGGTTGTCCTAGTACGCCCAGTGTACCTGGGTTACGCCCAACGTATGCGGCTGAGTTCCTTTCTTCTTGTTAAGAGTTTAATCCTTAAGCCCTTTTGCCCGTAATCCGGATCTAATCCTAAAGTAACCTCCTTAACCATAAGGTTTCCTACTTTATGGTATTGCATGGCCAATAAGTGCCCAATAACAAAAAACCTAACTACTTAACCCATTAAGACACTTTAACTTATGCATGGAAGGGAGCTAACAATCAAGATTACATTTTTATGAACTTAGCCACTCCAAAACGTATGAAAGGACAACTTGTATGGATCTAGAGCATGCTATACTCAAGAACAACATTAATTGGGAACAAAAACACATAACAACATCATATAAGCTAAATCTAACCAAATGAGCATCAAGGTATGAACTTTATACCTTCCAGAGATGTAGGAGGGTGCAAAACTTCTAGATCCAAGGTTGTTCCAAGCTTTAAATTTGATCTCTTTTCCTTCTTCTTCCTCTATGAATACCAAAACAAATACAAATGGCTCAAGAATGCTTGAAACAAATTAGGGTTTGCATGGGGGGTCGAAATGGGGTTGGAGGCTGATGAAAGGAAGAAGACTTGGGGGTTAAGGATGTTTAAATAGGGCCCAAAACCTAAAAATTAGGGTTTACACCCTGGGCACGTACGCCCAGCGTACACCACAAAACCCATGCACACCCAACATACATGCATGTACGCCCATCGTACGCACCCTAGTTCCAAAAATTACGAAAATGCCACTAGGGGCCCAAAATGAAATTAATTCTCATACTTCAGGTTAAAAATGGAAGTACCTCAATATCAAGATGTTACGGTGCTAACACGATGGAAACACATGACATGGCTGAATCTCACTTGGGAAACAGAAAGCGAAATGAAAAGTCGCTACCCTCATCTATTTTTTACTTCATGATTTCGGGGAGGGAATCATCCTAAGGGAGAGATAATTGTAATGTTCGTGTTTCTCGCTAGATTAAACCATAGTCTGTAATTACTGTGGTCAACTATTGTAATCTTTATAAACGAATAAGAAAGGATTATTCATATATTTATGTGCTTATGTGTTCTATAGGATATTAGTTTTATTTTATAAGAAAATAAATAAAATTAAAATACGCATTGAAGATAAAAGATTACTTAGGACAATTAATCTTAACCTAGTTGTATTATACATTCTAAGGATTCCATAGATATAGGGAGCGTTCAATGCGACTTCATATGAAGAAGTTATGCTTCTTCGAAGTTTCATGATTAAACCGGCACGACTCTACGTCTCGTAAAAAGTAGATTTTTGATAAATTACTTTTTAGCCTTAGTGATCTAAAGACGAGTCGTAGTAATCGTTAAACCGAGAGCGTGCATATATAGAACATCCAAATTTGACTTTGTGAGAGGAAGTTATGATTTTTCTAAGATTCGACATAACAGTATTCTGCTCAAAATTCGAATATTGGATTGGTAGAACTTTAGCCAAAATTATCTAAATGAGATTTGAAGATCTCGTTAATAGGATTCCAACGAAAAAAAAGTCTGTCGAAAACAGACATCGGATGAGAGAGTTTTGTTTTTATACGAGCTTTAGCAATCTAAGCATGTGTGAAAAAAATATAAAGTCAAAATTAGCCGACGAAGACTAAACAAAAGTTGTAGATCTCGTTGAGAAATTTATGGGGATATAAAGAGTGTCAAAAACAGAGTTCGTATGAAGAAGATTTACAATTTTGAAAATCTGAAATTCAGTATGCGTATGCACGATGCGCAGAAGGTTCTAGAAGATGCTACGCCGCCCCACCCATTTCGTGTCATGTGTCAGTAGGCCTGAGGAGCCAGGCCAGACTGTGCGTAATGCACCAACATGATGTAAAATACGCTTCCCAAGGAGCCCAGGTATAAATAAAAGCACATTCCTTCGTTTCTCCTCACACCTTCCAATCGATTTCTCTATGAAATTTCTGTTGTTTAGCCAATTTTCCCTCATTTCTATTCTACAGTGAAGCCCTGCAACGCCCTTGAGCACTCATTTGAGTAGTAGCCTTCAAGTAGGAGATCTCCAGTCAGTATTTTGCCCTGTATAGATCCTGGTTCTCTTCTATAGTACTCTTTAAGTGAGCTACACTTTCTCTACCTTTGTGTAATCTATAATTATAGTTATAATTCATTACTAGGAACTTATAAGTAAGATTTCTTAATGATTCTAAGTCGTTATACTGCTTGATTTACTTACATGAATAATGCCCTAACTTGATTTTTTGAGGTGTTTAAAGTGGGATTTCCAAACAGTATACTCTGTATACCAAATGGACCCCGCCTCCGTTATGACCCTACTTGGTTTATTCCTCGGTTAGATATCGAACTAGACTTTGGGATTATTGAGGAATATGAACCCTTAAGATAATAGACTAAGATTTAGTGTTATGTACATCTAGGTCTTTTGGAAAAGGTGTAAGGCAAAGCTATACCCGATTCACCAATCATCAGACACTTTTGTCGGGTGAGTGCGTAGTTTCTATCAAGATCATAATCTAAAATAAAAGTATTATTTATATGAGACATTAAATGATTGCTTGTATTATCTGTGCTACATGCTATTTGTATAATTAGGATAATACTATTGAATTAGAAATTGTTTTGGGAATCATTTTCCTTTAGTTATAAGTCTGGTCTTAGGTTTAAGGATAAGTCTTTTAAAGGATACTTAGTTGAGATTAAGTTAGGTATCTATTAGGTCTCATGACTAGGGTAGGGTGTGTAAGATCATTGCGGAGTGTTTCTCCTCTTTCTTGGATGACCAGAAATGGTGGGTCCAGATCAGGCAATTTGTAAATATGTATGGGTCATCAACCAGAGTAGATGACAACACTTAACTGTTCTAGGAAGTGTAGTGAATTACGTTGCTAGCATGAAGTTATAACCCATGGACGTAGATAAAATGGGATACCATATTTATCAATTCTGTGAACATTAGTTACCTTATATGACTTACACTGGCCAAGGACACTCCTAGCTGTGTAGTCAATCGGATATTCAGACGATTCATCAGGTTGGTCCAAATAATCGTAGTTTTAGGATCTGTGCAGGTCGGTTGGGTTGGGTAGTTGGTCGTATGTCAGATTTTATATATATTATCTGATAACGTTGTTTTGCAGAAATGATATTATTTAATATCACTAAATTATTATGGGCTTGAAAACCCTACGTATCTCACCAGGTTTTCCCAAACTTGACCCACTCATTTTTTATGCATCACAAGTAGTGGAACCAAGGCTATTGTAGTCTAGTTAGGATGATGAGTGGAATAAAGAGATGTGCCTAGTAGTTTCAGGAACTTTTAGTATCTATGTTGTAATGTAGATTTGGATATGAACGATGACATCCTCGAGGTTTTTAATAAAATGAAATAACTGTTGTCATTTCAAAATATATTTTTTAACCCGGAAATTCTGCATCTCATTTTTTTAAAATGTAAAGAAAAATGTTTCAATTGGTTTTGAAAAATGGGGGATGTCACATTTAATTATATTAAAAACGTTAGGAGGTCATCATGAATACAGTACATAAGTATAAACAAAAATAACATAGGCCTGACAAACATCTATTATTCTACTGGCCTATAATCTATAAATCTCTAATCTGATCATCACACTTGTGCTCTTGTGCCAATACCCGTAATAAAAGAAACCGAGTGGGTTAGGCTTGGGAGCCTGGTGATCACATAGGGTTTTCAACCTACAATAATTAAATTCTTTATTTTCATCAAATCATTCAACCAGATTACCCGTTCATGTTATCCTCACTTTTTGTTCCTAAAGCATCTAATTCAAGGGACCTATCCTAAGGATTATCTTCAGTGTAGACAATAATGCATATGAGATTCCTTAGCAATATATGTCAATAAGGAAACCATGGGGGGATAGAGTACACCTGGTGAACACTTAGTTCAAAAAGACCTATAGGTTGTGAGCCTGCCAGCGTTCCACTGGACTGTTTAGAATAGTCCGTGGTTGTCATTTATACTTTGCTAGATGACCGAATCATCTTTAAACTCAAGGCCTCTCTTCATCTATTTCATCTTTCATCTCTCATCATATATATCATCTTTCATTTATCCATCTTTACCCAATAGATTTATAGGTATAGAAAAAATACATATATAGTTTAAGTCAAGTAAAACATGTATAAATTGTTCATCTAGCATATATATATCAGGAACACAGATAATAAGCATATATAGCATGTAATTTATTTTAAATACTTCGTATCTATGTGTAAGATGAAAGTAACTATGCACTCACTTGTTAAAGTGATGACTCGAAACTCAGACAACGCTTCGCTCCTAGCAACTGTTTTCCTTTAACGTAACCTAGTATCATTATCACCAAGTCTTAGTCTAATATTTCTTGGGACTAATGATTAGTCTAGATTCATCATTAATTCAAAGTCTATTGATCTATAGCTGATAAGGACAACCATGTAAGATCATATAGAAGGTAGGGTCCATTTGGTATACAGAGTAGGCTGAGCATTTGGACCTGTGGACCAGACCGGACCGGTGAACCAGACTGGACCATATTTTTGTACCTCCGAGCTAGTTCTCGGTTCTAGGATTTGAGCAAAACCGGTCCGGTCCGACCAGTTCCGGGTAAAAACCGGTTTTCAACCAACTTAATTTTTTTAAAAATTGTATTCTGTGAAATTCTTTAAACAAGCATATCTCATTCATTTTAAGTTGGATTGACATACGGTTTTTTTCAACGTGTAATTTAGAGTTTGTAGATGATTTTAGACTATAATTTTGTTGTTTTTGGTGTTATATTAGTTGTGTTATAATCCTTCAAAGATGAGATATCAAAGCTGAAATATTTTAGCTTTCAGAAAGAAATTTAAACTTTAGTATTATGTGAAATTCTTAAAACAAACATATCTAATTCGTTTTAAGTCGGATTGACATGCGATTCTTTCTAACATGTAATTTAGAGTTTATAGATGATTTAGGCTATAATTTTTTTGTTTTTGGTGTCATATTTGATGAGTTACAATCCTTCAAAGATAAGATATCAAAGCTGAAATATTTCAGCTTTTCAGCAAGAAATTTAAACTTTTGTATTATGTAAAATTCTTTAATCAAGCATATCACATTTGTTTTAAGTCGGATTGATATGTGGTTCTTTCCAACATGTAATTTAGAGTTTGTAGAAGATTTTAGACTATAATTTTGTTGTTTTTGTTGTTATATTTGATGAGCTACAATCCTTCAAAGATGAGATATCAAAGTTGAAATATTTCAGCTTTTCAACAAGAAATTTAAACTTTTGTATTTTGTGAAATTCTTTAAACAAGCATATCTTATTTGTTTTAAATTGAATTGACATGCGGTTTTTCCAACGTGTATTTTAGAGTTTGTAGATGAGTTTAGACTATAGTTTTTTTGTTTTTAGTGTTATATTCAATGAGTTACAATCCTTCAAATAAATGGTATAAAATATAAATGATCAAACTTTGACCGGTCTAAAGGACACAAGAAACGAAAACATATTCATTTTTACGAGTTGTATCATATCAAACCCAAAAAAGTATTCATTTTAACGAGTTGTAACGTATCAAACCTAGCAACATATTTTTTTTAACGAGTTGTATCAAACCTAAAAATGCATTTTAACAAGTTGTACCATATGCATGTAAAGTTATACCGGTCCAAATGGGTCCAAGTACCGGAAACCCGAACCTTTACCCGGACATGGACCAGGACCTGGTCCCGGTAAGTCTTATCTGGTCCAGTCCACGATCCATAATACTCTCCAAAACCGGTCCGATCCAAGAGCCGGTCCAGTTTGGTTTGGTCCGGTCTGGTCTGAATGCTCACCCTTAATACAAAGTATATTGTTGGGAAATCCCACTTTAAGCACCTCACTAAATCTAGCCTTGTCATCATCCCCGTAAGTAGATGAATCAGTATAGCGACTTGGAATCATTGATAAATCTTGTTTATAGGTTCATAATAACGATAATGAACTTAAACATAAGTTAGACTTAAGCATAATAGGTGTAGCGCAACTTACAGGGTTTCTAGCGAAAACTTATAACTCTATGGTCGGAACTTCGTCGCTGAATCTTTCTTCAAAAAAGATTCTAGTAGCGTTTCAGCGCTCACCTTAGTATACTAAAACTACAGAAATATAATTCGAATCACGAGAGATCGAAATGCTCGGGTATAATAAGAGAAAGACTCTTGAATCAAGAGAATGATGCAAGAAATATAAGAGCCTAGAGCATCATATTTATAGTAATTGAATTTTCAAAAACCACCCTTTATAGTTACTTAAACGACGTTATAGTTATTTAAACGACCAAACGCCCCTTTATAACACTCTCTTAAATAGATTTAACGATATTTGTATTAAACTAATGTAGAAAGTATCCAATATTAGTCTTATAACGACCGCATCGTCGATACCTTTCTAATGATATATATATATATATATATATATATATATATATATATATATATATATATATATAATATTTTATTTTAATACGTAAATATGTTATTATAAATTATAATTTGTTCATACAAACTCTTTTCTTGACATTCTTTATATCCACGTGTAGCTATAAACGAGATATACAACTTTCATTTACACTCCGTCGGATAATTTTAACTTTATTTTTAAAGTTATATATTAACAAGCTTAGGTATTTAAAGTCCGTTAAAAACTCATAATTTTGTCATCCGACTATCTTTTTATCGTTGAACTCTTAATAATGAGATCTTCAATTCTCGTTTAGATTGTTTCTGCTCAAAATCGACCGATCTAAAATTCGATTTTTGAGTTGTATACCGCTATGTTGAATCTTAAAAAAAAAATCATAACTTCCTCTAACGAAGTCAGATTTAGACGTTCTTCCTATGCATGCTCTTGGTTTGACGACTACTATGACTTTCATTTAGATCACTAAGGCTAAAAAGTATTTTATTGAAAATTTACTTTTTACGTTACGCAAAGTCATTTCGGTTTAGTCACAAAACTTCAACGTGTCATAACTTCTTTATTATAAGTCGGATTTCAGCGTTCGTTATTTCTCCGAAATCCTTGTTACATATACTATAATTTTTGTTAGGATTATTTGTCCTAAATAATCTTCTATGAAAAAGTCATTTTTATCGTTTATTATCTCTAAATTGACTAACCGAATCTGCACGTGTTACATAAACACCTCGAATCTCTCAGTGGATTGAACCTTCCTACCGCTACCTGTGATACAAAGAAACTAAGTGGGTCAGACTTAGGATCCTGGTAAGCACATAAAGTTTTTAACCCACAATATTGTAATTATATATTTTTCACAATAAGCAAATAATCCAATTACCCATTCCCGTTATTCTCACTCCCTGATCCTACGATGAAGATCTCATAGGACATATCCTAAAGGATCTTTGTGAGTAGACAATACTACTTTGGGAAATCCGCTGCAACATGTGTTAATTAGGCAATCCAGAGAGGATAGAGTACCCGAATGAACAACTTTCCTTTTTACCTAGAAAGTATGATCATTAACACCTACAGGTGGCAAACCATCTAGTGTTCCACTGTACTATCTAGAATAGTCCCTAGTCGTCATCTATACCATGTTAGATCACTAGTCCCAGTAGTACACATAGTACAATGCATGGCCTCTCACCATTATTATATTTTCCCAAAACCCTTTACTGCTCGATACAAATTTAAATTTGATAAAGTAATTTATACAAGTAAAAATCATATCATATTATTGAATATATCACAAATATCAATCGTACTGATAATAAGCACATATAACATTTAAAGATATTTCATATCTATGTGTAAGCTAAAAGTAACTATGCACTCACATGTTAAAAGTGAATGCCTTGGAATTTGGGCAGCGCTTCACCTTAATACTTAGCTTTTCCTTGACGTGACCTAGGTATAACTATTTTATGTCTTGGTATGATATTTCTCATGACTAATGATAGTCTAGATTCCTTTATAACCTCAATGTATACATCATGATCTATCATATAAGGAATAACCAGGTAGGATAGTATTGGCTCTGTTTGGTATGCACAATATACTATTTGGAAATCCCACTTTAAAGACCTCACTAAATCCGTTCTAGAAATCACACCTGTAAGTAGATCAATCAACATAATGACTTGGAATCACTGATAAATATTATTGATAGGTTCATACTAACTATTATGATTATAAATGTAAGTTACACTAAAAACGATACAAGTATAGCTTAACTTACAAAGATTTTCCTGACAAAAGTCCGGAAATTGCACTGGCAGAATTCCAACTTGATAGTTTCTTGTAACATCCCAATATAAGGTATGCATCGATGACACTAACATTTATTTCACTTCTCAAGACTAGTCCTTATTTGAGAAAAGGTGGCAATTGAGTCTGCGAGGCGTTCGCATGTGTACGCTCAGCGTACTCATGTGCTTAGTAGGAATACGGAGGTCACCTAGTACGCTGGGCATACTAGGCCCAGAGTGAAAAACCTAATGCCTTGTGTTCCCCTATTTAAGGAACATGATGGCCTCATTTCCAGCCACCACTTCCAGTCTCCAACTCCCCTTAAACCCTAAATCTCGTTTCTACAACTTATATGAGCATTTGTGGCTTATTGAGTGTTCTTGTGGAGTTCTTTTGTGAAGAAGGAGCCTTGAAGGAAGAAGAGTTGGTGTCCAACCTTTTGGATTAGAGTTTTTCTATGGTTGGTGCATCATCCAGAGGTATCAAGCTCAAAGCTTTCTCATTGTTTTGATTAGTTCATGTTTTGGTCCGTTTTTAGGGTTTTACGTCCCAAGCTTGTAGCTTTGTGAGTTTGATGAACTCCAGAGCATAATACCTAACCTTTTAGGTGTTTTTAGTCGTTTGGACTCATAAAAGTGAGATCTTGGTCGTCAAGATCGCTCCATGCATGAGATATATGGACCTTTGTGAGTAAAGGATTAGAGTTTATGAGTTTTAGACTTGTCCAACCATGCTAAGGCTTAAAGTCACCAACTGTCACACCCCGGCTGTCGGCGGAAACACCGGGCGGTGTAACGTCATTTCTCGTATCATAGTTATCAACATCCTGAAAACACATGCATTTTAAAATACGTCAGCATAAAGTTGGTGAGTTCACAAGTTTTGACTCCATATAAAAATAATACATTTTCCAAGTTCAAAAGTATAGTTTTGAAAGTATCATTTTGAGTTTCCAACGTTTAATATATATATCCTAGGTATAAAGTTTACTTACCAAATAAGTAGCTTACCTATAAGTCTCATATACTATGAATATAAGTGTTTGTAATTCCATACAAACAAAAGTTGCTACGTATAAATCTTATTTCAATTCTATACGAGTAAAACCGCTACGTATAAATCTATTTCAATTCTATACGAGTATGTGTGTTAGGTATAATTATCTACTTAATATACAAGTAGTATACCTACCAGTTTCTTGTACCTAGAGTATAAGTGTTTGGGAAACTTATACTTAACATTAATACTTGTATAACGACAAAGTATAATGCTTCTAACAATTTGCTACCTTGAGTCCGTAACCGCGACTATATGACTAGTTTCAGACCTCCGCTTGATGCTACAAGTTTCGCATCTTGAGATAAGTTCCACACGCTTCATCAACGTCGGAACAATAAACAAACAAAAGGACAGTTCTTCACTCGCAGTTTTGTTGTAGCTAGCAACCATGAGTGGGGTTGTCAACCCGTATCTTATTCATACACGACTTCCTCGCTCACACGGGATTAACGGTTACAGGTCAGAGGATTTTCCCTAAGATTTCCAATATTAGTTGATGAATAAAATAGCTCATGTAGACTTGTCGAGTTCCGTTAGTTCTAGTAGTAAAATCATATTCGTGTCTAAAACCCTAAGTTATTAGACTATGCTTTTAACATTACTCCTAATATTTATAATACTTAAAAGTGATATACCTACAAGATTCTTATACTTAGAGTATAAGTCTTTGGAAAACTTATACTTAACATTCATACTTGTATATTGACAAAGTATAATGCTTCTAAAGTTGTTCTACCATGAGTCTGTAGCTGTGACTGTATGACTTAGTTTTATACCTCTTATTATTATTACAAGGATCACACATTGCGGTAGTACAAGGATTACACCTTGCGGTAGTACAAGGATCACACCTTGCGGTAGTACAACAGCTATAATTAGAATTAAAACCAGGTTTTATCTTGACATAAAACCAATAACAACAACATATAACACACCTGGTTTTATCTTGACATAAAACCAATAATAACAACATACTTATCAATTAACATATAGAACTTCCGAGTATAACTCTGGAACTATATTGCACAGAACATATATATAGAATCCTAAGTATAATTCAAGATCTACATTAGTATACTACTATAACAATAACATGCTAACAACTTTACGATAGTTGTATACTTTCAGATACGAAATAACTATATCCCGGTTATTATAACTATCTACGTTGATACTAATATACTATCATATAGACATAATAATAACGTATCTATAATATTTAGCATGCGTCCCCCCCCCCCAGAAAATATTAGAAAGTGGGGCCGTGAAACTCACCTTAGCAGCGTGATTTTATGTAATCTAAGCAGAAACGGTCAGCGGTACGAGGTCATCGGGGCTCGAGAAGCGAAACGGCTTCAGCAAAGGAGAGAGGAGAAAGGAGATCAGGTGCAAGAATGGCTGAGGTCGAACTTGATATTTATAGGAAGATTTTTGGCCCTCACGACGTGAGAAATGATAGTTTCACGTCGTGAGTTATGGCAAGAGTCATCCCGTAGCTTTAAAGCGTGTTTTCTAGCCTCGAATAGTGTCATGCAGTGTCCTCACGTCGTGAGAAAACCTAGCTCACATCATGAGAAAAATGAGGTGGTTTGACTCCTCACGTCTTGAGTTTTTAGGATCACGTCGTGAGTCCAGTCAGATTAGGGTTTCTGACACGTGTCGTGCACTCAGACAGCTGTAACTTCGGAAGGTCGTAACTTTTGCATACGAACTCCGTTTTTGACGTTCTTTATATCCAAGCGTAGGTATTTACAAGCACTACAACTCTATTTTAGACTCAAATGATAATTCTAAGCCTATTTTAAATTCCTTATGTTATAGAGATTTTATAGTGTTTGGTTTATCATAACTTTTTCATGCAAAGTCAGATTTAGATGTTCTCTACATTTTTGGAATCGTATGGACATATACTTTGATTTATACCATAAAGTATGTATGAAAGTTCATATTTATATTAGAATTATTATGAAATACATAGTGAGTTTACTACATTACTAGTTTAACAAAATCACATTACATGATTGGTATAATCACATGTGATTGTTATTGACCTAATTTTTACTAGTGTTACACCAACTTTGTGAAGTAATAGTAACTAGTTAGCCCAGATCTGTGATTGTAGCAATTGTCTTAATGGATTAAGACCATAAGAGTAAGAAAAGTGAGTCTGGGACGTACGTCGTGCGTACCCCCGGTAATGCGCAGTGTAGTGCTGAGTCCACCCTGATGCATGCTGACCAGTTGTATGCCTAGTGTAGAGGGTTGTACGCGCAGTGTACATGTTGGGTGTTGACGTCTTTTGACTTTTAGGGTTTTAGTTAAATTGTGGACTTTAGAGGCCATGAAGGGGTAAAATGGTATTTTACCCTTTTAAGGTTTAGTAGAGAAACTTAGCCAACATTTTTGAGGGTTATTAAAATCAATTTTTAATTAGAGGTATATGTGACATATGTTAGGCGAAGTTTAGACCGGCAGTTCAGGTGCGAGATTTACTTACTTTACTTTACGGGGTGAGTCTTCTTACTATACTTTCCTGAGTGGTAATTATTGTGTGACCGGAGGGTCTTATTTGTGTTATTGACCGGAGTGTCTTATTTTCTTATATTGAGATATGTGTATTATGCATTCTGTCTTTGTGAATTCTGTTGTTATATTATTCTGTGCATGTATTGAGTTATTACCAGAGGGTCCATACCGAGCAGTGAGACCAGAGGTTCTTCGCTGAGACACATGACCGAAGGGTCCATACCGAGCCGTGAGACCGGTGGGTCTTCACTGGGACACATGATCGGAGGGTCCTTATCGAGACATAGTCATGAGAGGCTAATTATTTGGTGTATGTGGTATTTTGGGGAACTCACTAAGCTTCGTGCTTATAGTGTTGGTGTAAATATGTTTCAGGTACATCTCAGGATCATGGGAAGACGTCGGCATGGTTGTACACACCAACTTGATGATTAAGTTTATGTGGATTATGGGATATTTTGATAACAATTTATTATGTTTTGTGTTTGAGAAAAAACTCAAATTGGCATGAGAACTGTTAAACTGTGTTTTGTGAAACTTTAAAAAGGAAAAAAAAATGTTTGAAAATTTAGAGTGTTACATTTCTAGTTGTTGGATTGTACGATGCCTCGGAACCCCGCTAGAACTTCTAAAATACTAGGGAAATTTCGAACTAAACCTCAGAGAACTTTGTAAAGTAAAGGACCAGATGGTGTGTGGAATGAGGGGCTGGAATTACGTACTTATAGCAAAATTTCAACCATGCATATCACACTCTTCAGCCACGTCGATACTCCCTCTTAGTGACATGTGTCATCTTTTTTCTGGTCCATGCCCCCTCGTCAGTGCACGTTGCACACCGCGCGTGCTCAGGTGCACCTGAATATTAAAAACTTTGAAAACTGTATCTTCTTCATACGAACTCTGTTTTCTACGTTCTTTATATCCACGTGTAGCTATCAGCGAGATCTATAACTTTTATTTAGATTTTGTCGGCTAATTGTCACTTTATTTTTAAAGTTATATTTTTAATAGGCTTAGACTGTTAAAGTACGAATAAAAATCATAACTCTCTTATGCAATTTCGTTCTCGAATGTCTTTATATCGACATACTCCTAATCATGAAATCTTCAAATTTCGTTTAGATTGTTTTGCTTAACAATCAGTCGATATGAAATTCTATTTCTGTGCTAACACAATTATGCTGAAAATTCGAAAAATCATAACTTCCTCAAATGAAGTCAGATTTAGGCATTCTTCATAGGCACGCTCTCGGTTTTATGATTTTTACGACTATTGTTTAGACTACTTATGTTAATAAGAAACCGATCTCTGATTCACTTTTCATGACACACATAGCCATGTCGGTTTGATCGCGAAAATTCGAGGAAGCATAACTTCTTCATATGAACTTGGATTTAGTCTCTCATTGTATCATCGAGATAGTTATTACATATTTAGCTAAGATTATCTATTATATCTTAAATGTATAGCCCGAATTTGCGGGCGCTATAATTATCTCCGTATTTGGATGATTACGTCTTTGAATCATCCGCTAAACAAGGCTTGTATGATGATTTTTCATGTCACTTTTCCATCCTAGGTAATAACCATAGCTCCTCTATCATTCCAAATGAGTATTAATCTGTTTTAAATTTTAGCGGCTGGCAGTGCTCAAAGTTGCATTCACTCTTCATTTTTTGCCGGACCATAAATCCTAACCTTTGATTTATAAACTTGATCTTATTGGAGACTTCTACTCCTCTTCTAAGAGAATCAATCCATGGCGAGGTCTTTACTTCGGTTATCGTACAGACCGAATGGTCTTACCCTAATGACCTCCCATTACATGATGTAATGGCTAGACTCAAGTCTTTTTTAGTCAGAATCTAGCACGGAAGACACCTTCCTTCATGCTCTAATTTGGTATAACCACATTCTTGTTGGTAGCATTTCTAGATTACTGGCTACTTAGCCTTATTTGTTGGATTAGGTGTCTTAAGCCTATAACTGTTATTGGTATGCACTTGAGTTGATAGTAGCATAGTCCTTTTGGGTTGCCTTCACACTAGCAACTAGACAGTATGATTAATTGAGGAAGAGGTTGAATTTATTATTTGGAATAATAAATTAGTATATAAAATGATTTATTAATATGTTATGAAAGTAATATATTATTTAGAAATCATGTTGTTTAATAAATATTTAATCATAAATTAATTTGGAAATTTGGAATTAATTTTGGGATTAAAGGAATAAATTAAAATTTCAGGGGTTGTTTTGCAATTAATTAATAGTTGTAGTTTAGGCTCTTGGATCACCCTAAGAAGGATTGGCCGAAAATTCTCAGGACACCCTAGGGATTTTCGTCTAATGCCTTTGGAAGGGGGATCCATGGGCTGCTTAGGCCTTAAGCTGGAAATTAGGGTTTCCACCTTTAAACCCTAGCTTTGGGACTAAGCAACCTTAACTATATAAGGAGCATCACCCATCTAAGTTTTGTCCATCCTATGAAAACCTAAAAGAGCTGAAACTTTGAGCAACTCCCTCCTCTCTCCTCTTTCTCATAATCATCCTCTTGCCTTTGTGTGTTTGTGAGCCATTAGATGTGTTACATTTGTGGCACTTGTTCTCAAAGTCAAGATCTTCAAGGAATACATTATTATTACTATATAACAATAAAGGTATGTGTTCTAATCCTTATTTTGTAGATTTCGGAAATATTAGATGCATGCTAGGGTTTCTAGTTTTGTGTTCAATGCTTGTATGTCTAATAGAGAAAACATAGATCCAACAATTAGGGTTGCATGCACAAATAGGATTGGTTGCTATGTATAAAATTGATCAGTGGTATTAGAGACAATTTTTGTTTTCAATTAGATTTGATGCAATTTATTGAATTTGACAACTTTAGTGTTTATGGCAATTAAACCCTAGGCCTTGGATTTTTGGCAAATTAGGTTTTCTTAACCCTGTTTTTCAAAAATTGATAAGGGTTTTTAAACCCTTTCCTTTGGGATCCATATTTTCGAGATCTAGGGTTTCCTAACCCTAGGGTTTTCGAAAAATAGGCAAGGTTGAAATCCTTGCCTTCCACCCCAAGTCATGAATTTCGAAATTAGGGTTTTTGTGTGGGTTGTTATTTTTGGTAATTATCTTCTTAATTGTTAAATTAGATAGTTAAAGATTTTGGTATATCCCCCCCCCCCCCCAAATTTTCGAAATCTAGGGGGTAAGGGATTAGCTTAAATTAATTTGTTTAATTTAATGGATAATCCTTATTTGATTTAATAAATTAATTAAAGGTTTAATTAATAGATAATTATTAATTTAAAGTTTTAAATTTTAAAATTTACGTTAAAATTGTTTTTAATTTTCGAAATTTTAAATAGATTTAAAACCCTAGGATTTTAAAATATTTAAAATGCACCCTTATACTATATGTAATATTAAAGGTTTAAATATCTACTATACGTATAAGACAAGTCAGTCGAACTGCTAGTACGCCTCATTCACAAAGTTGATCTATAAGAGGAGTCTAAGGAAGCGGCTTATAAAATGACCGTCATTGGGTATCCATTCTTACCCACCGATCCCTTGATTGGTGGATGGTCATTAGCCGAACGGGTTTGATAGGATACTTAATTCTCATTAATAAGCATAATGGAATAAATAAAATAACTAAATGTTTTTATTGAATTCCTAATCTTAGTTACTTTAGGAAAATGTGAATTTGATGCTAATCAATGAAATTGCACATTACACTTTATAAAAGTCTATAGTGGAGCGTGTGTGGTTAACCGGGACACTAATATAGACTAATAAAGGGTGGCAATGGGTGTCTCGTAAATTATCATTGATTAATGGAGCATGTGTGGTTAATCGACACTTTAATTAGGTGATAAATGACATCAAGAGTACCAAGCTAATTTGCATGGTTATTCACACCTTGTTTGTGATCCTTGGTATCCCAGTCACAAATGGAAAGGGCAGAATCGAGATTTAACATGCCATTGAATAGTTCAATGAAACTCAAAAGATCTAGGAATTTCATTTAAAACCTAATTCATTTAAATTTTGTTTTTCGTGGTGAAATTGGTAAATCGTCATTTACCGACCTTTAAATAATTTGCAATTAGATTACGGCATCCCTCTTTTGAATTGTGAATTATTTAGTTGGATCCTAGCTTTAATATTTCATCTGGGTGTTATATTTAGGATTTTCTTATCTAATCAAAACTTGTCCTTTTTCTTTCTTAGATTCCAACTTCAAACAATCTTTCCGGTTTTGCCTCCAATAACAACTCCTCCAACCACTTCTTGCTCTTGAGCGTCGGCTCAAAAGTCACTTTCGATGGCTCCAATTACAATGATTGGATGCATAACATCAAGATGTCTTTGCACTTCGAGGACAAGAAATATGTTCTCGAGAAAGAGATGAACGAGATCGATGAAACCATCGTTACTCCTGAAGAAATAGTTGAGTATAGGACACACTTCAATGATGCTACCAAAGTGGCATGCATCATGGTGGCTACTATGACTCTTGAGCTACAATGGTTGTATGAAGACTATTAGCCGTATGAGATGTGCAAGGACTTGATGGAAAAGTACCATCAATAAGCTCGTCAAGAAAGGTAAGAGACAGTCAAGTCACTCATAACCGACAAGATGAAGGACGGAGAGTCCGTCATGACCCACTTGCAACGCATGCAACGTTATGTGGATCGTTTGCTGAAACTCAATGTGAACTTTGATGAGGAATTGGATATTGACATATTCTTCCACTCATTGCCTAGATTTTATGATCAGTTTATAATGAATTATCATTTGAACAAAGAGGAGACCACATTGAGCCAGCTCCAAAGCTTGCTAAGAACCGTTGAGAGTGGAATGAAGGGAAAGAGTATTGCCTCCACTCTTGTTGTTGCTGCTGCTCCCATCTTGGCCATTGGGAAAGGGAAGGAAAAAAGGAAAGCTCCTCCCAAGCAAAACTAGAAGGGAAAGTCTCAAGTCGGGTTGTCAAGCAATCGCCCTAAAGGCAAAGCCAGTTCTGATGCTCCTCTCACCTCTGATCCGAAAGAGGCTACTTGCTTTTATAGCCATGACAAGGGGCATTGGAAACGAAGCTGCCCCAAGTACTTGCAAGACATAAATGATGGCAAGATTAAGCCAACCACGACAGGTATTTACACTATCCTATCTAAAAACTCATCACATTCTAATTCTTGGGTCCTTGATACAGGATGTGGTTTTCACATTTGCTTTGACTTGTTGGGGCTAAAAAGAAGTGAGGATGTGGAGCATGGGAAGATAACCTGATTATGGGCAATAAAAGATCGTTGCCTATTACCAATATTGGTGTTTATTCTTTAGTTCTTAGTAATGGGTTGTGTGTAAATTTAAACAATTGTTGCTATTCGTCAGAAATGACGAGGAATATCATTTCTTTTCATGGTTTATAACGACAAGGTTTTAGATATTATTTTGATAATAAGAATGGTTCTATTTATGCTTATTATAATGGTGTATTTTATTTCGAAGCATTACCTTGTGATGGTGTGTATGAAAATGTGATGGTTGTAGACAATTTAGGAAATAGTGTATTGCAAATTGATTCGTCTAATGGTTTAGACAAGGCATGCTTATGGCAATTTCTTCTTGGACATGTCAAAAAGAAACCCATTGCCCAACTCCAAAAGGATGGAGTGTTGGAAACATTTGACTTAAGGTTAGATGATACATGTGAATCTTGTTTGCTTAGAAAGATGACTAAATCACCTTTCATTGGTTCTTGTGAAAGATGTGAAGGATTGTTGGATCTCATACACACGAATGTGTGTGGGACCTTCAGATCCACCACAAGGGATGCAAATCAATTCTATGTAACTTTCACCGATGATTATAGCAGATATGGATATATCTACTTAATCAAGTACAAGTTATAAACCTTTAAAAAGTTCAAAGAGTTTAAACATGAAGTCGAGAATCAATTGGGTAGGAAGATCAAGATGCTCAGATCTGATAGAGGTGGTGAGTATCTTAGTATCGAATTCCACAACTACCTCAAGGAATGTGGAATTGTTTCATAATTGACACCTCCTAGGACACCACAACTTAATGGTGTGGCTGAAAGGCGTAATCGAACCTTGTTGGACATGGTTCGTTCCATGATGAGTCGAGCTTCACTCCCAATCTAATTCTGGGGGTATGCCTTAGAGACTGCCACCCACATTCTTAATTTGGTCCCAACAAAGAAGGTTGCCAAAACATCTTACGAGATGTAGACATGGAAGGTTCCCTCGTTGGCACATATCAAGGTTTGGGGTTGTGAAGCTTTTGTTAGACGAGAGACCCATGACAAGCTTGAACCTCGAAGTGAGAGATGTATTTTCATCAGCTACCCACAAAAGTCCTTTGGATACTTGTTCTACAAACCTAGTGAAAACGTGGTCTTCGTAGCATGCATGGGAGTTTTTCACGAGAGAGAGCTCATATGCAAAAAGGACAGTGGGAGTACAAATGATCTTGAGGAAATTCAAGAGTCAAGTGATAAAGGAACCTCTAACACTAGCACTTAACCTGAGGAAGAAATTCTTGTTGAACCGATTGATGAATCATTACCTCTGAGTCATTCTAGTAGAGTTAGAATGCCACCTGAGTTTTATGGTTTCCGTATAACTATAGATGGTGATACGCTTATCAGTGATAGTATATTGGTAAATTTGGATGAGCTTTCTAACTACAGGATGCTATGGCAGGCCCTGAGTCTACTAAGTGGAAAGAGGCAATGGATCTTCAAGAAAAAGACTGACATGGATGGAAAGGTATACACTTTCAATGAGTGATGGGTTACGAAGGGCTTTATTCAAACCCGTGGGGTTGACTATGATGAGACCTTCTCACTAGTGGCTAAGATTAAGTTTATCAGGGTTATGCTAGCCATAGCTGCATTTCATGATTATGAAATTTTGTAGATGGATGTCAAAACTGCTTTTCTTAATGGAAAGTTGGTTGAGGATGTTTACATGAGTCAGCCAGAGGGTTTTGTAGATGATAATTACCCCAATAGAGTGTGTAATCTTGAGAAATCAATATGTGGATTGAAACAAGCTTCTCGTAAATGGAATCTTTGCTTTGATGAGAAAGTCAAAGAGTTTGGATTCTCTAGAAGTGAAGATGAGTCTTGTGCATATGTCAAAGTTAGTGGGGAGTATAGTCACCTTCTTGGTATTGTATGTTGATGACAAACTACTCAAAGGAAACGACATTCCAACTTTGCAAGAGGTTAAGTCTTGGCTTGGAAAGTGTTTCTCTATGAAGGATCTGGGAGAGTCTGCTTATATTTTGGGAATAAGGATTTTGAGAAATAGGAGTAGAAGACTAATTGGACTTAGTCAAACTACATATTTGGATAAGGTGCTAAAACGTTTTAGCATGGAGAATTCGAAGAAAGGAGAGTTACCTATCCAGAGTAATACCAAACTAAGTAAGACTCAGATTCCGAGTACTGATGCAGAGATAGCAGAAATGAGTCGGGTTCCATATGCTTCTGCCGTTGGATCGATCATGTATGCTATATCATGTACTCGCCCTGACATCGCTTTTGCTTTGTGCATGGTTATTCGATATCAGGGAAATCCGGGTAAAGCTCATTGTATAGCTATCAATAACATTATTAAGTGTATGCGAAGAACTAAGGACTGGGTCCTTTTGCTTGGTGACATTGATGACTTAATAGTTACTGGGTATAGTGACGCCAACTTTCAGACAGACAGAGACAACTATGTTTACCTATGCTCCTTTCTTTGTGAAATAGATCAATTAAATATAAATAAAACACCTTTTATTTAATCACCATATTGATTACACGTTATTCATTATATAGTGTTTCGATTAATCAACTTAATACTTGAATTAAAACAATAGTTATCCCATGCTCCAAGCATGCACACTATGTTTACCTATGGTCCTTTCTTTGTGAAATTAATCAATTGAAAGCATTTCAATGACACTCAATTCACAATTCCAAATCCTTACCGTAAATGTAATAATACCAAATTCTTGTCATTTACTGTAATCTGTTAGATTCTAAACTTCAATGCAATGATCCTCTTGTAATGACCATGCACAAAAGTCACAGAGACTTGCCAACAGATATCACAAAGTATTCCAATGGAGAGCAATTCCATGGAAACGAAGTCTCACATTCAAAGTACATTCCTTTGAATATCCTTCTTGCATCAAGTTTTCTAATCTTACACAGATTTAAAGAATAACTTCCACTTATGGTAATATTTCCATATTCCCATTTTGAATATCACTTCTAAACAAGAGTTGCCTCTTTTCAGAATATGTCGATATATATTGTCCTTCCAAAACTCAGAATATACTTCCAATTGTCCATATGCAACCAATCTTTGGTAAACCTCATATCGTCCTCGACAATTGCTTAACCATTTTAGTCATATCTCGTTCTATTCCCTTTTCCCTCTTAATGCCCTAGGCATTTGGAAAATTAGAACAAATTAATATATAGCTTACGTAATCGATCCTATATCGAAAGCATATAGGATACGATACATAATATTTTACATAAAGATGTGATACTATACCAGTCTCTTGCTATAACATTTTCATATATTCTTGACTAAAATCTCAATCTAAGCTTTTAGATTTGGAATGAAGTATGAATTCCTCTCCCTTAATTATAGCGAAATAACTTTTCAAACCCTGCAACTTTTGCGAACTGAAACTAGTCTACTATAATTAACATTGCTAACTTGCAACACTTAACGTAATAATTATGCTCTTACTAGCATAATGAATAAATTCTTATTAGCATAACACTTATGCTCCCACTAGCTTTTACATGTACCCAACAATCAGCTAGACTTCTAGAAATCAATACTTATTGACTATCTTACCAAAGTTCAGATTTTTGATAGAAGATGCTTCGATAAGACTTTATCTAGGCTTCTCATACCCATACATCTTTCCTTAGATAACTCAGATGTGTGTCTGAACAATTTTAGAACTTACAACAATAAGTCTCAAATGTTTAGACCTTTTGCTATTTCTCACAATTTGAACTATGAAGAAGGATGCAGTAATCATAATCGAATTTGAGAATGAAAATATCACAATTGCTAACTCTTTAAAATCTACTTACTGAAAGCGTTTCCTTACAATCATTTTCATGAATTGGAGAGAAACCTCAAGACACTTAGATTTTTATGGTGTATGTGTTCCTATCCATGTGAGTTTGTCAAAACCATAATCACAAGACATGGTTAGTGACAAATCCAAACTCATATGGACCGAACTTGTTCAATCTTAATTTCTTGCCACCTGGCAGCACAAGGGCATACCATTGCTGCCAAGTTGTTATGCAAACAACTAAGAACTCATAGAACTCACATGCATAGTCAACTTTAACTGGAATGGGCACATAAACAAGAATATGTCAACACGATAGGTTATAAACCTCAAGTCGTATGCTAGTGATAAACAATTGGTTTACTCTTGATTAATTCTTGAAACTCTTCAAGATCTTTAAGACTCCTATTGACCTCTTGACATATAAGATTCACTTTGTCAAGGAACATTACTTGACAAATAAATATTTAAGAGTTAGTGCGGTTTCTTATCAAGACATACATTTCACACAATTGGTCTTATTTGGTCTTTGTCTTATCCAAAACATCACAACTTACCAATTTCAAATGTACAAGAGTAAGAAACATTTTACTCTATATTTGATAAGTGTGATAAATGTTTCTTAAGATTATGTCACTCAGGTAACAATCTTGGAGTGTGACTCTAAGACTCGATTTTGGAACGAAGCATGATTTATCTTCTTGATTTAACGACTTCAAAAATTTATGATTCCTCTTCTTGGTCACACAAATGCACCAAGATGTCCTTAGAGGATCAATTGTGATATGGTTTCATTATCACTACAATAATCATAAAACACGATACTTAAGTACTCTCCCTTCTTTTCAGATTGGAGAAACTTTTATCTCTCTATCTAATTTGATTCTTCTTATTCGTTATGCCATACATTGAAACTCTTCCAATGGTTCAGAATTATACTTAATCTTATAAGTATAACATATTTACTAAACTTTAGTAAATCATAACGAATAGTCTTATCGTTCTTTGTGGTGGACCTGACCAGCGCACAACCAAATGTACCCGATCCAATAGTCCATCACTTGACTCACGTATACATGCGAACAAGGAATTAGTCTTAATTTTCCAAAGATGAAGTTCTCATTCATCACACAATACAAGTTGCATTATTTCAAGTTTCTATCCAACTGAAACTTGGGTGATGAGAATCTGTCCTTATTTGGTAAATTATGACACTACCACAAACGAAAGAATCAAATCCATTTCCAAGATTTCTATCAATGGAAACATATTTCACAAATGTCATTGTAAGGAAACTTAAAATAAGATAAATTTCAAAAAATTTCTTTATTTATAAAAATTGTGGAAAACTTATCCTTACAATGCAAATACATATGAAAACTATGTTATTGTCTATTCCTAAGAAATCAATCATAACTCTTAAGCAGAAGCTCAAAATTCTGATCATCGAACCATGTGATCGAAATCCATCTCATCACGATCAGAATCAACTTACTCTTCCTTTAAGTTTCCTTTCATTTCTTCGATTCTACAAAACATCAAAATGTAATTCCATTACATCATGTATTAAGAATCTCCAATTACGAACTTAATAGAGTTAGATAGTGGATTTTGCTTAAAGTAGAGTCAAACATTTTGACTTTACCATCCTTGCGATCTTTTAGGTAAATATGGTAGCTTCGCAACCAATGCCCCTTCTCTTGGCAGTAGAAACATATGCATTCTTTGGGAATGGTACATGGGACTATCTCAGGCTTAGCCTTTCTCTTTACCATTTGGTCAAATGACTTGACCATGGTCGATCCCTCTCCAGTAGGAAGAGAAAGATTTTTTGGACTTTCAATGTTGCCATTGTCAATGTCCATGGAAGTTTGGGGAGTAGAACTTCCCATCAAGTTTGCTTTACCAGTGCGCCAAATCATTGTTGATTCAGTAGCAGCAAGCAAATAGGTAAGATTAATAAGGGTCATGTCGTGATCTGTTATATAGTAGTCCTTAATGAACTCACTATACGACTCAGGGAGTGACTGAAGAACCAAGTCAACAGCCAGCTTCCTTGAAACATCTACTCCTAACATTCCCAGCATGTCAATGTGTGACTTCATCTTGTAACACCCGGTCCATGGTACGTATTTAAATTCAAGTATTTTTCATGTTTTGCCATGGGACTCGGCGAGTTGGAGGCCCAACTCGTCGAGTAGACTCGACTTTGGACCCGGAGGTTTAGTGACATACTCGATGAGTCGGGGGACCGACTCGACGAGTAGGAGTTATCTGGATAAAACCCTAATGTTAGGGTTTGCACCCTATTTAAACGTCTTATTCTGCCTCAACCCAGCCCCCATCGTCCCTCCCAACCCAGAGAAACCCTAAATCGAAATCCTGAGCCCCTTTTGAGTGTTCTTGAGCTTTTTGGTGACTTTTATGTGCATTTGAAGTTGGAAGAAAACAAGAAAGCTTGGGAGTTCAAGTGGAAGCTAGTAGATCCAGAGGGTTTGCTTTATTTTCAGTTCATTCAAGGTAAAAAGCTTGAACCTTGACCATCTATCTCCTAGCTTGTTTTGGGGCTATTTTCTACCTTTTTTAAGCTTTTGAGAGGTTATACTTGTTTTTTTATGTATATTTCGAGTTGCACTTCAGATCTGGAACCGTTGAGGGTTCCCATTGCATAAAGGTGCCAACTTTATGGCCTTGGGAGACCCATGCAAAATATAAATCCCTTTTTATGGCTTTTTGAGCCAAAAGACCCATTAGCTTTACGTATAAAATGGGCCCTAGGAGGCTCGATCTATGGTTTTGATGCATTAAGACCCATTATAACCGACTGAATAGTTTTGGACAAAGAGGACTCTGCAAGTCACTTGGGTGACTCGGCGAGTCGGGTCGCATTTTCCCCAAATGCCTTCTGGAAATGGTCTTTGGTTGAGTGGAAGGAACACTTAGCCTGTTAGGAGTTTGTTATGGACTTGAAGATCGAAGGACTAGACGAGTTCAAGGAGGAACTCAACGAGTTCAAGGCAATGTCCCAACCACATGAAGACGGACTCGACGAGTTTAAGGATGAACTCGGCGAGTCATAGACTGAACACCTTCATATGGATGAAGATGAAATCGACGAGTTCAAGGACGAACTCGGCGAGTCGGTTGAAGTTAATCTAATGTGTCGTTGAAGGCGAACTCGTCGAGCTCTTGCTAGACTCGACAAGTAGGGATGGATTATGGCATTGTGTGGTCATAGGGACTCGGTGAGTTGGTTGACCAACTCGACGAGTCGAGTCAACCAAATGTTGACTTTGACCAAGGTTTTGACCTTGACTTTGACTGGGATTTGAGTGACCCTTGTAATGGATATGAGTATGAATTGATAACTTAGAAAAATTGTTGTATAGGGACTGAGGAGTCGAGAAGAGTTGATTTCTGTACCGAGGACAGTGCAGACACTACACGGCATTGAGGTGAGTTACCTTCTAGTAGAAGTAGGTCTAAGGCACCAAGGCTGACTCACTAGTAGTTGATTACAGTAGAGATGATTGTCTATGTGATAATTATCTGGTTGCTATTATTAGATGTATTCTATGTGCCAGTATGATATGTTCTATGTGCTAGTGATAGTAGGAAGGGGAATAGTCCCCGATTCGGTCGTTACGACCGAACGGTGGGTCGGGCACCCTAGATATGTCTGACAACTTGATTAAGATATATATTATTATGTGATAGTAGTAGGGGGTGAAATAGTCCCTGTGGCCGGGTAAGATAGACCGGAGGGTTGGCAGGCACCCCAGAATGGCGTGACACAGGTAGGTAAGCACCTTAAAATGGTGTGAAATGGGTAGGTCGACACCCCAGAATGGCTTGACACGTGTAGGTCGGGCACCCCAGAACTACCCGGCAGTATGTATGGTTGTATGGTATGCAGTATGATGGGGGATCTCACTAAGCTTCGTGTACACCGTTTTTAGTTTTGGTTTAAGGTACCTCTTCAGCTAAGGGGAAGGAGCCGACAGGGTAGCAGCGCATCGCACACATATGATTTCCGCTTTGAGAACCCTAGGATTGTACTCTTACATTTTACTATTTGATGTATGGTTTTCGAAACTTATGATTTGTTACTTGATGTTTTGATATGATAGCAACGATGTTTTCTGTAAACTATTTTTATAAGTAATGTAATTAAACAAAAAAAATTAGGTCTCAATTTTGGGATGTTACAAGTTGGTATAAGAGCCTTGGTTTGAGGGATTCAGGCACACCATCGAGGGTGTCTGGACTCAAACCGAGGGCTTGAAGGATTTTTACAAGAAAAATAGTTTCCGAAATTTTAAAAATAAGGAATTTGGGAAAGAACAAGGTGTGTGATGCGTGCGACCGGCCGATCTCAAGTTAGTTTTCCCCAAGATAACCACACATGTTATGTTATGTTATATGATATGATTATCAGAACTGCATGCTAGAATAGGGCTAAGGATCTAGGGAGGATGCCTTGTATGCTTGTTATGTGATTATGAGAACTGCATGCTAGATTAGGGCTAAGGATCTAGGATGGATGCTTTACATGCCTGTTGTATGAGTTTATTGAGCTATATGCTAGGGTTGGTTAGTCAGCAGTATGGTAACATGATTAGGTTGTGCTTGGTAATGGTTACTCAATGCATGAATGCTGCTTGCTTTGTGCTGATAGGGGTTCCAACTAGCTTTAACTAACTAGTAAGAGAATATGTAATAGTATCTGCAAGCTAGCTAGGGAAAGATGGTAGGGACTCCTTGTGCAGCTGATGGCGGACAGTAGGTCAGAGGGTGCCCTAGGATAAGCCTAGGATGAGATTAGTTTGGAAGCAGTATTAGTAGAAGGGACTTGGTGAAGTCAAATCAATCTTTGAGGAAAGTACGGATAGATGTGGAAGGTAGTATGGTCCCGTACTACTGGAAGCAGAGGATCCGTACTCGAATCAAGGAGGGCTAAGATAGAACCAAGAAAATTGGAGAGTGTGTGAGACCTCTCGAGAGTATATACGACCCTGATGTTTATGTATTTTATTTTAGTATGGCGATTATGCGACATGGGGCCGGAGGTTCAGGGTCTGGATCAGGATCAGGATCAGGCTCGGGTGCGGGATCCGAGTAGGTTGATAACGTGCTATGCGAGTTCATTGCATCTGAGATCACGAGAGGTATCGTTGAGGAGACCTAGGTCATTTTCAAGTTAATCAAGGAGGGGATTATTGAGCCGATGGAGGATCGCCTCCGGACATTCAGGAGCGACTTGGCGTCCATCTAGTCAGGTTCATGCACACTGTCCTTCAAGGACTTCAGGGGGAGTGGTGCGCCAGACTTTCATGGGGTGAAGGACCCCATTGCTGCCACGAGATGGATTGTAGACATCGAGTCTGCACAGTTGACGAGCTTCTGCCCGGAGGGGTCGAAGTTCCGCTTTGCTACGGGTTGTTTGATGGATAGAGCTAGGGATTAGTGGGAGTCAGTTGGTGACTCACTGGGAGGCCCAACCATCGAGGCAATGACTTGGTCAAACTTTGTGACCAGGTTCAGGGCTGAGTTTGCGCCAACTATGGAGCTTTAGCAGCTGGCCAGGGAGTGTCTTGACATGAAGCAGACTACAGAGTCTGTGGCGGAGATCACCGCCAAGTTCTGAGAGAGGGCCTTGCTGGTACCTCAGTATGGAGGGGATGAGGAGATGCGGAAGACCCGCTATCATGATATGTTGAGGGCTAATATTCAGGAGCATGTCAGCTACTCAGCCTGCCCGACCGTGGAGTCCATGATTGCCAGGGCTAGGGAGAGGGAGATTGATTTGGAGCACCTAAGGAAGAGGAAGGGAGAGGCAGAGCAGGTTACTGGGGTTTCGGGGAAGAAACCCAAGGGATCCGACACTAGGTCGAAGGGCCAGCCGGGCCAGAACTGCTGCAGGAAATGCGGCAGGCCGCATGAGGGAGCTTGTAGAGCGGTATCGTCAGGCTGCTACAAGTGCGGCAAGACGGGGCACTTTGGCAGGGACTGTACTGCTCCTACCCCCATTGTTCATATGTCAGACATGATTTGCTTTCATTACAATCAAAGGGGCGTTAAAAAGGCCAGCTGCCCCAGGTTGACAGCAGCAACAACAGTGCCAGTGGTGGCGCTGACTCCAGTGACTACACGGGTTATGGATGGCCGGGAGGTTAAGTCAGAGGCTCCAGTGGTAAGGAGTCGAGCTTTTAGTTAACAGCCGAGGAGGCACGCACCGCACCCGATGTGGTGACGAGTATGGTTTCTTCTCTTTAACTTTTAGTATATGTCGTTTGTGATGTTGATGTATTATGTTATATGATTTGTTTAGGATCGTTTCATGTGAATATTATCCCAGTTCAGATGTTGTTTGATTCGGGTGCTACCCGATCATTTGTCTCTCTTGCGCTTAGCAAGAGGTTCCCTAAGTCTTTGGGCATGTTAGATTGCCCTCTAGAGGTCGAGATTATGGATGACTGATCAGTACGAGCATCAGAGGTTTTCAGGGATTGTGTTTTGAGGCTGTTCGAGGAGCGCTAATTGGTAGACTTGGTTCCCAAACCATTTTGGGGGGAAAAAGTTATTTTAGGCTTGGATTGGTTGAGCCCCACTGGGGCAGTGATCGACTGCGCGCAGTAGTTGGCCCGGGTCAGGACCCCCAGTGGGGGAGAGCTGGTGATTCAGGGCGACAGGCTACAGCGTGGACCAGTTTTATGTTCATCAGCGAGGGCTAGATGCTACCTCCAGCAGATGTGCATAGCGTATGTCGCCTATGTCTTGGACACTCGGAAGACGGGTGAGGCGATGATGAGTGGCATGCCAGTGGTTCGAGAGTACGCAGATGTATTTCCAGAGGAGCTACCTGGAATACCTCCGGAGAGGCAGGTAGAGTTCAGGATCGACCTAGTCCCTGGTGCGGATCCGATAGCCAAGGCGCTGTATCGGCTGGCTCCTCCTGAGATACATGAGTTGCCTACACAACTACATGAGTTGTTAGACAAGGGATTCATTAGACCGATCAGTTCACCCTGGGGAGCCCCGATTCTATTTGTGACGAAGAAATACGGGTCGCATCGGATATATATAGATTACCGGGAGCTGGATAAGGTAATGGTGAAGAACCGTTACCCACTCCCGATGATTGATGATCTCTTTGAACAACTGGGGTTTCGGGGAAGAAACCCAAGGGATCCGACACTAGGTCAAAGGGCCAGCCGGGCCAGAACCGCTGCAGGAAATGCGGCAGGCCGCATGAGGGAGCTTGTAGAGCGGTATCGTCAGGCTGCTACAAGTGCGGCAAGACGGGGCACTTTGGCAGGGATTGTACTGCTCCTACCCCCATTGTTCATATGTAAGACATGATTTGCTTTCATTGCAATCAGTGGGGCCTTAAAAAGGCCAGCTGCCCCAGGTTGACAGCAACAACAACAGTGCTAGTGGTGGCGCCGACTCCAGTGACTACACGGGTTATGGATAGCCAGGAGGTTAAGTCAGAGGCTCCAGTGGTAAGGAGTTGAGCTTTTAGTTGACAGCCGAGGAGGCACACGCCGCACCCGATGTGGTGACGAGTATGGTTTCTTCTATTTAACTTTTAGTATATGTCATTTGTGATGTTGATGTATTATGTTATATGATTTGTTTAGGATCGTTTCATGTGAATATTATCCCAGTTCAGGTGTTGTTTGATTCGGGTGCTACCTGATCATTTGTCTCTCTTGCGCTTAGGAAGAGGTTCCCTAAGTCTTTGGGCATGTTAGATTGCCCTCTAGAGGTCGAGATTACGGATGACTGATCAGTGCGAGCATCAGAGGTTTTTAGGGATTGTGTTTTGAGGCTATTCGAGGAGCGCTAATTGGTAGACTTGGTTCCCAAACCATTGCGGGGGAACAAAGTTATTATAGGCTTGGATTGGTTGAGCCCCACTGGGGCAGTGATCGACTGCATGCAGTAGTTGGCCCGGGTCAGGACCCCCAGTGGGGGAGAGCTGGTGATTCAGGGTGACAGGCTACAGCGTGGACCAGTTTTATGTTCATCAGCGAGGGCTAGACGCTACCTCCAGCAGGGGTGCGTAGCGTATGTCGCCTATGTCTTGGACACTCGGAAGACGGGTGAGGCGATGATGAGTGGCATGCGAGTGGTTCGAGAGTACGCAGATGTATTTCTAGAGGAGTTACCTGGAATACCTCCGGAGAGGCAGGTAGAGTTCAGGATCGACCTAGTCCCTGGTGCGGATCCGATAGCCAAGGCACCGTATCGGCTGGCTCCTCCTGAGATACATGAGTTGCCTACACAACTACATGAGCTGTTAGACAAGGGATTCATTAGACCGATCAGTTCACCCTGGGGAGCCCCGATTCTATTTGTGAAGAAGAAATACGGGTCGCATCGGATATGTATAGATTACCGGGAGCTGGATAAGGTAATGGTGAAGAACCGTTACCCACTCCCGAGGATTGATGATCTCTTTGAACAACTTCAGGGAGCTTCTTGGTTCTCCAAGATCGATCTGCATTCAGGTCATCATTAGATGAGGGTCAAAGAGGAGGATGTGCAGAAGAATCCCTTTCGAATACGACAAGGTCACTATGATTTTGTGGTGATGCCTTTTGGGCTCACCAATGCTCCTGTCGCATTCATGGATCTCATGAACCGCGTGTACAGACCGATGTTGGATCGATCTGTGATAGTTTTCATTGATGACATCTTGGTCTATTCCAAGACACGGGAGCAACATGAGGAGCACTTACGGGAGGTATTGGCTACTCTTAGGAGGGAGAGCTTGTATGCCAAGTTCTCCAAGTGTGAGTTCTGGTTGCGTGAGGTGCAGTTTCTTGGGCATCTTATCAACCAGAACAGGATTTCAGTCGACCCAGCCAAAGTGGAGGCTGTGATGAGGTGGGAGGTTCTGAGGTCTCCATCTAAGATTCAAAGCTTCCTGGGATTGGCAGGTTACTATCGGAGATTCATTCAGGACTTCTCCAACATAGCCGTGCCTTTAACCTGGTTTACAAGGAAAGCCGCGGTCTTTCGCTGGGGGCCAGAGCAACAGGCCGCCATCAAAACGCTGAGACAGATATTGTGCCAGGCGTTAATCTTAGCTCTGCTGGAGGGCGTGGATGATTTTGTGGTGTATTGCGATGCGTCCATCTCGGGTTTGGGTGCGGTATTGATGCAGATGGGGCATGTTATCGCCTACGCTTCGAGGCAGCTGAAGCCTCATGAGGCGAACTATCCGACGCATGACTTGGAGTTAGGGGAAGTTGTTTCGCCCTCAAGATTTGGCGTCATTACCTCTATGGGGTCTGCTGTACTATTTACACAGACCATAAGAGTTTGAGCTACCTTATGGATCAGCTAAATCTGAACATGTGACAGCGTCGATGGCTTGATGTGGTGAAGGATTACGATTGTGAGATCCTCTACCACTCGGGGAAAGCCAATGCTGTGGCCGATACTCTTAGTCGTAAGTCGGTGCCCATCAAAGATATTTGTTTGAGGATGACGGTGGCGACCCCACTGTTAGAGTGGATTTGAGAGGCCCGACAGGAGGCTATGAAGGAAGAACATCGTAAGAGTGAGTGTATTGTTGGTTAGGTTTCCTCTTTAGATTATGACAGCCTTGGATTTTTGACTCTACGCCATAGAGTGTGGGTCTCATATCATGGAGGTGTGCGCCAGATATTGATGGAGGAAGCGCACAAGTCCAGGTTTTCTATCCATCCCGGGGCGGCGAAGATGTACAGGGATCTTTGTCTTGATTATTGGTGGCCCCGCATGAAGAGGGATGTAGCTTAGTTCGTTGAGAGATGTCTGGCCTACAGGAAGGTCAAGGCCGAGCACCAGAGGCCTCACAACAAGACCCAGCCATTGGATATTCCGCTGTGAAAATGGGAAGATATCACTATGGATTTCATCACAAAGCTTCCCAGGACCGCTCGGGGAGTGGATTTGATTTGGGTCATCGTGGATCGGTTGACCAAGAGCGCCCTTTTCATTCCGATTCAGGAGATCATTTCGTCCGAGAAGTTGGTCGACATCTATATCAGAGAGGTAGTGGCTCGACACGGGGTGCTAGTTTCGGTGATTTCCGACAGAGATGTGTGGTTCACTTCCAGATTCTAGAAGAAGTTTCACGATGAGGTGGATACTCGTCTGCACTTTAGCATCACTTTTCACCCGCAGACGAATGGTCAGAGTGAGCGAACCATCCAGACTCTGGAGGATATGCTACGGGCGTGTGTTCTAGACTTTGGAGGTAGTTGGGATACTCACCTTCCTTTGGCAGAATTTTCCTATAATAACAGCTATCACGTGAGTATCGACCGTCTCCTCTTCGAGATGTTGTAAGGGAGGAAGTGTAGGACCCCGATATGCTGGGGTGAGAATTGCCAGAGGGTCATTGTGAGTACCGAAGTGGTACTCAAGACTACGGAGAGGATCCAGCAGGTGCGGTGTAGGCTTCAGATTGCTCAGAGTCGGCAGAAAAGTTATGCCGACAGGCGTCGTTTGGACCTGGAGTTCCAGGTCGGGGATATGGTACTTTGGAATGTGTCACCTTGGAAAGGTGTCATTCGGTTTAGGTAGAGGGGCAAGTTGGGCTCTAGGTACATTGGACCTTTCAGGGTTGTAGCCCGGGCGGGCAAGGTGGCATATAGGCTAGACCCACCAACCGAACTCAATCAGATTCACAGTACTTTTTACGTATCCTAGTTGCGGAAGTGCCTGGTGGACGACTCAGCAGTGGTGCCTTTGGAGGATATTCAGGTGGATGACAGCCTAAACTGCATCAATCGGCCAGTGGCGATCCTAGACAGGAAGTCGAAGGATCTAAGAAACAAGAGGGTGGAGCTTGTGAAGGTGCAATGGCAGAACCGCTAGGGCTCGGAATGGACCTGGGAGCCGGAGGACGAGATGAGGGAACACTACACCGAGCTTTTTCTAGATTCAGCAGCAGACTTCGAGGACGAAGTCTAAAATAAGTGGGGGAGATTTGTAACACCCAATTCATGGTACATATTTAAATTCAAGTATTTTTCATGTTTTGCCCTGGGACTCGACGAGTTGGAGGCCCAACTCGTCGAGTAGACTCGATTTGGACCCGGAGGTTTAATAACTTACTCGACGAATCGGGGGACTAACTCGACGAGTAGGAGCTGTCTGGATGAAACCCTAATGTTAGGATTTGCACCCTATTTAAACGTCTTATTTTGCCTCAACCCAGCCCCCATCGTCCCTCCCAACCCAGAGAAACCCTAAATCGAAACCCTAAGCCCCTTTTGAGTGTTCTTGAGCTTTTTAGTGACTTTTATGTGCATTTGAAGTTGGAAGAGAACAAGAAAGATTGGGAGTTCAAGTGGAAGCTAGTAGATCCAGAGGTTTTGCTTCATTCTCAGTTCATTCCAGGTAAAAAGCTTAAACCTTGACCATCTATCTCCTAGATCTTGTTTTGGGGCCATTTTCTACCTTTTTTAATTTTTTGAGAGGCTATACTCGAATTTGTATGTATATTTGGAGTTGCACTTCAGATCTGGAACCATTGAGGGTTCCCATGGCATAAAGGTGCCAACTTTATGGCCATGGGAGACCCATGCAACATATAAACCCCTTTTTATGGCTTTTTGAGCCAAAGGCTTCATGCATTGATATCAAGTTTGTAGCTTTACGTATAAAATGGGCCATAGGAGGCAAGATCTATGGTTTTGATGCATTAAGACCCATTATAATCGACTGAATAGTTTTGGACAAAGAGGGACTCGGCGAGTCGGGTCGCATTTTCCCTAAATGCCTTTTGGAAATGGTCTTTGGTTTAGTGGAAGGAACACTCAGCCTGTTAGGAGTTTTTAATGGACTTGAAGATCGAAGGACTCAACGAGTTCAAGGCAATGTCCCAACCACATGAAGATGGACTCGACGAGTTTAAGGATGAACTCGGGGAGTCATAGACTAAACACCTTTATATGGATGAAGATGAACTCGACGAGTTCAAGGACGAAATCGACGAGTCGGTTGAAGATAGTATGATGTGTTGTTGAAGGCGAACTCGTCGAGCTCTTGCTAGACTCGACGAGTAGGGGCGGGATTATGGAACTGTGTGGTCATAGGGACTCAACGAGTTGTTGGACCAACTCGGCGAGTCGAGTCAACCAGATGTTACCTTTGACCAAAGTTTTGACCTTGACTTTGACTGGGATTTGAGTGACCCTTGTAAGGGTTATGAGTATGAATTGATAACTTAGAAAAATTGTCGTAATGGGACCGAGGAGTCGAGTAGAGTTGATTTCCGTACCGAGGATAGTGCAGACACTACACGACATTGAGGTGAGTTACCTTCCAGTAGAAGTAGGTCTAAGGCACCAAGGCCGAACCACTAGTAGTTGATTACAATATAGATGATTGTTTATGTGATAATTGTCTGGTTACTATTATTAGATGTGTTCTACGTGCCAGTATGATATGTTCTATGTGCTAGTGATAGTAGGAAGGGGAATAGTCCCTGATTCGGTCGTTAGGACCGAACGGTAGGTTGGGCACCCCAAATATGTCTGACAGCATTATTATGATATATATTCTTATGTGATAGTGGTAGGGGGTGAAATAGTCCCCGTGGCCGGGTGAGATAGACCGGAGGGTAGGCAGGCACCCCAGAATGGCCTGACATGGGTAGATCAGCACCCTAGAATGGGGTGACATGGGTAGGTCGGCACCCCAAAATGGCTTGACACGTGATGGTCGGGTACCCCAAAACTGCTCGGCAGTATGTATGGTTGTATGGTATGCAGTATGATGGGGGAACTCACTAAGCTTCGTGCTTACCGTTTTTAGTTTTGGTTTCAGGTACCTCTTCAGCTAAGGGGAAGGAGCCGGCAGGGTAGCAGCGAATCGCACACATATGATTTCCGCTTTGAGAACCCTGGGATTGTATTATGAAATTTTACTATTTGATGTATGGTTTTCGAAACTTGTGATTTGTGACTTGATGTTTTGAAATGATAGCAACGATGTTTTCCGTAAATTATTTTTATAAGTAATGTAATTAAACAAAAAAATTTGAGTCTCAATTTTGGGATGTTACACATCTCCAAGATATGTGCACACACAGACCTTCCTTCTTGGTGTTTGCTAGCCAATAGTGCTTGAGTGACCTTGAACTTTTCAAGACTTTGAACTTGTGGGTTAGGGAGAATTATTTGAGGGGGTGGAGGAAGTGAAGTTCAACTACAGCACGAAGAAGGGATTAATCTTTCACCTTGATCGTCTTGTGGAACATCATCTTTATAAAGAAAACTTTTTTTTTTGAAAAAGAATAAGGTAGACCATAATTGTCAGAACTAGACATCTATAGGGAGAAATTCCAGTTTAGTTGATTTAAATCCTTAATATAACACCCAAATGAAATATTAAGCCTAGGACCCAACAAACTATTTGAAGGTAGCTAAATGACGATTTACCAATTTCCACCATGAAAAATGAAAATGAACTTTAGGTTTTAAATGAGTTGAAATTCCTAGATCTTTTGAGATTCATTGAACTTTTCAATGGCATGTTTAATCTTGATTGTGCCCTTCAGGTTTGTGACTGGGATGAGGAGGATCACAAACAAGGTGTGAATAACCATGAAAGTTATCTTGGTACACTTAATGTTACAGATCACCTTATCAATGTGCCGGTTAACCACACACACTCCATTGATCTATGTGTAACATCCGAAAATTGAGACCCATTTTTTGTTTTAGAATATAGTACTTGTAAAAACAGTTAACGGAAAACAACATTCATATCATTTCAAACATAAAGTCACAAATCACAAGTCTCAAAACCATATGATCAAATAGTATAATATCATAGTACAATCCCAGGTTTCTCAAATGCGGAATATCATGTGTGAATGTGTGATGTGCTGCTACCCCCTGACTCCTTCCCCTTAAATGAAGAGGTACTTGAAACCAAAACTAAAAACCGTAAGCACAAAGCATAGTGAGTTCCCCCATCATACCCATACCAAATAATGCATAATCTTCGGTATCTTTCAACTGGTAACTGTCTGGCATAGCCAGAGCTAGGCTCCTCCTCGGTATCTTTAAACCGGTAATCGGGAAATAACCTCCCCTTTGGTACCTTTCAACCGGTAACTGGGAGCTACCCTCCCCTTTGGTATCTTTCAACTGGTAATCGGGGACTATTTCACCCCTTACTACGGCTAACACATACCAAGCACAGTAAATATATCACGCACAATAATCATATCAGGCACAGTAATCATATCTCATATCAACACTAGATAATTATCACAAAGACAATCATCTATCGAACACTCTAGTCATAGGCCGGAATTGTGGCCGTAGACCCACTCCTATTAGGAGAAAACTCACCTCAAATTTTTGTAGTGTCTGCACTGATCTCGGTATGAAAACCAACTCTCCTCGAATCCTTAATCCCTACACAACAACTTTTCTAACTTACCAATTCATACTCGTAACCCTTACAAGGGCCAACTCAAGTCCCAGACAAGGTCAAGGTCAACACCTTGACCAATGGTCACTCCTCTAGTCAAAGTCAACATCTGGTTGACTCGACTCGCCGAGTTGGTCCGCCAACTTGCTGAGTCCCCATGTTCACCTACTGCCATAATCCCATCCTTACTCGTCGAGTCTAGCAAGAGCTCGGCGAGTTCGCCTTCAACAACACATCTGACTATCTTCAACCGACTCGCCGAGTTCGTCCTTGAACTCATCGACTTCATCTTCATCCATATGAAGATGTTCAGTCTACGACTCGCCGAGTTCTCCTTGAACTCATTGAGTCCATCTTCATGTGGTTGGGAGATTTCCTTGAACTCGTCGAGTCTGTTCATCCACTCACCGAGTCCTATGATTTCCAGGTCCAAAACACCCCCCTAGCAGGCTGAGTATTCCTTCCACTCAACCAAAACCATTTCCAGAAGACGTTTGGGGGAAAAATGTGTCCCGACTCACCGAGTCACCCAAGCGACTCGCCGAGTCCCTCCTAGTCCAAAACTAAACAGACGATTGTAATGGGTCTTAATGCATCAAAACCATAAATCTGACTTCCTTGGGTCCATTTCATACATAAAGCTACGAACTTGATGTCCATGCATGGGGTTTTTGGCTCCGAAATGCATAAAAGAAGGTCTACAAGATGCATGGGGTGTTTATGGTAATAAAGTTGGCACCTTTATGCCACAAAGACCCCCAATAGCCCCAGATCCGAAGTGCAACTCCAAGCACACCGACAAAATCCGATTTTAGCTTCTTTATACTCATAAAAAGAGTAGAAATAGCCCCAAATCAAAATCTAAGAGATAGATGGTCAAGGTTCCAACTTTTTACCTTGAATGAGCTGAGAATGAAGTAAAACTTCTGGATCTCCTTGCTTCTACTTGAACTTCCAAGCTTCCTTCTTCTTCTCCAACTTCAAACACACACAAAAAGCACTAAAAGGCTCAAGAACACTCAATAAGGGTTTAGGGTTTCAATCTAGGGTTTCTCTGAGTTGGGAGGGTGATGGAGGCTGGTTTGGGACGAGATAAAGTGTTTAAATAGGGTGCAAACCCTAAACATTAGGGTTTAGTCCAGACAGCTCCTACTCGCCGAGTCGCTCTCTCGACTCGTCGAGTATATCATTAAAACCTCCGCATAATGTCGAGTCTACTCGACAAGTTGGGCCTCCAACTCGCCGAGTCCCAGAGTAAATTACAACATTACTTGAATTTAAATACGTGCCAGGAACCGGGTGTTACACGGTGATTAACATCAAGCTACCCTTTGCCACACACTGTCAGTCCCAGATTAGTGTGCCGGTTAACCACACACGCTCTATTAACGATTTAACAAGGTACAAAGTACAATTTCATGGGTTAGCACAAAATTCACATTTTTCCTAAGTAACTAAGATTGGGAATTTATAAGTGTTTAGGTACTTGGTATTTTCATTATACTTTTAGTGAGAATTAAATGTTGTTTATTTTTCGAAGCGAAAATGTCTGAAGTCTGCAGACCACCTCTGCAACCCTCTGTAGCAGAAGAGGTGGAACAAACGGCTGCAACATTTAAAAGAAAGAGTTTGTTTCTTTTTTAACGTCTACAGACTGCTGCAGTAAGTTAAAGTAAGACATGAAGAGGTTTGAAGCAGCTGGTTTAGTGTTGCGCTACGCAACACACACGCAACATATTTTAAGTCAGATGTCTTCTAAAAAACAAACAACTGCGAAGGGCCAAGTGTTGCACGTGTGCTGCGCGGTGAAATAATAAGAGGCCATAAGAGGTTTTTGTAGAAAAAACAAACAACACCTTAATGTCCTATCCTACCCGTTCGGCTAATGACCCTCCACCAGTCAAGGAAGTGGTGGGTGAGAGTGCACACCCATTAAACCACCATTTTGTAGGCAGTAACCTTATACCCCCTTATAGACCGGCTTCGTGAATGAGGCCTACTAACGGTAAGACTGACTTGTTTTATACATATATATATATATATATATATATATATATATATATATATAATAATTAAACTTTTAATATTATAATAGTATAAGGGTGTATTTAAAACTTTTAAAATACTTGATGGTTTAATCTTTTAATCCAACTAGACTTTTAATTTAATTAAACTCAAACCATGTTACTATGGATTTATTAAACTTCTTTTTTAATTAAGCACTTTAATTAATTTAATAAAGTCCATAAGGTGTAATTGAACTATTCAAAGCAACTAGGTTATTAAATTAAAGCTATTTAATTAATTTTTAAGTTATGAACCCAAGAGTTGCATCTTTTGAAACCTTTCAATTTCAAGAGTTAATGTTTTCATAATTTGAGACTTTTGAAGTATCAAAGCTTGAGGACAAGTTTTGTAACTCTTGAAAACTTTTCATTTCTATAACTTATGAGTTTAATGACTTATAAAAATGAGACTTTTCATTTTCCATAACTTAAGGACAAGTTATAGAATTCACTAAAGGCATTTAGATCATTATTTTAAACAAACAAAATTATCTTCTAATTTATCTATGATCTAGTTAAACTCAAAAGTAAAGACAATTCATATCAACAATTTACCAGAAATTAGCCTATCAAATAGACTAATACAAATCTTGAAATATTGAAAATTATCTTTTAATTGGACAAGGATAATTACTAACATATAAAAAAAAAACAGATTTTATGATATAAAACAGTTTGTGGTAGTGATCCTAATCCAATTCTGGCCAAAAAACCTGAAAAACTACAATCTGATCATACAACTCGTCGAGCCCAACTATGGACTCGTCGAGTTCAAGGCAAAATTGATCGTACTCGTCGAGTCCAAGCATGTACTTGTCGAGTAGGTGCTGTCAGAACAGTTTTTCAGCTTTGGAAAAATAAGTCATGCATCAAATATAACAGAAATCAATCATATGCTCTGATACCACTGTTCGGTTTTGTATACTACAACGTCCTATGATGCACATACAACCCTAAATCCTTTGGATCTATGGTTTCTCTAATTATACATGCAATATTGTTTCCAAAGCATTAAGCCTACAACTAGCATACAATTGATATAAACAACATAAAAACGAGTTATAGAATTACCTCTTATTGTAGCTTGTAGTTTTTGCCTTTAAGAACTTAGCACCTCAAATCTGATGCCTCAAATGGTTCACAAACACCATGAACAAATGATGACATTTGAGAGAGAATATGGATCACTAAAATTCGGTTATGCTTTTCCAAGAATACATGTACAACCCATTTTAGGCCAAAGGGGTATGATATATGTAGTGTAGGAATCCAAGGATGTAAACCCTAATCCATACACTTGGGCTTATTATCCATGATCCATGATCCATGTGAACTAACTCTTTATGGATCCTTACATAAACTTAGTCCATAAGCCCAAACCATATATATAACTAATTTACACAATTAGTCCCCATTAATTTAATTAGTCTCTTTTGATCACTAAATTAATTCTTGATCAACACTAATTAGATAACATGATTTCATATTAATATATTATACTTGTAATATATTAATAAACCATAAATAACCTCTTCTCAAAAGTCCATTCTATCAAATTGCTCTAGTGAAGGCAACCTAAATGGACCATGCTACTCTCGGGTCAAGTACATACCAATGATAGTTATAGGTTTAGACACCTAATCCAACTCTCTAGTCGTCAAGCATGGGTAATTTTCCCTAATGTGACTATGCTGATGACAACGAGGACATAGCTCTACCCCCAGGGTGCAAATTTGGTGAACATAGCCCTTCCGTTCGTACCTGCCATATTTGAACTAACAATGTACATGCTTATGGGTCCCTCCATCCTTAATGTGCATGACGTGGTCCCTCTGGCCTCTAGTACTCAGGTTAGCAACATCTAACTCTTCGCCCATCACTGAAATTTTTGGATCATGTGCCCGCTTCCTCTTTCCTTTACGCTCTCCCACATCCAGATCTCTCTCCCTTTTCGTCTCAATAATCTGTTTTACAGCCCGAAAGGCTGCATCTCGCTCCCTAAATTTGACAATCAAACTATTAGTGATTCGACCAACAATACCATACAATTCTTCCAATAAAATCTATGAAACCTCAGTGGTAATATAATTGTGTAACCCTATGATATTTGCATAATTAACCATATGTTTAGCATATATTTTTATTCATTTTTAGCTAATTATGTGCATAATGTGGACAAAAGGTACTTAATAATGCTTTAATTGTGTTTTCAGTTCAAAAGACATGCTTGGAAGTAAAAAGGAATAAGGAGAAGCAATTAGAGACCAAAGAATGAAGAATAAGGGAAATTCCACACCTACTCGGCGAGTCCACGCACCTACTCGGCAAGTTCATGAGAATGTTCTCGAAGAAAAGTAAAAAATCCTTGCCGTACACGGATTTTGCACTTGTACTCGGCGAGTACACAACCTACTCGCCGAGTTTCCCCTGTTTTTTGATAACTATAAATATTGGATCTTAATCCGAATTGAGGACTTTTCTGGCTTTCTTGGAGATAGACCTACGATTGAAGAACCCTTGGAAGACCTGAACAACCCTAACCTTCGATCTTTTGAAGACTCAAGGCGAATTAGGTTATATTTTCCACTTAATCTTAGGATTGAATCATGTTTAGCTTAGTTAGATTCGTGTTTGAGCTTGTTTCCACTGTAATCATGAGCTATATTCGTATTGTTTCTGTTTAGGAAGAACCAATTTACTCCTATGGTTTAATTATTACTTTTGTTAATTGTTTATTGGTGATTTTATTAAATTAAGTTTGTTAAAGAACCTTATGCATTAACCACAACTATTTTCTGTTAATTGGAAGACAATTAAGCTGCATGAACATCTCTTAGTTGTTAACCTCATATGTTTATGTGACCACTTTATCATATGTCTAGGAATAATGAACATGAAACTAGAATTAATAAGAGAATGGGTAAATTAATGTGTAAGCTTGTTTGAGAAACCAATAAACAAGAGGTTAATTGAAACACCCACTTGATTAACCAATTACAAATCTTATTTAATCCAAATAATTGAACTAGGGAATTAATTAGTTTAAACAATTGGCCACTGCTTGAATTGATTAATTGTCTAAGGGTTAGTATTAGTGAACATGAATCTAACCATTATAGTTGGTAACCAATAACAATTAATTTATCACATTATTACACAAATAACCATAGGAGTGAATTGGTTGGACCTAAACAGAAACTCTTTATCAAATTTGGTGCATTTTTACTTGTTTTAGTTTTTAGTTGATCACTTGTTAGGTGGTGTGTTTAAGTTTCTAGTCTTGTAAAACTAGAGAAAAACCTTTACTCTTATTACTTGCTTAGTTAAAATTAGTTATTAGTTTAATTTCTGTTCCCTGAGTTCGACACTCTACTTATCCAACTATACCACTAAAAGACAGGTTCACTGCCTTTGTGTGCTAAATTGATATTTTAAAAGTAGGATTAAAACCAGCGCATTTTACACACATCACCCTATGTCATCTGTATCAATCTTGGAGGACTCTGCTTCCCGCCCGGGCACCGACATCCTATTAAACAAAACCAAACTGTCATCTCATGACTAAAATTTCATCATTAATCAATCACACTTTACCCACTAAATAGAAATCTGCACACCATCCTCTACTGGCTTCTTAGACTCCTCATGACTTTCCTTGATTCAATTATGGACCTTGTGCTTCTAATAGTATAGGCCCAATACTACCTTCCACACCTATCCATACTTTCCTCAAGAATCATCCCAAATCTTCCAAGTTACCTCCTCATAATGATACTAACAAAATCCGATATACAACGCACCATGCATACTACAACACTTCTTAGGCTATCCTAACCTCACCTTGCCATTAGCTACTGAAAACCCCCCACCAATGTCAACTAACTACTTCGTGAATATAATTACATGCAACCAAGCTTAAATAATCCTTTGACTAAAAGACTCAGTCCTATAATGGTTGGACTCAAATGAGAGTTATGCAATAGGGATGGATCAATCATTCTAAAATTATTTAACCCTTGTAGCGTGTAACTTAACATATTCGTTTAATAGTTAACTCACATCAATATGATTCATACAAAGAACGAAGCAAGCAACATTCAAGCAATGAAATCGATTGACAATAGGACATCATAAAAAGCAGGCAGATCTACACAAGTAATTCCTAACCATTAGGCTCAGGCATCTAAAATACACATACATCCTCTATATCCACTCTCTGAAGAGTAACTAACAATCCTTCAAGCTGGCCCGCAACCCCCACTCTCACTCATGCAACTTCTACCAACCCCGTAGTCATTTGTGCATGCTAATCATACATAACACTAGATTTCGTAGACAATAAAATACTTGATTCTACCCTAAGCCCACATCGTGACGGGGAATGGGAAATAACGCTAAATAAAACATTCTCGGGCTATAAAATCTTATTTATGTACATCTATGATGCATATACTAAACAACTATAGTAATGATGTAAATTCCATTTAGCATATAAGAAATTCTCCTAGGCTACCAGGCATCATATATCAGGCAAGTCTATCATGTAATTCCTGAAGATCCCTAGCCTACAACTAGCATATAGTTCTATCATAATCAAATAACAGTATGGGTAACTTGGGGTATACTTTCTTGCTCCGGATGATCGTACACATGTTATCCTTTGTTGGTTACTTTTGAAAACAATTTTGAAAAACATTGTGAAAACTTTTACA
Organism: Lactuca sativa; assembly: GCF_002870075.4. Lineage (NCBI taxonomy): Eukaryota > Viridiplantae > Streptophyta > Magnoliopsida > Asterales > Asteraceae > Lactuca > Lactuca sativa. Next base: position 171,906,558 of record NC_056629.2, on the reverse strand, counting down.
GATCCTTAGTTTGAGTCTGGATTTGCACAAATGCTCATCCAATTCTCTCAAACCATGGCTTTGCTACCAACTTGTAACGTCCTAAAAATCAAGGTAAAATTTTTATTTTTCAAAACCAAACATAAACCATAAATTTTTACAAAACATAGATTCCAAAGTGTTAAAATCATAAATTAGAGTATCCCAAAATCAAATATCATAAAATTTGAAGGATATGCACGATCAAGCCTTCGCCTTACCCCAATCATCATAAATACCTTTAACATCACAGTTAAAGTGTAAGTCAAAGCTTATCGAGTTTTCTTAAAGTAATGCACACAACCTAACAGATAAAAACATGCAAATATATGCCTTCATCCTGACTGGACTACCTCGCAGGGCCAACATCCTATCTGGACCGCTCTCCGGGCCCTCGGCCTAACAGATCCGCCTCTCGGGCCTTTAGCTTATCCGAACCACCTGGGTATCTTGGCATTCAACACAAAGTATGACCGCCTAAACAAAACAAACCATAACATGTCGACATACACAATAATAATCAATTACTAGCAAGGATATGTAATCAAACTGATATACCAATCTAAAACATACTCAGTGAAAAAAGTGTTGGATTAATGTCTAAGTCCATAACTATAATTGGTAAGATTTGACCCGACCCGGCATGGTCCATTTGGATTGCATGACATCATGCATTTGGATAGACTATAATGAGAGAAATATGACACTTATGGTTATTAATATATTATAAGTTCTAGTATATTAATAATAAGAATAATAAGATTATTTAATTAGTATTGATCAAGAATTAATCTAGGATTAATTAAGTGATCAAAAGAAGACTAACTAAATATATGGGTTGCTTGTGCAAATTATCCATACTTATATAGTGGGCTAATGCTCCATCAATTATCTAGTTGGGCTAAAACTCATATGATGCTCCATGGTGTTTTTGTACCCATGGATCATGGAAATGAAAGGCCATGTCGATTAGGGTTTACATGGTGTAACCCTAACTATATATGCATCTTATTCTTGACCAAAATGGGCACTAGTGTGTGTAGCAAAAGGGCTAGCCGATTTAGGAGTGTTCAAGTTTTCTCTCAAGTCATTCCATTTGTATTTGGTGTTGTGTGAACCATTTGAGGTGTCACACTTGGGGCACTAGGCACTCAAGCTTCATGAAGACTTTCTACATCAAAGAGGTATGTATTCTATCTTGTTATATTCATTGTTGTGTATGCTAGATTAGGATAATACCTTGGATGTTCATATTTGCATGTATAATAGAGAAAATATAGATCCAAGGTATTTAGAGTTGCATTTACACTTAGGAGTGTTAGAATGCTCAAAACCCAACAGTGGAATTAGAGCCAGGTTGTTTTCTGTTATATTGATGCAAATATTTTATTTTCAAAGTTGAAAAAAAAAAGGAAAAAAAACATGCAAGTTTTCAAATTTTAAGATAAGTACTTGTTCTTGTGAAAAACTAATTATTTGTAAAATTTGAATAATTTGCTATATGAGTTGAATTAGGTCAAATTTAGTAAAAGATAAAATGATATGATTATTTTATTAGTTTTAAAAGTTTGATCTAAAGAGTTTTATTTTTTGAAACCTCCATAAGTTATGGATATGAAAAGGTTTTAAAAAAAATTGATTCAAAGTTTTTATGGAGTTAAAAAATTGATCACCAAAAGTTTTTTGTGTTACCTTGTTTTATGAGTGAATTTAGATTAATGAAAAAATTATGTGATAGTTGGTTTTAATCCAAATTAATCCAAAAGAAGTTTATAAAATGTGTTTATGTAACTTAAAAGTCACATTTATGAATCTTAAAACTCATAAAAGTTAACATAGGTTACAAAAATGAAGAGTCTTGTTTTCATTGAATGCTTTGATGACTCCATAACTTGTCCTCAAGTTATGGAGGTTCAAGAGTCACTTCATTAAATCATTAAAATGTGTAACCTTAATTAATTCCATATGTTACAAATAAAGAAAAAGTTACATTCTTTTATTAGTTTAAAGTCTTCCATAACTTGTCCTCAAGTTATGGAACTTGAAGAGTTTTTGGATTAAAACTACTTTAAACACATAAGTTATGGAATTAATTAGTTTTGAATAGTTTCAAAACTTGCCCTCAAGTTTTGGAATTTGTAAAGTTTTCTCTTATGAATACTTTAATTCCATGTTAGCCCTTAGAATTTTAAAAGTTAAAATTCAACCCTTATACATTATAATATTATAAGTTAATAATATTTATATATATGTATAAGAGTAAAGTCAGTCTTACCGTTAGTAGGCCTCATTCACGAAGCCGGTCTATAAGGGGGGTATAAGGTTACTGCCTATAAAATGGCAGTTTAATGGGTGTCCACTCTCACCCACCGCTTCCTTGACTAGTGGAGGGTCGTTAGCCGAACGGGTAGGACAAGGACTATAATTTTCCCTTCATTAAAAGTATTAATGATAAATACTAAGTAACTAAACTCTTAATAAATACCCAATCTTAGTTACTTAGGAAAATATGAATAAGGTGCTAATCCATGAAATTACACTTTGCACTTTGTTTAAGTCGGTTAGTGGAGCGTGTGTGGTTAACCGGCACACTAACTCGTATTTAACAAGGTAGGCAAAGGGTAACTTAATGTTTATCATAGTATCGATGGAGCGTGTGTGGTTAACCGGAACATCGATTGAGGGGTAAACACTTAAGGGTACCGAGTAATTTGCATGGTGACTTCACACCTTGTTTTGTGATCCTCGGCATCCCAGTCACAAAACCTGAAGGGCACACTCAAGATTGAAACATGCCATTGAACAGTTCAATGAATCTCAAAATATCTATGCGAAGTTCTCTAAATGCGAATTTTGGATTCGAAGAGTCGAATTTTTAGGCCACGTTGTTAGCGACAAAGGTATACACGTGGACCCCTCCAAAATTAAGGCCATTGAGAACTGGTCGGCACCAAAGACACCTACAAAAATTCGTCAATTTCTAGGTCTCGCTGGCTACTATCGCAGATTCATAAAGAATTTCTCTAGCATTGCGAAACCTCTTACTACATTAACCCAGAAAGGCGTGGCCTTTGACTAGGAAGCGAAACAAGAGAAGGCATTCCAGACGCTAAAACAGGCCTTGTGCACCGCACCGATACTATCCCTCCCCGAAGGGATAGAAGACTTCGTAGTGTATTGTGATGCGTCAAATCAAGGACTTGGTTGTGTTCTTATGCAGAGAGGGAAGGTTATTGCTTATGCCTCCCGACAGCTTAAGACACACGAAGTGAACTATACGACACACGATCTCGAGTTAGGGGCAGTGGTATTTGCTCTGAAGATCTGGAGACACTACTTATACGGAACAAAGAGTACTATTTTCACCGATCACAAGGGCCTTCAACACATTTTCGATCAAAAGGAACTCAACATGCGACAACGACGATGGTTTGAGTTACTAAATGACTACGAATGCGAAATTCGTTATCATCCTGGCAAGGCCAACGTAGTAGCTGACGCCCTCAGTCGAAAAGAATACACTGGTCGGAGGGTCAAATCTCTGACTATGACTATCCATTCCCACTTATCCACACAAATTAAGGAGGCACAAATGGAAGCTTTGCAACCTGAAAATGTGGCGGGTGAATCCCTGCGAGGAATGGAAAAGAATCTAGAAGTCAAGGGTGGCAGAGCCTACTATCTCATGGACCGAATCTGGACCCCGAAACATGGTGGTTTCAGAAATGTAGTCATGACCGAAGCTCACAACTCAAGATATTCCGTTCACCCGGGTTCAGATAAAATGTATCTGGATCTTAAGAAACTGTACTGGTGGCCTAACATGAAAGCAGAAATTACTACCTTCGTGAGTAAATGTCTTACTTGAGCTAAGGTTAAGGTCGAGTATCAGAAACCGTCAGGATTACTACAACAACCAGAGATACCAGAATGGAAATGGGAGCGGATTACTATGGACTTCATAACCAAGTTACCCAAGACGACAAGTGGACTCGATACCATATGGGTCATTGTCGACAGATTGACCAAATCCGCGCATTTCCTACCCATCAAGGAGACTGACAAAATGGAGAAGCTTACAAGAACTTACTTAAGGGAAGTAGTGCGACAACATGGTGTTCCGATATCCATTATCTCCGATCGTGATAGTAGATTCACTTCAAGATTCTGGCAGTCACTACAAAGTTCCCTGGGGACTAGGCTAGACATGAGTACAGCTTACCACCCACAAACAGACGGGCAAAGTGAGAGAACGATACAAACTTTAGAAGATATGCTGAGAGCCTGTGTGATTGACTTTGGAAAGGCATGGGATATCCATTTACCCCTTGTCGAATTTTCATACAACACTAGTTATCATACAAGCATAAAGGCTGCTCCGTTTGAAGCCCTCTATGGTCGAAAGTGCAGATCCCCTCTGTGCTGGACTGAAGTTGGCGATACCCAGTTAGCTAGAGGAAGAGTTCCTGAAAGCACTCTCACCGGACCGGAAATCATACGAGAAACGACAGAGAAGATCGTTCAGATTCGTGAACGATTGAAAGCCTCAAGAGACCGACAGAAAAGCTACGCTGACCAAAGGAGGAAACATTTGGAATTCCAGGTAGGAGACCACGTCTTATTAAAGGTCTCACCGTGGAAGGGTTTAATATGCTTTGGAAAGCGTGGGAAACTAAATCCAAGATACATAGGGCCTTTCGAGATTCTTGCCAGAATCGGCCCTGTGGCTTACAAGCTTAACCTACCGCGTGAACTTAGTAACATCCATCCAACCTTCCACGTCTCAAACTTGAAAAAGTGTCTGTCCGACGAGACTCTTGTTATTCCACTCGACGAGATCGAGATCAACGAGAGCCTCAACTTTGTGGAAGAAACAGTAGAAATCATGGACCGAGAGGTCAAACAAACAAAATAAAGTCGCATAACCATCGTGAAGGTTCGCTGGAACGCCAAGCGGGGACCTGAATTCACATGGGAACGCGAAGATCAGATGAAACAAAAGTACCCTCATCTCTTTCATGTTCACTAGTATCTTTACTACTTTAAATTTCGGGACAAAATTCTCTCTAACGGGGGGATGATGTGACAACCCGATATTTCAACTCTTTGTAATGACCTAAAAAGGGTCAAAGTATTGTAACCACTTTTGAGTAATAAAATTTACTTTCATAATAAAATGTACAAATAGTTCTATTTAAATTCCTTCTATGTTTAAATGTCTTTAAACCAAGATCGTACGTAAAAAGAACGCCCAAATCCGACTTCACATATCGGAGTTATGATTTTTCCAAGTCCAGCTTAGCATCAGACAGCTAAAAACTCGAATCGGAGATCGAGCAACTTTTGGCCGGAATGACCTAAACGAGAATCGAAGGTCTCGACAATGGTATTGCAGCGGTAAAAAGTCTGGCAAAAACCGACATCAGATAAAGAAGTTATGAATTTTTAAAGAAATTCCTTAAACACTATGAGTTATAAAATAAATAATAAAAAAAATAATTTCGGAATTTGCCAACGGAGTCTAAACGAAAGTTGTAGAGCGTAGTCTCACCTACGCGTGGATATAAAGACCATCGAAAACGCAGTTCGTATGAAGAAGATATGAATTTTTGAATTTTATTAAATAAATTATATATTTATTTAAATCAAAATTCAAGCCTTATCCGAAGAGGAGTCAGCGTCCTCATCCGAGGTACGCGCTGCGTACCCCTGTACGCCCTGTGTACCCGAGAGACTTGGCCTCTGATCGTCCACGTCGCCCTATCCGAGGCTTCTGACCCGTTCGACCCGCCCGTCCGACCGACCCGTCCGACCCGCTGTCCCATTCGACCCGCCGCCCCATCCGATCCGTCCCATCCGAAGCCGAGGCAGTCGAGGACTCGCTCATGCATGACGTACGCGTACGCGCTGCGTACGAGCGTACGCCCCGCGTACCGAGGCGGTTCAGCCCTCCTATAAATAGGATGTGAGGGCTTCCGAGAAAAATGCTCATTTCTCTCCTTTCTCTCACAATCTTGCCTCGTTTTCCGTGCCCGTTCAAACCCGAAGCTCTGGTCTTTTTGCTCAAGTCCCGAGGGTCGATTCTACTCCCAAGATTCCCGAGAATCCCGAGGAAAATCTGTTTCCCGAGACGAAACTCTTCCCGGTTTTCCACCTCGCTATCTTCAAACTTTCAAGTGAGTTCATACCCCTTAATTTACCTTTTTAATATTCTATAAATTCTTTTATATGCTTTCAAGGGGGGGATTACAAGTAAAACACACGAGTATTATCGTGTGTTACATAAAGAACTCTTTTATATGCTGTTATATATCCAAATCACATGCGATTTACAACCTTTTAAGGAACTTTCATATATATAACATATGTTAAAATAGCATTCTATCTTTCGAAATATAAATTTGTTATAATGCATGTATAAACTAAACTTTTCTTAGATTATACTTGTCTATCTTAGACTCTACACCAAAAATCTATGCTTTCATAAACAAATGATTCCTTTTCTAAGTATTTCTAAACAAACGAGACACACTGTTAGAAAACTATAACATGTATAGTTTTACGAACAATTTCTAACTCTTATGTACTAAAAACATGAATTTCAAGAAGTCACTTTCGTATACAAGAACAAACGTAACATTTTAACAAGTAGATATGTTTTTATACCACGGTTTTGTGAGACACTAGCTTCATGTACGTTCGAGTACACATTTCAAGTCCTGTATTATATACCAGAATCCCTTGGAGGGGGAGCATGGTGTTTATGTATAGATCTATACGGGCTTGACAACCCGCGCCCTGACTGTTAGCTGCAGTCCACCGTTTGGGGTGACAAACGTCATAACATTCCAACGCCTGAAGAACGTTGTGTATAGGCATTTCGAGTCAATAGTATGGTTATAAAACTCACATGGGGTATTAAAAATGCATTGATTTACGAGGTTTTCAAACACATTGATTATTTTACACTTACATACATTCTAGAAACAAACAATGGTCTTGAGTGAAGGCTACTTTTATACTAGTAGAAAATATAGGATTTTCTAAACACAAACAAACAAAGACAAAACATTTCATTTCATACAAACATTGTCACTTAAATACTTATGAAACTCACCAGCTTAAATGCTGATCTACTCTTTCAAAATTACTTGTATGTCCCAGGAAATCAGTAATTTCAGGTATTCATTACGCTTTTGATGAAGGGATGTTGCGGCGCCAGTTTAATCTCGTATTTTGACATCATATTGTAATTGGTTTTGAACATGTAACTTTTGACAAATGTAAACTTTCAATTATATATATGATGGTTGTATTGCTTTCTTTACTATGTATTCAATTGTTACGTTACCACATGAAGTCATCCGCCCCCGAACGTTTCCGCCGTTCAGGTTTGGGGGTGTGACATTTATGGACATTGAATATATAGTAAAGCTCTCTCTTCCCAGTGGAAAGGGATCGACCATAGTCAACTCGGTTGACCAAATGGTAAAGAGAAATGCTAAGTCTGTGATAGTCTCATGTTCCATTACCAAAGCGTCCATATGTTAAATTGCCAAAGAAAGGGGCATTAGTTGCGAAGCTGCCAGATTTACCTAAGGATGTTAAAGTCAATAAGTTTGACTCTACTTCAGGTAAAGTCCACTATCTAACTCTACTAAGTTTCTATTCTAAGATTTTGGATACATGATGTGACCGGGTCACATGGTGATGTTTTAAGAATCAAAGAAAAGTGAAGAAACTTAAAGAAAGAATATGCTGAATCAGATCGCGTAGATGGATTTCTATCGCGTAGTTTGAAGATCGGATTCTTGAGCTACTTCTTAGGAGTTATGAGATATTGCTTAGGAATAGATAACAACAAGTTTTCATATGGATTGTAAGGATAAGTTTTTCCGTAAAGTTTTAAAATAAAAGAAAAATTTTTGATTTTTTTATGTTAAAATATCCTTACAATGGCATTTGAGGAAAAATTGTTGCTTATATGATTCCATTAATAGCAAGAGTGGATATAAGAAATTGATTCTTTCATTTGTGGTAATGTCTAAATTTACCAAATAAGGAAAGATTCTCATCACCCAAGTTTCAATTGGACCGGAACTTGGAATCATGCAAGTTGTATAGCATGATGAATGAGAACTTTCAAGTATTGGAAAATTAAGACTAATTACTTGTTCATATGGATGTGTGAGTCAAGTGAAGGACTAAGGGATCGAGTACAAATTCTTGTGCACTGGTCAAGTCCACCACAAAAGATCGATAAAACTACTCGTCATAGTTTACAAAAACTCAGTAAATATGGTTACACTTACAAGCTTAAGTGTAATTCTGAGACATTGGAAAAGGTTCCAATGTATGACAGAGCGAATAAGAAAAATCAATTTAGGCAGAAAGATAAAAGTTTCTCAAATCTAAAAAGATGGGAGAGTACTTCAGTATCAGTTTTTATGATCATCTTAATGATTTAGAGACCTAATCACAATTCATCCTCTAAGTGCATTCTGATAGCTAAGAAGAGGAGCTATGAACTGTTGAAGTGGTTAAATCAAGAAGATGAGTCATATTTCATTCCAAAACAAGTCTTAGAGTCATACTCCAAGACTGTAAGTTGAGTGACATGTCTTAAAGAAAGTTTAAAACACTTGTCAAATGTAAGGGTAAAAGTTTTCTACTCCTGTACATTTGAAATTGGTAAGTTGTGATGTTTTGGATAAAACAAGACCAACTAAGGCCAATTGTGTGAAGTGTTTGTCTTGATTAATGCACACTATCTCTTGAATATTTGAAAAGAGAGTCTTATATGTTAAGAGGACAGTGGGAGTCTTAATGCTCTTGAAAGTTTCAAGACTTAATCAAGAATAAAACCTAAAGTCCTTCACTAGCACACGACTTGAGGTTTATAACCTATCATGTTGAAATTTTTGTGCCTATTCAAGTTGGCTTTGCATAGGAGTTCTGAGAGTTCTCAATTGGTTGCACAACAACTTGGAAGCAATGACAGACCCTTGAGCTGCAAGATGGCAAGAATTTAAGATTACACAAGTTTAATCCATATGAGTTTGGATTTGTCACTAACCTTGTCTTGTGATTATGGTTTTGACAAATTCACATAGATAAGAACACATATGCTATTAAATCTAAGTGTCATAAGGTTTCTCTCCGATTCATGAAAATGATGGTGAGGAAACACTTTCACTAAGTAGATTTTAGCTAGATAGTAATTGTGATATTTGCATTCTCAAAGTCGTTAGTGGAGCATGTGTGGTTTACCGGCACACTAACCTGGACTTGTGAGAAGTGGAAAAAAGGTCTAACCATTATGATTTCGGCATCCCTCTTCATAATTGTTTAGACACGCAAGTGTGCTATCTAAGGGATGGTGTATGATTTTGATAAAGTTTTATCAAAACAATCTAGTATCAGAAATCTGAACTTTGGTAAGAAAGTCAGTTGATTTCTGAGTACATGTCAAAGCTAGTGGGAGCATAAGTGTTATGCTAATAATCATCATGTTAGTAGGAGCATGATAATTATGATAAGTATTGCAAGTTAGCAATGTTAATTATAGAAATCAAAAGGTTTCAATTGGGAAAAGGTTGTTTTGCTATAATTAAGGGAGAGGAAATTATACTTCATCTCAAATCTATAAGCTTAGATCGTGAGGTTTTAATCATTTAGTCAAGGATATATATATGAATTTCATGTTGGAATGGCTCAACATAAGGAAAGTTTGTATATGAGTCCATTATTTGCATTCTAAAATTCGATTATGATTACGGCATCCGTTTTCATAATCTGAATTATGAGAACTTGGCAAATAGAAATGGAAATATTATAGCAAAAGATTGGTTTAGTCTTTATGTGAGACATCATGAATCATGTCCCGTATGCTTTGGATATAGTATCGATTACATGTGCTATATATTCATCCTTTCTAAAATTTTCCAAATGCCTGGGGCATTAAGAAGGGAAATGGTTTAGAACTGGATATGACTAAAAGGATTAAACAATTGTCGAGCACAATCTAAGGTTTACCAAAGATTGGTTGCTCAAGGACAGTTGGAAGTATAGTGATAATTCTGGAAGGACCATATTGACATAATCTGTAAGGAGGCAACTCTTATTCAGAAGTGATAGTCAAAATGAATCTGGAAATTTTTCAAAGTTAGAAATTATTCAATCTGTGTGAGATTAGGAAACTTAATGCAAGAAGGATGTTTCCAAGGAGCTGATCTCCTTTGGAATACTCTGTAATGATTGGTGCCAAGTCTTTGTGAATTTGTGCATAATCATTACAAGAAGATCAATGCATATAAGTTTAGAATCTAACAGATTTCAGTAAATGGCAAGAATTTGGAATTCTTGCATTTGCAGTAAGGATTTGGGACTGTGAAAAGAGGATCATTGGAGTTATGTTCAATTGATCTATTACACAAAATAAAGATCATAGACAAACATAGTATGCATACTTGGTGTGTGGCATGACTAATGTATAGAAAACATAGCGTACATGCTTGAAGCATGGGACAACTATTGTTTTAATTCAAGAATAAATTTGATAGCTGAAACAGTATACAATGAATAATGTGTAATCATATGGTGATAAATAAAAGGTGTTTTATTTATATTCATAAGTTCCGAGACCATATTGGATTCGATTATTATTGTGTTTCAATTTGCATGTTTTGACTTCCAGAATGACTAGGTCATTGTTATGATTGACTAAGTTATTCAAACCATCCACAGTCGGACATATGTTGGAAGTAGATATGAATCAAGACTGTCATGGGTTGGGCTTGTAGAGGTCTAAGATGTTGGACAAGATGGTGCTACAACACTCATGAGTGCTCATAAGTTCTGAGTATTGGATTCAACCCGCGCTCATTGGAATCACTTCATGGATTTTATCATGAGTGATCATGAGACGATAATATCTTATATTCTTCAAACCTAGAGATATGAGTTGTTACTATGAGTTGATAGTACATTGATTGCACGAAAACGCATTGGTAACTCGATGTTATAAAACATGAATTTGTGTATGATTCAACAAGTAGTAGAACAAGCCATATGAGTCAAAGTTTATCCATTCCTTTTGCCTTTGGGATAAAAGCGATATCTGTGGGCCCCTCGATGATTTGATGATGAGAAATGGAAGTGCTCGGCCGGGCCAGGATTGATTTGATTTGTTCAATTAGTCAGTCGTCATAAATCGGAAATCGAGAAACAATAAATGGACAGAGAGAATGATTATAATCCATGTCTCAGTCCATATGATATCTAGAATGGAGGAATATATGATCCCTTATCAAATGAATAAGTCATTGACAAAGGTCAGAGTTTATCTACAAGGTCAGAGTTCGACAGAAGCTTTTGAGATCTATGATTGCCAGTCGGTTCCTAAAGTCATACGCAATAATAGTTTTAGACTTTTCCAAGTGGGAGACTGTTGGATTAATGTCTAAGTCCATAACTATAATTGGTAAGACTTGACCCGACCCAGCATGGTCCATTTGGGTTGCATGACATCATGCATTTGGATAGACTATAATGAGAGAAATAAGATACTTATGGTTATTAATATATTATAAGTTCTAGTATATTAATAATAAGAATAATAAGATTATTTAATTAGTATTGATCAAGAATTAATCTAGGATTAATTAAGTGATCAAAAGAAGACTAATTAAATATATGGGTTGATTGTGTAAATCATCCATACTTATATAGTGGGCTAATGCTCCATGGATTATCTAGTTGGGCTAAAACCCATATGATGCTCCATGGATGCTCCATGGTGTTTTTGTACCCATGGATCATGAAAATGAAAGGCCATGTCAATTAGGGTTTACATGGTGTAACCCTAACTATATATGCATCTTATTCTTGACCCAAATAGGCACTAGTGTGTGTAGCAAAAGGGATAGCCGATTTAGGAGTGTTCAAGTTTTCTCTCAAGTCATTCCATTTGTATTTGGCGTTGTGTGAACCATTTGAGGTGTCACACTTGGGGCACTAGGCACTCAAGCTTCATGAATACTTTCTACATCAAAGAGGTATGTATTCTATCTTGTTATATTCATTGTTGTGTATGCTAGATTAGGATAATACCTTGGATGTTCATATTTGCATTTATAATAGAGAAAACATAGATCCAAGGTATTTAGGGTTGCATGTACACTTAGGAGTGTTAGAATGCTCAAAACCCAACAAAAAGGTAATCATATATATCTACCAGTCTATCGTATAACCAACACAACATCAATCCAATATACCTGGATACATAATCTAGTGGTTTGGCATAGGTGCCTTCGACCCACAAGTACAGTAAGGAAAAACACACCTGATAGTCTAAAATGTAGCTGAACCGATCACTACTCCAACTGCTGACTCTACCATCCACCTATACAATGACAGAAACCCAAAATTAATTCACTACTCAAAATACCTAAAATGTCCCTAGGTCAAATTCAGAAAGTCAAAAATTCAAGGAAAGTCAAGCTGACTGAATATGCCCTTCATACTCAGTCACTACGTTGGGTATAGTCGTGACTCATCCATTAAGACATCATAACTCTTACATGGAAGGAATAAAAGGATCAATATCACATTTTATGGTTCCTAACACCTAAAAACATCGAAAATGACAGCTCTTCTGGTTAGATTAATTTATAGTCATGAACACTAAGCTTATGGGACCAAAAATGAACACAAACTCAAGGTTAACAAGATCAAAGCAAATAACTCATCAAGTTTTAGACTTTATGCCTCCAAAGTATGCTTAAGGGTAAAACACTTTTGTATCTAAGATGCCTTGAGCTTCCAATATGATTTCCCTTCCTTTTTCTTCCTTCAAGAACACCAAAAATGCACTCTCAAGCTCAAAAAGGCTCACACAAAGGATTAGGGTTTTCTAGGGATGAATTGGGAGATGGAAGCTAATGAGGGAAAAGGACTTGAGAAGTTAATGATGCAAATAATGTTCAAACCCTAAAAGTTAGGGTTTACACTTTTGCCATGTACGCCCTTCATACCAAAGAGTATTGTTTTCACTTAAGTGATACATCGGACCAATTTTGTAAAAAATCAAATACTTAGTGGGTAAATGGAAAATGTCCAGATCAAGGTGTTACTATATCAAAAGTGATTATCATCATCGGATACTTAGATTCATTGTAATCTAAGTTGTTTATGATTGGTATGTATAAGTAAGTGGATCACCAAAAGGAAACTAGTATTAGTCTTTTCATGAGCATTATTAAGTGTAATGAAAGTTACTATAAGTATCACCATACATCATCTCTATAGATGAACTACACCAAAAGCTTGTCTTCTTTCTTTGTCCATGGCTTTTTCTTTAATCCTGCCTTTTCGAAAGACAGTACTCTTGTCATTTCCTTTCCATAAGTAACAAAATTTTAATCAATACCAACCTTGAAGGTTGATACTAGCATTTTCACATTTTGTCTTTCTTAGACAACTCCCCCTGTTCTGATAACCTTATGGAGTTTTTCATTCCATAATTTCACATATATAGCTATTACTGTTCACTTTTTAAGTTTCATGTTATCTTAATTGTCTTATAAAAAGAACTTAATAATAGTGGAAACTTAAGTGAGCCGTTGAATCTCTTATTAGTTTTATACACCATATTTCAACTATAACATAGTCATTTCATTAGAGTCATCTAACCCTGTATACAATTTTAAATTGAATATCAGTTATTACATTCCAATTGGTTATGTTGGGAAGTAGCCCTTCACTACCAATTTCCATATTTGAAATGCAAACTCTTGTTAGAAGTAACCCTTCCAACATATCTACGATATACTAGACCACTACGTGTAAGGAAGTGACCCTTCGTAACAAAATCCTCTTGCCAAGAAGCAATTCTCATGAGTAACTCTTATGTTTCATAGGGTTCTATAACTTTAGTACAATAAAACTTCACGCTTTTGGAGGCTCTACACTATAATTTGTTTAAACAACCCAAATTTCTTTTACTACTCATGCATCTAACCCCTCTCTATTGAAATTAGAGGAATAATCTTTCCTTTAATACTTTCCATAATTTCTAAATATCATGGCTAAAAGCTTATGGGTGTACCGAATAAAAATCATTTATACACAATCCTTAGGCTATAAATCGATCAATCCTCAAGGTTCATCACATAATGATACCCTATTAAGCCTTGCTAAATGAGAATATTGTTGGGTTATGAGGATCATTGACCACAAAGGTTCAAACAATGGAAGCATTAAAATAAAACATAATTCATACCTCAGTATATGGATCCAAGTTCAAACCGGTCAATGCAACTAAAAAAACTACATAAAAAGGCAAGAATGAGACATCATTTCATAGCCTTTGATCTCTTCTTCCTCACCAGTGAATCAGATGTATAGGAACCAAATGTAGGCTTCCTCTTATGTAATCACACCCAAGACACATTACACCAACCAAGACACTTCTAGAATCAAACAACAAACAAATTTTGGACTTGTTCGTCTGACACATCGCACAATCAGATAGACGTGTCGTTTCCTTTAGAGAAACTTGGGGTTTAGAGAGAAATGAGAGGATTCCAATTTTTATAATACGTGTTACTAGAAGTTAAATGATTATAATATCTCAAATCCAATAAATTTAACTCTCTATTTATAGGGGTGGTCTAGGAGTTCCTATTAGATAGTAACTTATCCATTGAGAAATTATCTATAAGGAAGGTGTATATCCAAAAGATTTGACTTTCAAGTCTTTACACTTTGATCCCTGTAATTATACATGTCTTTATTAATTAATTATTCTCATGATTAATTAACAAACTAGATCCATATTTTTCTCTTGTATCTATAATTGGTCATTATTTTCCTTACGTGTAACCCAAAAGGACACTGTCATTAATAGTAATATTACCAACTATTGTGACTGTGAGAACTATTTCTAAAAAACTACAAATTTGCTCATTATGGTATCCATCGATTTCTACCTTGCAAAGGATTTACAATCGTAGGTAGATTTGTCCGTTATCCTTTCTTGGGATATCACTAATTCCTTATCCCTTTGTGGGATATGATAATTTCTCCTATCGTCTCATATGGATTTGGTAATATTCTTTGACCCAGAACACTAACCATTATCGGAGAATAAAATCACCCGACAAGGCCCCATTAACAGAAAGTTGATCGTTGTCAAATAATAAATCACCCAGTAAGGCCCCATAAACATAATGTTGACCATTTCTGGAGAATAAATCACCCGACAAGGCACTGTAACAAAAATATGACCATTATCGGAGAATAAATCATCATACAATGCCTCGTAACACCCCGCATGGGCTCAATCATATTACATGACCCAAGACGCTGATCATTGTTAGAAAACATCAAGACAAGGCCCTGTAAACACCTCATATAGACTCAATCATATTACATGACCCAGAACATTAACCATTCTATGAAAACATCCAGAAAATGCCTCATAAACATCCTATATGGGCTAAGTCATATTAAATCATAACTAACCATTATTAGAAAGTAATCTTTCCTAGAAACGGCCCCATAAATCATGCTCCAAATGGGCAAGATCACATCATGTGACCCAAGATGCTAACAATTCTAGGAAGAATAAATCTTCATAGTAAAACCATGTAAATCATGCTCCAAATAGTATCAATTACATCATGTGAACCAAGACAATGACAATATTATGAAAATCAACATTCCTAGTAAAGCCATGTAAGCAAGACACTAGCCTTTACTGAAGAACTAATCATCTGAACAAAGCCCTGTAATTAGTCACCATGCAGACCCATAGGCAATGGTCCCCATGTAATCCCGTTGACATATAAAAATATACATTTCGTTCAACATGATCCTCGATAAACATTACGATTCTATCAAGTCATAGAGAGTTTCATGTGTATGTAGTGATATGCACACCATAGCACTACATACACACTATACTCATCCAGTAATGACTTCACCATTTTGTTCCCCCGACTCACAAGTTCAAACAAGTTCACATTTATTTTCATCCAACATATTCTCTATATGACAAATTGGAAGTCTATTTCTCTCATTTACACTACATGCATGCTAACCATCTTGTTAGCTTCCACTGATTCCATACCCTCACGCATGAGGTCTATATTTTTGTATTTATAGTAATTCCTTATCAACCTATTAAATCTAGGACATTTACTTTAACAAGTATAATTTTATATTCTAAAAGAAAATTCTTACAAATATCATGCGTACATGGGGAATTCATACCTCTAGCTAGTATAATACGAACTAGTCTAGTTACGAGTGAACAATTCACCTTGTTAATCCATCGGGGAGTCTACATCCTCTTGGCAATAACTTACGAAGGGAAATACCACAGAGAGTTTCATGTGTCTATAGTGATACACACGCCATAACACTACATACTCACTATACTCATCCAGTCTTGACTTCACCATTCTATTCCCCCGATTCACAAGCTCAAACAAGTTCACTTTTATTATCAACCAAGATATTCTCTATATAAAAAATTGGAATTATATTTCTCTCATTTACACTATATGCATGCTAACCAGCTTTTTAGCTTCCAATGATTCCATACCCTCACACATGAGGTCTATATTTTTGTATTTATACTAATACATCTATATTTTTGTATCTATACTAATTCCTTATCCAACTAGTACATCAGGGAGATTTACTTTAACAAGTATAATTTTATATTTTAAAAGAAAAATCTTATAAATATCCTGTGTACATGTGAAATTTATACCTCTAGTCAGTATAATATGCACTAGTCTAGTTATGAGTGAACAAGTCATATTATTAATCCATTTGGGAGTCTACATCCCCTCGACACTAATTTACGACGGGAAATACCATCCAATTAGTATCCCCTTGTCCCATTACAAGAACATGTCTAGACTTCTAATATGAAGATTATGAATACATTCATATCACAACACGTAAATAATGAAAACTCATCACGAGTAATCAAAGCCAATTAAATACCATGTATCACGTGTGACTCACATACCAAACAATTAGCAATGCCCTTTTAAAAATAATTTAAAATATGGAATGCTAACTTTTTCCATATATATATATATATATATATATATATATATATATATATATATATATATATATATATATATATATATATATATATATATATATATATATATATATATATATATTGTCACCAATGTTCCCTTTCTACGAATCAACATTTTTGTTGGATTAGGTGTCAAATCCCATAACTATAATTGGTGTGTACTTGATTTGATTTATAGCATGGTCCTTTTGGGTTGCCTTCACTCATGCAACTTGACAAGATGAGTAGTGGAGAAAGAGTAGGATTTATTATATTAATAATAAATCAGTACTCATAATGATTTGATTAATATATTATAAGATTGAGATATTATTTAGAATACATATTATTAATTAGTAATTAATCAGAAATTAATTTGATATTACTTTTGGGATTAAAGGAACTGATTAATAAAGAGGGATTGTTTTGCAAATTGTTGATAGGTACAAACTGGCTTGCTGGACTCCCTTGGAATGGGGTGGATGAATTTCTATTGGGAGGCCCTATAGAAATCGTCCAAGGCTTTCCAGAAGGGAGGTCCATGGGTTGCTTGGAGCCTAAGCAAGGATTAGGGTTTCCACATGAAAACGCTAGCAACAACAGCTATATAAGGAACCCCACTACATGGAATTTATGGCTCGATGCTATTCTAAGAGAACCCCAACCGATTTCCTCATCTCTCCTAGTCATTCTTTGCATTGGGTGTTTGTGACTCCATTAGAGGTGCAACACTTGGGGTACTAAGCTTTCAAGAGTCAAGGACTTCAAGGATTATCTTGTTATTAAAATATAACAAGTGAGGTAATCATCTAACCCTATTTTCATATGAATTTGGAATCTTGTATGATAGATCTAGGGTTATTGCTTTGGTTTTCATATTTGCATGCTCAATAAAGAAAAACCTAGATCCAAAGCAATTAGGGTCGCATGATCACATAGTATTACAACCTGGAATTTAAATCTTGTACAATTAATCAATTCAATCAATATTCAACTTGTTTTGTCGATTTCTAGTGTTATTCAAGGGGTCATTTAAGTGTTCTAAGCTTGTATATATATAACCAAAGTTGAGTTTAGGAATAAGTCGGAGTGTTGAATAGTGAGAAAATTGGGCCATACACACCTCTTGGAAGAGTGTACGGCCGTACACACGGGTGTGCGGCTACATACCCACTCCCTTGGTAGCACACTCACTTTTGACAACACTCACACTCCTATATAAAGGGTGGCCCCCTTCCTTTCATTCCTTTAGCACCTTGGCAGCACACAACATCATTTCCTCTCAAGTTTCTCCAACTTTGAACCTTCCAAAGCTTCAAAAACGTGAGTAATCCATCCCTTAACTTGTTGTGCATGAAGAACCTCTTGATCTAGGCCTTGAATCATGAAAGTCCCGTCATGTTGTTCATCTCGTTGAAGGAGTGCGACCACACACTCATGTGTGCGGCAGCACACTCTTGTGAGCGGCCACACACTCATGTGTGCGACAACACACTCTTGTGAGCGGCCACACACTCATGTGTGCGGCAGCACACACATTTGTGCGACCATACACACACACACCCTAGGACCACAAACCCATTTCTAAGACCCTAAACTTGTACTACAACCAAGTATGGGCCTAGGACACTTCATGGATGCAAGTATGGACCTTGAAAACACCTCAAAGGCACCTTCCATCGTGAGTGTACGGCCGCACACCCATGGCCGTACACACCTTTAAAGTGGCCATACACCTCACTCATGCAATCCTTTGAGGTCCTAACACTTAGTGCAAGTAGTCCCAAGTTCTTAGAATGGTTCTTCATCACATCTAGTGGTGAAATACCATCATTTGACTCCTTTATGTGTCATTACTTTTTGATTAGGATCAAATCGTGCTCAAGGCTTCACTTAAACATCCCACATTCTGTATTGATCCTTCATTCAAATCACCCGAGGTGAGTTCATACCCCTACATTTTTTCGTATTTCTAATGTTTTCAAGGGGGAATACAAGCTAAACATAAATGTTTTGAAAACTCATGAAATTCTCATACTTTAACCCTTTTGTACTATGTTGAGCATAAGGGTCGTTTTTCACTAAGATTGCATAGTTTTTTTTTCCGGATCCGGTATTCACTACGTTATACATGCAAACTATAATCGGTATAGTTTGGGATTTTTCTAAACATAACAAGTATAGAAACTTTCACTACTAAATGTATGCACTAAGACATAAATAGTTTACAGTTTGCATCACTACTTTATCACGTTTTCATAACTGTAATTATCACCACGAACGGTATACATTCGGATTTTCACTACGGTAGAATGCTACTACACTACATGTAAACTAGATTGTACGATACTGTGAGGCGCTACTTCACTACTGTACCCTTAGGTGTACAGGGATAAATCCTATCATAGTATAACCAGAGTCTCCTGGAGGGAGAGCGCGAGATTTGTGAATAGATCTATTCGGGACTGACAATCCCACACCCGAACTGCTAGCTGCAGTTAGGCAGGCATGCCTAGGGTGACAAATGTCATTTAACTCGATACCTGAAGAATGTTGGAAAGGTCTCTAGTCATATCAAGTATGGTTATATGACTCACATTATGTATACATTATCTTTAGTTTACAACCCGGCTTTCTTCAATAGTTTTATTCATTCTAATTAGAACCACTACACACTACCACTGGAGAACTTTCAGAGCTTTCAAATAGAATGGAACATACAATGGTTTCACATACGAAATACTTATATATCATGATTAACATTAGCTAGTCACATGAAGTATTATTTTCGCATACCACTACGGTTTTCAGTAACAAACATTCACGATTTCATATAGAATTGAGAACACTACATTTTCATTAAAAGAAAATATCGGATTTTCTGGAAACTATAGAAAACACTTTTACGAGCTTATCAACAAGTTTTCATTACAAACTACCGCTTATGAACTCACTAGCTTTACGATGATATTTTCAAACTGCTTGTATTCTCAGGAAATCAATAGACGGGTACTTGCTGGATTTTTGAGAAGCTAGAGCAATAAGAGTCTCATGTTTATATTTTATATATACTCTCTGATGTAATTCAACCAAGTTTTCAAATGGATGTAAACCTTTTCATATATATATATATATATATATATATATATATATATATATATATATATATATATATATATATATATATATATATATATATATATATATATATACACTGTGATGGTTGTGTTGCTATGGTTGCTATTATATATTGGTTGTGATGCTATACATGATGTCCTCCGCCCCAGAACATTTCCGCCATTCTGGTTTTGGGGTGTGAGACATAGGAATGTAGATATGCTCAAAACCCATCAGTAGTATGAGAGCCTAGGATGTTTTTCAACTGAATTGCTACAAGAGTGAACTGTCCAAATAACAAGAAATCGATTTTTTTGTTGTCTGTCACATGAACTCAACGAGTTCAGAGCCTAACTCAACGAGTTGACTCGCCAGTTACCTAAAATTCAATTTTTTGATCAGATTTTGATATGGATAATTACCATAATTCGTTTTTATTGCCTAAAATGATTTTTCAGATTGGTATCATCATATCCTTATCAAAATTAGTGGATTTGGTTAAATATGTATAATATAAGAATATTTTGATTCAAATATTTAACCAAGATTTTGAAAAGTTTCAAATTACACCTTTTGGTTTTATAGTTTGAATTTCAAATTAAAAGTTTTGAATTTTGGAAATTTAAAAGGTAAAACCCTAATATTTTTAATAGTTTAAAGATACACCCACATGGATTTTATTAATTAATTAATTAAGTGTTTTAATTAAAAGACTATTAATAAATCCATAGATAGGTTTAAATTTAATTAAATTAAAAGATTAATTTATTAAAAGATTAAACCACTTAGTATTTTAAATATATAAAATACACCCTTATACTATATAAGATTAAAAGTTTAATTGATGTATATGTATAAGAAAAGACAGTCTTACCGTTAGTAGACCTCATTCACGAAGATGGTCTGTAAGGGTGTTTAAGGAAGCGACCTATAAAATGACCGCCATTGGGTATCCACTCTTACCCACCGCACCCTTGACTAGTGGAGGGTCATTAGCCAAACAGGTTTGATATGACATTAAATCTCATTAAAAGTATAAGGAATATATAAAGTAACTAAACGCTTTTATAAATTCCCAATCTTAGTTACTTTAGGAAAAATGTGAATTTGATGCTAACCCATGAAATTGCACATTGCACCTTATTCGTCGTTAGTGGAGCGTGTGTGGTTAACCGGAACACTAATATGGAACTAATGAAGGATGGAAATGGGTTGCTTGTAAATTATCGTTGATCAATGGAGTGTGTGTAGTTAACCGACGCATTGATTAGATGACAAATGACATCGAGAGTACCAAACTAATTTGCATGGTTATTCACACCTTATTTGTGATCCTCGGTATCACAGTCACAAACTTCAAGGGCATAATCGAGATTAAACATGCCATTGAAAAGTTTAATGGATCTTAAAGGATCTAGGAGTTTCATCTAAAACCTAATTCGTTTAAAAGTTTGTTTTCATGGTGGAATTGGTAAATCATCATTTACCTCCCTTCAAATAATTTACAATTGGATTACGGCATCCCTCTTCCGAATTGTGAATTATTGTGTTGGGTCATAGCCTTAATATTTCATTTGGGTGTTATATTAAGGATTAGTTAACTAACTCGAATTTCAACCTTTGTAGATGTCTAGTTTTGACAACTTTGGTCTTCCTCATCCTTTTGAAAAAGGCTTTCCATCCAAAGATGATGTTCCAAGTGTCGATCAAGGTGAAAGATCATTCCCTTCTTCGTGTAAAGGTGGAACTGGAAATCATACTTCTCTTCCTCCACCTCCTCTAGTGATTCTCCCTGACCCATGTTTTCATCAACTTGAAAAGTTCAAGGTTACTCAAGCCTTATTGGCATGCAAACATAAAGATGGAAACCTTGTATTTGCACATGTACTAAATATGAAGTCGTGCATTGACAGATTGGGAATGTTGGGTGTCGTTTTCCCAAAGGAGTTGGCTATTGACTTGGTTCTTCAGTCACTTCCCGATTCATATGGTCAATTTGTTCAGGATTACTATATAACAGATCATGACGTGACCCTTATTGATCTAACAGAATTGCTTATTGATGTTGAAGCAGAAATGCTGAAGAGCACTGGTCAAGCAAAAGAGTTTGAATGATCAATCTCCCAAAGTTCCATGGACATTGACAGTGGCAACATTGGAAGTCCAGAAAAGTTTTCTCTTCCAAGTAGAAAGAGAAAGGCAGATTTTGAGATAGTCCCATTAACCATTCCAAAAGAGTCCATTCGTTTCTATTGCCCAGAGAAGGAGTATTGGATGCGAAGCTATCGTATCTACCTGAAGGATCGCAAGGATGGTAAAGTCAAGTTGTGTGACTCTACTTTAGGTATATTCACTATCTAACTCTATTAAGTTCCTATTTATAGATTCTAAATACATGATGTGATAAGATTGCATTTTTATGTTTTGTAGGATCAAAGAAAAAAGAAGGAAGCTTAAAAGAAAAGCAAGTTGAATCTGATCGTGAAGAGATGGATTTCGATTGCATGGTTCGACGATCAAATTTTTGAGTTGTTGCTTAGGAGTTATGATAGATTGCTTAGGAATATTTAGAAACATAGTTTTCATTTGTATTTGCGTTGTTAGGACAAGTTTTTCCACACTTTATCAATAAAATAAAATTTGATTTTATCTTATTTTACGTTTCCTTGCAATGATATTTATGAAAATTGTTGTTTATATTTCTATTATTAGCGATATTGAAATGGATTTGATTCTTAGATATATCGTTTGTAGTAGTGTCATAATTTACCAAATGAGGAAAGATTCTCATCGCCCAAGTTTTAATCGGACAGAAACCTAGAATCATACGATTTAAATTACGTGATGTATGAGAATCTTGATCTTTGGGAAATTAAGGCTGATTCCTTGTTCACATGTGTATGTGAGTCAAGTGAAAGACCAAATATCTAGTACACATTGATGTGTACTGGTCAAATCCACCACAAAGGATGATAAGTCTATTCGTCATGATTTACTGTAGGTTCGGTAAATATGGTTATTCTTACAAGATTAAGTGTAATTCTAATACCTTGAAAGTTTCAATGTATAGAAGAATGAATAGGAAGAATCAATTAGGCAGAAAGATAAAAGTTTCTCCAATCTGAAAGGAAAGGAAAGTACTTTAGTATCATGTTTTATGGTCATCTTAATGATTTAGGAACCATGTCACAATTGATCCTCCAAGGACACCTTAGTGCATTTGTATGGCTAAGAAGAAGCATGGGGAATCGTTGAAATGGTTAATCAAGAAGATGAGTCATACTTTATTCCAAGAACAAGTTTTAGAGTCGTACTCTAGAAACTACCTTGAGTAACATGTTCTAAATAGGTTTATTACACCTCATGAAATATGGAATAGAAATGTTTCTTACTCTTGCACATTTGAAATTGGTAGTTGTGATGTTTTGGGTAAAACAAAGACCAACTAAGACCAATTATATGAAGTTTTTCTTGATAAGAATTTAACCCATACTAACTGTTGAATATTTGTTTGTCAAGGAATGTTCCTTGACAGAGAATCTTATATGTCAAGAGGTTAGTGGGAGTCTTAAGTTGTCTTGAATAGTTTCAAGAACTAATCAAGAATAAACCTTTTAGTTATCAGTAGCACACGACCTGAGGTTGAAAACCTATCATGTTGACATATTCTTATTTCTATGCCTATTCCAGTTAAGTTGACTATGCATGTGAGTTCTATGAGTTCTCATTTGATTGCATAACGCAAAGCACCTTGATCAGTGAAAGTACATTGATCTGTGTGGGTGAGTTGCTCAATAACATGGAAGCATTGGTAGGCCCTTGTGCTGCCGGATGGCAAGAAATTAAGAATAAGCAGGATCAGTCCATATGAATTTGAATTTTTCATAAACCATCTCTTATGATAGTGGTTCGAAATGACAAGTTCACATGGATAGGAACACATACACCATAAAATCTAAGTGGAAATAGGTTTCTCTCTACTTCATGAAAATAATTGTGAGGGAACGCTTCCACTAGTGGATTTTAAAATGATTAGAGTTAGCAGGTATCATGATTGCGTTCTCAAATTTGAGTATGATTACGACATCCCTTTACATAATTCGAATTGTGAGAAATGACAAATAGTTTGAACAATTCAGGACTTATTGCTATAGGTTCTGAAATGTTTTAGAAACACACATAATCTATCTAATGAAAGGTGTATGAGCTTAAGAAGTCTAGATAAAGACTTATCGAAGCACCATGTATCAGAAATATGAACTTTTGTAAGAAATTCAATAACTATTGATTTCTAGAAGTCTAGTTGATTTCTGGGTACATGTCAAAGCTAGTGGGAGCATAATTGTTATGCTGGTAAGAACATAATTGTTATGCTAGTGGGAGCGTGATTATTATGTTAAGTGTTGCAAGTTAGCAATGTTATTTATGGGAAACAAAGTTCTAAATTTGCAAAGTTGCAGAAGTTGGAAATTATTTCGGTATAGTAAGGCTTAAGGGACAGGGCATCAATACTTCATTTCGAATCTAAAAGTTTAGATTGAAATTTTAATAGAACTTAGTCAAGAACGGATATGAATGTCATGTTGAAATGTTTCAACATAGGAAATTCTATATATGGAAATATTATAGCGAGAGACTGGTCCGATATCATGTCCTTATGTAAGATATTATGAATCGTATCCCATATGCTTCGAGTATAGGATCGATTACATATGCTATAATATTCACATGTTTTGATTTTTCCAAATGCCTAGCGCATTAAGAGGGAAAAAGGACTGGAAACAGATATGACTACAGTTGTTAAGTAAATGACAAGGACAACCTAAAGTTTACCACATATTGGTTGCTTGTGGACAGTTGGAAGTATAATAATGGATGGACCATATTGATATATTTCTGAATATATAGGATTCTATTAAGAATGGATTATCGTATGACAATTATGGAAATGTTTCCATAATGGGAGTTGGATATTAAGAATATATGTGTAAATTATAAACATTAATGCAAGAAGGATGTTCAAGGAATGTACCTTGAATGTGAGACATCATTTCCGGGGAATTGTCTTGTAACAATCTCAATGGAATGCTTTGTAATATCATTGGCAGAGTCTCTGTGACTTTGGTGCCTTGACATTACAAAAGGATCATTGCATGTAAGTTTAGACTCTTACAGATTCTAGTGATAAGGATCTGAATTGTAAAATGAGCATCATTGGAAATGTGTTCAATTTATCTATTTCACAAAGGAAGGACCATAGATAAACATAGTGTGCATGCTTAGAGCATGGGATGACTATTGTTTTAATTTAAGTATTTAGTTGATTGATCGAAACATTAAACACTGAATAAGGTTTAATTAATATGGAGATTAAATAATAAGTGTTTTATTTATTTTAAAAGTTTTGAGACCTTATTGGATTAGATTATTCTTGTGTTTCACTTTACATGTTTTACTTCCCAAATAATAAGATTATTCAAGCTTCCACAGTCGATCATACTTTGGAAGTAAGTAATGAGGTAAGATTGTCATGAATCCGACTGTAGATTGTCTAAGTGCTTAGACATAGCAAATATTTGTTATAGTGTTCGTGAGTACTCCTGAAATAAGAATTTGAGTATTGGATTAAACCCACACTCATTTGAATAACTTCATGGATTTTATCATGAGTGATTGTGAGACGATAATATCTTATATTCTTGAAACAGAGACATATAGTTGTTGTTTGTGAGTCGGTTGCGCATTGATCATACGCAAACACATCAGTAACTTGATGTTATAAAATGTATTGTCGTGTGTGATTTGATGAGTAAATAGTACAAGCATATGAGTCGAAGTTTATCAGTTCCTTTTACCCTAAATGGGATAAAAGCGATATTTATGGGCCCCTTGATGATTCAGTGATGAAACCTTATGTGCTTGGTCAAGCCTGGACTAAGTTGATGTGTTCAATTGTAGTCTGAGTCAGTCATCATAAATCGGAAGTCGGGAAACAACACATGGATAGAGAGAATGATTATAATCCATATCTCATGTCCATACGATATCTTGTAGAACAGAGAAATATTTGATCACTTACCTAAAGGACACGTTACCGATAAGATCAGAGTTCGACAACGGCTTTTGAAAACTATGATTGCTAGTCAAATTCTGAAGTCATACTTGCAATTATAGTTATTAGACTTATCCAAGTAGGAGACTGTTGGATTAGGTATTTAAGCTCATAACTATAATTGGTGTGTACTTGATTTGATTTGTAGCATGACCTTTTTGGGTTGCCTTCACTCATGCCACTTGATAGGATGGCTAGTGGAGAAAGATAGTAGGATTTATTATATGAATAATAAATCGGTCATCAAAATGATTTTATTAATATATTATAAAATTGATATATTATTTTGAAATAATATTATTAATTAGTAATTAATCAGAAATTAGTTTGATATTAATTTTGGGATTAAAGGAACTGATTAATAATAGAGGGACTGTTTTGCAAATCGTTGATAGTTGGAAACTGGGTTGCTGGACTCCCTTGGAATGGGGTGGACGAATTTCTATAGGGAGGCCCTATAGAAATCATCCAAGGCCTTCCAGAAGGGAGGTCTATAGGCTGCTTGGAGCCTAACCAATGATTAGGGTTTCCACCTGAAAACCCTAGCAGCCACAGCTATATAAGGAACCCCTCTACATGGAATTTATGGTCCGATGCTATTCTAAGAGAACCCTAGCCGATTTCCTCATCTCTCATACTCATTATTTGCATTGGGTCTTTGTGACTCCATTAGAGGTGCAACACTTGGGGCACTAAGCTTTTCAATAGTCAAGGACTTTAAGGATTGTCTTGTTATTACAATATAACAAGTGAGGTAATCATCTACCCCTATTTTCATATGAATTTCAAATCTTTTATGCTAGATCTAGGGTTATTGCTTTGTTGTTCATATTTGTATGTTCAATAGAGAAAAACTTAGATCCAAAGCAATTAGGGTCGCATGATCACATAGGAATGTAGATATGCTCGAAACTCATCAATTTTAACATATTGCTTGTTATTAAACATTTTTACACAAATAATTCATTTTACTATGTACCCAGAAAATTCTCATGTACTCACCTGTCCAGATAGTGAAAACTAACTTCTTCTTTGGCCTCAAGTTTTGTGTTGTCTATCAACTTATCACTTTTCTAAAACCTCAGTTTATTCAAAAGTCACACCCTCGTATACGGGCATCAAGATCTACCTTTTCCAACTTCAATTCGTTCCTTACTAACTGTGGTTTCTAAAAAAACACTAAATAGGTTGTTCATTCTATTTATAGTAGTTGAACCACATGATTATATGTCACGTCACTCCTAGGGATACTCTTCATCCATGTGTGTTACCGAAAGCTTGCCATACGTCTATACGTGTCGATTGCCTGACCATGTATCATGTTTACGCATCACATATCTTCCTATTGCACCATGTACATGTCTTAACCACGTGTCATCTCCCTTTACCATGCGTCATGTTTTGTTGACATGTATCCATGAAATCAACGCATCGTATCCATAATACATGTGTCAGATCCCTTGTTTGACTTTTCTAGACTTTCTAACTTTGTCCAATTGCACGGTATCCATAATCCCGATGCATCGCATTTTGCATGTTAATTTTCTTTTCTTAAAATAAAAATCTAATTAGTGTCTACATCGAAGATTGGCTCTACACATCGAATACATTATAGTAAAATACTCAAATTTTCGGGTCGTTACAGTAAACCCCATCGAACAAAAATCAACATCGCTTTGACATGAACACAACACGTAAAGAATACATAACACGAAATGAAATTGAAATTTATGTCGTGATGTTTTTAAAGTTCAACACAAAATGGTTACAATATTAACATGTGTTGTCTTGTTTTGTAAAATTAATTATGAATTAAATAAGTTACATGTTTATTTAGTTTATTCTTTTCGTGTTTGTCATGTTGATTGTTTTTATCGTGTTTTAATTAAGTAGTTTTCGTGTCAGTAAAACAGAACACGACATCATGTTATGTTGTGTTCGTGTTATATATAAATTGTTGTGTTGTGTCGCATCAGCTAAAAACATGTTGTTTTCGTGTTATATATAAATTGTTGTTTTGTAAGAAAATGATCAAATGTAAACCAAGATAATAATTTTTAGCCTCTTAAGTCATTTTATTAGTTTTATATGTCATGTAGATATCACTTAGATGTCACGTATATGTCAATTAGATGTTAACCGACTATAACCGGTCGCAAATATATAATTTGAACACAAAATAAAATTTTAATGGTCATTGTTGTAGAAAAAAAAAATATCAATTATAAACAAAAATTATTGTATATACTAATTGGCAAGTGAATAGTGTAGTTTTATATTTTATACTTTGGCCATAATACTTTTAAATTTCATGCTGTGATAAAAAAAAACTGTTTCATATTGGTAGGTTTGATTCTATATAGAAAATAAATTACAAAAATTGTTCATATAATTTACAAAAAATGTTCATATGTAAATTGTTTTTACAGAAAAGATCCATATGCATAAGGCTTTCGTAGTTGGCCGGTTTGATCCCTATGTAGAAAATAAATTACAAAAATAATCATTCTAATTTACAGAACATGTCCTTATGCAGATTTTATTTGCATAAGCGATCAATGTATTAAAAAAATATAAAATTATCCTACCTAATAAAAAATTTGGGAAAATGACGCAATTGTCTTATTATATATTTCGATTTTACCATTTTAGTCCTTAAAGTTTTTTCCGTGTCCTTTAAGGGAACAAAGTTGATGACGACCTGCTTTTTTGGTCACTGCGGTATAATATACCAGATTATAGCTGTTGTGGCTTATGATTTGGAATTTTTTAGTAAAAAGAAGAATAATAAAAAAAAGACAATAAAACCCAACATTTCCATTCGGCAATTGAAACATCATACGTATATCAGAAGCCTTCGATGAAGAACTGGATCATAGAACCCTTTGGAGCAAGGTTCTAAAAGGCGTAAGGCGTGGCATAGCGGCAAGGCCAAGCCTCAAGCTTAACAAGTTATGGTGAGCCATGGCGTTTTTTAAGGCGTGATGTAAGGCGGCGATTTTGTATTAATTTATAATTATATTACCTCATAAATATAAATTTATATCAAATATACCTTGTTTTTAGAAGTGTTATATCAACAACTAATAACAGAACGTTAATAAAAAACACAATACTTGTATGTCCGATTAGAAAAGGTATAAAAAAGAGCAAAAAAACGTGTCTCAAACGAAAAAACATGTGTCATAACGCGCCATGCCACGCCATATCACGCATTGCCACGCGTCACGCCTAACAGCAACGTTATGAAGCCTTTCGTAATGGCGACGCCGCGCCTGACACCATGGCGCGCCTTGGCGCCCGCCATGGCGCGCCTTTTAGAACACTGCTTTGGAGTTGACATGGTTAACTACATAGTTTTTTAAATTCAAAATTGATGTAAAGTTTTAAGCTTTTCCAGAAATGTAAAACGATAAATGAATGTTTGTAGTAATTGATTGTGCTATGATAAGAATGTTGTTGAAATTTGGAACGAAATTCAATTCGATTTTTTGTTTTAGATGTAGTATGTTTGACATGAAAAACTCAAAGTGCTGAATTTTGGGCTGAATTAGTTACCTCTCTATTGTAGAATTGAGCGAATTGAGTAGGGAAAGAAAAGTTTACGGTTTCAAGTGAGAGATACCAAGCCATGATCGAATCAACTGGCAAAAAACAATGGTGTTGTTCAATTTCACATTTTTCTTCCACCAGAAACCATGAGTGAAAACCCGAAAATACCCTTTTCCATTCGAAGAAGACATGAGGGTTTGTTTTTTTTTTTGGTGTCAATGTAGGCTTGCCATTCTTTATATACAGAATCACCCATCAAAATCTTACCCCATTTTTGGTTCAAGTGTCTCACCATGAGATGATCATGTGTGCACATAGCCCGAAAAATCCTAGATACCCCTGACATACTTATTAATCCAGCAGGAGAAAGCTTCTTAAGAATGCATTCCAAGGGTAAATATGGCAAATCATATAAGCAAACATCATCTTTCTTCTTATTCTTTTCTAAAGCCTCTGTTTTTCAACTGATGACACTATTTTTCATTCGATCAAGAGGACAAAGACGGAGAGAAATCATGATTGTTTTTAACAGCTGCTTAAAAAAACATTGAAATGAATAAGAACCCATTTCGAAGTTCCAAGATAGGAATGTTTTGAGGAAGAAAAACCTTGATAGAATAATTAAACATAAACAAGAAACCAGAAAGAAAAACATTTTGAAGAGAGAGAGAGAGAGAGAGAGAGAGAGAGAGAGAAAGAGAGAGAGAAAGTAGGCCGCAATTTTATTATTATTGTATTTTTACTAAAAAAATTTCAAATCATAAGCCACTTCAGCTTTAACATAATATATTAGGTCACGGTAACCAAAAAAACAGGTTGACATCAATTTTGTTCTCTTAAAAGGCATGAAAAAACTTTAGCGACTAAAAATGTAAAGTCGAAATACGTAATATTATGTATATTATAACCCTACAAAGTCAGGGTAATATGACCCTATTGACAATTAGTGGCTTTGTAAGTCATTTTCAACTTAATAAATATAAAATTTTTATGATCAAACTATAAGATTCATTTTTACTAACATAAGTTACATATATTAAATATATAAATGTTGTTTTATTTACTTTTATAGATAAAATCAATAATTTTAGTTTAATAAAACTATCATATAAATATAAATAAACTTAGTGTAACGATTATGGTGTTAAAATTATTATAGTTATTAAATACTTTGTGCTAGGATATTAGATATATACATAATACATAGCCTTTTATACCAAATTTGGTAGAGGTTGATTAGGATACATGGGTGTTATATTTTCTTTCACTAATATAAATTATCACATCATAAAGATATACGAACACTATTACATTCATTCAGAGATATACAAAAGAAATTGAACGGATACCAATAGAATTTTTAATTTGTAAATGTTAGATTGTTTGGTTCGTGTCATTACAATCAAGGTTGATTTATCAATATCTTTTGATTTACCTATTAATTTTTTATATAAAAATATCTTGAATTTAATGGTACTTTCAATTGTCATGATGAATTACATTACAATCAAGGTTGATTTATCAATATCTTTTGATTTATTTATTAATTTTTTATATAAAAATATCTTGAATTTAATGGTACTTTCAACTGTCATGATGAATTAAATCAAGCTTCAATAAAGAAAGTTTATTAGTGATTTAGTTATATTAACTTTAGAGATAAAGATTGCATATCATGGTTATATTATAAATAAAAACAGGCATTGTCACCATAGCAAGAGACATGTCACTTTCTTTACAACCACTTCTCTATTTAACTTTTATTTATAATTACTTTAACAAAAAAAAAAACGTAATATTTATGTTTCAAAAGCCTCCTTTTTGAAACTTTTATAGATATAAAATAAAAACTTAATTGTTTCAAAGGAAATTGCAACATTCATGAAAATACTACCATAAAATATAATTATATTTACCATAGGTAACAAAATAGTACTTAATATAATAAATAGTCTTAAACTAATTTTTGTTAATATTATCCAATAAATTAAAATATATATATACTAACATTATTTTTTTGTATTCGATTCTCTTAATAGTTATACAATTTTCTTTAAAATTTGGTCTTCATTTCTTCTCTCCTAAAATAATTACCTTCTAAAATAACTATAATACCAAAGGGCTTATAATATCAAAGGGCTTATAGTCTTCGGATATCAAAAATTGACAGATAAGATATCTCTCCATCAAAAATTAAAGGTTCAAATTGCATTGAAAACTATTCTAAAAAATAAATAAATAAATAAAATTGGTGCTCTTTAAACGTTCTTAAAAAAATTATATTCATCTACGATTATTTTTGATGATGCTTGTTGACAATAATATGCAAGTTTTAAGTTTAAAATTAAGCTTTGTATGTATCAAAATTTATATATTACTTTACTTTTTTCCATATTCCATATAAATTTTGCACAATGTGTTTTTTATTTTTTCAAATAAAAAGGAAGATATATAGAATCCGTTTCTTAGAAAGTTACAGACTAAACTGCACAAATGGTCCCTATGTTTTGCTTAAAATTGTCACTTTTATCCAAAAAAGTTTGGACTAACACCACAGGTCTAATGTTTTCATTTTGTTGCTAGTTTGATCCAATTTACTTTGAACTTTTTCATAATGATGATTTTGCCCTTACTTGTTTGTTTTTTAGTTTTTTATTTATTTAAATATTTTTCTGTTTATAAGAAAAAATTGCATTTTCTACTTTTTTTTTTTTATATAATTTTTTTTATAAAGGAATAAAAATACATAAATAGAATATGGACTCTCTCTCTCTCTCTCTCTCTCTCTCTCTCTCTCTCTCTCTCTCTCTGTGTGGCATAAGAGAACAATTCATTTTTTTCTTTCATCGTAACAAAAAAATCACTCATTTGAAGAAAATAATTAATCACCATTGCATGTTCTGCATCTCACTCTTCTATGCATCGATTCACCATTCATCATCTACATGTATGCTTTGTTTTTTTGCAACCCTTATGTGTAGTTTCTGTTGGTTTAGACTAAAAGACTTCAAAAATTACCCCCTTTCCCTTTCGATTTTAGGTTTCATGTCCAAATGAGAAGAGTACAAAGAGTACAGGGAATCGGAGATGGAGAGATGGGGTTTTTATGCGTCGATCGAACAAACCCAGAAACGATACAGAAGAACGAAGATATGAAAGATCTAGGGTTTTCTGAGGAAGATAGAGAAGGAGAGAGAAACAGATTTTCCTTTGAGGGTTTTCACATTTGCGTTAGGGTTTCATGACAGTGGTTGCAACACTTATGGTCGAAGGTTTCTTAGTGGGGAAGATGAAGATGATGCTAGGAACCACTCGATCTAGGCAGATATGTCAACAATATCGGTTGCCATACGTTGGAGTCGTCGGAGACATTCTCGTGCCAGACGTCCGAGTCACCAGAGATGGAGACATGGCGTATGAGCAGTCGGAGACGGAGACATTGCGTATCAATGGGTTTTTTTTTCTCATCTCACCAAAAACTCTCCCTAATATGATGTATGTTGCAGGTGTGTGATGGTGAATAACAATCGAAGCTCTAATTTTAGTGATGAGAGTGTGAGTTGAAGAATATGGGAATAAGAAGTCGAACTGTTTCTTGAGGTTTTTAAGATCAGCGATGAAGGTGCGGTTTTTCTGGTCGGCGGTGAAGGTAGGGTTTTTCAAATCGACAACAAAGTTTTTAGGTTTTCCGATCGACGTCTGTGAAGGTTGTTTGGGTAGGTGACGAGACTGGTGAATGAGAGATGTTTTAGATTTGGCGATGGAGAGGGATGTTCATGAGCGGCAGAAAAATCTACTTGGAGATGGAGGTGGTGACTAATGGTTGTCAAAATCAATGGTTATGGGGTATGTGTTTTGAAGATCGAACCAAAAGATGTTCTTCAGTTTAAGTGTTTATAAATCACAACCCGAGAGAGAGAGAGAGAGAGAGAGAGAGAGAGAGAGAGAGAGAGAGAGAGAGAGAGAGAGAGATTATTGTAAGAATTTTGTTTTCTAGTGGTTATTTCAAAAAATAATTGTTTTTGTTTGTTTTTTTTTAATTATTGTAATATAAAAGTAATTAAAAAAAAGTAAATATCATGGACAAATTCGTCATTATAAAAAAAGTTAAAACCAAAATGGACCAAAGTCGCAACAAAATGAAAAGTTTGGACCTCTAGTGCTAGTCTAAACCTTTTTGGATCAAAGTGACAATTTTCAGCGAACCACAAGGACCATTTGTTCAGTTTTGTTAAAGTTATACAGACAAAAATTTAAGCATTTTGATTGGAAAATATCTGCCAATAGCTGTCCATATTACTTTTAATTATTATTTGACTACTAAACATACATGTATCTCCACTTAGTTCATAAAAAATTAAATAGCGGAGAGGACGAATCAGGTTCCTTATAAGAAAATGGGTCATGTTTAAAATGGTATAGATTTATGAATTTGTTTACAATATTTTACGTTGTCTTTATTGTTATTTAAGTTTTTTTTTTATTTATAAATCTTCAAATAGAAACTAGGCTTAGAAATCAATTAGAAACTTTTAAAATTAAAAAAACAATTGTTAATATTTTAGAAAGCCCGTCATCACTTTAAGACTTGTCATCACTCTAAGACTTGTATATAACATCACTAGGTGTCGGACCCGTATATTATACGGGTTAATTTAAAAAAAAAATAAACATTAAATGTAAGAAGTAAATATTTTTTAATGTAAAACTTTAAAATAAGAAAGGAAGAAACCTATTCATTGCAATTTAATTTCATATATATTATATTTAATGCTTTACATATATAAATATATGACTTTGATTTTAAAAATTGAAACAAACCAGAAATTGACAAGTGGATAATATTTATTTCAATAATACCACAAAATGACAAGTGTCAAAACGCATAAGAGATTGATAAGTGGTAAAAAAACCCTTTTATTTATTAGAGAAGATGTCAAAAAAAAAAAAACATTGTTAAGTCATATGTATATAATAAAACTAGGTTAATACTAATGAAACCCAAGGTTAACAGAAAAAAAATTATTGATACAAAATTCTAACATTAAAAAGCAATTTTAGCTTGTATCATATAATTATTTTTTTATACATCAAATTTTATATATGAAACTATGGAAAAAAATATACAAAATAAAATGTTCATATAAAAATGGGACAATGGAACACTTGATAGGTTAATGTTTTAAACAACAAAAGATTATTAAGCAATAGTTTTTTAGAACATCAAAACTTTATTAAACCACAAAACATATATATATATATATATATATATATATATATATATATATATATATATATATATATATATATATATATATATATATATATATATATATATTTATATAATGTCATCAAAGCGAGGGCAGGGTGGTTGGGGATTGGCATATGTAACATCCTCAAATTTACAGTCATTTTAAAATTTTTATTCATGTTTATTTGAAAATCAGAGTATTCATTTTAAATAATAATATTGTGGAATTTGTTCCCAGAAAACATGATAAATATACTATCAAAGCATTTCCGAAGAAATATATTTTGTTTATATAAAAACTTAGGGATGTCATTGTCAATACAAAATCATAAGCATAAATAGACCTTACATTTATTTACATTAGTGATTTACATCTTATTTAATCTCTCAGAGTAATGTAGCTTCATATCGACACATGTGATAAAAATAACTGAGTGAGTCAGGTTAGGAAACCCAGTGAGTACATAGGGTTTTCAACCCATAATAATATAATTAGAAACTTTTAAAATTAAAAAAACAATTGTTAATATTTTAGAAAGCCCGTCATCACTCTAAGACTTGTATATAACATCACTAGGTGTCGGACCCGTATATTATACGGGTTAATTTAAAAAAAAATAAACATTAAATGTAAGAAGTAAATATTTTTTAATGTAAAACTTTAAAATAAGAAAGGAAGAAACCTATTCATTGCAATTTAATTTCATATATATTATATTTAATGCTTTACATATATAAATTCATCAAACAATCAACCCAATTACTCATCCCCATAATCTTCTTTATTCTTAAGGATCTACCGTAAGAATCATCTATCCTTCATTCATTCATTCCTAAGGATCTTCCTAAGGAATAGGCACAAAGTCGATCGCTACCAGGGTTTCTAAAACAGGCACTAAGTCCATAGTTGCCGATGTTATCTGTTAGACACTAAGTCCATAGCTGTCGATGTTATCTGTTAGGCACTAAGTCCATAGCTGCCAATGTTCATCTATAGGGTACTAAATCCGTAGCTGCCAACGTTCGTTTGTAAGTCACTAAGTCCATAGCTGCCAACATTCGTTTGTAAGGCATTAAGTTGTACTTTGGCTCATTTCCTCCTAGATCACTTTTTGATGGTTTTTAGGAAGCTTTTCTTGGTTTGAGCTAAGATCTGAAGTTGCAACTTTAGATCTGAACTCTCTTTGGCCTCTATGGCCATAAAGTTGCCAGCTTTGACAAGTATGAACCTCCCCTCAAGTGTTAGACTTCTTTGCAAGCTTAGTTTTGTCATTTTAAGGCTTTAGAGCTTTGCATGCACGTAAAGTTTGCAACTTTACGTGATAAGTATGCCTTGGGAAGTTAGATCTACAATATGGAGCCTTTGTATGGCTTAAAAAGCATCTGTATGGATGAAGGACTGAATGGACTCGGCAAGTGGCATGATCAACCCGGCGAGTCCGATGAAGATGGTCGTAGGCTCGGCGAGTCGGATGAGTTACTCGGCGAGTCCGATGAAGATTGCTTTGGGCTCGGCGAGTCAGTCGAATGACTCGGTGAGTCAGCTAGGGTCTTCCCGACCCTTGGACATGCATGAACTCGGGGAGTTGCAAGGAAACTCGACGGGTTATCTAGAGAGTGTTGGATTAGGTGTTTAAGTTCAGAACTATTTCTGGAATGTACTTGACCCGGTTGGCATGGTCCATTTGGGTTGCATGACATTGCAACACTTGGATAGACTAAATGAGAGAAATGACACTTATGGTTTATTAATATATTATAAGTTCTAATATATTAATAATATTATTTAATTAGTATTGATCAAGAATTAATTTAGAAATTAATTTGGTGATCAAAAGGAGACTAATTAAATATATGAGGTTGATTGTGTAAATCATCCATTCTTTTATAGTGGGCTAATGATCCATGGTTTATTGAATTGGGCTAACACCCATAAGGTTCTCCATGAATAGTCCATGGAGGTTATAAACCCATGGATCATGGAATATGAAAAGCCATGTCTATTAGGGTTTACATGATGTAACCCTACTTGTGACACAACTATAAAATGACCCCATGGGCTACTAAAATCGGCACTATGTGTAGAACAAGAGGGCTAGCCGATTTTGAGTGATAGTGTACTTCTCTCAAATTTATTCCAAGAGTTGTGGTGTTGTGTGAAACATTTGAGGCATCACACTTGAGGTGCTAGGCTCATAAGGTTCTTAAGGAATCCAAGCAACAAGAAAGGTATGTTCTTCTACTAGCTTTTATGTTTCAAAGTTCCCCATACCATGCTAGTTAGGCTAAGAACCTTGGAAAATCAAATTTGCATGTATCTTAGAAAACTTAGATCCAAGGTTTCTAGGGTTGCATGTACACCTTAGGAGTGTTATAATGCTCAAATCCCTTAAGTAGTATCAGAGCCTAGGTTTGTTTTCTTGATACTTGATGCAAATTGTTGAAAAAACTCAAGATTTATGCATTCTGCTGAGTGAACTCGCCGAGTCCATGGGGGACTCGACGATTCCATGTGTTAATTCATCTTACTCATCAAGTAGGTTCTTACACTCGATGAGTAGGAGGCCCTGAATGCAGATTTTCGAGTTTTACTGCTGGAAATGGACTAGAAACATTACCCTAAATTGTTTTGGTCTTATAAAACTTGTTTTAGATGGTGTAATGGTTATGCTAATCCATTTACAATGGCTATAATCAAAATTTCATGTTTTGTATGTGTTGTTTATGATTCTTGAAATTGTTGATATGGTTGTTCATGAACTTATGAGTTTAGTAGATCATAGGAATTATTTTATTAGTTTAATTCTTGATCTTGATGTGTTTTAATGGAATCCATAATTTTTCCTCAAGTTATGGATTA
This sequence comes from Lactuca sativa, assembly GCF_002870075.4. Lineage (NCBI taxonomy): Eukaryota > Viridiplantae > Streptophyta > Magnoliopsida > Asterales > Asteraceae > Lactuca > Lactuca sativa. Next base: position 171,868,544 of record NC_056629.2, on the reverse strand, counting down.
CCAAAAGTCTCCATTTTAAAGTCCATTAATGAACGCATGTGTTACATAAAATGAAGAGTCTTCCATTTTCATAAACCATTAACTCATAAGTTATGGAAGATGAAAAGTTTTGAAAGTTATAAAACTTGCCCTCAAGTTTTGGAACATGTAAAGTCACCTTAAAAACTTTAGTTCCAACCCCTAGAATTTTAAAAGTTAAAATTCAACCCTTATACTTTATAATATTATAAGTTAATAATATATATGTATAAGAGCAATGTCAGTCTTACCATTAGTAGGCCTCATTCACGAAGCCGGTCTATAAGGGGGGGGGGGGGGTATAAGGTTACTGCCTATAAAATGGCAGTTTAATGGGTGTCCACTCTCACCCACCGCTTCCTTGACTGGTGAAGGGTCGTTAGTCGAACGGGTAGGACAAGGACTATAATTCTCCCTTCATTATAAGTATAATGATAAAAATAAAGCAACTAAACCTTTTATAAATTCTCAATCTTAGTTACTTTAGGAAAATGTGAATTTGGTGCTAACCCATGAAATTACACTTTGCAATTTGCTTAAATCGTTAACCGACACACTAACATGGATTTAACAAGGTAGGAAAAGGGTAACTTAATGTTTATCATAGGACTGGTGGAGCGCGTCTGGTTAACCGACACATCAATTAAGTGATAAATATTAAGGGTACCAAGTATATTTGCATGGTTATTCACACCTTGTTTTGTGATCCTCGGCATCCCAGTCACAAAACTTGAGAGGGCACAATCGAGACTGAAACATGCCATTGAGAAGTTCAATGAATCTCAAAAGATCTAGGAGTTTCAAATATAGTTAAAACCTAATAAATTATGTCGCTTTTCATGGTGGAAATTGGTGAATCGTCATTCACCTACCTTCAAATATTCTATAGCTTGGATTACGACATCCCTCTTCCAAGTTATAAAATATTGTGTTGGGTCCTAGCCTTAATATTTCATATTGGTGTTATATTAAGGACTTAAATCAACTAACTTGAATTTCTCCCATTGTAGATGTCTGGTTTAGATAACTGTGATCTTCCCAAATCTCATGGAAATCATACTTCTCTACCTCCACCTCCTCTATTTATTCTTCCTGACCCACAGGCTCGAAGACTTGAAAAGTTCAAGGTCACTCAAGCCCTACTAGCAATGAAACATAAAGATGGAAGACATGTGTGCACTCATGTCTTAGGAATGAAGTCACACATTGACAGGTTGAGAATGTTGGGTGTCGTTGTTCCAAGGAAGTTGGCTATTGATTGGGTTGTTCAATCACTTCCTGAGTCATATAGTGAGTTTTTTAAAGACTACTATGTGACAGATCACAACATAACCCTAATAGATCTTTCTTATTTGCTTGTTGCTGCTGAATCAGAAATGATTTGGCGCAATTGTCAAGCAAATATTAGTGGAAGGTCTACTTCTCAAACTTCCATGGACGTTGACAATGGTAACATTGGAAGTCCAGAAAAGCTTTCTCTTCCCAATGGAAAGGGATCGGCCTTGGTCAACCCGGTTGACCAAAAGGTAAAGGGAAAGGCTAAGTCTGTGATAGCCCCGTGTACCATTCCAAAATAGTCTATATGTTTTCATTTTTGAGAGAAGGGGCATTGGTTGCAAAGTTGCCCTAACTACCTGAAGGATCTGAGAGAAGGAAGAATCAAAAAGTTTGACTCTGCTTCAGGTAAGTCCACTATCTAACTCTGTTAAGTTCCTAATTGATGATTCTTAATACAAAATGCGACTCGGTTACATTTTGATGTTTGGCAGGATCAAGCAATGGGACGGAAACTTAAAGGAAGAGTATGCTGAATCTGATAGCGAAGATGGATTTCAATCGCATGGTTCGAAGATCGAATTCCTGAGCTACTACTTAGGAGTTATGACAGATTGCTAGAAAATATGTAATAGCATAGTTTTCATTTGAATTTGCATTGTAAGGAAAAAGTGTTTTCCGCATTTTATAAATAAATAAAATTTTGTTTTGTTTTATTATATCTCCTTGTAATGGCATTTATGAAAAATTGATGTTTGTATGTTTCTAGCAATAATGGAAATATGAATTTGATTCTTTCATTTGTGGTAGTATCTAAATTTACCAATAAGGAAAGATTCTCACCACCCAAGTTTCAATTGGACAGAAATTTGGAATCATGCAAGTCGTACGATGAATGAGAATTTTCATCTTTGGAAAATTAAGACTAATTACTTGTTCACATATATGTGAGTCAAGTGAAGGACTAAGGGATTGAGTACACATTCTTGTGCACTGGTCAAGTCCACCACAGTAGATCAATAAGACTATTCGTCATGATTTACTAAAGTTTAGTAAATATGGTTATACTTACAAGTTTAAGTATAATTCTCAAACATTGGAAAAGTTTCGATGTATGGCAGAACGAATGAGAAGAATCAAATTAGGTAGAGAGATAAAAGTTTCTCAAATCTGAAAAGATAGAAGAGTACTTTAGTATCATGTTTTGTGATCATCTTAATGATTAAGAAATCATATCACAATTAGTCCTCTAAGGACATCTTAGTGCATTCTTATGACTAAGAAGAAGAATCTTGAATTGTTGAAATGGTTAAATCAAGAAGATAAGTCATACTTCGTTCCAAACAATTCTTAGAGTCATACTCCAAGATTATAACTTGAGTGACATATCTTAAAGAAGGTTTATAACAATTGTTCAAATGTAAGAGTAAAATGTGTTCTACCCTTGTACATTTGAAATTAGTAAGTTGTGATGTTTTGGATAAAACAAAGACCAACTAAGGCCAATTGTGTGAAGTGTTTGTCTTGATAAAGAATCCGCACTATCTCTTAAATATTTGGCAACAGAGTCTTATATGTCAAGAGGACAGTGGGAGTCTTAAAGATCCTGAAAGAATTTCAAGATCTAGTCAAGAATAAATCCTGTAGTTTATCCCTAGCACATGACTTGAGGTTTATAATCTATCGTGTTGACATATTCCTATTTCTATACCCATTCCAGTTAAATTTGGCTTTGTATATGAGTTCTGAGAGATCTTAATTGGTTGCATAACAACTTGGAAGCAATGACAAACCTTTGTGCTGCCAGGTGGCAAGAAGTTAAGACTGTACAAGTTCAGTCCATATGAGTTTGGATTTGTCACTAACCTTGTCTTGTGATTATGGTTTTTACAAATTCACATGGATAGGAACACATACACCATAAAATCTAAGTTTCATAAGGTTTCTCTCTGATTCATGAAAATGATGGTGAGGAAACGCTTTCACTAAGTGGTTTTAAGTAGATAGCAATTGTGATATTTGCATTCTCAAAGTCATTAGTGGAGCGTGTATGGTTAACTGACACACTAACATGGACTTGTGAGGAATAGCAAAGGTCTAAACAATTGAGACTATGATTACGGCATCCCTTTTCATAGTTCTGAAATTGTTTAGACACACATGTGTGCTATCTAAGGAAAGGTATATGATTTTGATAAAGTTTTATCAAAGCATCTCGTATCAGAAATTTGAACTTTGATAAGAAAGTCAATAAAGTATTGATTTCTAGAAGTCCAGCTGATTTCGGAGTACATGTCAAAGCTAGTGGGAGCATAAGTGTTATGATAATAATCATCATGTTAGTGGGAGCATGATAATTATAATAAGTGTTGCAAGTTAGCAATGTTAATTATAGAAAACAAAAGTTTCAATTGGGAAAAAGTTGTTTTGTTATAATTAAGGGAGATGAAATTATACTTCATTTCAAATCTAAAAGCTTAGATCGTGAGATGTTAATCAGATTTAGTCAAGTATATATATATATATATATATATATATATATATATATATATATATATATATATATATATATATATGAATGTTATGTTGGAATGGTTCAACATAATGAAATTCTATATATGGGAACATTATTTGCGTTCTAAAATTCGATTATGATTACGACATCCCTTTTCATAATCTGAATTATGAGATCATGGCAAATAGAAACAGAAATATTATAGCAAAAGACTGGTCTAGTATCATGTCTTTATTTGAGATATCATGAATCATGTCCCATATGCTTCAGATATTGGATCGGTTGCATGTGCTATAATATTCATCTGTTCTAAATTCTTCCAAATGCCTATGGCATTAAAGAGGGAAAAAGTACTAGAATTGGATATGACTAAAGTGATTAAGTGATTGTCGAGGACAATCTAAGGTTTACTAAAACTTGGTTTCTTAAGGACAGTTGGAAGTATGGTGTAAATTTTTGGAGAGGACCATATTGACATATTCTGAAAAAAGAGGCAACTCTTGTTCAGAAGTGATAGTCAAAATCGGAATGTGGAAATGTTCCCATAGGTGGAAGTTATTCATTAAATCTTTGTAAGATTAGGAAACTTAATGTATGAAGGATGTTCAAAGCAATGTACTTTGAATTTGAGACTTCGTTTTCATGGAATTGATCTCCATTGGAATACTCTGTAATGTCTGTCGACAAGTCTTTGTGACTTTGTGCATAGTCATTACAAGAAGATCAATGCATATAAGTTTAGAATCTAACATATTTCGGTAAATGGCAGGAATGTAGAATTCTTACATTTACGATAAGGATTTGGGATTGTAAAATGAGAATCATTGAAATTATGTTCAATTGATATATTCCACAAAGTAAGGATCATAGAAAACATAGTGTGCATACTTGGTGTATGGCATAACTATAGTTTGGATAAGCGTAGTGTGCATGCTTACAACATGGCATGACTATTGTTTTGATTCAAGTATAAAGTTGATGATTTGAAACATTATGCAAGGAATAATGTATAATCAATATGGTGATTAATAAAAGGTGTTCTATTTATATTCATAAGTTTGAGACCATATTGGATTCGGTTATTCTTGTGTTTCACTTTGCATGTTTTGACTTCCAGAATAACTATGTCATTTTTCCCGAATGACTAAGTTATTCAAACCATACACAATCGATAAACATTGGAAGTAGGTATTAATGCAAGAATGTCATGAAGTTGGTTTGTATATGTCTAAAGTGTTGGACATAGCAAAACTTGCTACAACATTCATGAGTGCTCATAAGCTCTGAGTATTCGATTCAACCCATGCTCACTTGTATCACTTCATGGAATTTATCTCGAGTGATCGTGAGACGGTAATATCATATAAGTCTTCAAACCTAGAGATATGAGTTGTTGCCTATGAGTTGGTTATGCATTGATTGTACAAAAACGCATTGGTAACTCGATGTCATAAAACATGCCTTTGTGTATGATTCAACAATTAGTAGAAAAAACATATGATTCGAAGTTTATCTGTTCCTTCTTGGAATAGAAGCGATATCTGGGCCCCTCGATGATTTTGTGTTGACCTATGTATCGGGCCCGGTCAGAACTAAATTGATGTGTTCGATTAAGTTTTGTGTCAAACAAATCGGAAATCGGAAAACAAACTGTTGGACAATAAGTAAGACATTGTTCTATGTATTTGTCCGGCTGATATCTTGAAAAGAGAACTATATGATCACTTATCTTAAATGGCATATCATCATCATCTCAGTTCCGCGAGACCTTGAAAGAGCTACGACTGCTGATCGGTTCTTAAAGTCATTCTTGCAGTTATAGTTATTAGACTTATCCAACTGGGAGACTGTTGGATTAGGTGTCTATGTTCAAAACTATTTTTGAAATGTACTTGACCCGGTTGGCATGGTCCATTTTGGTTGCATGGCATTGCAACACTTGGATAGACAAAATGAGAGAAAGGACACTTATGGTTTATTAATATATTATAAGTTCTAATATATTAATAATATTATTAAATTAGTATTGATCAAGAATTAATTTAGAAATTAATTTGGTGATCAAAAGGAGACTAATTAAATATATGGGGTTGCTTGTGTAAATCATCCATTCTTTTATAGTGGGCTAATAATCCATGGTTTATTGAATTGGGCTAAAACCCATAAGGTGCTCCATGGATAGTCCATGGAGGTTATAAATCCATGGATCATGGAATATGAAAAACCATGTCAACTAGGGTTTACATGATGTAACCCTACTTGTGACACAACTATAAAAGGACCCCATGGGATACCAAAATCGGCACTATGTGTAGAACAAGAGGGCTAGCCGATTTTGAGTGATAGTGTACTTCTCTCAAAGTTATTCCAAGATTTGTGGTGTTGTGTGAAACATTTGAGGCATCACACTTGAGGTGCTAGGCTCACAAGGTTCTCAAGGAATCCATGCAACAAGAAAGGTATGTTCTTCTACTAGCTTTTATGTTTCAAAGTTCCCCATGCCATGCTAGTTAGGTTAAGAACCTTGGAAAATCAAATTTGCATGTATCTTAGAAAACTTAGATCCAAGGTTTCTAGGGTTGCATGTACACCTTAGGAGTGTTAGAATGCTCAAATCCCTTCAGAGTAGGACTATCTGTTGGGGTGGCTATCTCACATCTGGTTAGTTATGGTTATGCATTCTATGGGGGTTAGCTGGTAGCGAGACTGTATGTGGTGAGAGGATTAGTAGGCAGTAGTGAGTTTTATGATTGTGGTTGTCTATATTATGTTCATACTTTATCGTAATTGTTATATGTCGAAATATGTGGTTGTGGTTGGGTTGAGGCGATCCTGCTTTGTGCTGAAGGCCAACATACCCATGGAAGTCTGGATAGACTGCAGGCCTAGGAAGGGCAAACCAGTCAGGATGAAGGCCCAACAATTGAAGAATACAACCTTGTGATTGAAGCATCACAATAAACCATGAAATCCTCTACGCCCTCGGGTAAAGACAAAATTAGAACCTCGCATAACTTCTGCCTCAAAGTTTCAAACGCGGCCTGCAGCTCAGTCCCCCAACGGAAAGTAACCAACTTCTCTGTTATCCTTGTCAATGGAATTGTGATCCTGTAGAAATTTTCAATGAACCTCTGAAAATACCCTACTAACCCAAGGAAACTCCGAATCTCAGATGGAGACCTCAACACCTCCTATTGCATCATGGCCTCGATCTTGGCCGGGTCGACCAAAATTCCATTCTGATTGACAAGGTGCCCAAAAACTACACCTTGCGTAACCAGAACTCACACTTAGAGAATTTGGCATCAAGCCTCTCCTTCCAAAAAGTCTCAAAAACCTCTTACAAGTGATCCTCATGTTGCTCCTTAGTCTTAGAATAGACCAATATATCATTAATGAAAATGATCACCGACCGATCCAACATTGCCTACAAACCCTATTCATGAGGTCCATGAACGTTGTTGGTGCATTAGTAAGCCCAAAAGGCATCACCAAGTACTCATAAGGACCATAACGAGTCCTTAAAGTTGTTTTCTAAACATCCTCATCCCTAACGCTCATTTGATGATAGCCTAAATGCAGATCAATCTTGGAGAACCAAGTCGCACCCTGTAATTGGTCGAACAAATCAACAATCCTTGGAAACGGATAATGGTTCTTCACTATCAGCTTGTTCAGCTCCCAATAGTCAATGCACATCATGTGGGAACCGTCTTTCTTCTTCACAAATAGTATCGGAACTCCCCAAGGTGAACTACTCGGCCTGATAAACCCCTTGTTTAACAACTCCTGTAGCTGGGTAGACAACTCATGCATCTCTGGTGGTGCTAACCGATAAGGTGCCTTGGCTATCGAAAACCTGCCTCTCTGGAGGCACTCTAGGAAAGTCCTCTGGGAACACATTTATGTAATATCAAATGATAGGCACATCATCAACTGTCATCTTCCCCTCCTCTCTAGTATCCAACACATAGGCCATAAACGCATAACAACGCTGTTGTAGGTATCTCCTAGTGATGTGTTGCAAATTATATTACCTATCTAGTTTTAAATTTATAACCTAACTACTTATCTACTAATGCACCTATAGGAAGTGTACCTAGTCAGTTTGTAGTATAGTAAAGTAAGTTGGGTATCAAACACAGGGAACAGATTCAATATACTAAAATAACTACTAAAAATTAATCTAAAATAAAACGATAATTAAAAGGGGTTTTTATCTGATTTTGTAAGTTCGGATTAACTTAACTCTAACTAAAAATTAATTAAAATTGATTTTTATCAAGGCAATAAAAACACTTTAATTTAGTTTCGAACCCACCTTTTTCCTATGGTTAGTTCTTTTTTATGGATTAATAAAGTTGGTTACCAATATATATGTAATTAGCAATCTCGGTCCAATCTACTTATATTTTTACCAAGTCATGTACTACTATGTAATGGTCATACACAACCAAACATAGAATTAGTTATTAATGATAACTGGGATATGTAAGATGTGGTCAATCCTATCTCTAGCAATTTAATGGTCACTAAACTACTAGGTAAGCAAGTTCATGCAATATAATGGTCACTAAACTATACTTAACTTGACTTAAAGCAACAAAGATCAAAACTTTAGCATGCTAGGTAATGCTAATAAAACACATGCATAAAACCAACTTCATAAAATCCATAAAATAATAAGCTAACTAATAGTTTTAAGGTTTCATCTAAATAACCAAAAGTCTACTAATTTAGCTACTAATATCTGAAAGTAAACACACAAGCTCATAAGAAATTGACATTATTAAATTAATACAAACCGAATGTAGTGTTTTAATCTTCAAATTCTCGATCTTCAAACAATGTCTCCTTCCAAAATATGTTTTTTGCACTTTCTGACCTCCAAACTCGGTTATTTCTCCAGAATATGTCTCCACCAAAAAGCTCCTCAAATCGTAAGAGTGAAGGGACATTTGTAGTTTACCAAAATAGGTGGCTCATGTCGTGAGAATTGGTGTCTCATGTCGTGAGCTCAGTAGTTATCCATATCATGCAAGGATTCTGACTTCCCGCATGCTAATCTTCTAGAATATCCTCCTCACGTCGTGAGGTTGATTGCCATGTCGTGAGTTGGGTTTTTTTTGCTGGAATTTTCTTTTTGTAATCTTCAATCCTCCAAAGTTCCAATCCTTGTTAATTTTGGTCCATATTCTTCAAGAGTGTTCCATTTGGCTGCAAAGTAAAATTTAATTCAGTAAGTACCAAATATCTTTGCAAATAACCAAAATATTACTTGAAATGTAGTAAGATATTGCCTAAAAATATGTATAAATATAGCAATATCAAAATACCCCACACTTATCTTTTGCTTGCCCCCAAGCAAAACTAATTAATTTTAACTCAAACTTTCATCACCAACATCACATAAGATAATCCATTTTGAACCCAGTCATTATACCAAGACCTCAATGCGCATATTTGTATCTAAGGTTCCCAAAAAATTCCCGATCCTAAATACTCATAGTACTTATGAACCTTCAACTCTTAGCTTATATAACATTCATTTATGTAACCCTCTGAATCCTTCCTCAGAAATCTGTCTTAACCTCAAGTTATTTTTGGTTAAGCAACCCAAGCATACATAATCTAGAAAAATTACAACTTTGATACACAATGGAGCTCATGGAATTCTTCACTTCTTTGATATTTGCTCTTTGATATCTTTGAATTCACCACCTTTATGTTTGATTTTTTGGTATCTTTAACTTTTTGATTCTTTAGTTTTTTGATCTTTTGATCTTCATACTTTCATAGCTCTAAAATTCTTACAAAATTTTGGTAATTTTATCTCTCTTTATATATATATATATATATATATATATATATATATATATATATATATATATATATATATATATATATATATATATATATCACTTTTTTCGCTCAAATCCTACATGCTTAAGCAAGAGAGGTAAACTTCAAACTTTATTGGTTAAAGGTATTAGTCTAAGTGCAATGACCACATAAGCTTTCCTAGATATATTTCAGGTACATGCTGCAAAAGTTATTATGTCATATAAACTACCAGATTATCTTTCATATTTTATGAATTTTTACTAAAACTTGGGAAGCCACAAATATACTATAACATATGTTGGCTCAATTAAACATTTGAGTTTGCATTGGATCATCCCATGCAACACTAGCAACATAAGTTTTAATTATTACTAGATTCAATTCTTAGATTATCATTTCAAATCTATTTTAACTTTTAAATTTTTTGAATTTTCTAGGAATTTACTTTTTTCGAGCCTACCCCACACTTATTTCATACAATGCCCTCATATTATGCATAAAATAATTTAGCAGCAATAAAAGGGAGTAAAAGAAACAGACTCCCCTAGGGTAGTAGTGGCGAGATCGAATTCTACATGCATTTGTAAAACTTGAACACCTTGAGTATGTGACTGGAACTTGGATCTTATAAGACATGTAAATGTGCCAGAAAAATATGAATCAGAAACTTGCATCTTCAAAAAGTGTGGTGCATAAGATCTTTAAAGCACAACATCTCATTGTGGGAAAGCATACACCACATTTTAAGGTTGAAATAGTAGAATAAAAATGCCATTTTTTTTACTGAATCACGATGTGGTAAGAGAATTCACGTCGTGGTGTCGATGTAAATCAACTTCTGAATCACAATGGCATCGAGCTCACGACATCAGGAGTTAAAGTCTCACGTCGTGAAAAATGGGTCACAACAAAATGTATTTTGCAACAATTCTTCATTTCAATTGAATTTCTTAATGTATTAAGACTCTTCTAAAACCTCTATTTTGCTTGACTCTTTTCTTTTCTCTAGTCTCTCTTCTCACACGCAAATCACCCCACACTTATTAAAAATTATGGGCTTCGACTCGTAACTTTAAAGCACACAGTTTTTCTCGTACACTCTTGTCTCTTTTTTTTCCCTTTTCTCTCATGATATTCTAATAAATCTGCAACAAAACAAACTTATGGTGGAAAACAGAAAACAACCATGACACAATTCGGTTACAAGCTTTTAAAACATACCAAATAAAAACAAATATTATAAAAATAAAAACAAAACACACCAAAATAATTAATAAAATAAAAATAAAAAGGATAAATAATTTTTCTTCATCTTCGTCATATCGTGCTCCACTAGTCCTTGCTCCGTCTCCCTGCCTTGACCAGTACTTGATCCATGAAGGACAAATTGGGTATTGATTTCCCAGGTTAGGTGGTTGCGCAATTTGAAAATGTTGGATCATGTTTTCAATGGTACCATCTATCCAATTCATACTTATTCTCATTCGATCAAAATAACCCACCATCGTCTCATCGCGAGAAGTTCCTCCTCCCATGGGTGCATTTATTTGCACCGGTTGACCTCTCTCACCTTGCCTCTCACATTCCTTCTTCCTCTTGGACGTGGCTATTGCTCGGGTTGTCCAAATTGCTCCCCATCATTATCAGCAGGAATACTTCAATGCGAGCCCATATTAACAATGACATACATGGACTCCAAATATCCCAAAGAAAGATCATCACATGCCTTGCATGTCAATGTACGAGTCAAATGAGGAATCAAAAGGCCATAAGACCTCGCCAAGCAAGTAACAAAATGTCCTAATGCGATAGGGCTCCCGGCTCATGATATTACCACCTTGCTACCCAAGTATCTAGCAAGAGGTATGGAATATTGCAAAAACCGTCGGTGCAATAATAGATCACAAGAAGAACAAGTTTAAACTTGTAACTTTGTCTGCATGCTTCTTATGGTTGATGGAAAATGTAACCAATCTACGAAGGAGTTGATAAATCGATGACTGGATATAGGTCTCTTGCGAGACACCCGAATGGAATGCCCCATTCGCAATGGTAGTCCAAATATCATAACCACTCACCCCCGGTAAATATTCTCGAGCAGTCGACCTCAAAAAGACATCAAAAACCGGAGATCTTGTTTCATTCTCGTCATAAATATCCATCCTCCAAGAAAAATCCACTAAACTGCATTCCCGATATTCACCCCTAAGGTGAAAAACTAAAGCTTATGCAAAGTATGGATCCACCGTGGCGTCCTCAAATGATACCGATGTGTAAAACCCAACACGTAATTCTTTAAAAATAGGCTCGCTAATAACAAATACATTCTTCCACCCATTACAAGTGAAAGAAAACCCATCCCCCGTACATGTATTCGTTAAATATGGTTCCATCCTTTCCTTGAGTCTGAGTACCTCTAATTTGACCCAATCAATTCGAGGAGAAATAGTGAATTCTCTATTATATAACCAACCCATCTTGTTTTTGAAGTTTGTTACCACACTTTGAGGCATGTTGACTAGAAGTTGGTATAATGAGTGAAGGTCAAAAACATTCCTGTGAAATTGCTCATTGGTTCTCCTTGAGGTTATTTTCTTCAAAATAGACATGCAACAAACCCAAAGGAAGTAACAAAGATCAAATAATTAGCAAATAACCGCAGGCTTTTGTTTATACTAAACTCACGTCGTGGGCTCGAAACCACATCGTAAGTTCGAACCAAATATGCAATCGGACCAAAATCAGGCAACAAAAATCCAAAATTTTGCCAAGGGTTTTCGATAATGATGTTATAATGCTCATAAATCACACATGCAATAGCTATTTCACTAAGGATCGACCCCAATTTCAGTATTTTCCATTTTGAAAAAACCCTAGCCTAATATGCATAAAATTAGCAACAATAAGAAGATTAGATTGTAGTACTCTTACTGAAATTGGAGAATAAACACGCAATCGATAGGACTTGGAAGAAAATAGTGGAAAATCGAAGTCAAAATCGAGTGTGGGGCAGGTTCTTGTTCCGTTCATGCGAGTGGTTAAAAATGGAGACAAAAAGTTGAAAGCTGTATTTTAAAACTGGTCCCCCCCCCCCCTATGTTTTATATCTCACCTCGTGAGGTATAATCCTCACGTCATGAGTTTTAAAGTGTGCTAAAAAAATTGGGACAAATTATTTTATCACGACGTAGGCCTATTCCCATGTCGTGTTATTGAGGTTTTTGACTAAAAATACCATTTTTCTTAAGAAAATTTAACCACTCTTTAAATTGAACCCCGCACTTGATTTTTAATTATCTTTAAAAAGTAAGATGACTATAATTTTGATTTATCCTAAAACTTAAAAATAAAATGAAAAAAAAAACTAAAAATGCAAAAACTAAAAGAAAAATGCAAACCGAACTCGGGTTGCCTCCCGAGAAGCGTTTCTTTTAATGGAGTCCTGAGCCGGACTCCGTATGCCCTACGATGTATTGTTTGGAGGTACGATCTCCATTTGCACATTTTGTTCCCTTCATCTTTTCTTGTACGCTTGCACCCTTCTTAGATATGCTTCTTTGAATTCTCTTTTTTTGTTTTAAAATCGCCTTCCTTAAGCATCCGTTTCACCCATTTTCTTCATAACAAGTTCAGGTTCTCCTCTTTCTTTTTGTAGCTCCTTAGCTTCAAAATCCACCTTCTCCAAATTTGGTTGTCTCAAGTCTTGTGTAACTTCTTCTTCTTCATCACTTGACACCAAACTTTCTTCACTTTCCTCACTAACTAGAGACTTTGGAGTTTTATAAGCAAAGACCTCAGAAACCATTGAAATTGAAGCTCTAGGCTTAGTCTATTTGACTTGTTCTATTATTTTAATTTCTTTTTCCATCAATTTCTCCAACTCCCCAAGCTCGTTTTCTTCATCCATAAAGAATACTTCATTTTGAGCACAATCTGTCTTGAATCTGTCTTTCACTCCCAAAATCATTTCATCATCTCCCACTCATAAAGTAAGCCTGGACTCGTGAATATCCACCAAGGCTCGTACGGTATTGAGTAAAGAGCGTCCAAGGATAATTGGGACATCTTTATCCTCCTTCATATCTAGCACTACAAAGTCAATTGGAAAAAAAAATTCCAATTTTTACCAAAATGTCCTCAACTGTGCCTCGAGGATGAGTCACCGAACGGTTGGCCATATGAATCGTCATTCTAGTAGCCTTCAATTTTGGAAGGTTGAGCTTTTGTAAAATCAATATGACATTAAATTTATATTCACTCCAGAATCGGCTAAAGCATATGTCTTCATGTTGTTTCCGAATTCACATGGAAGTGTAATGCATCCAGGATCTCCCATCTTCCTTGGTATCCCATGCATAATAACCATGGAACTTTTCTCACTAAGGAGTACCTTGGAGGTCTTTTCCAATTGTTGGCGAATGTCAAGTAAGTCTTGAAATTTTTGCATATTCGGGAATTTTTGCCAAGGAGTCAATAAAAGGAGTATTGATAGGAATACCTTTTACTTGCTTCATAAATTTGATATGCTCTTGCTCCAACGGGTGAACTTTGGCTTGAGAAGGAAACGATAAAGGAGGTTGATAAACATGAGCTCCAAAAAAAAATTATGCTGGGACTGAGCCCACGTCATGAGGATTGAATCATCATGTCGTGAGGACGGTGTTTCAGCAACAAGTTTTTCTTCAATTTTTGTTCACTTTGGCTATGATTCGGGCTACTTTGTCTCTTCTTCCAAGGCCTCTAAGAACTCAGAAGTAGTGTCTTCTTCAGTAGTGATGGCCATGACATGTGGTGGCGGTTTGTTATCGGGAATTGGTGGAGGTAACCGCTCGTTAACCAATGTAGTTAATTCCCCGAGCCATGCTTCAATATTTTTGATGGACACATAATGATTTCTCATGGTAGCATCAGCTGCATCGTGACGTTTTTCAAAAGCTTCCATGAATCTATGAAGTATCGACTCCAAGTCCACTTTTTTCTCAGGTTGAGGTTGCTCCTTTTGATAAAATCCTCGACCTCTTTGCTTATACTTCTCTTCTTTTTTCTTTTTATACTCATCATAAGGCAACCATTCCTTATTTGGCTTCCTATAATGTTCATCATAGCAGTCTCCACTTGAGTAGTAAACTTGAGCATTCCTATTCCCATTTTCTTCTAGATGGAAATCTTTTGTCAAGTGTGGACAATTACAATTTTTACAACCCACACGTATTTTGTGTATAGATTGATCCATCTTGGTTATTCTTCTATCCATGCTACTTAACGTTGCCAATACCGCTGCCATATCTTCTAAAGCACCATTCCCAATCCCCTAGCTCCATCATTACGAGGGTTGTGATATTCCAGTGAATGCTTTGAAAATTCTTCAATTAATTCTTTAATTTCAGCGGGATTCTTCTTTGTTAAAGGTCATTGAAAATCAAGGAGTTGCCTTGTCGTGACGTTCACCCCATCATAAAAGATCAAGACCTCTTGTTGCTCGTTTAGATCATTTTGGGGACAATTTCTTACTAAGCCTTTGTATCTCTCCCAAGACTCATACAAGGACACCCCCACTTGTTGCTCTAAATTAGCTATGACCTTCTTGAGTTTAGAAACTTTTAATGGTGGGCAAAATTATTAGAGGAATTCTTCGCGCATTTGTGTCTAAGTGGTGATTGAACCTGGTGAAAGTGCCTTCAACCAATATTTAGCTGCTCCTCTGAAAGTAACCAGAAGCATTCTTAACAAGACAGTCTCTTTAGGTACACTAGGTATGTTGAAATAGTCGGCTATGTCATTGACTTCATTGACGTGCTTGTATGCATCTTCATGCCATTTTCCGGAAAATTGAATATCCTTTAGTACGGTAACAATATGTCCCTTAAGCTCGAAGGTTGCCGTAGCAGGAATTGTGGGTTGCACAAGTCCTGGACGGGTGTCCTCTCGTACTCTTTTCTTGTAGGCCTCCATCGTCATGTCAGCAATGTCCGTCATGATGCTTTTCGGGTTCACTACTTTTGTTGGTTTCTGATTCGGGCTCGTAACCGGATTCCTTTTTGGTAGGAGTCTTCTTAAAGATTTAGAATGTGCTCTTGTTTTTCAGAATTTTGCTTGATCCTCATACGTTCTTGTCCTTCTTCTTAAGAAAAACTGACTCTGGATATCCACGGGTCATATATTTACTCCAACAAAAACAAAAATAAAAACGAAAAAAAAAACTATATAAAAATTCCAATTGAATGATTTCCACGACGTGGTAATGATGTCACCTTGTGGTGAAACAAATAAACTAAACAGAAAGCAAAAACGAAAGAAAACGTGAAATATTTGAGTTCACATTGTGAGCTTTAAGAGCTCACGTCGTGAGTTTAGTAATTTAGAAAAAAACTAAAACTAAAAATTAACTTTTTGCATGTTTCTCCCCTATCTAGTTTTAAATTTTTAACCTAACTACTTATCTACTAATGCACCTATAGGAAGTGTACTTAGTCAGTTTATAGTATAATAAAGTAAGTTGGGTATCGAACATAGAGAACATATTCAGTATACTAAAATAACTACTAAAAACTAATCTAAAAGCAAACAATAATTAAAAGGGGGTTTTTTTTATATGATTTTGCAAGTTTAGAACAACTTAAAGCTAGCTAACACTTAATTAAAATCGACTGTTATCAAGGTATTAAAAACAATTTCGTTTAGTTTCAAACTCACCTTTTTCCCATGGTTGGTTCTTATTTATGGATTAATAAAGTTGGTTACTAATTTTTATGTAATTAGCAATCTTGGTCCAATTTACTAATATTTTTACCAGTTCATGTACTACTATGTAATGGTCATACACAAGCAAACACATAATTAGTTATTAATGATAATTGGGATATGTAAGATATATCTAGATAATTGTCTATGGTCAAAACAATTAATCAAACATAATTATGATCAAGATTATGCCCTCCAACACAGCTAAAGTTGTTACCTTTATTACTTATCTAAGATGTGGTAAATCCTAGATCTAGCAATTTAATGGTCACTAAACTACTAGGTAAGCAATTTCATGCAATTTAATGGTCACTAAACTACACTTAACTTGACTTAAAGCAACAAAGATCCAAACTTGAACATGCTAGGTAATGATAATCAAACACATGCATAAAACCAACTTCATAAAATCCATAAAATAATTAGCTAACTCATAGTTTTAAGGTTTGATCTAACTAAACGAAAGTATACTAATTTAGCTACTCATATACGAAAGTAAATACACAAGTTCAAAAGAAATTGACATGATTAAATTAATACAAACCGAATGTAGTGTTTTAATCTTCAAATTCTCGATCTTCAAACAATCTCTCCTTCCAAAGGATGTTTTTTGCACTTTTTTGACCTCCAAACTCGGTTATTTCTCCAGAATATGTCTCCTCCAAAAAGCTCCTCAAATCGTAAGAGTGAAGGGACATTTATAGTTTACCAAAATAGGTGGCTAATATCCTGAGAATTGGTGTCTCACGTCGTGAGCTCAGTAGTTATCCATATCAGACAAGGATTCTGACTTCCCGCATGCTAATCTTCTAGAATATCCTCCTCACATCGTGAGTTGGGTTTTATTGCTGAAATTTTCTTCTTTTAATCTTCAATCCTCCAAAGTTCTAGTTCGTGTTAATTTTGGTCCATATTCTTCAAGAGTATTCCATTTGGCTGCAAAGTAAAATTTAATTCAATATGTACCAAATATCTTTGTAAATAACCAAAATATTACTTGAAATGTATTAAGATATTGCCTGAAAATATGTATGAATATAGCAATATCAAAATACCCCACTAGGAACCTCCTTAAGTAGCAGCATACACAATAACCATAAACAAGTAGACAATAAATGAGATAAAGAGAACATACATACCCGTAACCACATCTAGTTCTGCACAAGCCTCCTCAGCTATCAGCTGGAAAGCTCGTCTCCTCACGACTTGCACATTCGTCTTTCCCTGGCGGCTGTCGGTGATCCTCAATGTAGCTGGAGCGAGTGTTGTAACTACTCCTCCTTCCAAACTCAGATAATTAGCCGTCTTGTCGCCCCTCTTATTGCAATGGAAGCAAATCTAATCGGATACTTTTATGGTGGCTCAATACCTACTAAAGTGACTGGTCTTTCCGCACTTGTAGCAACCAGAACCACCTATTCTGCAAACTCTATCATGCATCTTACCGCACTTGCCACAGCTGCCACGTCGCTACTGCCCCTTTGATTGAGAATCAAAACCCTTGGGCTTCTTAATTGAGCCCTCTGACACCTGAGCCTGAACTGACTTCCTCATGCTCATAGTCTCCAAATCAATATCTCGTTTCCAGGCCCTCGTTATCGTATCCTCTAAGGTTCTGCAGCTGAACATGCTTACAAACTCTTGAATCTCATCATTCAGCATATCATAATACCTCGCATTCTTCATCTCCTCGTCCGTCACATATTGTGTAATCAACAAAACCCTCTCACAAAACATGACGGTGAACTCTGCCACAGTCTCAGTAGTCTGGCGGAGGTCCGAAAACTCCTTCGCTAGATGTTGAACCTTGATCACTAGCACAAACTCAGCCCATAATCTCATCACAAAATCCTCTCATGACATCATCTCAATAGCCTCACATCCCAAGGCATGGTCTACCTCCTACCACCAATCACGAGCTCTGTCTTTCAAAAGACAGGATGCAAATCTGACCTTTGGCCCTTGGGTAGAAGCTAGTCTAGAAAGCATTTGCGATGTCCGCCAACTATCTCTTGCTAACAATGAGGTCCTTTTTCCCAAAGAACTCAGGAGCCCCACATTCACGAAACTCTCAAAAAAATCAGAGAGTGTTCACCCACCATAGCCATAATCTTAGTACAAAATGTACCCAGACGCTCATACAAGATCTCCGTAATACCCTCCTTGATTGTACCAATGATCATAGGAGTTCGCTCCAGAATACCGTGAGTGATCTCCAACAAAATGAACTCTCGCATCTGCTCATCCAAGGGGTCGGATCCATAACTAAAACCCAATCCTTCACCAGGACATGAACTACCTCGAGTGACCATCATACTGAAAAAGGAACAATGCAACTATCAGAAATATACTCAAGGATTTTCCACACTAAGCAAGTTCCTTAGTATCCTCATGACCCACCTTGTCTCGAGTATGGATCATGTGCTTTCAGTAGTACATGCCCAATACTACCTTCCACAAATATTCGTACCTTCTTCATGGATCGTCCAGATTCCCCTATGTTACTTCCATACTATCACTAACTCGACAATCCTGCTAACAACGCATCCAAAAAGCTAACATACTTCCTAGGTCCTCCTAGGATCCTCTTCGCACATCTCTCCGCCATCAGCTGCAGAAGAAATTCCCACCAATACCTACTAACTACCTTATGCATATAATTACATGCAACATGAACTAGATAATTCTTTGACTGTATGGTCTCACACTACAACGGTTGGACTCAAACAAGAGCTGCGCAATAGAGTTAAACCTAACCTTCAAAAATTATCTAATTTCTGTAATATGTAACATAGCATATTCACTTGATAGTTAAATGATACTAGTGGAGGTCCCTAAAAGTACAAAGAAAGCAACATTTGAGCATCGAGTTCAAACCACTACACTGGCTAAGGCCACTCTATCATATCATCAATAATCCATTCTAGCATGAAGATCTAGAGGCTCACACAGTAGGCATACAAAGGAATTTCTCTTAACATTCCATCATAGAATTCTAAGTAGATCCCTAGCCCTATTCTAGCATGTTATACACATATACACATATTGAAAACATATAAACATGTATGGGTATTTTGGGAAATACTTACTTAATCTCGTCTAATTGCACGCATCACACCTCTTCTTCTATAAACACCTTCTGAAAAATCTTTTCTTTCTACCAGTTCCTCAGTTTGAGTTCAAACACACCCGAGTATGCTCGAATCCCTCAAACCATGGCTTTGATACAAACTTTTAACGTCCCAAAGATACTAAGTAATTTTATTTTTTCTAAGTCAACCAAACCATCAATCATTCATTTCAAAACCATCAAATTGTGACAATGTAGGAAATAGTTATTCGAGTACAATCCAAAATCATAAAATGTTGAACAATGGTGGATGTTGTGCAATCATGTCGATCTCGTCCCTTGCGAACCAGAAGTACCTGAAAAACCTTTTAAACATAAACCGTAAGCATAAAGCTTACTGAGTTCCCCAAAATAACTTATACTTATTTACATATCTACAAAAAGCTGTAACGAGTCTATTTCACCCCTGAGTCCCTTCCGACTCTCTGATTCCCTTCTGACTGAGTCGGTGTTTTTCAACCGAACAAGTCTATTTCACCCTTGAGTCCCTTCCACCTCTCTGAGTACCTTCCGACTCAATCGGTTTTTTTCAACTGAAAAGTTCTATTTCACCCCATAAAGCGTACAGTCATACTGGCACACAATAAAATTCACAAATACATCAAGCACATACGACACCAAGTTTCCTATAGTATAGCGATAAGAATCACCTCAATTGATAATAGATAACTCTCACACTCGAGCTGCTGGTGCAAAAATCTCTTCACACTATATATACTAAAACCAACCCTAATTAAGAATTAGGGTAATAATAAAAATCAATGTCCATTTCATATTCTCTCTCGCTAGGGTAAAAGATCATTTCACCCTTCCAAGGATAAACCCACCCTGTTGGATATAGTGTCTAAGTCCATAACTTTATTTGGTATGTACTTGACCCGACCCGACATGGTCCATTTGGGTTGCATGGCATTGCAATACTTGGATAGACTAAATGAGAGAATAAGGCACTTATGATTATTAATATATTATAAGTTCTAATATATTAATAATAGTATTATTTAATTAGTATTGGTCAAGTATTAATCTAGTATTAATTTGGTGATCAAAGTGAGACTAATTAAATATATAGGGTTGATTATGACAATCATCAATTCTTTTATGGTGGGTTAATGATCCATGGTTTATGGGTTATGCATGTAACCATTTGGAGCTCCATGGATAGTCAATGGGAGTTACAAATCCATGGGTCATGAGAAATGAAGAGTCATGACAATTATAGGTCTTCATAATGAAACCCTAATTGTGACACCACTATAAAAGGGACCCTTTGGCTAGCAAAATCGGACCTAGAGTTACTAGAGAGGGCATAACCGATTTTTTGAGTGTAAGAAGTATTCTCTCAAGTTATTCCAAATTTTGTGGTGTTGTGTGAAGCATTTGAGGCACAACATTTGCGGTGCTAGGCTCACAAAGTCTTGAAGGAATCCAAGCAACAACAAGGTATGTATTTCTACTGGTTTTTATGCTTTATTTATTCCCCATGCCATGCTAGTTAGGAAATAACCTTGAAAAAGAAATTTGCATGTATATAGAGAAAACATAGATTCAAGGTCATTAGGGTTGCATGTACACTTAGGAAGTGTTAGAATGCTCAAAAACCATCAGTGGTATCAGAGCCTAGGATTGTTTTCTGTATACTTGATGCAAAACTGCTTGAAAATCGAAAAAATCTGCTCACTGACGACTAAACTCGCCGAGTTCATGGGGAGGACTCGCCGAGTCCATGAACAAATTCATCCTACTCGTCGAGTATGATAATGTACTCGACGAGTAGGAGCGTGTTGGGCAGCTTTTCGTGTTTTGTTGCTGGAAATGGATTAAAATCATTATCCCAATCTGTTTTAGACTTGTAAAATCTGTTTTTCAAAATGATAATGATTATGTAAACCCATTTTTGCATGACTTTTATGAATTTTCAAGTATTGTATATGTTTATATGATTTCTTGAAATTGCTTGACATGAATTTGTGTTCTTATGAGTTTTTAGAAGATCATAGGAATTATGTGTAACCTCCATGTATGTTTAATTCATGATCTTAATGGCAATGATGGTGTCCATAACTTGTCCTCAAGTTATGAATAACCAAAAGTCACTTCTTTAAATTGTGATTAAAGAACTAAATGGGTTTCATAAAATGAAGAGTCTTCATTTTTATGAACCATTAAAACTCATAAGTTACAAATTGAAGAGACTTGGAATAGTTTCAATTCTTGCCCTCAAGTTTTGGAATTTGAAAAGTCTTACACTCTAATACTTTAATTCCAAATTAAACCTTAGATTTTTAAAAAGTTTAAAAATCAACACTTATACTATTATTATAATTCTATTATATATATATATATGTATAAGAAGATGTCATTCTTACCGTTAGTAGGCCTCATTCACGAAGCCGGTCTATAAGGGGGGTATAAGGTTGTTGCCTATAAAATGGTGACTTAATGGGTGTCCACTCTCACCCACCACTTCCTTGATCGGTGGACGGTCGTTAGCCGAACGGGTAGGATACGACTTTAAATTCTCATTAAAAGTATAATGAATTATAAAGTAACTATACATTATAAATTCCCAATCTTAGTTACTTTAGGAAAATGTGAAATTGGTGCTAGCCCATAAAATTACACTTTGTACCTTACCAAGTCGTTAGTGGAGCGTGTGTGGTTAACCGACACACTAACATGGACTAGTGAGAGTGACAAAGGGTAACTTGACTTTATTATAGATCGGTGGAGCGTGTGTGGTTAACCGGCACATCGATTAGGTAATATTGTTGAGGGTACCAAGTCAATTTGTATGGTTATTCACACCTTATTTGTGATCCTCGGCATCCCAGTCACAAACTTGAGAGGGCACAATCGAGATTCAAACATGCCATTGAAAAGTTCAATGTATCTCAAAGATCTAGGAGTTTCAAAACCAATGAAATCTAATAATAAAATATTTCGTTCTTATGGTGGAAATTGGTAAATCGTCAAGAGAGCGCGCGTCAAGAGAGGTATGAAATCATTTCCTCCATGATAACCGCAAGGATGAAGGATGGTGAACCCATCACCGGCCACTTGCAGAAGATGCAGAGGTTCATTGACCGGTTGCTAAAGCTCAATGTTGACTTCCCTGAGGAATTGGCAATTGACATCATTCTCCATTCCTTACCTTCAAGTTATGATCAGTTTCGTATGACTTATCATATGAACAAGGAGGAAGTCACACTTAGCAAACTTCAAGGACTCTTAAGGACAGCTGAAAATGGCCTTAAGGGTAAAGCGGTTGCTACTTCTACTCCTACAACAGCCCCTGTTTTGGCTATTGGGCAGGGAAAGGGTAAGAAGAGGAAAAGCCCTTCGAAGGGTACCAAGGGTAAGACTCTTGATGGTTCCTCTTCAAGTGGGACAAAGAAAGGTCCCATTGCTCCTTCTTCAAACCCAAAGGAAGCACAGTGCTTCTATTGCCAGGATAAGAGACACTTCAAGCGAAGCTGCGCCAAATATCTGCAAGATGTAAAGGATGGGAAGGTTAAACCCACCCATGCAGGTATTTACACAATATTGTCTAACAACTCATCTAATGCTAATTATTAGGTGCTTGATACAGGTTGTGGTATTCACATTTGTACTGATTTGTAGGCACTAAGAAGAAGTGAGCAAGTGGAGCACGGGAAGATAAACTTAGTCATGGGCAACAGGAAAGCATCACCTGTTACCAAGATAGGAGTTTATTCTTTATTCCTTAATAATGGGTTAATGTTAGATTTGAATAAGTGTTATTACTTGCCCGAAATGGCGAGAAATATTATTTCTTTTCATGGCTTGTACAAACAAGGTTTTTCATTTTCATTTGATAATAAAAATGGTGCTATTAATGTTTATTACAATGTTGTATTTTACTTTAAAGCAATACCTTGTGATGGTGTATATGAAGCTGTGAATGTTGTAGACAATTTAGGAAATAATGTGTTGTATATTGATTCTTCTGATAGCCTGGATAAAGCATCATTGTGGCATTGTTGTCTTAGACATGTTAACAAGAAGCGCATAGGTCAACTCCAAAGGGCTGGAGTCTTGGAATCATTTGACCTCAAGTCAGATGATAGTTGCGAGTCTTGTTTACTTGGAAAAATGACAAAGTCACCCTTCACAGGTACTTGTGATATGGGTGAAGGTTTGTTGGACCTTGTACACACGGATGTGTGTGGGCCCTTCAAAGTTGCTACAAGGGATGCTAATCGTTATTATGTGGCTTTTACTGATGATTACAATAGATATGGATATATTTACTTAATCAAGCATAAGTTAGAAACCTTTGAAAAGTTCAAAGAGTTTAAGCAGGAAGTTGAGAATCAATTGGGCAGGAAAATCAAGATGCTCCGATCCAATCGGGGAGGAGAGTATCTTAGCATTGAGTTCCTTGACTATCTTAAGGAATGTGGGATTGTCTCACAATTGACACCTCCTAGGACACCACAGCTGAATGGTGTGGCTGAGAGGCGCAATCGAACCTTGTTGGACATGGTTCGTTCCATGATGAGTCGAGCTTCATTACCAATCTCTTTCTGGGGGTATGCCTTAGAGACTGCCGCCCATATCCTTAATCTAGTCCCTACTAAAAAGGTTGTCAAAACACCTCACGAGATGTGGAGTGGGAAAGTGCCCAATTTGGACCACATCAAGATTTGGGGTTGTGAAGCTTTTGTGAGGCGTGAGACTCATGACAAGCTTGAGCCCCGAAGCAAGAGTTGTATTTTCATCGGCTACCCATAGAGATCCTTTGGTTACCTCTTCTACAGACCCAGTGATAATGTGGTCTTTGTAGCAAGAAGAGGAGTCTTTCGTGAGAGAGAATTCATAAGCCAAGGGGACAGTGGGAGGCAAATTGACCTTGAAGAGCTTCAAGAGTCAAGTGGTGAAGGAACCTCAAATGATGTCAGCCAACCTAAGGAGGAAACTCCTGTTGAGCCAATAGATGAGTCTATACCTCCAAGACGTTCCACTAGGTTGAAGAACACACCTGAATTTTATTATGGTTATCACATCACCACTGAAGGTGATACATTTATCAGTGATAGTACACTGATAGATTTGGATGAACCTAATAATTATAAGGAAGCTATGGCAGGCCCTGAGTCTGTGAAATGGAAGGAGGCTATGGACAGCGAGATTCAGTCAATGTATGACAATCAAGTTTGGAACTTGGTTGACAATGTACCAGGTCGTAAGACAGTTGGGTGCAAATGGATCTTCAAGAAGAATACCAACATGGATGGGAAAGTACACACTTATAAAGCGCGACTGGTTGTGAAGGGCTTTACTCAAACTCCGGGAGTTGACTATGATGAGACCTTCTCACCAGTAGCTAAGATTAAGTCTATTAGAGTGTTGTTAGCCATAGCTGCATTTCATGATTATGAAATATGGCAAATGGATGTCAAAACCGCTTTCCTTAATGGGAAGTTGGTTGAGGATGTTTACATGGCTCAGCCAGAGGGTTTTGTCAATCCAAAATACCCTAATAGAGTGTGTAAGCTTGAAAAATCCATTTACGGATTGAAACAAGCATCTCGCAGGTGGAATCTTTGCTTTGATGAGAAAGTCAAAGAGTTTGGCTTTTCTAGGAGTGAGGATGAGTCTTGTGTATATGTCAGGGCTAGTGGGAGCATAGTTAGCTTCTTGGTGTTGTATGTGGATGACATACTTCTCATAGGAAACGACGTCCCAACTTTGCAGAGGTTAAGTCCTGGCTTGGGAAGTGTTTCGCTATGAAGGACCTTGGGGTAGCTGCCTATATCCTAGGGATAAGGATATTGAGAGATAGGAGTAAGAGACTAATTGGACTTAGTCAAAGTACTTATGTGGATAAGGTACTGAAGAGGTTCAGTATGGAAGATTCCAAGAAAGGAGAATTACCAATCCAGAGTAATGCCAAGCTGAGTAAGACTCAGAGTCCGAGTACAGAGGTTGAGATAGCTAAAATGAGTAAGATACCATATGCTTCCGCTGTGAGCTCGATCATGTATGCTATGACTTGTACTCGCCCTGATGTGGCCTTTGCTTTGAGCATGGTCAGTAGATATCAAGGGAACCCTGGCAAGGCACACTGGACAGCGGTAAAGAACATTCTCAAGTATTTGCGGAGGACTAAGGACTAGGTCCTTACCCTCGGAGGTAATGATGACTTGAGAGTGGAAGGATATAGTGATGCTATCTTTCAAACTGATAGGGATAATTTCCGCTCTCAGTCAGGCTGGGTCTTTATCCTAAATGGAGGAGCAATTACTTGGAAAAGTTAAAAGCTGGAGACAGTAGCTGATTCAACTTGTGAATCAGAGTACATAGCAGCAAGCGAGGCAGCAAAAGAGGCGATATGGCTAAAGAACTTCATCAGAGACCTTGGAGTTGTACCAGCTATAAAGGAGCCAACGGAAATTTTCTGGGACAGTGAAAGTGCGGTTGCTTTAGCTAAAGAACCAAGAGATCATGGGAGATCTAGGCACATTGACAGAAAATACCATTTCATTAGACACAGAATAGAAGAATGACTCCTCGTGGCAAAGAGGGTATCATCAGATGAGAACCCGGCAGATCCCCTCACGAAGGGACTGAGCAGGGTTAAGCATTTACAGCATGTGAGGTGCATTGGGCTGAAGGATGATATTAGTTTCAATAATTAGATTCCTGAAACTTGTAAAATGTAATTGACATTTGATGATAAATAAAAGTTGTTATTTATTTATGAGTAAGGTGTTACTATCTTGTATTGATTGTTTATTATGTTTCAATTTTGCATGTTTTTACTTCCAGAATAATTATGTTATTATTCAAACCATCCACAGTCAGTCAAACTTTGGAAGTAAGTATTGATTTAAGACTGTCATGAATTTGGCTTGTATGATTTTTCTAAAGTGCTTTAGACAATGCAATGGTTGCTACAACATTCATGAGTACTCATAAGGGCTGAGTATTGGATTCAACCCATGCTCACTTGCATCACTTCATGGAATTTATCTCGAGTGATCGTGAGACGCTAATATCATATAAATCTTCAAACCTAGAGATATGAGTTGTTGACTATGAGTTGGTTATTCATTGATTGTACGAAAACGCATTGGTAACTCGATGTTATAAAACGTGCCTTTGTGAATAATTCAACAAGTAGTTAGTACAAGCATATCAGTCGAAGTTTATCTGCTCCTTCTAGAAATAAAAGCGATATCTGGGCCCCTCGATGATTTAGTTTTGACCCATGTACCGGGCCCGGTCAGAACCTAATTGACGTGTTCAATTTAGTTCTATGTCGAAACAAATCGGAGATCGAGAAACAAATGTTGGACAATAAGTAAGACCATGTTCCATGTGTTTGTCCGGCTGATATCATGAGAGCAGAGGATTATATGATCACTTATCTTAAATGGCGTATCATCATCATCTCAGTTCCGAGAGACTTTGAAAGAGCTACGATTGCTAGTCGGATTTTGAAATCATATTTGCAAATATATTTATTAGACTTATCCAAGTGGGAGACTGTTGGATATAGTGTCTAAGTCCATTACTTTATTTGGTATGTACTTGACCCGACCCGACATGGTCCATTTGGGTTGCATGGCATTGCAATACTTGGATAGACTAAATGAGAGAATAAGGCACTTATGATTATTAATATATTATAAGTTCTAATATACTAATAATAGTATTATTTAATTAGTATTGGTCAAGTATTAATCTAGTATTAATTTGGTGATCAAAGTGAGACTAATTAAATATATAGGGTTGATTATGACAATCATCAATTCTTTTATGGTGGGTTAATGATCCATGGTTTATGGTTTATGGATGTAATCATTTGGAGCTCCATGGATAGTCCATGGGAGTTACAAATCCATGGATCATGAGAAATGAAGAGTCATGACAATTATGGGTCTTCATAATGAAACCCTAATAGTGACACCACTATAAAAGGGACCCTTTGGCTAGCAAAATCGGACCTAGAGTTACTAGAGAGGGCATAACCGATTTTTGAGTGTAAGAAGTATTCTCTCAAGTTATTCCAAGTTTTGTGGTGTTGTGTGAAGCATTTGAGGCACAACATTTGGGGTGCTAGGCTCACAAAGTCTTGAAGGAATCCAAGCAACAACAAGGTTTGTATTTCTACTAGTTTTTATGTTTTATTTATTCCGCATGCCACGCTAGTTTGGAAATAACCTTGAAAAAGAAATTTGCATGTATATAGAGAAAACATAGATTCAAGGTTATTAGGGTTGCATGTACACTTAGGAAGTGTTAGAATGCTCAAAACCCATCACACCTAACTTGGCCCAAATCCCTAAATGACTTATTCCCACTTTTGGGATTATGCCCTGCGTACTCCTTTACTACTCCCTGCGCATTGATTTTCCAAAGAAAAGAAAATGGGGAATACCCCATTACACATTGCATACTCTAGGGTTAAGCCCTATGTAACCCCCTATTGTCAAAATCTACTGTTAAGCTCTTAATACCTAAAGACTAAACATCCAACTCGCAGATCTTGATCTTGGGAAGGTCTTAACTGATATAGTCATTAAATTTAAGTTTTTGTATTTCTTAATAGATCCCAAAACCAAACCCTAAGTCCATAACACCCTTTAATAACCTAAAACTCTTTTATGAGTGAGAAATGTCGACAAAGACTTCATTTTATGACACATGATCCTCAAAAACAACATAAAATGACAAATTGAGCTATGGATTAGCTTTTACTCACAAGAACCAAAACCATGGGACCAAAAGCTTCCATATCAAGGCTCTAACCTAGATCTAATCATAGAACAATAAAGGTAAGATCTTTATACCTCCAGAAGCTTGAAAATTTGATGAAATTTATGGATCTTCAAGCTCCAAGCCCACTAATCCTCGATGATGAATTTCTCCTTCTTTCAAAATGCACCAAGAACACTATAAAGGTCCAAAACAAGCTCTCAAAGATTAGGTTTTTGAAATGGAAGAAGGAGGAAGTAGAGGCTGATGATAAGGGGGGCCTTAAGGGACTTAAGGTGTTTAAATACAGGCTCAACCCTAAAAAATTAGGGTTTGGGTTCAGCTTGAGTGCACGTTATGTACCCCCAGCATACTCAACGAAGTCCGCATCCTTCTTTAATTTTGTACGCCCTACATACACATCAAACACGCCATGCGTAGGGACCTATTTTGAAAGAAAATTAACACACCAAGCCAAAAATGAAAACATGTGGGAACACGGGTGTTGCAATTTGCATGGTCACAAAGAGCACAATACCAAAATCTAAGTCCATACAGTTATTTATTGCTCAAAATTTCATTTATGGATGGATGAGATTGCCCAATCTCTCAATTTTTATAACTTAATAACCTAAAAAGCATAAAAAAGAGGCACTCAAATGGTTTGGAGTAACCCATACTCATAAGAACCAAGATTAAGGGACAAAAAGCATAAACCCAAGACCTAATTAGATCTAACAAATGGAACATCAAGATGTAAGCTTTATACGTTCTGGAGATTGGTGATGAAGTGCAAGATCTGGATCTACAAAGCTTGAAGCTCACTAAAGCTTCTTCAATGGACTCCTTTCTTCAAAAATGCACCCAAAAACACACCAAAAGCTCCAGGACTCACAAATCGCGGTTAGGATTTATAGGAACGATATGAGGTGATGGAGGATGGTTATGGGAGGGATCTCATCAAGTTAGAGTCCTTAAATAGGGCTCAAAACCTTAGAATTGGGGTTTTTTTAGTCGTAGTTATGCCTTGCATAGCATGAGTTATGTCATGCGTAGCTCACTAAAAATGTGTTCCTCCAATAGCCACTATGTCATGTGTAGCTACATTACACCCTGCGTACGGCAAAACCCCCATCTTCCAGTTAAACTGCAAACAGCTATAACTTCTTCGTTTCAACTCCATTTTCGGCATTCTTTATATGCATGGAAAGGTATTGAAGAGCCCCGCAATTATATCTAGTTAATTTTGGCTGAAAACAAGACGAACTAAAACCCTAATCCATGCAAGAAGCCCGTCATATAACTTTTCCCTTTCTACCCTTTGATTCTAGCACACAAATCGAGGGCTTAGATCTCTCAACCAACATTATCGACCTTCAACAAGGTTTAAACCCTATTCCCTTGAAGCCCTAGGCATTTACTTGATCCATTTATTGTCCACAATCCCAAAATAAGAAACTTCTCAAAATAGGATGTTACAACTCTTCCCTATTTAAACTGGATGTTGTTCTCAAAATCCGTCTTGGTTAGGATTTTTGAAAACAACGCCAACATATTCCATAAGCTTCTTTTAACCACTTCGAAAGCAAGGCATCTTATAAAGGAAACTCAAGAGGCCACTCAGGAACCCACAATTGCCAACAAACGACACAATAACTTGAAAATACTCAACTGTAACAACTATCTTTCTCACCCTAACTATAAGACCGAACTTCACATGAAAACCACTCAAACCCGGAACTCTCAAAATTACAACCACAAACCAATTCCATCAATATATTCCCTGGAACTAGGAACCCATCAGTTTGAACTTCAGAAACCATACCCTAACACCAATGATCATCCATTCAACGTACATACCCTTAGTTCCCTAACTAGCAACACCACCAAACCATGTAGAAAGAAAACTCAACACATCCCGATCGTGAATTTCACCAAATCCCAAATCTGGAAATTATGACCAAAATCTTAAATACACACTTGAGTTCTTTAAAAGTCATCACCAACTCGTTGCTCTGATGAGCATAATGATGATCAATCCAAGAATCTCATGTTGCATCCAAATCTCTCATCAGCTCAGGTGTACATCCACCTGACAAATCACTTGAGACATTTACAATGAACTTCATGACTCAAGATTTCAGAACGGATACCCAACATTGGTAACTAAACTCCCAATAAACAGCCCGTAAGCAAATGGGGTTCATAATGCAAAACATTCATCAAGAGACTTATGATGCACAACTAATACTCCCAACATCCTTTTACTGTTCACATGATCCAAACCAGCTGGTCATTGAGTCTCCCAACTCCCAACAATGCACTAACACCCAAACCTGCCAAGAATACTGACGATCCGAGTCCTAAGAGTCTCAATCAAATGACTATCGGGTCCCACCCATATGAATCATACATCCACTGGTTCACGATACATAATGACACCTTCTAACCATTAAAACTATAAGCTCACAGTACTATGCCGATCTTGCTGTCATTCCATCGTTGTCCTGAAGACTCACAACTAGCACCATAGGGGTCTAAAGATACTTAACCATCAAACCACTAACCTACAGGAACCCAATCAATATCCATCTTAACATTAACCAAACACAACATGATCCATACTCTTCTATCACGTGCTTTCACATTATAAGCTACTACCAATGCAAAATCAGACAAAAACATGGCTGCACACCACCATATAATGAGATAGACGGTCGTACTCTTGTTCCAGTTCAAAGGCTATAACCAAAATAAGAACCATGCCAATAATTCTAACCATGTGTTCGCATGTTATCTTACTCCATCCACATACATCCCTCAAGACCATATTTGATGCACTACCATAATATACATCCCCATGGGGAGTCACATAACCAACCTTCAATCTACCACATTCCTTCATCCTCACAACCTTACCCAAATGGTGAAGTACCATTAGATCTAATGAATTGACTAACCTCAACCGTTAACAGAAACATCCACATGATCGAACGAAACAAGGTCCCACATCTTGATTGAAACTGAACAGATTCCACCAATATGCAACTAGCTCAATAAAACTTCCAAAGTTATCCAGAAATATTGCCAAAACCCTAGTTAGATCAATCCAAATACCAACCTGCCGACCTGGCATGCCAAAACTGGATTTTGTGTAGATCAAAGCCACACCTGAAAAACTAAACAACACCGCTCTAATGTCCGAACACCCAATAACCAAGCACAACTGCCAAACCTGAGCCCGCTATAAACAAAACTTCCATAACAACCAATTGAGGGTAGCCAAACCCATCAAGCTCGAAACTTGCAAAGAACCTCGGCTATTGACGATGAACGAAATGACCAACGATCGAGAAAGCATCGACAACTAATCCAATAACCCAATACGCTACTGAAGAAAACCCATGGAACTAAACATACCAAACTCTGAAGCTAATTTAACGATCAACAACTACTCAACCTAGACTATAGATAGGAATCTATACAATGAGTTGACAAATCCCTCAATAATTGATACTCAACCTGAGTGACCCAAACGCCTCTTAATCTATTCATAGGAACTTGCGAAAGGAACCACTAGCTATAATGAGCTCCTTGTCCAATAGTTTCCTACCGCAAAGACAACTCATGCATTCCTGAGCACATACATCTTGTGACATCCCTAATTTCACGGCCAAAAAAAAGACCGATTTGTTTATGCTTTCTTTTTAAAATCAGAGTAATCGTTTAAAGAAAACTGTTGCGGAATTTGTTCCCAAAACAAAATATGATAAGAATTTATCAAAGCATTTCTTAAAAAAAGTATTTTCATTATATAACAAAATCTCGGGATGTCATGTTCCAATACAGACACATAAGCATAAACAAAACTTACATTTATTTACACTAATGATTTACGGCTCCTTTAATCTCTCAGTGAAATATGTCTTCGTATTGATACCTGTGATGCAAAGAAAACTGAGTGGGTCAGGTTTGGGAGCCTGGTGAGCATATAGGGTTTTCAATCCACAATAATATAATTATTATATTTAATCAGCAAACAATTAACTCATTTACCCATCCCCATTATCTTCTTTATTTCTTAAGGTTTTACCCTAAGAACCAACTATCCTTCATTCATTTATTCCTAAGGATTTACCTAAGGAATTGGCACTAAGTCCATTGTTGCCAAAGTTTATTTATCAGGTACTAAATCCATAGCTATCAGGCGCTAAGTCCATAGTCACCAAGGTTCACTTAATAAGTGTTGACTTCATAGTCGCCAAGGTTTACTCAACAAGCGCTAACTCCATAGTCGCCAAGGTTTACTCAATGTGCACTAACTCCATAGTCGCCAAGGTTCATCAAATAGGCACGAAGTCACATCGTCGCCAAGGTTTATACAATAGGCGCTAACTCCATAGTCACCAACTATCCCATCTACCCATGTTCTACCCAACATTTTCGTAGATATAAATACTTACACACTTTAAATCATTTTAACATTGTATAAGACATCAATTCCATGCCCATCTCAAATAGACAAATAATATATAAACACATAGCACGTATTTCATAGCAAATACTTTATATTTATGTGTTAGAAGAAAGTAACTACACACTCACGCATATAAACAACAATATATATACACATAACACATATTTTATAAAATACTTCATATCTATGTGTACGATGAAAGTGACTATACACTCACTTGATTAGACGATTCTCGGACAGCACTACGACTTGTAGGAGTAGTATTCTTCGGTAGATCTGGAAGATCTTCACAAAAACCGGGCTCCTCGCGGGCAGGGCTTCGGCTCGGGAATAACGCTCCTCGGGATCTGCGGGACTTTGGAACTTGCTTCGGGACTCGGGAATGATATCAGGGCTTCGGGATATAATTGGAACGAAAAACAATGCAAAACTTAGAGAGAAAGGAAGAAAATTAGCAAGGAAAATGGCTGATTTCGGGTTCTATTTATAGGCTGCTGGGTCTGGGATTACGCTGGGCGTAACCTCGAGTACGCTAGGCGTACCAGGCCTTATGCTGGGCGTACTAAACGTCACTGCATGCGTCACTTGGTGGCACTCGAGTATTGGGCAGGCAACTTGCACCCCTCTGAGTACGTTGGGCGTACTCAAATTACGCTCGGCGTAATTTGACTCGTCAAACTTCTAAATTGCGTAACTTTCGCATACGAGCTCCGTTTTCGACGTTCTTTATATCCACGCGTAGTTCATACCATACTCTATAACTTTCATTTAGACTCCGTTGGCTAATTTTGACTTTATTTTTATTATTATTTATTTTTAGTAGGCCGGGACAAAAAAACTCTGTTATAAATTCATAACTTTTTCATCCGACGTCCGTTTTCGCCTATCTTTTTATCGTTTCACTGATATTAATGAGATCTTCGATTCTTGTTTAGATTGTTTCGGCTAAAAACCGCTCGATCTCAAATCGAGTATTCGGGCTGCATACCACTAAGTCGAAACTTAGAAAAATCATAACTTCCTCATACCGAGTCAGATTTGGACGTTCTTTTTATGCATGCTCACGGTTTAATGCATTCTACAACTTTCGTTTAGATCGCTAAGGCTAAATATCATTCTAACGTAAATTCACTTTTTACGTCGCACTGTGTCGTGTCGGTTATGTCGCGAAACTTCGACAGGTCATAACTTCTTCGTTATAACTCGGATTTCAACGTTCTTTATATGTACGAAATCCTTGTAACATATACTACAACTTAGTTAAGATTATTCATTCTAAATAATCTTCCATCTGAAATTCATTTTTTTTTACGCTTATCGTCTCTAAATTGACTAGCCCTGATCTACAGGCGTTACAATTATCTCCCCCTTAGGATGATTACGTCCCGGAATCATCAACGAAATAGTCCTTACGTTAAATTTCCATCCTAATTAATAACCATGATGCTCAATCTTTCATCCGCTTTTCATACTATGTTGGAATTTCAATCGTAACCTTCAAGTTACAAAATAAATCCTTATTGTGGACTCCTTCTTCTTCTTAGGATAAATACATTCCTTTATCTATTGTAATAGACCGATGAGTCGTGTCTCGATGACCACTCATCGTAGTCGGACTCAATTTGATATGACCACTAGGATCGGAATAACCATCATCCTACTAGCCATTACCGAAACAAGGGTAATGACAAACTTGAATAAAACAAAATCAATTACTAGCTTCTTGGTAACCTTGTGACTTTCCCTGATCCAAGCGTGAGTCCTGTGCTTCCGGTAGTATAGATCTCTACTACCATTCATACCTACTCATACTCGTCCCAAGTATTGTCTCCCAGTCAACCAAGTCACCATACATAAATCATACAATCATTCAACACATCAGATAACAAAACCATGGTTTATATTACTTCTTGAAACGATTACACAAAGGTTCAAGTTTACCCTATACTATGCCTCTAATAGGCTACACTTCCTAATACAGACTTTATATATAGATACGAAGTCTTCATCATTTAATCCTCCCATCATTTTCTGCTTCATCGAGGAGCATGTGGAATGCCCTTGGCTGTGGAGGTGTGTTTTTCTTTGGGCAGTCTTTAGAAATATGCCCTTCTTCGTTACATCTGCAACACACCTTCTTGATAGGTGAGCACTTGTTGGCGTAGTGCCCTGTCTTCCCACATTTGTAGCAAGTCACCTCCTCGCTAGATTTCCCGAAGTGTTTCTTTTTACACTTCTCACACCAC
The DNA here is from genome assembly GCF_002870075.4 of Lactuca sativa. Taxonomy (NCBI): domain Eukaryota; kingdom Viridiplantae; phylum Streptophyta; class Magnoliopsida; order Asterales; family Asteraceae; genus Lactuca; species Lactuca sativa. The sequence goes on along the minus strand of NC_056629.2, from coordinate 171,833,571 downwards.
TTAGCTTCATCTCTTCCCCCAGATTTCGAGAATTTGCTTTCTTTGTCGATTATTGAAGATCCTTCACGTTTCCTTTTCTCTCCAACTTCAGCTCTTTCCAGACCCTTTTCTTTTATTTGGGTCTCAACATTCTTGGCTGCCCAGATGGCGGCCTTCAGAGTGATTGCTTGCTTAACTATCGGACCAAAGTCCGCTGGTAATTCATTGGCAAACTTGTTGACCTTCGAAAGTTCAATTGGAATTAGGTATGGAATAAGCTTCATCTTCTCCATAAAGCTCGTAGCATATTCAGTGACACTCAATTTTCCCTTCTTCAGATTCTGGAACTCATTGTTGATTTCCAGAAGATCTTGCTCAGAGCAGTATTGCATTTTTAGTTGCACCATGAACTCTTCCCAAGACATCTTGCTAGCTTCCCCCTTGGGCATCGATCCAGCCAGTAACTTCCACCAGCTCAGTACTCCAGATTTTAACAGAGGAATTGCAAGAGCGGTCTTCTGTCTGTCGCTACATTCACAACTTTCAAACATTGTCTCCATTTCGGAGATCTAGTCCATGACTTGCACCGGTGTCGGGCTCCCAGAAAGACACGGTGGTTTGGATGCCATGAAATCCTTGTACTTGCACCCACATCCGTCATTTCCTCCATCCTGGTTGTTTTGGCGAACTATTGGTGGGTCGGCTTGACCAACGGTTCCACTGTAGTTCCCTCCTTCTGAATGCCCTCCATTTACTTCGGGCTTTTACACTTGAATTGATAGTTCTTCACGATTCTGTCGAAGCAACCGCCTGGTCTCCTCCATCTGACGATCCAACATTGTTTGAATCATCATTTGTACACCAGCCATTGTTATTGGCTCTGGTGCTGCAGCCACAACAGGTATTTGCTCAATCACTGGTGGTTGATTCCTATTCTCGTTTGCATTTCCAGCTCTGCTTCTTGTTCTTGCCATCTTGATCTATACACCGAATAAGGTGAAATTAGATCCTTATTTACGATAGATATTACGATCTTCCATATCCCTCCGAAACGTTTACATGCTAGTTCTAATATCGTAGATGTACGCTTAGAATCCTAAACACATAAGGTTTCCAGACCCGGTTGGCAACAGACCATAGATCCGAACAAATAATATCATATATGGCAAACATATAACATTTAGCACTTAAAGGCATTTTAGGCATCTTTCCAAAAATAAACTAGTGCCTGTGTCAATTTAGGTGTACTACCAAAAATATAATGGACACACTCAACTCACAATCATCGCTTAGCATTCTAAGTTTAAGTCTAGAAATAAATCCATATTCCTAGTTCGCTTAAACTAATGCTCTGATACCAACTGTGACATCCCTAATTTCACGGCCAGAAAAGACAGATTTGTTTATGCTTTGTTTTTAAAATCAGAGTAATCGTTTAAAGAAAATTGTTGCGGAATTTGTTCCCAAAACAAAATATGATAAGAATTATCAAAGCATTTCTTAAAGAAAAGTATTTTCATTATATAACAAAATCTCGGGATGTCATGTTCCGATACAGACACATAAACATAAACAGAACTTACATTTATTTACACTAATGATTTACGTCTCCTTTAATCTCTCAGTGAAATATGTCTTCGTATTGATACCTGTGATGCAAAGAAAACTGAGTGGGTCAGGCTTGGGAGCCTGGTGAGCATATAGGGTTTTCAACCCACAATAATATAATTATTATATTTAATCAGCAAACAATCAACTCAATTACCCATTCCCATTATCTTCTTTATTTCTAAAGGTTTTACCCTAAGAATCAACTATCCTTCATTCATTTATTCCTAAGGATTTACCTAAGGAATTGGCACGAAGTCCATTGCTGCCAAAGTTTATTTATCAGGTACTAAATCCATAGCTATCAGGCGCTAACTCCATAGTCACCAAGGTTCACTTAACAAGCGCTAACTCCATAGTCGCCAAGGTTTACTCAACAAGCCCTAACTCCATAGTCGCCAAGGTTTACTCAACGTGCGCTAACTCCATAGTTGCCAAGTTTCATCAAATAGGCACGAAGTCACATCGTCGCCAAGGTTTATACAATAAGCGCTAACTCCATAGTCACCAACTATCCCATCTACCCATGTTCTACCCAACATTTTCATATAAACACTTACACAGTTTAAATCATTTAACACCTGTATAAGACATCAATTCCATGCCCATCTCAAATAGACAAATAATATATAAACACATAGCACGTATTTCATAGCAAATACTTCATATTTATGTGTTAGAAGAAAGTAACTACACACTCACGCATATAAACAACAATATATATACACATAACACGTATTTTATAAAATACTTCATATCTACGTGTAAGATGAAAGTGACTATACACTCACTTGATTAGACGATGCTCGGACAACACTACGACTTGTAGGAGTAGTATTCTTCGGTAGATCTGGAAGATCTTCACAAAAATCGGGCTCCTCGCGGGCAGGGCTTCGGCTTGGGAATAACGCTCCTCGGGATCTTCGGGACTCAGGAATGATACCGGGGCTTCGGGATATAATTGGGACACAAAATGATGCAAAACTTAGAGAGAAAGGAAGAAAATTAGCAAGGAAAATGGCTGATCTCGGGTTCTATTTATAGGATGCTAGGTCTGGGATTACGCTGGGCGTAACCTCGAGTACGCTGGGTGTACCAGGACTTACGTTGGGCGTACTAAACGTCACTGCATGCGTCACTTGGTGGCACTCGAGTATTGGGCAAGCAACTTGCACCCCTCTGAGTACGTTGGGCGTACTCAAATTACGCTCGGCGTAATTTGACTCGTCAAACTTCTAAATTGTGTAACTTTCGTATACGAGCTCTGTTTTCGACGTTCTTTATATCCACGCGTAGGTCAGACCATACTCTACAACTTTCATTTTGACTCCGTTGGCTAATTTTGAATTTATTTTTTTATTATTTATTTTTAGTAGGCCGGAACAAGAAAACTCTGTTATAAATTCATAACTTTTTCACCCGACGTCCGTTTTCGCCTATCTTTTTCTCGTTTCACTAATATTAACGAGATCTTCAATTCTTGTTTAGATTGTTTCGGCTAAAAACCGCTCGATCTCAAATCAAGTATTCGGGCTGCATACTGCTAAGTCGAAACTTAGAAAAATCATAACTTCCTCATACGAAGTCAGATTTGGACGTTCTTTTTATGCACGCTCACGGTTTAACGCATTCTACGACTTCCGTTTAGATCGCTAAGGCTAAATATCGTTCTAACGTAAATTTACTTTTTACGTCGCGTTGTGTCGTGCCGGTTATGTCGCGAAACTTCGACATGTCATAACTTCTTTGTTATAACTCGGATTTCGGCGTTCTTTATATGTACGAAATCCTTGTAACATATACTAAAACTTAGTTAAGATTATTCATTCTAAATAATCTTCCATCATAAATTCATTTTTTTACGCTTATCATCTCTAAATTGACTAGCCCTGATCTACGGGCGTTACACATCTGCTGGAAACTTGCTCTGCACCCCTGTTTTAATCAAAACTTGAACCAAAGTCATGCATACTCGAACTGTAGATCCCAATGACCCATTCATTTGAAACCATAAACTCTAACAACTCGATGATCTTCCAAGTATGATACCTAGTTCTCCCCCACTTAGAGTTCGAACTACCACCAACTCACATTACAAACAGACCAAAACTCAAACTGGCTCAACCAATGTATAACATAATGCAAGATGATCTTCCAGATAAAGACCAAGCAAACTCAAATAGATTCAGAATCTTAGATGGAGACCTTAGAAACTTCCCAATCATAACCACCTATAACATCAAGAATCCCATGCAGATGCACAAGTAATAATTCTGACAGTCCATTCATAGCACCAATTCTCTATCTAGAAACAAATGGACAACCACACACCTCATTTACATATCCCCAACCATCAATTCATCACGATAATCATTCATAACTATATAAGAGGCATCATTCTCATAGCTATGATACATCAGAGACAATAAAAGTTTGTGTTCTCAATTCACTTCCCTGCTCACCTAAAACATTCAACTAGCACCTAACTTAACTATATTCAAAGAATGTAGACCCTTGATCTCATCTCAAGGCAACCATACCATAAGGATCCTCTTTTGCATTCCTACACTGTCGTACTTGATACAAAAAATTGCAACTATCTAGCCCCAATCTAGGTCTACCTCCCAACTTTGAAAATCACATGTATGTTCTCTCTTTCCTCCGAAAATGGAAAGCTAGAAAATCATAAACCCCGTCGTAGATAGTGACATCCCAATCCATCTGCCAATCACTCTGCCTTCGGCTGCAATCCTCGAGCCAATCATTACAATCACTTCCTTCTTGAGTTCCACGACTCAACTGGCACTACCTCGAGCAAGGCTCTCGAGACCTCAAAATAAACTAACTCACCTAGGTATATACCATTCAAACCCAAACTGACATGGTCACTATGGCCCAAGCAATCACCAGACCCATCCTTAGCCAGAACAACCATAATTGCTAAAGTGAATAAGATGAGAACACATTGCAATGAGTCATGGTGCCAAACCATACAATCTACCCTCAATCAGCTCCTTAGAATCCCCAAAATTTTCCTCGATTCGAGTACGGATCCTGTGCTTTCAACAGTATGGGCCCAATACTACTTCCGCGCCTATTCGTACTCTCCTCAAGAATCGTTTCGGATCCTATAAATAACTACTCATGCCTACTACCGTCTGATCCAAGCACATATACCCGTTCTCAAACGAATACACACTGCTAAACAGTGCACTAATTCCTCTAGAAACTTCCTAGGCTCTCCTAGGATTCCCACCTCCCCCGCCATCAGCTGTTGAAGAACCCCTACTAATTTTAGTTAACTACTTCATGAATACAACTACATGCAACAAAAATTAAATAATATTTTGAGTAAAAGACCCAACCCTACAATGGTTAGACTTAAACAAGAGTTGTGTAATAGGGCAAAACCAATCATTCTAAAATTATTTAACCTTTGAAGCATGTAACTTAACATATGCATTTAATAGTTACTCACATCAATATGGGTCCCACAAAGCACAAAGCAAGCAACATTCAGGCAGTAACACTCTATAGGCCACAAAACATAAAAGGGTATCCTCCAACTAACTTGCTTCTATGATGCTAGGAACTTATACCAACACTGTTGGTTGCCTTATGCATGCAAATTATACACAAAACGGGATCACATAGACTATCGAATGAATGATTCTACCCTGAGCTCAAAACCAAAAAGGGAATACGAAATAAGGCCAAATCAGTCCTTTTAGGGCTATATGATCCTAATCATTTACAATTTTTAAAGCATACACTTAGCAGTCAATTCCACCTACATAGTTTCCAAATCTCAAATAGCATCCAATTCCTCTTAGGTTACAAGGCATCACAAATCAATTCATTCTATCATGCAATTCCTGAAGGTATCCTTAGCCCACTCACTATCAGGCATAAAAGACATCTCTCCTAAGCATGCATTCTAGCATGAAACCCCAAGTAGATCCTTATTCTAACTTCTAGTATGCATATCATATTATAACACCTATGATATCCCCATTTTCACGGCCAGAAAAGACCGATTTTGTTTATGCTTTATAAAAATCAGAGTATCTGTTTTAATAAAAACGTTGTGGAATTTGTTCCCAGAAAAACATGATAATTTTATTATCAAAGCATTTCCGAGGAAAAGTATTTTTATTCATTTGAAAACATTTGAGATGTCATCGTCAATACAGAAACATAAGCATAAACAGAACTTACATTCATTATCACTAGTGATCTATATCTCCTTAATCTCTCAGTGTAATGTGACTTCATATCAACACCTGTGATATAAATAAACATAGTGGGTCAGGTTGGGAAACCTGGTGAGTACATAGGGTATTCAACCCACAATAATATAGTTATTATGTTTAAACAATTAAACAATCAACCCAATTACCCATCCCAATTATCTTCTTTACTCTTAAGGATCTATCCTAAGAGTCATCTATCATGCATTCGTTTATTCCGAAGTCCCTTGCTTCCAGGGTTATAGGACTGGCACTAAATCCATAGCTGTCAATGCTCGTTTGTAAAGCACTAATTCCATAGCTGCTATAGTTTATTCATCGGGTACTAAATCCATAGCTACCAGTGTTTATCTAGTAGGTACTAAGTCCACAACTACCAATTCCTAACAGGTACTAAGTCGATAGCTACCAGTATTTATCTAGTAGGTACTAAGTCCATAGCTACCAATTCCTAACAGGTACTAAGTCCATAGCTACCGGTGTTTATCTAGTAGGTACTAAGTCCATAGCTACTAATTCCTAATAGGTACTAAGTCCATAGCTACCAGTGTTTGTCCAATAGGCACTAAGTCCATAGTTGCCAGTGTTATTTATTAGGCACTAAGTCTATAGTTGCTTATGTTTACTCACATCATCTTTTCTCTCTCATCATTCATCTACCCATGTCAGCCCCAACATATTTGTATATATAAAATACGTATACAGTTTAAATCATTTAAAACATGTATAAAATCGTTCATCCAACATAGACAGCAAGTACTCAGATAATATGCACAAATAGCACGTAATTTATATAAAATTCTTCATATCTATGTGTAAGATGAAAGTACTATGCACTCACTTGATTAGGTGGTGATTCCGAACTCAGACAACGCTTCGTTATCTCAAAACAATTTTCCTCGACAAAACCTAGTATCAATACCACTAGGGTTTAGTTTTTAACGTTAACCACGACTAATTAATAGTCTAGCTATTATTACTATTATATAAGCGTTAAATAACACTCAATATAACTCATAATAATAGCCCAAATAATTATTTTAAGGTCCTAATAATGTTACTATAATTAAATAAAAGCTATATTAAATATAGTATAGGCTTAGCTCACTTACAACGAGTTTTTATTAAAAACCGGGCTTCGCTGAAGCAGCGTTTCCGAGCCAAAAGCTTTTCTTCTCGGAGCCGTTGGGCGCTCCACGGCTTTCTTATCGTGCTAGGGAGGTTCCCTAGACTTGGGAGGGGTTTAGGGAGGTTAGAGAGAAGTTAGAGAGAGAAAGAAAGGTTTATAGTGTGAAGAAATTATAAAGAGTTCATCTCTTATTTATAAGAATTTTATAGTAAAGTAGTCTCCAAGCATTGTTCGTATCTTTCGCGTACGAGCTCCGTTTTCTACGTTCTTTATATACACGCATTGGTATTTATGAGTACTACAACTTTCATTTAGACCCCGTCGGCTTTTTGTCGATATTTATATCCATGCGTTGGTATTTACAATTACTACAACTTTCGTTTAGACCTCGTTGGCTAATTCTCATTCTATCTCGGATTTACAAAACGGTATCGAATTTGTCGCGCTCAAAAAGTGGAGACTAAGCTTCATCCATAACTTTCGCATACGAGCTTCATTTTTTATGTTGTTTATATCCACGCGTAGGTAAAAATAAAATCTACAACTTTCCTTTTTTACTCCGTTAGCTAATTCTCGACCAATCTTAAATTTAACAGTAAGAGGTGATTACACTGTTAGATGTTCGCGTAAAATTCATAACTTTTACATACGGACTCCATTTTCGTCCGTCTTTTTTTCGTTGAGTTCCTATTAATGAGATATTAAACTCTCATTTAGGTCGCGTAAGTCAAAAACCGCTCGAACTAAAATTCGAGTTTTGGGCCATGCACTGCTATGCCAAATCTTAGAAAAATCATAACTTCCTCATACAAAGTCGGATTTGGACGTTCTTTTTATGGACACTCTCGGTTTAAAATTTTCTACGAATTTTTTTAGATCACTAAGGCTAAAATTCGCTCTATCATAAATTCACTATTTACGCTTCCCGGTGCCGTGCCGGTTTCGTCGCGAAACTTCGACGGGTCATAACTTCTTCGTTATAACTCGGATTTCGGAGTTCTTTATTTCTACGGAACCCTTGAGACATATTGTACAACTTGGTTAAGATTATTTATTCTAAATAATCTTTTGTCGAAAATTCGGTTTCGACCCCTATTATCTCTAAATTGACTAGCCCGGATCTACGGGCGTTACAACACATATAACACATCAACAAGTACGAGTATTTTGCGAACCACTTACTTGAGCTCTGATGATTGCACGCATCATGCCCCTTTTCTTTATAAAACCTTTTTGAAACTTGTTTTCCTTTTAAAAAAATTATCATTTCCTCGATTTGAGTTCAGACACACCCAAGAGTATGCTCGAATCCATCAAACCAATGATCTGATACCAACTAGTAACGTCCCAAAATTACAAAGTAAAAATTTCATTTTAAATAATTCAAAAACATTCATTCATTATCCCAAAATACAATTAGAATAAAATTATTCTCAAAATATCAGAGTAAAATCATAAATAGTCGATGCGGAATAAATCTCCAAGGGATGCAGTACGATTAAATTGGGTCCTTCCTTTTGAAACTAGAAGTACCTTAAAACATTTTAAACATAAACCGTACTCACAAATCTTAGTGAGTCCCACAAAATACTGCATACCATACATGCATATCAGCTCGAAGTTGTAACGGATCTATTTCACCCTCGGGTCTATTTCAACTCAATCGGTATTTTCAACCGAACGGGCCTATTTCACCCTCGGGTCTATTTCAACTAAATCATTGTTTTTCAACCAAACGGGTCTATTTTACCCCACATACATAAAACATACACACATATCAGCAAGAGTCACAAAGACAACAGGCACATACAGATATATCAGCAACTGCCACAAAGAAAACTATCATCCTACAAACATAATCTAGTGGGTTAACATTGGTGCTTTCGACCCACAAAAATAGTGATAAGACTCATCTCAAGCCTAAAGACAAAATAAACCACCCACTCGAGCCGAAGATATCAAGAATCCCCTTGCTAAACATATCCATAAAAAAACCCTAATTAGCAATTGAGGAAATAACTAACCCACGAAAGGTCTTAGCTCACAATTAAACCTCATTTGGGCAAAAGGCCATTTTGCCCTTCTCATACGTAGTCCAAACATGGTTGACCAAAAGTCAAATTGGTCAAAAAGTCAACGGTAAACACTTAGTTGACTTACACCATGTGTAACTAAACTACGCCCTGTATAATGCTCATGATCCCAAAAACTTCTATTAAGATCTTAATTTAGCAAGCCAAACTCTTAAACTCCCAAATCTGATCTAATAGAACGTCTTAATGGATAAAGTCTCTATCTTTAACCATTTTCATGGTCACAAATATCACAATACCAAAACTTAAGTTTATAAAGTTATCCATTGCTCAAAATCTCATGCATGGATGGATTAGAGTGCCCAAGCTCTTATTTTTATGACTTAATAACCTCAAAAGGATCATAAGGAGGCACTCAAATGGCTGACTAACACATACTCACAAGAACCAAGATTAAGGGACAAAAAGCATAAAACCCAAGAGCTAATTAGATCTAACAAATGGAATATCAAGATGCCAACTTTATACCTTCTGGAGATTGGTGATGAAGTGCAAGGTCTGGATCTACAAATATTGAAGCTCATCAAAGCTTCTTTAATGGGATCCTTTCCTAAAAAATGCACCCAAAAACACACTAAAAGCTCCAAGACTCACAAATGGAGGCTAGGGTTTCAAAGGAACGATATGAGGTGATGGAGGCTAGTTATGGGACAGACCCCATGAAGGTAGAGTCCTTAAATAGGGATCAAAACCTTTGAGTTAGGTTTTTTATCAGTCGCAGTTAAGCCTTGCGTAACATGAGTTACGCCATGCATAGCTAATTAAAAACGCTTTCCTCCATTAGCTACTATGCCATACCTAGCTACATTATGTCCTACGTAGGGCAAAACCCCTATCTTCCAACTTAATTTCAAACATCCATAATTTCTTCATTTCAACTTCGTTTTCAGCGTTCTTTATATGCACATAAAGGTATTAAAGAGCCCTACAATTCTAGCTATTTACTTTTGGCTTAAAACATGATGAAATTAAACCTTAATCCATGTAAGAAGCCCTACATATAATTTTTTCTTTTCTACCCTTTCATTCCAACACACAAATCAAGGGTTTAGATGTCTCAATCAAAATTATCAACCTTCAATAGGGTCTAAACCATATTCTATTGAAGCCCAATGCATTTACTTGACGTATTTATTGTCCACAATCCTGAAATAAAAAACTTCTCGAAACAAAATGTTACAATATATACACATTTGGTGTTCTATTTGCAAACAACTATTGTTTCACTAAAAATGAAAAAAAATGCAACTTTGCTAAACTAAACCATTAATCAAAAAAATTGCAAGTAAAATAGCCTCTTTTTCCATTTACAATTTCAAAAATTGTTCAAAAAGCTAATTCTTGTAAGCTAAAGTGTCTTTTTATGGATTAAACTTTTTTAAGGAAAATACATATGTGCTAATTCAAAAATGAAATAATTTTCTATTGTATTTGAATTTTTGTTGAAGGTGAGCACTTTTTTGTTAAAAAGGCAAAAAAAAAAAAAAAAAAAGGACAAATTGTGGAAATTCGAGAAAAAAAAAAAGCGGTTTTATGTGTTTTTTTATCCATATGCAAAAGAAAAGGCAATTAAACAATAAATCATATTTATATGGATAAGCATAAAAAGCTTGGAAACTGATCAAATCTTTGGCGGACACTTCTCCATAGCTTTGCATTGTTTTAAGAGAAACTCTAATATTGCCAACTAATAAATAAGCAAACAAAATGATCAACACCAAAAAGAACAAAGAAATATGACGACCTATTTCAATACAAGTTTTTCGCACTTTGTAAAGTCTTGCTTTTAAAATTATCAAAGTTGTTTAAATATTATTTATCTTTCTTTTCAAATTGAAATCAGTTCGTACGATGGAAAATTTGCAATATATAACAAAATACTACAATAATTGATTAATTTTTGGTAATTTAACATGGAAACCAACGACCGTTGAGATAAATCAAGGATTAAAAAGACTACAAGTGTTTTTTTGTCCATAGAATAACAAAGCTAGCTAGGGTTTTAGACTAATTAGTCCAAGATAAAATCACTTACTTTGATTGCTTTTCTTTGTAGGAGGATGAACGAAGACAACTCACTATAGAAGGAGGAAGTTGTTGAGTGCACAATTGCAGAGATTAGTAAGAAAGATGAAAGTCATATTGTATATTATAAATCAAGTACAAATGTATTTAATCAGTTTTTCAAATTGAAGAAAACGAACAAACAATAGAAGATGGGGTGAGTGTGAAATGGTTCAAAGGACAAATATTACCTACAGGAGGTTAGAGGCTGGATGAAGGGGTTGAGTTATTGGGAATTTTTTAATTGAATGTTATAAGGAAATTAATCTAGGATTGGTTATTAAGTGAAAAGGGAAGGTTTCGATATATGTGAAGCGGTTGATTACTTATAAAAAAAGTAAGATGATATGAGTGGATTAATTAAATTGGTTCATATCTTGCTAATAACCAATTCAAACGTCAAAAATTATCGATGATTAAATATTAATTGCTATTTTTTTTGGCATAAAGATGATATATGGATGCCATTTATCATAATGGAGAGTTGGAGACTCAAGATGAGTCGGAATTCAAGGATATCAACAAAGCCGATTTTGAAGCAATATAAGGACATTTTAGTAATTAACTTTATTATCAAATGGGCTGAAGGGTGGCAAAAAAGTTGATTCTTTTATTAAATATCCGGTGTTGAAATCTTTACAAATATATGTTTTTTTAAAATATAACAATAACGTTGTTGTTAAATTTGATATAATAATTCGTATACTAAATTGATATAATATATTGATTATTTTGTATAATATGATAATATATACATCTATTATAACTGTATAATGTCAACCGTTTGAATAATTTCTACCCGCGAGTTACTCATGAATAAAATTAAATATAATATATGGTTTAATGTTATTTATAGTTTTTGTTATTATTAATTATTTTTTTTTTAAATTTATTTTGTTAACGTTTTAAGTTCTATCACTATAATTATTTAAAACATCAGAAATTGTTTTTTGATTCAAAAGATAACAATATAATCATTTATATAAAGTTATTTTTAACTATTGTTATTATAAGTTATTTTAAGCTACTTATTTGAAAAATTTTAACGTTTATACAAATATCTTTAGGAAATATTTTAGTTAAATTGATATTATAATTTAGTTTTTGCATTTAACACTACAATTTATCACTTTTGTAACGCCCGTAGATCAGGGCTAGACAGTTTTAAGACGATAAGCATCAAAAATGACTTTTTGATGGAAGGTTATTTAGAAGGATTAATCTTAACCAAGTTGTAGTATACGTCACAAGGTTTCCGTGCATATAAAGAACGCCAAAATCCGAGTTATAACGAAGAAGTTATGACCTGTCGAAGTTTCGCGACAGAACCGACACGACCCAGCGCGACGTAAATAGTGAATTTAAGGTAGATAGATATCTATCCTTAGTGATCTAAATGAGAATTGAAGATCTCATCGATAGTAGTACAACGACGGAAAGACGGACGGAATCGGAGTTCAGATGAAGGAGTTATGAATTTCGAACGGAGTTTTCCTGTCCCGGCCTACTAAAGATAATATATAAGTAATATACTTATAATATATTAAAAATAAAGTCAAAATTAGCCAATGGAGTCTAAACGAGAGTTGTAGAGCATAATCTCACCTTCGCCGCGATATAAAGAACATCGAAAACGGAGTTCGTATGCGAAAGTTATGAATTTCTGAAGTTCGGGGCGCGAAACCCCAAAACTGTCAGAGACCACGATGTGGCAAGCAGTGCCACGACGTGGCAAATCTCCTGACACCTCCGGGAGGCCCCCAGATGCAACTTGGGATGACGCATGCAGTGACGACCAAGCCCACGACGTGGAAAAAGGTTGCCACGACGTGGCAAGGGCCAAATTTGCCCTATAAATAGATTTGAAGGGCCAGCCGTTTAGGGTTGCTATTTTCTCTCTTCTCTCTCCCGTTTTACCTCGATTTGTGTGCCATAAGTACCCCGAAGCCCCGGTATCAACCCCGAGACCCGAAGCAAGTCCCGAAGCCCGAAGGTCCCAAGAAGTGCGATTCCCGAGCCGAAGCTCTGCCCGCGAGAAGTTCGATTTTTGTAGAGATCTTCCAGATCTGCTGAGGATTTCTACTTCTGCAAGCCGTAGTGCTGTCCGATCATCTTGTGATCAAGTGAGTGTATAGTCACTTTCATCTTACACATAGATATGAAGTATTTTATAAAATATGTGCTATGTGTTTATATATTGTTGTTTATATGTGTCAGTGTGTGGTTACTTTCTTCTAACACATTTGTCTATTTGAAATGGGCATGGAATTGATGTTTTATACAAGTGTTAAATGATTTAAACTGTGTAAGTATTTATATCTACAAAAATGTTGGGTAGAACATGGGTAGATGGGATAGTTAGTGACTATGGAGTTAGCGCCTATCGTATAAATCTTGGTGACTATGGAGTTAGCACCTATCGTATAAATCTTGGTGACTATGGAGTTAGCGCCTATCGTATAAATCTTGGTGACTATGGAGTTAGCGCCTATTGTATAAACCTTGGTGACTATGGAGTTAGCGCCTATTGTTAGATAAACCTTGGTGACTATAGAGTTAGCGCCTACTGTTAGATAAACCTTGGTGACTATGGAGTTAGCGCCTATCGTATAAATCTTGGTGACTATGGAGTTAGCACCTATCGTATAAATCTTGGTGACTATGGAGTTAGCGCCTATCGTATAAATCTTGGTGACTATGGAGTTAGCGCCTATTGTATAAACCTTGGTGACTATGGAGTTAGCGCCTATTGTTAGATAAACCTTGGTGACTATGGAGTTAGCGCCTATTGTTAGATAAACCTTGGTGACTATAGAGTTAGCGCCTACTGTTAGATAAACCTTGGTGACTATGGAGTTAGCGCCTATCGTATAAATCTTGGTGACTATGGAGTTAGCACCTATCGTATAAATCTTGGTGACTATGGAGTTAGCGCCTATCGTATAAATCTTGGTGACTATGGAGTTAGCGCCTATTGTATAAACCTTGGTGACTATGGAGTTAGCGCCTATTGAGTAAACCTTGGTGACGATGTGACTTCGTGCCTGTTAAGTGAACCTTGGTGACTATGGAGTTAGCGTCGCTTGAGTAAACCCCGACGACTATGGAGTTAGCGTCTGATAACTATGGATTTAGTACCTGATAGATAAACTTTGGCAGCAATGGACTTCGTGCCAATTCCTTAGGTAAATCCTTACGAGTGAATGAATGAAGGATAGTGGATTCTTAGGGTAAACCCTTGAGAAAATAAAGTAGATATGGGGATGGGTATTTGAGTTGGTTGTTTGATAATTGAATATAATAAATGTATTATTGTGGGTTGAAAACCCTATATGCTCACCAGGCTCCCAAGCCTGACCCACTCAGTTTTCTTTTCATTACAGGTAATGGCACAAGGGTATAAGTTGGCGGACTTGACGAGAGATTTTGGATTATAGATCAGTAGTTATAAATAACTATTGTAAGGTCTATTTTATATTGTTTATGCTTTTGGTCTGTATCGAACATGACATCCCAAGGTTTTATTATTTAATTAAAATACATTCTCTTTGAGAAATGTCTGGATAAATGGTTATCATATTTTTGTTTTTGGGAACAAATTCCGCAACAGTTTCCTTTAAACGATTACTCTGATTTTAAAAACAAAGCATAAACAAATCGGTCTTTTCTGGCCGTGAAATTGGGGATGTCACAACTTTTAACTATTCACAAAATATTCATTGGGTTTTGTTAGTGGAACTGAAATTTATATTTAAGTTGACACTGTAATGTTATATTTAAATTAACAATTTAAGTATTTTGACTAAACTGTTCAAAAGTTGTAGCTTTAAATTGATAATGGTTTACATACAACAACATATTAAATCTAATAAATTAAGTAAAATATGTTAAAAATTAAAGACATAACTTTATAAGTAGAAGTAAAGATATTATTTTAATATTAAAATTTAGTTTATTTATGATTACACTTTAGATTTGATATTTATTTAACCTTATTAACCAAATTATAATCATTATTAGAAAGACACTACAATTTATCATTTTTAACTATTTACAAAATATTATTTGGGTTGTTTAAGTTAAACTAAAATTTATATTTAAGTTGGTCATGTAATGTCATATTTAAATTTATAATTGAAATATTTTATAAAAATTGTTCAAAAGTTGTAGCTATAAAATGATAATGGTTACATCCAACAATATATTAAAACTAATAAATTAAGTAAAATATGTAAAAAGTTAATATATATATATATATATATATATATATATATATATATATATATATATATAACTTTATAAGTAGAAGTAAATATATTCTTTTAATATTAAAATTTAGTTTATATATGATTACACTTTATGTTTGATATTTTGTGTAATCTTATTAACCAACTTATAATCATTATTAGAAAGAAATTGAAAAGTCATGGGAGTTTCAAATGAATGTGGTGAAAGGAAAAATTCATAGAGTTTCAAATAAATGTGGTGAAAGAAAAAATGTTTCCTTTATAATATAGTATACGATATGATATGATATGACTAAGTGTAAGACCAATGTATTACATGAGTTTATTTAAAAGAAAGTATAAATATGATATTCTAAACATTTGAAAATTTTTAAATTTATAAGAAAATGAGAAAAATATTGAATTATTAAAATTAAAGTGTTTTTTTTTCTTTTAAATGTAAACAAATAATTTAGATAAATAAACAAAGGAAACTAATTAGGCTTTAATTTAGTAATTATTGAAATTAGAATGAAAATCCATTAATGAAATTGATATACATTTATTTAAATACTATATGTATTTTAATAAAACGGAAAAACCATAAAATGACATGTGGAATAAATATTAATTTAAAATAAATACAAAATGACATGTGGTAAAATGAATAAGAATGTGACATATGACAAAAAAGATCTTTATTTATTAGAGTAGATTAGAGTAGATAAGAAAAATATATAGTAAAGTCCTAATATTTTAGTCTAGTTTATAAAAAAGTCTCATACTAAATTTTATTTACATAAAAACATAGTATACCGAATAAAACTACGAAAAAAACCTTTTTTTGGCCGGTTTTGAGATTTAGCTGGTATCATGTCTTTTTTCATTAGTTTTGTCAAAATATTGAGACTTTTCTGAAAATTACCTTATTTTTAACAAATAACCAAAATTTTGTGACTTTTCTAAAAATTATCATGGAATTAATGAATATTATTATTAACAAATCATTTATAAACATAACAAATATTTTTTATTATAAAGAAAGAAATTACATTTTTTTTGCTAATTTTAGGATTAGAATGGTAGACTAAGTACTCTTATATTGTTTGTTGACCACTTCAAACTCTCTACGTTCCTCATATGCATTATTATGGGTGACATGGTGAGATGTACTAGGTGTTCCTCTAATGTTGATATTTCTCTTATGTTCTCTAACCTAACTACCACCTAACATGGTAACAACCATCAGCTAACACAAATCTATCGAGTGTGAAAAGTGAACCATGAGTGATAGTTTATATAGAAACGGTTAAAGGGTGATTATCTATTTAAACTTTCATTCAAAGTTCACTTTTCACTCTCGGTAGATATGTATCATTCGATGGTTGTTACCAGGTAATATATGGAGGTTAGGCGGTAGTTAGGTTAAAGAACATAATGAAAGATCTATATGCTCAAGAATCATTGTGTAATGATATTTTCTAATAAAATATGATCCCATAGAGTCACGCCATATAGCAAGTAGACACTTATTGATTGTTTATTAATTAATCGTATTATTAATAAATAGTATCAACTCTTATATTTAATTGGAGAAACATACATAATACATTTCACCATGACACCCACAACGATGCATAGGAGGAACATAAAGAGTTTAAAGCAGTCAGCAAGCAATAAAGGGTACTTAGTCCACAATTATATTCCTAGAAATTAGTAACAAATGTATTTCCTTTGTTCATAATAAAAAATATCTCTTATGTTTATAAATCATTTGTTAATAAGAATATCCATTATATCTATGGTAATTTTCAGAAAAGTCCTGATATTATGGTTATGGTTAAAATAAGATAATTTTCTAAAAACGTCTCAATGTTTTGACCAAACTAATGAAAAAGGTCAAGATACCGACTAAATTTGTGAAACCGACCAAAAAGGGTGTTTTTCGAAGTTTTAGCCGGTATTATGTGCTTTTCTGTAAACAAAATTTAGTTTGAGACTTTTTTTATAAATTGGACTAAAATATTAGGATTTTACTAGAGTTTTCCTTAGATATAAATAGGATAATAGCTTAAAACATAAATATTTATATATAAAATTATAAAAATAAAATATATACAAAACTATGTCATTAAGTCACGCCTTAAAAAACTTCATGACTCACCATGTCTCCTAAAGCTTGAGGTTTGACCTTGTCATCACGTCACACAACGGCTCACATTACTTAGAAACCCGAGTTTTGTCAACAAAAAAAAATGTTTTGTAAGCATTCCATCAAATTTTAACTTTAGATCTGGTATAAATTAGATCTACTCTTTTCTCTCAAACTGTTCCAAGAACAAAACTCTTTCCTTGACTCCTTCAACCACTTGTTATGAACACCACCACCATTGATGACGGCCCCACCATCGTCACCATCTTCGACAGCAACCCTATAACTGTCACCATTTATGATATGGTGTGATTTCTCATATATAGTTAGAGCGTCTCCAAATCTACTTTGTCCCTGACCACATCTAGATCCACGATTTCATAAAGCTCACCGTCGACGTCACACCACCACCACTATCATCGACATCACACTAGCACCACCATATCTGGAATCACCACCTCTACCAATGACCAACCATCATCACCATAAAGCTGCCATTGAACAACCATACATCCATCACCATCACCATATCCATCGTCATCGTGTTCACTGCCACTCTCTGCCACAAGGTATGAAACACTAAACCATCATTGGTGCTCTTCATACTAGAACCATAAGAATTCATTGATATGGGGAGATAAACAAGAATGTCTAAGGCACGATGTTCACATATGAGATCTAAGATGTTTTCATCACTCTATCTCTAGATCTTAGATGATTTCATTGGTCTCTCTTAGATCTAATTTGTTCCCTGATTTAGAGAGAGAAAATGAAGTTGTAACACCTTGGTGACTCTAGTTCTCAGATGTTCCACAGCTGTTGTTGACAGTCATAGTCGGTTGTGGATGATGTCAAATGTAAATTTTAAGTTGTAAATATAGATGCGAAAGCATATTTTTGGTGTATTAAACTGTGAATATGAATGTATTGGATTAAATTATGAATTTTGTATAAATTATAAATAAATTGTATTAAAATGTGAATTTTGTGTATTAAACCATGAATAAATTGTATTAAATTGTGAATTTTGTATGAATTTTGTGTTAAAATATGAATGATTGTATTAAATTGTAAATGAGTATATAAATGGATATATTAAAGTTTGAAAATGATTTAATCAGTATTCATAGTTTAGTAACTGTGAAATGGTTGGTTCCTAGAGTTCCAAACTTTTAGGAGTTCTTATTTTAATCTCTCCCTAAATATTAGATAATCATATATGTGAAACATGTGATAGTCATTATAATTAACATTTTATAACTATGGTTGATATATAACTAAACAAATGACAAAATAGTTTTCAGGAGTATTAAGAGTTACAACAACATTCACATCATTCCCAAAAGGAAATATAGCCTGGGGATTTTACATGAAATTTGTATGCTTTGTTGTAAATGGGAGAGGGGACAACTTTTAATATGAATGTGGTTGTAACTATTGATAATGTTAAAAATGATGATAATGTTCTATTAAATATTATAAAATACCAATAATAGCTAGACAAACTTATATACCTTATAATAACAAGGTCAAATATTTTTGTTCTTGTCCAATGACTTAGTTAGCTTATACACTTTCTAAGAAAGACATATTTTAAATTGCTTTTAGGTTTCTAAGACATTTGAAGTTAAACCCAAGTAATGTCTTAATATTGTTAAGTTTAATGTTGTGCTGTTTAAGGGGGTTTTTGTAACATCCCAAAAATACGACCCAAAAATTTTTGTTTAAATTTTACTAAAAACCATCTCATCGAATATCATACATACTAAAAATCATAACTAAGTAACTCAAAAGTCATGTAACTGTGTCAAAACAAATACTGTATCAATCATATCAAAATATCTGGACAAAACTCCCAGGAATAAACTGAAACTGTGGTGTGTGCCATGCCATCATCCCGAGCTCTTCCCTTTACTTGCGGAAGTACCTGAAACCAGAACTGAAAACTGTAAGCACAAAGCTTAGTGAGCTCCCCCAAACTACCACATACCATACAATAACATATAAGCAACTACTGGGCCTTGCCCACTGCATCGGAACGAAGCCCGGAAACTACATCAGACCGAAGTCCGGAAACTGCATCGGACCGAAGTCCGGAACTAACCAGGGCCTTGCCCTTTGCATCAGACCGAAGTCTGGAAACTGCATCGGAACAAAGTCCGAAACTAACCAGGGTCTTGCCCTCTGCATCGGACCGAAGTCCGGAACTGACTGAACATAGAATAACATAATCACAACTACTGGCATAAACACATATACTGCATACTGCATCAGACCGAGGTCCGGAACACATAATCACGAATCCATGCTTGAATCACAAAGACATCAAGCACACTGAACTACTACATCAGACCGAAGTCTGGAACTACTGCTAACTAAACGGGCTGGCATTGTGGCCGTAGACCCGTTCCCACTGGAAGGAAACTCACCTCGTAATCTGGCTGCTAAACCAACTGATGGGGAAACTGTCTGCTGTTGCTCCGGTATCTTTTCGGCTACAATTTCCCATAAATATACTCAATCAAATACTGATAGCTACACTGAGGTTAACATGACTATTTTACCCCTGGTTAAAGTCAACCTCTTGGTCAAAGTTAACATTCAGTTGACCCGACTCGTTGAGTTGGGCCGCCAACTCGTCGAGTCCTTACTCTCATTTCTCAATCCTACCCGCTACTACTCGTCGAGTTTGGCATAGACTCGACGAGTTCCTCTTCGCTACTAATACTCAGTAAATCTTCATCTGACTCGCCGAGTTGTATGAACAACTCGTCGAGTTCTGTTCTTGAGGTATGAAGATTGCCTTGGACTCGCCGAGTCCTTCCATGAATGAGTCTAACCTCCAGCTCACTGAGTCCATCTCTCACTCACTGGTTCCACTTGGCATAACTCGAAAAGGGGAAAACAGGGGACTCGCGACTCGACTCGTCGAGTCTGAAGAACGACTCGCCGAGTCGTATACATGCAATCACTATATACTCGATTCTGCTTGAATCCAGTTCATTCCATTCGTAGATCTAGGTTCTTAGGGCCTATTTAACACGTAAAGTTTCCAACTTTACGTGTAAATAAACACCAAATGAAGGTTTTAAGGCTCAAAGCACACTATAAGAGTAGATCTAGGGCTTTCATGCAATATGGCTCCATAAAGGTATTAGATCTAGGCTTCTGGAACTCAAACATAGCTAGATCCGAAGGCTATTCATCTCAATGTGTCCTCTATGCTACTACCAAGCCAATAAATGGTTCAATAATAGATTTAATGGTGTTCCAATGGGGATTTAAGCATAGAAACAGAAAAGGGTCGAGTTATACCTCACTATACTCTGAAATGCCACAAAGATCTTGGATCTCCTTCTTCTCCTCTTGATCTACCTTCCTTCTTCTCTCAAGATCTTCAAAGAATCACACCAAAACACACAAAAGGCTAAGAGAGTGCTAGGGTTTCGAGAAGGATGCTCTGGGGGGGGGTGATGGGGGCTGACTTGAGGTCCTAAAAAGTTGATTAAATAGGGTGCAAACCCTTGAAATTAAGGTTTCATCCAGACTGGCGGACTCGCCGAGTCCAGAATATGGACTCGTTGAGTCACCAACTTAAACGTGCTCAATATCCCGACTCTACTCGATGAGTCGGGCTACTGACTCATCGAGTTCCTCTTGAAAACTTGAAAAGAAAATTATTAAATTACATACCAGAATTTGGGGCGTTACAGTTTTTGATACATATTGGGGCTGTAACTCTTAATATTACTAAAAAAGTATATATTTTATCATTTTTTTACTTATATATCAACAATAGTTATAAAATGTTAATTATAATGATTATCACATGTATGTTTTACATATATGATTATATAATATATATGGAGTTGTTCAAATAAGAACTCTTAAAGGTTAGGAACTCAGGAACCATCCATTTTACAATTATTAAACTGTGAATACTAATTAAATATGTTAAAATATTTGTGTATGTATTTTTTGTAAGAGAAAGGAAAAAATCATCATTTTTACAGTTTAATATATTCATTCATATACTCATTTACACTTTAATATAATCATTCATATGTTTACACAAAATTTATACAAACATCACAATTTAATACATCACATTCACAACTTAGTACAATCTATTCATAATTTAATACACAAACGTCAAAGATTAATATAATATATGTATAATTTAATATATAAAATTCACATCTTAGTTTAGTACACCAAAATTATTCATTCAAATCCATGTTACAACTTAAACCTTACATTCAAATCATCAACCACCTATTGCAACCATCACCACCATTGTCGATAACAGTCGTGGAACATCTTAGACCTGGAGTCACCAATGTGTTTCAAATTCATTTTTTCTCTCTAGATCATGGAACAACTCAGATCTGAGAGAGACTAATGATGTGGAGTATGAATAATATGCAATGTATTAAACAATTCCCAACCCTTGTCATTCTCATAAACTCTAACTCCCCAAAATTTGATGGTTAAATATTAAGGTCATGAGAACCTTCCCATTTGCTCATCAAACTAGGAACTAGTGAACCATCCCAAATATGTCACACAAGGTGTATCTAGCCTCTACTCACAACAAACAAAGAAATAACAACAAAAGATTTAAAGTTTAAAGGACAACCATAATCCTAGTTCTTTAGATAACATATTTTTTAAAGATACTTTTGATTTTCTTTTTTGAAGCAATATACATGAAAGCCTTTTTCAAGAGTTTAAATAAAGAACAACAAAAGATTAGAGCTTAAAGAATAACCACAAACCCCGATTCTTTAAAAATATAAACAAAACAAAAACATTTTCTCTTTTTTCTATCAAAGCAGTACAAAACAAAGACTTGGTTAAGATAATGTAATTTTAGTTAAAACAACCATTTCAAAAAGAAAATTCATATAAAACTTAGGGTTTCTAAAACAATAAACATTAAATTTTCTAGAAAACCTTGAATCTCAAAACTAAGGGACTGAAGTTAGAGAAAACAACATTGTTTGAGAAAATTAGATGATTTTATTTGTTTGAATGAGGAAACAATTTTATATAGATGAAGAACTTCCTACAAGAATTATGAATGAAAAAAGAAGATTAGGTACTACATTGTGACAACTAGAGTGTGGTTCATTTGGAAAATAATACAATGTTACATAGTAAGACGAAACACATTCGAATGAGAACCAATTTGTGATGAAATAGATATGCGATGGCATTCTGAACCTAAAGAAGACCATTGGTACAAAGAATCTAGAATATATGTCTACAAAGGTGGTGAAAAAATAGAAATTGAAGTTAGGTATGGATTCAACTAGCCTTCTATGCACTTTAAGAGAAGGTGCATACTAGAGAAAGATAGGGGTTATAGAGTTCTAAAGTGGATGGAAGCAAGTAATTAATCAGCTTTCAAGTAGGAGATTGTTAAGTTATGGATCTTGATTCACCGTTTAACTCTATATCCATTAGTCATGCCAAACATAGGCTAGTTCATATATCGTATATGAAATTAAAATGCGTCATGGACCAGATTTGTCAGAGTTTATAATGATGACATTATTACAAGATTTTAGGTCAACTTGCTCTTGTATATATATATATATATATATATATATATATATATATATATATATATATATATATATATATATATATATATATAACATCTTGATATTTAGGTATTTCCACTTTTAGCCCTTGATATGAGAATTGTTTCTTACTGGACCAAAATGGCATTTTTGTAAATATTAGGACTCGATCACGTACGTTGGGCGTACGTGGCAGGATCCCAAACCCTAATTTTTAGGGTTTGGACCTTATTTAAACATCCTTAAGTCCCAAGTCTTGTTTCTTTCATCAGCCTCCAGCCCCATTTCGACCCTTTGCAAACCCTAATTCGTTTTTGAGCATTCTTAATCCATTGGTGTAGGGATGAGCAAAAGGACCGGGGAACCGGCCGGAACCGGTCCCGAAACCGGAACCGGTCCCGGAACCGGCACCCGATGGAACCGGTCGGGCCGGGACCTATACTATAATTTCGTGATTATTTGGAACCGGGACCCGGTAAAAACCGGCTGTTGGAACCGGCCCAAAACCGGGAACCGGACCGGCTAGAAAAAACCCCATGTCGTTGGCTTTGTCGCATAATTCATAAAAGTAGTTACCATGAAAGTAGTATTACAAATTACGGTGACAAAAATAATTATTTTGACAACTTATTATAGTACAGTAAATTTACATAATTATGAGGGAAATATGATCAAAACAAAACTTCAAAATCATATATACCCTTGTCAATAGTTGTTTCTATCATATCTAAGTCATAAAATCAACAATTGTGCATTCTTGATCAGTACATTTTGCAACGATGAGTTCATGTTACTTTCTCATGGAAACGCACTGTTTTTAATTTTCCAAACGTATACTTTAATGTTCATGTGTGTACAAGTTTTGGAAACAAGTATGAAAATAAAACTTGGATTAAATTGTAAATAAAAAACAAAAATTAAAACAGTTGGATTGCATCTATGAAAAGAAAAAAATAATAGAATATGTAACTGATTTAGGCCATCCATGTCGTAGAATAGAGATGGTTTCACGACATCCTTTATAGCTTCAACCCTTCAATGCCACTTCATTCTAAAGTCACGTCCTCTTTACAGATGTGGGTACCACCATTGTAGAAGCTCTATATACAAAAACATTAAGGTTCATGGATTTCCAGTGGATTACTTTTAAGCTTTAAACATCCATTGATAATATAATATTATAATTTATAATACTAGCTTATACAAGTGCTGGTGAGATAGTGCCAACATTACCTTTAAACATCCACTTCTTCACAAATCACAACCAACCAATAAAACTCAAAGTAATCGATTGGTGGTAATTAAGGGAAACTCTAATGCGAACATCTTTTGCTACAATTAAGTCGTTGGATACATCAAAATATAGCCGGTTTCAAAATGGACTAAATGTGTTTGGTAAAAATTGGAGGTAGCCGGTTCCAAAATCGAAAAACCGGCAAAAACCGGACCCGGAACCGGAACCGGTAGAACCGCCGGGCCGGTTCGGTTCTAGATTTTGGCCGAAGCCTGTTCCCCGGTCCGGTCCGGTTCGGGCCGGTTCCGGCCGGTTCGGTCCTTTTGCTCATCCCTACATTGGTGTGTGTTTTGGTATTCATAGAGGAAGAAGAAGGAGAAGAGAATAACTTGGAAGCTTGGAACAACCTTGGATCTGGAAGTTTTGCACCCTCCTACATATCTAGAAGGTATAAAGTTCATACCTTGAGGCTTATTTGGTTAGATCTAGCTTGTATGATGTTATTATGTGTTTTTTTGTCCCCAATCAATATTGTTCGTGAGTATGGCATGCTCTTGACCCAAATGGATTGTCCTTCCAGATCTTTTGGAGTATCTAAGGTCATAAAAATGCAATCTTGATTATTAGTTTTCTTCCATGCATGGGTATAATGTATTAATGAGTTAAGAAGTTAGGGTTTTTGCTATTGGGCACTTAATAACCATGAAAGACCATAAAGTTGGGAACTTTATGGTTAAGGACGTTAGTTGATGATTAGATCTAGAATTTGGACAAAAGAGCTTAAGGATTAAACTCTTAATAAGAATGAAAAGGGACCAGTTATGTACACTGGGGGTAACCCAAGTACGCTGCACGTACGAGGTCAAACCTTGTGTTTTTGGTCAAGCCTCGTGTACGCTAAGCATATAAGCTGAGTATGTTGGGCGTACTTAACTGTGTTGACTATGTTTGACTTTTTGACTTTGACCAAGTTTGACCTAAGGGTATTTTGAGTATATTGAGTTGTATTTGAGATTGGTCACTATTTGATGAATAGGTGACGGGTAGAGCATATATTCGGAGTAAAAACCTATTCTGGTATTTGTTCAGACTGAGAGGTGATTTTTTCCTCACTATAGTTGTGGGTCGAAGTCACCAATGCCGGCCCACTAGTTTATGTATCTTGGTTTAGAGGATGTCTCTTTTGTATTGATCTATTAGAATTGAATCCTATTGTTATGTGATATTGATGTGCAAATCTGCCTATAAGTCTATTGACTGGTTATATGCTTATCTATTACTGTCCATTTATATGTGATGTATATGTCGACATTGTATGGTTGGGTTGAGGCGATGTTGCTCTATGAGGAGGCCAACAAACCTAGGAGCAAGCCAGACATAATTTGTGGGCCCGAGAGGCATGTCCGACTTATGTTGTGGGCTCGGGAGTAAGCCATACATGAGCTGTGGGTTGGAAAGCAAGCAAGACTCATGCTGTGGACTCAGGGAGTAATCCAATATGTTAGTTGTGGACCCAATATGCTTGATGTTATATGTTGTGTGGTGGTACTTTGTTGGAACTCACTAAGCTTTGGCTTACAATTTCGCTTAATTGTTTTAGGTACTTCAGATGACCGTGGCAAGACGAATGCATGATTGTACACATCCTTTGATATTATGTTTTTGGAGATTTTATGATACACTGATCTTGGAGATATTTGTATTTGATACTTGATCTTGATATGGGTTTTGTTTAAAAACTATGGTTTCTCTCAATTTAAAAATGAAAATTTTTATTGTGATTTTTGGGATGTTATATATATATATATATATATATATATATATATATATATATATATATATATATATATATATATATATATATATATATATATATATATATATATATATATATATATATATATATATATATATATATATATATATATATATATATATATATATATATATATATGCACACACATAAATTCCTTGAATTTGTGTAACATAACCTAATCAAAGATTGTTGAAGATCAAAGTATTATTTTTATCATTTTCAAAATGTACTTTTGAGTTTCGTCGTATTGATCTTTTGTACATACTTTCGTTTATATTCAGTTTTACATATTCTTTGTATTTTAGTTTCGATGTAATTGAGCTTTGCATATGGTTAATCCTTCGAAACAAACAAGTGTTGTAGCATACATACATGTATCGTGCGATAATCTTAGGAAATCTTTTCTTTTGAGATTTGATGATGTACTATGCTCTACGTGCCATTCTAAAATATGTTGATTGTGACACTTACCATCTTATATAAATGTTTATATAGGTGCGTGTGGCCTTAGGATTATGAGTAGACAAAAATGTTCCTTTGCATTGGAATCTTTTGTTTCCCGACTCATATTCATATTTGGATATTGGATTTTGTTGAATCAATATGTATTGAAAATTTATTTTGTTGTGTTGATTATTTTTCACATCATATTTTCCTTAATTGTTTTTGTGTTCCAATAAAGATAGCAGAACTGTAATTTGGCAATAATCAATAAAATCTCTCTCTCTCTCTCTCTCTCTCTCTCTCTCTCTCTCTCTCTCTCTCTCTCTCTCTCTCTCTCTCTCTCTCTCTCTCTCTCTCTCTCTCTCTCTCTCTCTCTCTCTCTCTCTTGTTCGCCCTTAGACATGGCTGATTACTCTAATTGTGTGAACTACATTAAAGATTGTGTTTTTTTTCGTTTGCATTATTATTTATTATATATGTGTTAAATCGTTTATCAAGTTGTTGAAGTATTTGACCCTAACATCAATACCAAACAACTAAATATAGTTGGATCAATTTTTAGGCTCTATTACCATGTAAATAAAATTTAGTTTCACGATCTAAAACATTTATTAAAGCAATTATATCATAAAGAATAAAAAAAAAACTTGCTTCAAACCACATATTCAAGATTACACAACACCAAACAACATAACACTACTTATAAAAGAAAATAACCACAAAGTGACAACATGAAACTATAAATCATCAATAAATGAAGGAAAATCTAATCTAAGCCCTATAGATAGGGATGTAAACGAACCGAACAAACACAAATGGGGGCTTGTTCATGTTCATTCGTTTAAGTTAGCCGAACAAATAAGCGAACACGAATGAATAAATGAACGAGTTTTCTTGTTCATGTTCGTTCCTTTTAATTAACAAATTACGTTGTTCATGTTCGTTCATTTATGTTCGTGAAAATGCTAAACGAACATAAATGACCAAAGATAAACAAACATAAGTGAACCTATATGAACATAAATTAACAAATAATATAGTAATGTAATCAAACACAATTAAGCATATATGAACATAAAAGGAACTTATATAAACGAATATAAACGAACGTTCATGAACATAATCAAACGAACGAGGCCATTGTTCATGTCCGTTCATTTAACTAAACGAACGAGAATTTGTGTTCATGTTCGTTCATTTATTAAATAAACTAACATAAATGAACTTCTCACCGAACAGTTTACGAACAGTTTCTGAACGTTCAGTTCGTTTACAGCCCTACCTATAGGACTTCTATCAAAGAGAACTAAAAAATGTTTATGATTAGTCATATCATATTAACCGATATATAACAATATATAGGGTATATGTACAATATGACAAAGTATTCACACATAACCCCCTTCGGCTCTTCGACAGCCCTAGCAACTTTCATTTCTTCTACCATGTCTAATTTTCCCTAGCATTCATCTACAACATCAATCCATAGCCCCACCGATTAACAATTATCCCTCTAGTTACATATTTACTACATCTTAATTAGACAGAGATACGGAACCTACCTAATTCAATGTTAAGATTGTTACAAAATGTTAATTTTCGATAATTCTACAGCACATTACTTGTATTATATCACAATATGTATCTACTTCGAGACCCATATTAATTTCAACTATATTAAATGTTAGATGATATGAAGTCTAACATCACCAACATGTTATATTTAAGAAATTTAAAATAAATGCTACATTCTTTAGAAAATAATATTTAAATGTCAAATTAAACATAAAATATGACCACATTTTATTGTATTCTCTATCTTATCAAAGGTGTCTTGAAAATCAATGTTTAAAATCTCTATAAAAGTTTATGATTATATAAAAAATAAAAGATAATTAAATTAAGAAAAAACATCATAAATGGTCCCTGTGTTTTCCCAGATTCTAAAGTTTAGTCCCTGTGGTTTAAAAATCTCATAGATGGTCCCTGTGCTTTCAAAACTTTTGACAGATGGTCCTTATCCCTCACACTGTTAGAAACCCACCGGTAACCCTTATTTCATTAAAAAAATATAAGGGTAAATCGATCTTTTCACCTGTGCCCTCTTCTTTATAACCAAATGCATGTCTATATTTTGAAAACCCTTCTCGCACCCACCCTCTTCTACTCTCACTCTACTGTGCATCCAATTGCAAAACGATTTCTGCGAGTGTACAAGATGGCGATTTGTAGATGTGGAACGGAAACAACGAATTTGACCTCATGGACGGATCGTAACCCAGGAAGGCAATTTTAGAATTGTTCAAGATGTGGGTTTGTAAGTTGGGTAGACCCTCCGATGTGTGCAAGGGCATTGGTGGCGATTCCAGGTTTGATAAGATCAATGAATCGATTGGAAGAGAGGGTTGCGATTGCAAGTGCAGAACTGTGGAACTACCGGCTGATGTTGTTCTGTTCATGGGTGTTTTTTTTGGTTTTATTTTAACTAGGAAGGATTTGTATGGTAATAGGATAGGGGTTTTTGGTTTCTTTTGTACGCATCTAACTAGTTCAGGGGGTTTTGGATTGTGATGGAATGGGTATTTTTGGTTTCATTTTGTTGTATGAAGTGTAACACATTAAGTTAATGGAAATGATGATTATGTATTTTGTTATAAATCAGTGGTGTTGATGTGCATTTTCGTATGATACATTGTTATAACTGCATCTTGCAAATGGTTAGGAATGGTATTTCAAATCTACATTGTTATACATGCATCTTTTTGAGAAAGGTTTGGAGAGGGTAATTCATAAGCAAAATGTTAATAAAATCATTACAAGTCTATGTTTAACCCATACAAACATGAGACTTACTTTCAACATACTTACTGATGGAAGGTCTTAACCCATACAAACATTACAAAAGACCTAATTACCATAATTTAAACAACTAAACCACAATTTAAGTTTCAAAAGACCTAACTACCCAAACATCCAACTAACTACTTAACAGAATTTCCTAAATTACCCTTTCCCTTTCTTTGTGTCTTCTCCTTTGCCTGTGTCTTCCCTTTTCCCTGTGTCTTCCCCTTTGATCCAACTTCACCAATGCCTCCCTGCCCTTTACATGTTCTGGAATTGTGCCCCTTGTTATGACACTTTGAACAAGTGACTGCAAGAAATTTCCTGCTCAATTTAGTTGTTTGGCTGTTGGGCTCATCAACACCTCTCCTTCTCTTCTTTTTTGGCCTCCCAACCTACACATATGCATTTATTATATTTAAAACATTAACATACATGCTGGCATTAAAAGTACATATCTAGCCTAGTTGACATAACAACCCGTGTGTGATGTTTTGGTGGAGTTAAAGTGAACGGAAAATCACTTTTTGGCCACATTGAACGACCATTTATTGGATAAATTTTGTTCAGATACATGGCTCTCCATGTTGATAGCTTATAGCAAGGATGGACCTAATCCTCAACATCAGGTGCATCTTCTCCATTTTCAATTTTGTTCCATATAGCAGAAACAACATGCCTACATGGAAAACCTGTAATCTCCCAGAACCTACAAGTGCAACTTCTTTCATTTAGGTTCACCACATACTGATCCTTCCATGTGCTTGCAACTTGGTACTTTCCTGCCCCATTATACTTAGCTACATACTTTGCTGCTTGAGTCTTAATCTCCTCTAAAATTATAGTTGCAGTGGTACTTAGTTCCCCTTGACACTTATCTATTTCCTTTTGCACAACACACAATCTCTTCATGAGATACTCTCTAATATACTCTAAGCAGGTGATGATTGGTTTATCCCTACCTTCCTCTATCTTAGCATTGAATACCTCACAAAGATTATTCAACAAACAATTAGTGTGTGCCCTACCTGTGAAAAACATATTAAAAAAGAGAAATTACAAATTTTATATTAAAACATAAAACTCAACAACTTCTAAATGACATACCACTGAAGTGAGATTTAGACCATGTCTCTGCAGGAATCTTACACAACCAAGCATGAGCTTCATCATTCATTTTCTTCAACTCATCCGTTGCATATTTAAAGTGATTTAATGTTGTTGCTCTACCACATTCCCAAACCAAGTCACTCAACTCTTTTCCTTTCCATTGTTTCTTCAAATTCTCCTGAATATGCCTCAAACAAAACCTATGTTCTGCATTGGGGAATACCTTTGCAACTGCTGGTATTATCCCCTTAACAAATGCAAATACAGTCAGTTTCATTTATAAAAATAGAAAGTAAGCTACACTATCATGAGAAATAATTAGGTAAAACATACCTTTTGTCTATCAGAAAGGAAGGTAAAATTTTAATTTGCTCCCAATTCCAAGTCTTCTCCTAACCGTTCCATGAACCAGGTCCAAGAACTAGTTGTCTCAGCCTCTACCACTTCATATGCTACAGGGTATATTCCATTATTTGAGTCTAGACCCACATCAGTTAGTACCTGCCCAAGATATGGGCCTTTCAAGAATGTACCATCAACTCCCAGGAAATCCCTTAACCCAACTTTGAATCCCAACTTCAATGCACTTAGACATACATATATTCTTCTAAAAGTTCTTGTAGTAGTCGACAAGCATGGTTCAGGATACAAATCTATCATAACAGTTGAACTAGGATTAGTGTTTAGCAGTTCCAAAGCATAATCCCTCAGATACCCATATTGAAGTTGGTAGTCCCCACTAATCACATGTTCAGCCTTTTGCTTTGCCCTACCAACCTTTTGAACTGACATACCAAGCTCCAGCTTCTTACATAACTCCTCGTGTAAAGATTTGATTGGAATTTTAGGGTTACTCTGAATTTGTGGAACAATTAAGTTTGCTAAATATTTGGAAGTACAAGCTTTAACTGATCTTGTCTGCAAACATTTATGGACATCATGTACTGTTTTCACCAACCAATCCTTATTCTCACCTGGCCTCGAGATTTGGACTGCCCAAGGACATTTTCCTTTTTTACTAATCACATTTTTTCCCTTGCACTTTACCTTACTTCTAGTTGATGGACCACTACATTCAACTGTTTTAGTAGATTGTCCCTTGCACTTTACCTTACTTCTAGTTGATGGCCCACCACATTGAACCGTTTCACTAGATTGGCCCACAACACCTTCACATTTGACTCTTATCCTGATTTTAACATTTTTTGCTAAGTATAGGGACCTCCTTGTATTTATAGCATGTGCATGCATGTAGTCCACAACTTCCTTCTTTGTTTTGAAACACTGCCCCACCCTATATGGTTTTAAATGGATCTCCCCATGTGAGCATGGAGTTGACCTACTCAACTCCTTAAGCATTTTTGTCCTTTCATCTTCATAAAATCCTGCATACTGATAATCATCACTTTGAATAACTTCCAACTCTTCATCAACTATATCATTACCTATAATTTCGGTTTGCTTGTTTAAAATTCCATGTTCATCTACATCCACGACACTTTGGAATTCACTCATGTCTACATCCACATCAAATTGCAAGTTAGACTCATGTACAATGTAGTCACTATCATCAGAATCATCTCCACTAAAATCAAAACCATCTTCATTCTGACTATAGAAAGCATCTCCACTGTCATCATTTACCATGCCCTCTAGAATTTCCATTTCTACTTGATTGTCTTCACCGTTTGGTACACTGTACTCAGCATCAAAGTCAACATAAGTTGAATAATAATCTGTAAATGCTTCAAATTCATCGAGTCTTACACTTTGTTGTCCATCAATATCTTCACAAATTGGTTCCTCTGCAAGATTGCCTAAATTACCTTTACACACTTCTTCTATGTGGACCATGATCAATCCTTCATTCACATCAATGACATTACTTCGTTGGCTAACTTGAGACATAACATATGGAACAATAGTCTTTGAATGATCCTGACTTTCATCCATATCTATTACCTGTGACTGGTCAACAACATGGTTGGCAGGGTGGTCTAACTCAAGCTTTTTACTACACGATCCTACTTCTCTTCTACAAGGTTTTTTTCTATTAAGTTCTAGTGACACACTCTCAGGTTCCAGTTCCTTAATAACAACTTTGGAAGGAGACTTAAAATAACTAGCTACCCTAGTCTGACCAATTTCAATATAGACCTTTACAAGTCTGTGCTTAGGGACATAGGAAACCAATTTAAGAACATCTTGGTCATTACCTAAAGGCAATAACCCGTAGTCTAAGGGAAATTCAGGGATACAGAAATGGTAGTAAAGAGTTTGTTCACCTTTGTACCCTAATTCTCGAACCATGTCATTGAGTCCATGGACTGAAAATAAATCAGTGTCAACGTCATCTATGTATGATACAGTACCATCGACGTATTTCCTTCCAGGTGACTTGGTGAAGACACCACTATAGTGTATCTTCAACGTGAAATAGTTATCATATCCCTTTGCAAACACAAAAATAGAAAGGGTAAAGAAGATGATTTATCTTCACGAATACATTTAAGGAAAACAAAAACTTAAGGGTTTTTTTTTTTTTTTAATGAAAGATCTTACCGTATCTCGATTGCAAGTCCTTCAAGCACGCATTTTTTTCACGCAAACAACATATTGACAGAACCATTGTCCTTTGGTGTTGTGCAAACCCTAAACCCCAATTTCGTTACTTGGATGAGAGTGATATGTTGAAAACGAAGTCACTGTACTCTTGGGAGATGAAGAGTGTTTGGGAGTTGACGTGAAGAAGATAGTGGCATAATCATTTCCCTCAATAAAGAAGAGGGCACAGGTGAAAAGACCGATTTACCCTTATATTATTTTAATGAAATAAGGGTTAACGGTGGGTTTCTAATGGTGTGCGGGATAACGACCATCTGTTAAAAGTTTTGAAAGCACATGAACCATATATGAGATTTTTAAACCACATGAACTAAACTTCAGAATCTAGGAAAACACAGGGACCATTTATGATGTTTTTTCTTAAATTAATTTGTATCTAAAATATAAAAAATGATTTGTACATAATATTTTTTTTCAAAATATAATAATTTATGTTTTATAGAGTTGTATGAAACAACATTTTAAAACATATATTATTGTGTATAAAAAAAATTATTACGTATAAATCATCTATGTTAAAATAAACTTGTTTTTTACTTAAGTTTAAATAAATCTTCAATACTATTTTAAAAAAATGTTTTAAAAAATTATAAAATATCTCTTAGGACAATTTACACATAATTATAGTTAATTGTTTATACTTCCAAAATACAAAAAATACAAAGACGGCAAGAAGTTATTTTAATTGCACGAGTCGGATATATAAATCTTCCAAAAATAAATTGAGTAAGCATCAAGCTCTCCAAAAGGCGCGTGACATACGAAAAGAGTAATAGACGGTGTGATGTCACCAACTTATTTATTTATTCCATTATTACCCCCGACCATTAGACGACCTTTACTTATATCATTAAAAAGGCTTTCATTCCACCACAATTTTTTCGAAAGAATCCACCACGCCATTCACGATGAGGAAGCTCTACAACCACAATAAAGGCAAAATCCACCCATCACCACCGCCGTCCGCCACCGCCGATCACTTATCCTTGCTACCGATCGCCATAGCCACTCTCGCCGCCGCCCTTGCACCAGAAGACAAAGAAGTATTGGCATACCTTCTCTCCTGCTCTGTAACCACCACCACCACCAACAACAACAACAACACCAACAATAACTTCTCCGGCAACAGAAAACCCACCAGTAAAATTCACGGCGGAGATGGTGGCGGAGGCGGAGGCGGAAGCCATATTCCGCAATTCAACTGCGACTGTTTTACATGCTACACAAGTTACTGGGTTCGATGGGATGCGTCGCCAAATCGACAACTGATTCATGAAATCATTGATGCTTACGAAGATGGGTTGATTCATAACAAGAAGAGTGGGAAGAACAAGAAAGAAAGAAGAAAGAACAAAGTTTCTTCATCTTCCCCCAACGCGCCGATTATCGCTTCGGAGAAGGTTCCTCACGCGCCGCCGCAAGTCGAGGAAAAATTGATTAACAGTGATTATGATGATGATGGAGATGAAGAGGAATTGATGATTGGGTCATCGTCGGAGAAAGGATCAGTGAGAAAATTTGTAAGTTTCATAGGAGATAGGATTTGGGGTGTTTGGGGGATTTGAATCTTTAATTTTAAATTTTGGTATATTTTGAAGAACAAGAAATCAATTTCTCCATTTTTGTAAATTCAGGGGTGGTTTTTTCTTGTATTTTTTTAAATCATTTTTCCAAGCGTATAACTTGTAGCAAAATGATGTTTTTTGATTTGTTCTTGAAGTACCAAATGGAAATAAATAAAAATTAGTATTTTTGTAAGTATTTCTTTATTATCATGCTCAATAAATTATGACTCATTGTTCTTATCTTTTGTGTGAATAATATAACCTCTCGTGTTATAAATTTAATATTTAATTTCGACACATGGTTTAGATAAATTATTCTCAAACAAGATAATCAAACTTTACACACTAAATAATATGGATTGTATTAACCAATTTTTAAAGATAATAACAATTTTTCGTATATATTTTTTTATAAGAACAAAAAAATGAAAATATAAATGTAGTAATGTTTATGCACTTGCATGTAATTATGTAAACAATACTAAAAATGATGTTGACACCAACAAAAATCATAAGATTATGTTTGGTAATGTTGTTACCTTACTTAAAATAATGTTTGTGAATTAACCAAATAATGCAATTATATCAAGTAATAAATACTATAGTTACTTGACTAGAAGATCAAATATATAAAGTCAAAATAGGGCGACAACTAGAACGGGGGAGTTTAAACGAACCCTCTGGTCTACGCCATGCTAGATATGGAAGTCAAAACTTGACCAATTCTATAGGACCAAGAGTCTAAAATGGGCAATTAGAAATATTTATAAAGTATTAGAGCATCAATTTGTAAAAGAAAAGTTGTTGCATTTTTTTAATGAAAATATATAATTAGTTTAATACAATAAATAGTAATGCTTTAAATATGTATCTAAGACTTGATATAGTCGATAGACTATGTGGTTTATATTGTGATTTATTATTTGATTTGGTGATATTGGCTTCTTTGTAATAAATACCAAGTCGGTGAACACATGGCTCTCGATCTCATAACTATGAATGGCAAAAGGAATCCAAACTATTATCTCATAACAACATGTTTGACTATTTTTTTGTACAATCCTTACTTGGTTTGTTTAGAAATGGTATTGTATTTAGGAAAAAGTGAAAATTTTCGACAATATAATGGAAAATCTCACTTAAACAAGATTTTTTTTAACCTTCAAATATTATCAAATATCACAAGGAAAAAATAAAAGACCTTCAATGTCTCTCCGACATCAAAGTGTTAGTTGCTCCACTACCTAACTCATGGTACGTTGTGTTACAATGCTAGGTTATGTCATAAAGATGAAATTAAACATGTAAATTAACAAAAATTGTTAGCGATCTCATACCGTTAGTAATTATATATTAAAATATAATTGATAATCATTATCTACCCTGTTGAATTAAATACATGAGATAAATGTTCCATAACCATTTATTTGTTTTTCAACTTGGATCATAAACTTTATTAATTAATGTTTTGAAAACTAAAACGATATTAATTGTTGAAGATATAACAATTCAAAATACTAAATGAATTTTGTTAATTTTGATAGATGATCACAAAACTCACTCTTACACCAATGTACCAACTTTCCCGATCTGATTTACAAGAGACAATAACATTCGATAGTTATAACTTATTTTACTTGTATCATACTTTGAAAATTAGTCTAAAAAGCGAACAAAATTATACTTTTTAAAAGGTCTCATTCTTGAACAACCTCTGCTAACCAACCGGTCTGATCACGATGCTGGGTGGAAGCATCGTTGTGATGTCATTGATATGTCTCACATCATACTGGGAACAATGATCTCTGACCTTAAGAAGGACTCGGAAATTTTAGAAGCATATAAAATGTTTTGTCAAGTGAAACAGATATTCCAACAATACAATGATGTATGGTACAAACTTGTTCATATATTGGATACTAGCAAGGTCAATGAGAGTCGCAATGTGTGCATTAAAAGGCCTATGGTTTAGAAAAAGGATATGTGTAAAAGACATGGTTATAAATCCAAGAAATAAAGAAAGAACCCCAAGGATAGAGCTTGTTTCTATTTGGGAGAAACAAGACACTGGAAGATGAATTGCTCCATTTATCTTACTGGGATAAGAAAGTCTGGTAGGACCAACACTTAAAGTATCTACTTATGGAACTTTTACTTTTTATTCAACATTCAAGTATTCGACACTAAGTGTGAAACTAATATTTGTAAATGTGTTACAAATATTCAAGAAGAGTAAGCCCCTGAGAAGTGTTGGTGATTTGTATCATCAGTATTTTTTAAGTGTAATGGAATAAACTTGTTGACTAATGTAATCTTGATAAATATTAAACAAGTAAGGGTCGTGCAAAGTGCATATTTTTTATTCAAATTTAAAGTAGACTGTTATTTACAAGCGAAACCCCTGCACCACGGGGGTTCGAGGGCAACACACCTGGTAGCGGGGTCCAAGGGGTGGCAACCCCCTAGCGAGGTCCAATGGACAGATCCCCTGGCTGGTTTTGACCATGATTTGAACTCGATTTTAAAGACAATTTAGTGATAGTATTATAGGATTTAATTTATGGTTATGAAACTGTTTTATGAAAGTTTTTCGTTAGCTTTTAGACATTGGTGTTTATACCTATTTTTGGTCATTTTCGTTTTCTAGTACGATAATAATAACATTCGCATTCTTTGTTCTAGAAAAACACTGATTTTATCCAAATGAGATTTCGATTGTACCATTGAAACACTTCAATTTGAAAGTGTATCACGACTCTCTATGAATACAAGCAATCGAATCACCATTTTTTCTAACAAAAATTGAATTATTTTATGAAAATGACGAATGGAGAATCTATAAAGCACATGACTAGTACGTTTGATAAGTTGAACAAATTTGACGGGAATGATTTTTGTAGATGGCAGAAGAAGATGCGTTTCCTCCTCAATACTCTAAAAGTGGTGTAAGTTCTGAGTACCTCTATGCCTGAATTTGTTGTAGATGATGATGGGTTTTATAGGTTACAAAAATCTTAATTTAGCGGAAAAACTTAAACCCTAAGTTCATATGCAATCTAAAGGATCTTTGTTCTCACTATGATTTGCAAAAAGCAATTGAATATCAAGAACCTTAAAAGTACATTGCTATTTTCTAAATTAAGAAATGGGTATTAGAAATTAGTCAATCACACACCTTTAGTTTGTTATAGAAAATAAACTAGTGTTCACTCTTCATTGGTGTTTAGAAAGAAAACACCAGAAGTATCGTGCCTCTAATGGATCACACCCAAACCTTAACAATTCAAAGCTAAAGAGGAGAAAAAAGGATAAGGAGGAATTTCGGATCTAATGCTCTCTTAGAATGATGAATCCAAAATTTTAAACCCTTTGGGTTTATATAGGTGTTAGGGAAGTTGTAGATAAGACTCTCTTTGTTCTCACTATGATTTGCAACAAACAATTAAATATCAAGAACCTTAAAAGTACATTGCTATTTTCGAAATTAAGAAAGGGATGTTAGAAATTACACACCTCTAGTTTTT
The DNA here is from genome assembly GCF_002870075.4 of Lactuca sativa. Classification (NCBI taxonomy): domain Eukaryota; kingdom Viridiplantae; phylum Streptophyta; class Magnoliopsida; order Asterales; family Asteraceae; genus Lactuca; species Lactuca sativa. The sequence continues at coordinate 171,795,323 of NC_056629.2, read as the reverse complement.
TATAGCAAATAAACTAGTGTTCATTCTTGATTGGTCTTTAGAAAGTAAGCACCAGAAGTCTCGTGCCTCTAATGGCTCACACCCAAACCCTAACAATTGGAAGCTAAAGAGGAGAGAGGAGGAGAATGAGGGTTTTCAGATCTAAAGCTCTCTTAGAATGATGAATCCGAAATTCTAAGCCCTTAGGGGTTTATATAGGTTTTAGGGAAGTTGTAGATAAGCTAGGTTTCCTTTTAGATAACCCTTACCCCCATTGCTTCCTCCCTAAGGCATTCTAGGCTTCCTTAAAGCCCAAGAAAACCTCTAGAAACCCCTCTAGAACCATCCCCCTTTTGGAAGTTCTAGAATAGGTCAATGTTCAACTTTTGAACATTGTCACCGTAGTCCTTCTACTTTTAATTAATCCAATTAATCCCAACATTATTTCCAGTTAATTTCTTATTAGTTCTTAATTAAAGAATACTATTTCTAATTAATATATTATTCTCATAATGTATTAATAAATCATTTATTGTGATTTCCAATTAATTTATTAATCATATAATAAATTAATAAATCAGTCTCTCTTACCAAAAAACATTCCGCTCAATTATTAGGTTTGAGGGCAATCCAAAAGGACTCTACTAATAATTCAAGATTATACTAATTTAGTTATTGGCTTAAACACCTAATCCAATAGTTTCCTACTTGGATAAGTCTAAAACTAAATTACAGGTATAACTTCTAAATCAAACAGCAAAGTGTGCTTTCCAAAACACTGCCGAACTCTGATCCGATCAGATATTGGTCCTTAGATAAGTGATAAAATATTCCTCCGTTCTTCAAGATATCATGTGGACATGAGACATGGATCAGAATCAATCTCATTGTTCAAACTTTGTTTCTCGATTTCCGATTTGTGATGACATTATAAGACTTCTAATTGAACACATCAATTTAGTCCAGGTTGGGCCCAACACTATATGTCAACACCAAATCATCGAGGGGCCCAAAGATGTTGCTTTTCCCGTCATGGAAAAAGGAACAAATAGACTTTGAATCATATGCTTGTATCCTTTACTCACCAAATAATACATGACACTACGTTTTATAATATCAAGTTACCGATGCGTTTTCGCAATACCAATGTACAACCAAATTGTAAATTACAACTCATATATCTCCATTTTAAGAATATAAGATATTATCATCTCAAAATTACTCGTGATATAATCCATGAAGTAATTCTATGAGCGTAGGTTTATCCAATACTCAAATCCCCATTTTCTAAGTACTCATGAACGTTGTAGCAATACAGTTGCGATGTATAAACTCCTTAGACAATCTACAATCCAATTCATGACAATCTTCATTCACTACTTACTTCCTAAAGTATGAGTGACCGTGGAGCTTCGAATAATCAAATTATTTAGGAAGTAAAACATACAAAATGAAACACAAGAATAAATAATTGACAAAGGCAGTAAACAAACGCATAAATAATCTATATTATTCAATCACCAAAATCAATTACATTTATTGTATTACAAGTTTAAAAATAATCATCTAACTAATAAAACTAATTTCATCTCTCAAACCAATGCTCCTAGCATGTTAACTATGTTTAACCCTACTCAGAGCCTTTGTAAGAGGATCTATAGGATTGTATTCTAACAAAACTCTCCTTACTATAAGATGACCTTCTTCAACTCCGTGTATGATATAATGGTGATTTCTTTAAATATGTTTTGATTTACCATGATCTCTTGGTTCTTTAGTCAAAGCAACTACTCATTCATTATCACAAAAGAGTTTCATTTGCTCCTAAATGGTTGGAACTACTCCGAGATGACCGATGAAATTCTTCAGCCAAGCCGCTTCCTTTGATGCTTCACTTATTGCTATGTACTTTGATTAACAAGTAGAATCACCCATTGTGTCTTGCTTGGAACTTTTCCAAGTGACTGCTCCTCCATTTAACAGAAAAACCAGCCAGATTGAGAACGTAGATTGTCTCTATCTATTTGAAAGTTGGCGTCAGTATACCCAATTACTCTTAGTGTATCACTGCCACCAAAGACTAGAATCAGATCCTTGGTCCTTTGCAGATACTTGAGAATATTCTTTATTGCTGTCTAATGAGCTTTGCTAGGATTTCCCTGAAAACGATTGACCATACTTAAAGCAAAAGACACATCAGGGCGAGTACATGTCATAACGTACATTATCGATCCTACAATTGAAACATATGGTACTCAACTCATTTCTGCTATCTCTCATCTATACTATGGCTTTGATTCTTACTCAACTTGGCATTACTCTGAATAGGCAGCTCTCCTTTCTTGGAATTTTCCATACAAAAATGTTTTAGTACCTTATCCAAGTATGTACTTTGACTAAGGCCAATTAGTCTTTTCTTTCTATCCCTTAAGATTCTTATCCCAAGAATATACGCTCCCTCTCCTAGATCCTTCATAGCAAAATGCTTTCCAAGCCAAGACTTTACTTCTTGCAAAGTTGGAATGTCATTTCGTATAAGGACTATGTCATCAACATACAATACTAGAAAGGTTACTATACTCCCACTAGCCTTGACATACACAATTGACTCATCTTCACTCCTAGAGAGACTAAATTCTTTGACTTTATCATGGAAGAAAAGATTCTAGCTACGGGATGCTTGTTTCAATCCATAAATGGATTTATCAAGCTTACACACTCTATTAGGAAACTTTGCATCCATAAAACCCTCTGGCTGACTCATGTAAACATCTTATGCCAACTTCCCATTAATGAAAATAGTTTTGACATCTATCTGCCATATTTCATAATCATGAAAGGCAACTATGGTGAGAAATATCCTAATAGACTTTATCTTGGCCACTGGTGAGAAGGTCTTATCATAGTTAATCCCTAGGGCTTGAGTAAAGCCTTTTTCAACCAGTCGTGCCTTGAAAGTGTGTACCTTTCCATCCATGTCGATATTCTTATTGAAGATCCATTTGCAACCCACAGTCTTTCGACTAGGTTCTTGATCAACCAGATTCCAAACTTTGTTATCATACATGGACTTGATCTCGCTATCCATTGCCTCTTTCCACTTGGAAGCTTCAGGGCCTGCCATCTCTTCCTTATAGTTAGTTGGCTCATCTGATTTACCAGTGTACAATCACTGATAAACGTGTCACCCTCTGTAGTTATATGGAAACCATAGAACTCAGGTGGCATGCTAACTCTACTAGATCATCAAAGAGGTAATGATTTTTCAATGGGCTCAACATGAGTCTCATCCTCTAGTTTAGTGCTAGTATCTTCTAAGGTTCCTTCACTAGTTGACTCTTGAATATCTACAAGGTCAATTGTATTCCCACTGTCCTATTTGTATATGAGCTCTCTCTCCCTCGCGAATGACTCCTCTTCATGCTACAGAGACCACGTTCTCACTATGTATGTAGAAAAAATATCCAAAAAACTTTTGTGGGTAACCAATGAAAGTACATCTCTTACTTCTAGGTTCTGGCTTTTCATTAGTTTCTCATCTAACACAAGCTCCACAACCCCAAACCTTGATATGTGCCAACGAGGGAACTTTCCCTGTCCACATCTCGTGAGGTGCTTTGACAACCTTCCCATGGTAGGGAAAAGATTGAGGATATGGGAAACTATCTCTAAATCATACCCACAGAAAGAAATCGGAAGAGAAGCTCGACTTATCATGGAACGACCCATGTCTAAAAAGGTCTGATTACGCCTCTCAGCCACACCATTAAATTGCGATCTCCTAAGAGGAGTCAATTGTGAAACAATTCCACATTCCTTGAGGTAGCCGTGGAAATTGATACTAAGATACTCTCCGCGTCTGTTAGATCAGAGCATCTTTATCTTCCTGAGTAATTGATTCTCGACTTTATGTTTAAACTCTTTGAACTTTTCAAAGGTTTCTGATTTATGCTTGATTAAGTAGATATAACCATATCTGTTATTATCATCTGTAAATGTCACATAAAATCGATTAGCATCCCTTCTGGTGGATCCGAAGGGCCCACACACATCTTTTTGTATGAGATCCAACAAACCCTCACCTCTTTCATAAGATCCAGTGAAAGGTGATTTTTTCATCTTCCCTAAAAGACAAGATTTACATTCATCATCTAGCCTTAAGTCAAATGATTCAAACACTCCATCATTTTGGAGTTGGGTGATGCATTTCTTGTTAATGTGTCGAAGACAACAATGCCACAAGCATGCCTTGTCTAAACCATTAGACGAATCGATATGAAATACACTATTACCTAAGCTATCAACACAAATCACAATTTCATACACACCACTACAAGGTAAAGCTTCAAACATAAAAATTCCATTTTTTATAAACCAAAATGGATCCATTTATGTCATTAAACAAATATCGAAAACCTTGTTTAAAAAGTGCATGAAAAGAAATAATTTTCCGCATCATTTCTGACGAATTGCAACAATTAACTAAAGCTAATCTAACATTACTACTAAGAATAAGACTATAAGTTCCAATCTCGGTAACAGGAGAAGATCGCCTATTGCCCATTATTAGATTCATCCTTCTGTGCTTCACCACTTCACTTTCTCTTATTCCTTGCAAATCAAAATAAATGTGAAAACCACATCCTTTATCAAAGACCCAAGAATGAGTAGGCTATGAGTTATTAGTTTGAGTAGTGTAAATACATGTCGACGATGGCTTCACTTTGCCATCCTTGATGTTATGTAATTACTTGGGGAAACTTCATTTCCAATGGCCCTTATCATTACAATAGAAGCAAATGACCTCTTTGGGATCACTAACAAAAGGAATGTCAGAGTTGTGCTTTGCTTTTGGTCCATTGCTAGATGACCCAACATGGGCCTTGCCCTTCTAAATTTTATTAGGAGCACCTTTCCTTTTATTTCCTTTGTTTTTTCCAATGGAAAGGACATGAGCATTAGTAGAGGTAATATTTTGATTCTTCTTCATTCCTGACTAAGCCATTCACAACAGGTTTTGGATTTAGGACAATATGGTTTCTATGTTGTTCAAATGATAATCCAAAATGAAATGATCATAACAAAGTGACAAAGAGTTAAGGACCATGTCTGTGGTCAACTCCTCATCGAAATTCACATTTAGCCTTTCAAGGTACTCCACGTATCTTTGCATTCTTTGCACGTGATTACAGACAGACTCTCCTTCCTTCAATTTGCAAGCCATTAGAGATTTGATGACCTCATACTTTTCTTGATGAGCTCTTATGGCTAGTAGTCCTCATAGAACTTTTGCAACTCAGGAATCATGGTGGCAACCATGATCCAAGCAACCTTAGTCGCGTCGTCATAATGTTTCTTGTAGGAGGCTATTTCTTCAAGAGTAACTGTGGCCTTATCGATCTCAACGAGTTATTCTCAAGGATATATTCTTTGCCCTCGTATCGAAGAGCCATCTTGATGTTGCGCATCCAATCAATGTAGTTGGTGTCATCCAATGTCACCTTGGACAAGATCGTGAGTAGTGAAAAGATATGGGTAGAGTTTTGATAAGCAGAAGCATCACTAGGAGTAGACATCTGTGGAGAAAAAGAAGTTTTAGTTAAATGGTATTAATCCTTAATATTTTAACCCATAATAAATATTTATGGCTAGGATCCAATATAGAAATTCACAATTATGAAGAGGATGTCATAATCTTATTGCGAATTTATGAAATGTAGGTAAAATAAATTCACCAATTTTGAACTACGAAATTCCTAGATTTTTTGAGATTCATTGAATTTTATCAATGACATGTTTAATCTCAGATTATGCTCTTCTATTTGTGACTGGGGTGTTGAGGATCACAAACAAGATGTGAATAACCATACAAATATGATTAACACTCTCAATGTCATTTATCATCAACAATTAATGTATTGGTTAACCACACACACTCCATTAACAATGATAATTTTTGAGATGCCCATTATTACTCTTTATAGTCACTATTAGTGTGATGGTTAACCACACACGCTCCACTAACTACATTTAAAGCATAATGTGTAATTTTATGCACTAGCATACTTTTTACATTTTTTCTAAAGTAAATAAGAGTGGAATTTTTATAAATGGTTTAGTTACTTTATATCATTATACTTATAAATGAGATTATGTCATATCAAAATTTTTAGGCTAATGACGATCCGCCATACAATAGAGTCGTAGGTAAGAGTGGATACCCAATAGTGGTCATTTTATAGACCAGTTCCTTAAACTCTCATTATAGTATGGCTTCGTGAATGAGGCGTACTAGCAATTTGACTAAATTATCTTATACATATAATATATTAATCTTTTAAATATATATATATATATATATATATATATATATATATATATATATATATACAGTATAAGGTGTATTTTAAAACTTTTCTATAATACTAGGTTTAAATATAAAATTTCGAAATTAATATAAAAATTAATTTAATTTAAAAAAATAAACTAATTTTGATTTAATCTTTATATTTTAATTAAACAATTAAATTAATTAAATCATTGTGGATTAAATAATTATTTATAATTAACCAATTAATAAAGTAATTCAAATTTAATCATAATCCTATGCCTTATGATTTTCGAAAATAGGCTAGGGTTTATTAGATTTTAATTGTTCATATTTTAAGGCTTTTAAAATAACAAATAAGGAAACAAGGTAAACCCTAAAAGGGGCTCCTCAATTTTCGAAAATGACTAAGGAGACCAGGGTTTCTAAAACCCTTGAAAAATCGAAAATATGAGGATGGAGGCTAGGGTTTCAAGAACCTTAGTAAATTTCAAAAATTGTTTCCTTAGGGTTTAGTTTCTATAAACCCTAACTTTTATCTATTCAATTTTGTGCAAGATCAATGAGAACAATGGTTCTGATACCACTGATGGGTTTTATAGGTTACAAAAATCTTATTTTGGCGGAAAAGCATAAACCCTAAGTTCACATGCAACCTAAAGGACCTTTGTTTTCACTATGATTTGCAACAAACAATTACTTAAGCTACCTAAACAAAGATAGGGGAGCGCCTAAAAATACATTTCTATTTTCTAAATTAACAAAGGGATATTAGAAATTACATACCTTTAGTTTATTATAGCAAATGAACTAGTATTCCTTCTTGATTGGTCTTTAGAAAACAAGCACCAGAAGTTTTGTGCCTTTAATGGCTCACACCAAAAACCTAGCAATTAGAAGCTAGAGAGGAGAGAGGATAATAAGGATGAATTTTGTATCTAAGGCTCTCTTAGAATGACGAATCCGAAATTCTAAATCCTTATGGGTTTATATAGGTGTTAGGGAAGTTGTAGATAAGGCAAGTTTCCTTTTAGATAACCCTTACCCCATTGATTCCTCCCTAAGGCATTCTAAGCTTCCTTAAAGCCCAAGAAAATTTCTAGAAACCCCTCTAGATCATCCCCGTCTTTGGAGGTTCTAGAGTTGGTTAATGTTCAACTTTTGAACATTGTCACTTTTAGTCTTTCTACTTTTAATTAATCCAATTAATCCCAAAATTAATTCCAATTAATTCTTAATTAAACAATACTATTTATAATTAATATATCATTCTCATAATATATTAATAAATCATCTATTTTGATTTCTAATTAATTTATTAATCATATAATAAATTAATAAATCAGTCTTTCTCTCCAAAAAGCATTCTGATCAATTACTAGGTTTGAGGGCAACCTAAAGGACTCTGCTAATAATTCAAGATTATACTAATTTAGTTATTGGCTTAGACACCAAATTGAATAGATGAAACCTTGGAAGTGTTTAAGTGGAGATCAAAGTGGAAGAATGATGACTACATATGTTGTGGCCACATTCTAAATGGTATGTCTGACTCTCTATTTGATGTTTATCAAAATGTCGAATCTGCAAAGGAACCATGAGATTCACTAGAATCCAGGTATATGGAAAAAGATGCTTATAGTACGAAGTTTCTAATCAGTAACTTCATGAATTAGAAGATGGTTGATACCAAGCCTGTCATGGAATAATTTCATGAGTTGTTATAGATTATGTGGTAATTTGTCTAACATAATCTAAAGATGGATGAAGTTATATTAGTGGTTGTCATTATTGAAAAACCGCCTCATTAATGTGAAAATTTTAAACATAATCTAAAACATAACAAGGAAGAGTTAACTTTTGTTCAACTTGGAGTCATGTTAGGATTGAAGAATCTTCGAGGACTCAAGAACTTGACAATAATCCTAAAGGTAAGAATCAAGTTGGCTATTATTCTATGAATATGGTGGAAGGTGATGGATCAAATAATTCCACCAAGTCTAAAAAAAGAAAGTACAAACATGGAGATGACAAATCATCCAAAAAAAAGTCTAAATTAGTTTATTGGAACTGTGGGAAACCTGGTCATTTCAAGAAGGATTGTCGTATTCGTAAAGTGAACAAAAATGTTGGTCCAAGTGGGTTTAAGGATCTAGAAAAGCAATAAGGTCCGAATTCAAATTTAGTGTAGAATTTCAAGTATGTTTAGAATTATGTTTCTATAATTTCTTAAGCATTTTATGTGCATGATGATGATGTTTCTTGGTGGGTTGATTTTGGTGCAACAAGTCATGTTTGTAAGGATCTTTGTTAGTTTAAAGACTATCAATCACTTGAAGATAGATCTGTTGTGAAGATGGGCAATATTGCAACTGAACCAATCAAAGGATTAGGGATTGTTTTGCTTAATTTTACTTATGGAAAATGTTTATGTTTAGACAATGTGTTGTATGTACTAGGGATTCAAAAGCATCTCTTATATGAAATTGTATTAAATAAATATGTCTACAAACAAGTGTTTGGAAAGTGACAAGTATATCTTTTCAAGACACGATACTTTTGTTAGATTTGATTATGTATGTAATGGTATTGATATGCCCTTATTTAATTATATATTTTAGGCCATTATCTTTATATATTTGATAAAAATGTTTTATTTATATATAAATGACACTTAATATGCTTTGAAATGGATAATTATAGGTAAAATCATAGCTTAGATGCAAAAGGAAGAGAACGGAGTTAAAAAAACACAAAAATGATGAATATGTAAAAATCAGCAAAAAGCGTACCTTTTTTCTTTAAAAGGTGTGTCGCACCCCTTCAGAAAAACAAAAAAAAAATGAAATCTGAAATCACATTTGTATCAAATACGGATTCACTCCGCGACGTGATTTGGGCATTCCCACGTCGCGGTTCCGTTGTTTTCTACAAATATCCGAGATTTTCAACCCTATCTAGTGTGCATCCATTGTCAGCCTTAGGTAACAAGTTATAAGTCATTTTTTTTACTTCTAGATGCCATTTTGGGTTGATTTTGAAGCTATAGAGCCAATAGGAGCAAGGATTTGAAGATTCAAGCGCTAAAAGCATGGAGATTTCACTTCAAGTTTGTTTGATGATCGTATCTTGCAATCTTTTGGTGATATTTTTCTTCTTTAGTTGACTGATTACGGGTAAAAAAGTTATGTTTTCACTATAGTAGATATAACCCTATGACTTGGTGTTAATCCGTTAATTGAGTATTTAGTTTTATCTAACTTATTTTGTCAAGTTTGATTGGAAATCCACATGTATAAAAGGTTGTTGATTTCTTACTTATTGCTGAATTAATAGAGTTTATGTAACATCCCAAAAACCCAGGATAAAATTTTCATTTTTAACATAATATAACATCCATTCTTAATAAAGTTACATTCAAGATTAATCATTTATCCATAAACCATTATTTAGAAATCAAAGTTATAATGAAGAAAATATGAAAATTTGGATCATCAAACTGTTGATGTGTGTGTATAGTCATGCCTTCGCAATCCGATAAGTACCTCCAAAATATTTAATCCATGTACAACTGTAAGCACAAAGCTTAGTGAGTTCTCTAAAATATCTGATACATCACAACATAATAATCAACTATGGGTTATCAGCAAGCCTGGGGACTATCAGAAGTCCCTGTGGGCTAACATCACACCATATGGATTAACAGCACACCCCCAGGTTATCAGCAACCTTGGGGACTATTAGTAGTCCCATGGACTTTCAGCAGTCCAGGAGTTATCAGCAACTTAGTTCACATATAACAGTAATCAACACATAAGACCCAACTGGTCAACATGCACATACTACCACACATGCAAGTATAATGAGAGGAGTCAGAGGACTCACCTGACTCACAAACTCGGTTAGAACTCAACTCAATATCGCGCTGACCACAACTAACTGCTCTCCCTGCCAAAATGATGGGTGCTAGACACATCCTAACAATCCAAACAAGGTAAACCCTAAGTTAAGCTTCTAAAAATAGAAATTTGACCACAAAGTTAACCCATGTCAAAAGTCAATGGTCAAAGTCAAAGTCAACGACCCATTATGTCAACCAATGACCCTCACATCAAGACCAACCCTTGGTCATGTCGTGAGATGTAACTCGACCAAATTCCAACTTGACTCATCCTAACTCAGCCAACTCAATCATGGATAACTCACTAGACTGACCTCACGACGTGAGCATCCTATTGTCATGTCGTGAGCCCCAAAAAGCTTTTCAGTCTTATGTCGTGAGCATTGTCTGAAACCAAAATCCAAAGATTCAAGTCCTTAATCCATTAAGCCTTTCACGCCAACTTTTCTAGGAGCCAAATGGAACTCCAAAGGTCCATAAAAATGATTACTTGATGTACATGCATGCCTCACGCATGTCCTCCATCTACTCTAGGTCAATCTGAAGAGATTAAACCAAAATCCTCATGCATAGGCCCAATAATCAACCAACTTCTAGATCTGAACCATAATCATACTCCAAGGACCCTTAGAATACATAAAGTTTCCAACTTTATGTATTCCTTCCATTCAAACTTGCTTAAACATGAAAAACATGGGATAACAACTTAGATCTAACCACCTTAAGCAATAAAGTTTGAGCCTTTGACACTTACAAAGGTTCAGAAACCATATGGGATGATGATGATGATGTTACCTTACAAGCTTCACCAATATATCACCTTCTTCTCCTTCCTCTTTTCTTCTTCAAGCCAAGAAATGCTCCAAAAGTCCAAGAATCAACCAGGGAATGAGGGTTTGGGTTTTTCTGATGTAAAAGGGTGTTGGAGGTTGGTAATGAGCCCTAAAAATTACTTATAGGGCCTTAAATATGAACAAAAAAAAATCCTAAAAGACAATGGGCTTGGTTTGCAACTATTCTTACATCCAGAGACCTTATGTCTCACGTTGTGAGATCGATTTCAAAGTACAATTCTCATATATACCATTGTCACGTCGTGACCACCCAATGGTCACATCATGACACACTTTTTCCTCTAAAAACCAACCTTTTGACTCCTCGAAACCCTAAATCGATCCATCCTGGAAAATGAGTGTTACAGTTTAGATGACCGTTCTAAGTTTGTTGATTTGAATCATAGTTGTTCACAATCATTGACAATTTTGAGCAGAGTTTGATCATAACCTAGGGTTAGGTAAATAAATTTATAAGCTTTAATTTGTGTACACGTATTAGATGACTATTCTATGTGTGATTTAATTTCTAATGACCATTAGGATTAATTTTTTTTTGCTTAATACAATTTGAACAATGAATTTGGAGATAATTAATGACATGCCGATGAAATTAAGAGTCTTTATATTCATTAGTATTTGAATTGATCATATAAACAAATCAAATTAGGATTCAGTAATAATAACTAGATATTCATTGCAGTTATTTTGGAATCCACCATGTTTGAAAACCAAATTAAATCTACGTAAAAACATCTTTATTTATCTTGTCTCTAAACTTAATATTCAGTTTTCTTTGTTTCATTTCTAGTTCAATTGAATTTAAAGAAAACCTCCCTTTTATTTTACTGTTATAAGTTTAATTAAAATTTGTATTATTTGATCTAAACCATTCCTGTAACATCTATTTTTCCAGGTACTTTCTTTTGGACCTTTGAGTTATGAATTGTTTGCAAGAAGGGTCCTTATTGGATTTCGTGACTTTTGGGTGCTGCTTGAGTGCACTAGGCGTACTGAGACCCACGCCAGTACGTTGCGGGTACTCTAATATGTTGGGCTTACATGGTTCAGACCAAGACCCTAATATTTAGGGTTTGTGCACTATTTAAGCGCCATTATAGACCCCAAGACCTTTCCATTTATCAACCTCCATCCAAAGATTGACCCTCCTTGCAAACCCTAGTTCATTTTGAGTATTTTAAGCATTTGAATTGAGTTATGTGCATCCTTGTTCATGAAGAAGGACCTTCAAGGAGTAGACTTTACTCTTAAGACTTTGGATCCAACATCTTCTCTTCATTGTGTACCATTTGAAGGTATAAAGCTCCAAACTTGGTTTATGTTTCTTTAGATCTTAGCTAAGCCTTGATTTTCATATTTTTGTCCCAAAACCAAGAGCTTGATGAGTAGGAGGTACTCTAAAGCCTTTAAGGTGTCCTTTTCAGAGGTTTTAAGGAGTTGTAAGTCATAAAAATGCAATCTTGGATCTTGATTTGTCCCCATGCAAGAGTTATGGCGTAGGAAAAGGTTTGAGTAAGCTAGGTTTTAGTATTAGGCTTCTAGTAGCCATACAAAGGCATAAAGTTTGCAACTTTATGGCCTTAGGGGTCTTATTAAGCTTAGATCTGAAAATTGGTCGTAGGATCTTAAGGCATTATGACCTTATTATGGGTTTTTTTGTCTCAGGGGAGCATATGTTAGGTGTTACTCCCAGTATGCCACGCATACTGTGCCTCAATCGGGGCTTTGTTTGTTTAGTTAGCACGGGGATTTTTGAATTCCAGTAGCCCAAGCATTTATCAGGTTTTTCAGCAGTTGTGATGAGTCTCCTAATTAGATCCATGGGTTGAAGGCACCACTGCCGGCCCATTGTTTTTTGTGTAGAATCTTAGATACCTTGTGCTACTTGTAAGGAAGACCAGGATCTGGCCCTTGACATTTGCATGAAAGACCAGGGTCTGGCCCCTCGCAGTTATATGAGAGACCAGGATCTAGACCCTGGTATTTGTATGCAAGACCGGGAGTTTTCCCTCGGCACTGAACGGAAAGATCATGGTTTGGCCCATGGTAGGAAATGATTACATGAATATGATCTGGCCCATAGTTTTTATCTTTTTTCATGTGTGGTATGTGGCACTTGGGGGAACTCACTAAGCTTTATGCTTATAGTTTATGTTTATGATTTCAGGTACATCTAGTTCCAAAGGGAAGGGCCCGACGTGATGGAACAACATCCACCCCTCATGATTTATGCATTTGATACATTTGTACTCTGATGTTTTGGATATTATTGATGGATTTTAAGCATAAGAACAATCCTATGTGCTCATACCAACCCTAATGCTTGGATCTAGGTTTCTCTATTGAACATGCAATGAATCCAAGACTTGCAAAACCTAATCTAGCATACATAATTCGAAATTAACACTATAAAATAGATCTAGGTGATTACCTCTTTCAATTGGCTTGATATCCTTTGAATCTTCTTCTTCTTGAGCTTAGCGTCACAAGTGTAACTCCTCTAATGGCTTACAAACGCCACACGCAAGAAGGAAACTTTGAGAGAGGAGGGAGGATACTTAATTTTGGCCTAGGGTTTATCTTGGGAAGCAATTCAGCCGAAAATTGAAGGCTAGGGGTCTTATTTATACTGTAGGGTTGCTAGGGTTTCAGTCTAAACCCTAATGGACAGCTTAGTCACCAAGCAGCCCAAGGAACCTTCTGGAATAAGGCCTTGGACGAAAATATGATGATCCTTCATCATAATTTCGTTCCCCCTTAGTCCATTAGGTTTCCCAGCTCAAAACTCAACTATCACACATTTGACAGTTTATGCCCCTTTATTTAATTAACCTCTTTTAGTCACCAAATTAATTCCTAATTAATTTATGACTAATACTAACTAAATAAATATGATTTCTCATTTAATATATCATTCTCATAATATATTAATAAATCATATTATCCTCTTTCTCTCATTAAATTACCCTATCAAGTTGCTTCGGTGAAGGCAACCTAAAAGGACAATGCACAACCGGGTCAAGTACATACCAAATATAGTTACGGGCTTAGACACTAATCCAACAGTCCCGCACTTAGATAAGTCTAGTAACTATATCTCACATATGACTTCAGAATCCGGTTTAGCAATCATAGCTCTTATATGCTACTGTCAACTCTAATAAAAATCTTGTCCTTTAAATAAGGGATCATTTAATCCTCTGTTCTATATATCATGCTGACAATCACATGGAACATAGTCATACTTATCGTTCAACATATTGTTCCTCGATCTCTGATTTGTTTGACATAGAACATAGTTGAACACATCAACTTTGTCCTGACCGGGCCCGACACATAATTCAAACCAAATCATCAAGTGGCTAGACATCGCTTTTTATCCTCTTAGAATAAAAGGAACAGATAAACTTCGACTTATATGCTTTTATTATTCACTGGCTAAATCATACACAACAATGTGTTTTATTACATCAAGTTACTGATGCGTTTACGCATTGTCAATGCACAACTAACCAATAAACAATAACCATATCTCTAGGTTTAAAGATTATATGATATTATCGTCTTGGGATCACTCGTGATAAATTCCATGAAGTGATACAAGCAAGCGCGGGTTTATTCCAATGCTCAAATCACAATTCATAAGCACTCATGAATCTTTGCAGCAAACCTTTGCCATGTCTAAAGTTTTTAGACAATCTACAAAAAAATTCATGACAGTCTTCGTTCATATCTACTTCCAACATATGATCGACTGCGGATTGTTTGAATAATCTTGTTATTCAGGAAGTCAAAACATGCAAAGTTGAAAAAAACAGATAAATAATCAACACCAGATAGTATCTTTACTTATAAATAACACACCTTCATTTATTCATCAAATGTCAAGTACAAATTTATCCATTACACATTTCCTATCTAATCTAAACTTATATCGTCCTTCAGCCCAATGCTCCTAGCGTGCTGCAAGTGCTTAACCCTGCTCAGTCCCTTCGTAAGGGGATCTGCTAGGTTATCTTTTGACGATACCCTCTTCACTACGAGGAGTCCTTCTTCTACCCGATGTCTAATGAAATGGTATTTTCTGTCGATATGTTTGGATCTGCCGTGATCCCTAGGTTCCTTGGTTAAGGCAACTGCTCCTTCATTATCACAGAAAATCTCCATGGGATCCTTTATGGATGGCACAACTCCAAGGTCTACAATGAAGTTCTTCAACCATATTGCCTCTTTCGACGCTTCACTTACTGCAATGTACTCTGATTCACACGTTGAATCAGCCACAGTCTCCTGCTTGGAACGTTTCCAAGTCATTGCTCCTCTGTTAAGGCTAAAGACCCAGCCTAACTGTGAACGGTAATTATTCCGATCCGTCTGGAAACTAGCATCACTGTACCCCTGTACCCTCAAGTCGTCACTCCCACCGAGGACTAGAAATCATACCTTGGTCCTCCGAAGGTACTTAAGAATATTCTTGACAGCAATCCAATGCGCTCTACCAAGGTTCCCTAGATATTTTTTGACCATGCTCAAAGCGAAGGCCACATCAGGGCGAGTACAAGTCATAACGTACATGATAGAGCCAACTGCAGAAGCATAAGGTACTCGGCTCATATCAGCTATTTCTGCGTCTATACTTGGGCATTGAGTCTTACTCAACTTGGTATTGCTTTGGATTGGAAACTCCCCTTTCTTGGAGTTTTCCATACTAAAACGCTTTAGTACCTTATCCAAGTATGTATCATGATTGAGTCCTAGCAGTCTTTTACTTATGTTTCTTACTATCCTTATTCCCAGAATCTATGCAGCCTCTCCGAGGTTCTTCATAGCGAAACACTTCCCAAGCCAGGAATTGACCTCCTACAAGGTTGGGATGTCGTTTCCTATGAGCAGTATGTCATCGACATACAATACGAGGAAGCTTACTATACTCCTACTGGCCTTGACATACACACATGACTCATATTCGCTTCGCAGAAAGCCAAACTCTTTGACAATCTCGTCAAAACAAAGATTCCATCTGCGAGACACTTGCTTTAATCCATAAATGGATTTCTCAAGCTTACACACTCTATTTGGATTCTTCGCATCGACAAAACCCTCTGGCTAATTCATGTAAACATCTTCAGCCAACTTTCCATTAAGAAAAGCGGTTTTCACGTCCATCTTCCATATTTCATAATCATGAAACGCAACTATTGAGAGCATCACCCTAATAGACTTTATCTTTGCAACTGGTGAGAAGGTCTCATCATAGTCAACTCTAGGAGTTTGAGTAAAGCCCTTCGCAACCAATCGCTCTTTATAAGTGTGCACATTCCCATCCATGTCTATCTTCTTCTTGAAGATCCACTTACACCCGACTGTCTTACGAACCGACACATTATCAACCAAATTCCAAATTTGGTTGTCGTACATGGATTGAATCTCGCTGTCCGTTGCCTCCTTCCATTTAGCAGACTCTGGGCCTGCCATGGCTTCCTTGTAGCCACTAGGTTTGTCCAAGTTTACTAGTGTACTATCACTAATAAAGGTATCCCCTTCAGTAGTAATATGGAATCCATACAACTGGGGTGGGACACTAGCCCTACTGGAACGTCGAAAAGGTAAGGATTCGTCAACAGGTTCAACAGGAGTTTCCTCCTCAGGTTGATTTCCAGTATTAGAAGTTCCTTCATCGCTTTGTTCTTGAATCTCTTCAAGATCAATTTGCCTCCCACTGTCCTCTTGGCTTATGAGTTCTCTTTCTCAAAAAACCCCTCTCCTCGCAACGAAGACAACATTGTCACTCGGTCTGTAGAAGAGATAGCCAAAGGAGGTCTGTGGATAGCCGATGAAATAACACTTCTCACTACGAGGTTCGAGCTTGTCATGAGTCTCTTGTCTTACGAAAGCCTCGCAACCCCAAACCTTGATATGTTCCAACGAGGGAGCTTTCCCTGTCCACATTTCGTGAGGTGTTTTGGCAACCTTCTTGGTGGGAACTAAATTAAGGATATGGGCAGCTGTCTCTAAGGGGTACCCTCAGAAAGCAATTGGTAACGAAGCCCGACTCATCATAGAACGAACCATGTCCAACAAGGTCCAATTACGTCTCTCAGCCACACCATTCAATTGTGGCATTCTCAGAGGCGTCAATTGCGAAACGATTCCGCATTCCTTTAGATAGTCGTGAAACTCAAGACTTAGACCGAAGCATCTTGATCTTCCTGCCCAGCTGATTTTCCTGCATTGCTATGCCAAATCTTAGAAAAATCATAACTTCCTCATACGAAGTTAGATTTTGACGTTCTTTTTTGTATGTTCTCGGTTTACTACAAATTTTGTTTAGATTAATAAGGCTTGAAAGTCTTCTATCGTAAATTCACTATTTACGTCTCCCGGTGTCGTGTCGGTTTTGTCGTAAAACTTCAACGGGCCATAACTTCTTTGTTATAACTTGGATTTCGGCGTTCATTATATGTACAGAACCCTTGTAACATATACTATGACTTGGTTAAGATTATTCATTCTAAATAGTATTCTAATAAATAGTTGTTTTTTACGTTTATTGTCTCTAAATTGACTAGCCCGAATCTACGTGCGTTACAATTATCTCCTCCTTAGGATGGGTACGTCCCGGAATCATCAACGAAACAGGGCTATATAATGACTCCGTATGTTATCTCTTCATACTAGGTAATAATCGTAACTTCTATGTTTCTTCGAATGCGTATCTAACTCCTGGTCTTCTTGACTGCAAGCGGTGCTTGATCTTGCACTCGTTCTGTAACATCCCAAAAATCCGTACCAAAATTTTTTCTTTAGATCATTACCAAAGCCATATTCATAAAACATATCATAAGTTCTAACATGAATTCAAAGTATCATTTCCAAAACATATTTTCATTATCAGATTAAAACATCCCAGGCTGATTAATCAATGGTGTGTGCCATGCGATCACCCCGAGCTCTTCCCTCCGCTACCGGAAGTACCTGAAAACAAAACTGAAAACCGTAAGCACGAAGCTTAGTGAGTTCCCCCAACCAATCACATACCCTGCATAAACACATACTGCACATACTGGGCCATGCCTGCTACTCCGGGCCTTGCCCGCTGCTTCGGGCCTCGCCCATTATAACGGCCCCGCCGCTCCAGGCCCCGCTTGGCTTCGAGCCCCGCTCAGATATAGATCTGTTTCACTTAGGCCTCGCCTTTCACTGGGCCTCGCCCGCTAACATATAATAGCACATAAACATATCACAACACATAAGCTAAACATATACTAATGGATCATGTCCTAAGGCCTCGCCTATTTTGGGCCTCGCCCTTGTCCTGCTACTAATGAGTCATGGAACTCCGTCCACGCTACTACTGATAGTGAGATACGGGCCCAGCCCACACTCACTCTTTCCCTAACTTGGGCCTCACCCCTGTTTTGCTGCTAATGAGATGTGGAACACCATCCACACTCTGCTATTGGTGAGATACAGGACCTCGCCCACACTCACCTCCCCAGGCACATACAAGTATCACATAGACAATAAGTATACCCTACCATCCAAACCATTCCTTGGGCACCCGCCCGCTATCAATGGACCTTGGTCCTAAATATCATACTGGCATATGGTGCCTAAGGCTAACCCCTGGGTCTTCCTACTCATATCTACATGGGCTGGCATTGTGGTCTTAGACCCATTCACACAAAGGGAAACTTGTTGGGTTATGAGCATTCTAACACTCCTAAGTGTACATGCAACCCTAAATACCTTGGATCTATGTTTTTCTCTATTATACATGCAAATATGAACATCCAAGGTATTATCCTAATCTAGCATATAAAACTATCAATATAACAAGATAGAATACATACCCCTTTGATGTAGAAAGTCTTCATGAAGCTTGAGTGCCTAGTGCCCCAAGTGTGACACCTCAAATGGTTCACACAACACCAAATACACTTGGAATAACTTGAGAGAAATCCAGAACTCATGAAATCGGCTAGCCCTTATTTTTACACACTCTAGTCGTCGATTTTGTCAACAATAAGATCTTTATATAGTGTTACAATTAGGGTAAACCTTAATTGTCATGACTTTCCATTTCCTTGGATCCATGGGTTCAAATACACCATGGAGCATCCATGGACCATCCTATGGGTTTTAGCCCAACTTGATTATCCATGGAGCATTAGCCCACTATACAAGTATGGATGATTTACACAATCAACCCATATATTTAATTAGTCTTCTTTTGATCACTTAATTAATCCTAGATTAATTCTTGATCAATACTAATTAAATAATCTTATTATTATTATTATTAATATACTAGAACTTATAATATATTAATAACCATAAGTGTCTTATTTCTCTCATTATAGTCTATCCAAGTGCATGATGCCATGGAACCCAAATGGACCATGCCGGGTCGGGTCAAGTCTTACCAATTATAGTTATGGACTTAGACATTAATCCAACAGTCTCCCACTTGGATAAGTCTAAAACTAATATTGCATATGACTTCAGGAACCGACTGGCAATCGTAGCTCTCAAAAGCTTTTGTCGAACTCTAACCTTGTAGATTAACTCTAACCTTTGTCAATGACTTGTCCATTAGATAAGGGCTCATATATTCCTCCATTCTAGATATCATATGAACTGAGACATGGATTATAATCATTCTCTCTGTCCATTTGTTGTTTCCCGATTTCCGATTTATGATGACTGACTAATTGAACAAATCAAATCAGTCCTGACCCGGCCGAGCACTTCCATTTGTCATCATCAAATCATCGAGGGACCCACAGATATCGCTTTTATCCCGAAGGTAAAAGGAATGGATAAACTTCGACTCATATGGCTTGTTCTACTACTTGTTGAATCATACATAAAGGCACGTTTTATAGCACCGAGTTACCAAATGCGTTTTCGTGCAATCAATGTACAACCAACTCATAGTAACAACTCATATCTCTAGGTTTGAAGAATATAAGATATTATCGTCTCATGATCACTTGTGATAAAATCCATGAAGTGATTCCAATGAGCGCGGGTTGAATCCAATACTCAAAACTTATGAGCACTCATGAGTGTTGTAGCCCTTTGTCCAACACCTTAGACCTCTACAAGCCAACCCATGACAGTCTTAATTCATATCTACTTCCAACATATGACCGACTGTGGATGGTTTGAATAACTTAGTCATTCCGGAAGAATAACCTAGTTTATTCTGGAAGTAAAAACATGCAAAATGAAACACAATAATAATTGAATCCAATATGGTATCAAAACCTATGAACATAAATAAAACACCTTTTATTTATCACCATATGATTACACATTATTCATTGTATACTGTTTCAGCTATCAACTTTATTCTTGAATTTAAAAGAATAGTTGTCCCATGCTCCAAGCATGTACACTATGTTTTCTAAACACTAGTCATGCCATACACCAAGTATGCATACTATGTTTGTCTATGATCTTTACTTTGTGAACTAGATCCATTGAACATAACTTCAATGATTCTCTTTTCACACTCCCAAATCCTTACTGCATGTACAAGAATTCCAAATTCATGTCATTTACTGAAATCTGTTAGATTCTAAACTTATATGCGTTGAGCCTCTTGTAATGATTATGCACAAAGTCAGAAAGACTTGACAACAATCATTACAGAGTATTCCAAAGGAGATCATCTTCTTGGAAACATCCTTCTTGCATTAAGTTTCCTAATCTTACACAGATTGAATAATTTCTAACTTTGAAACATTTCCATATTCCATTTTGACTATCACTTCTGAACAAGAGTTGCCTCCTTACAAATTATGTCAATATGGTCCTTACAAAATTATCACTATACTTCCAACTATCCTTGAGCACCCAATCTTTGGTAAACCTTAGATTGTCCTCGACAATTGTTTAATCCTTTTAGTCATATCCAGTTCTAAACCTTTTCCTTTCTTAATTCCCCAGGCATTTGGAAAATTTTAGAAAGGATGAATACATCACATGTAATCGATCCTATATCCGAAGCATATGAGAATCGATTCATGATGTCTCACATAAAGACTAAACCAGTCGTTTGCTATAACATTTCCATTTCAATTTGCCAAGTTCTCATAACTCAGATTATGAAAAGGGATGCCGTAATGATAATCGAATTTTAGAACGCAAATAATGGACTCATACACAAACTTTCCTTATGTTGAGCCATTCCAACATGAAATTCATATATATCCTTGACTAAATGATTAAAACCTCATGATCTAAGCTTATAGATTTGAGATGAATTATAATTTCCTCTCCCTTAATTATAGCAAAACAACTCTTTCCCAATTGAAACTTTTGTTCTCTATAATTAACATTGCTAACTTGCAATACTTATCATAATTATCATGCTCCCACTAACATGATGATTATTAGCATAACACTTATGCTCCCACTAGCTTTGACATGTACTTAGAAATCAGCTGACTTTCTTACCAAAGTTCAGATTTCTGATACTAGATTGTTTTGATAAAACTTTATCAAAATCATACACCTTCCCTTAGATAGCACACTTGTGTTTCTAAACAATTATAAAGAGGGATGCCATAATCATAATGGTTAGACCTTTTTGCCACTTCTCACAAGTCCAGGTTAGTGTGCTGGTAAACCACACATGCTCCACTAACGACTTTGAGAATGCAAATATCACAATTGCTATCTAGCTAAAATCTACTTAGTGAAAGTGTTTCCTCACCATCATTTTCATGAATCGGAGAGAAACCTTATGACACTTAGATTTAATGGTGTATGTGTTCTTATCCATGTGAATCGCAAGACAAGGATAATGACAAATCCACACTCATATGGATTGAACTCAATCTTAATTTCTTGCCACCTGGCAGCTCAAGGGCCTGCCATTGCTTCCAAGTTGTTGTGCAACTAATTGAGAACTCTAAGAACTCATATGCAAAGCCAACTTTAACTGGAATGGGCACATAATATGTCAACATGATAGGTTATAAACCTCAAGTCGTGTGCTAGTGAAGAACTTCAGGTTTTATTCTTGATTAGTTCTTGAGACTTTCAAGACCTTTAAGACTCCCACTGTCCTCTTGACATATAAGACTTTCTTGTCAATTATTCAAGAGATAGTGTGGATTCTAATCAAGACAATCACTTCACGAAATTGGCCTAAGTTGGTCTTTGTTTTATCCAAAACATCACAACTTACCAATTTCAAATGTACAAGAGCAGAAAACTTTTACTCTTACATTTGACAAGTGTTTTAAACCTTCTTTAAGACATGTCACTCAAGTTACAATCTTGGAGTATGACTCTAAGACTTGTATTGGAACGAAGTATGACTCATCTTCTTGATTTAACCATTTCAACAATTCAAGTTCCTCTTCTTAGTCATAAGAATACACTAAGATTTCCTTAGAGAAATAACTTTGATATGGTTTCTTAATTATTAAGATGATCACAAAAACTGATACTAAAGTACTCTCCCATCTTTTCAGATTTGAGAAACTTTTATCCTTCTGCCTAAGTTGATTCTTCTTATTCGCTCTACCTTACATTGAAACTTTCCAATGTCTCAGAATTATACTTTAGCCTGTAAGTATAACCATATTTACTAAGCTTTAGTAAATTATGACGAATAATCTTATCGATCTTTTGTGGTGGACTTAATCAGTGCACAAGAATGTGTACTCGATCCCTTAGTCCATTACTTGACTCACACATCCATGTGAACAAGTAGTTAGTCTTAATTTTCCAATACTTGAAAGTTCTCATTCATCATGCTATACAACTTGCATGATTCCAAGTTCCGGTCCAGTTGAAACTTGGGGTGATGAGAATCTTTCTTTATTTGGTAAATTTAGACATTACCACAAATGAAAGAATCAATTTCATATTTCCACTCTTGCTATTAATGGAATCTTATAAGCAACAAAAAATTTTCACAGATGCCATTGGAAGGATATTTTAAAATAAATAAATTCAAAAATTTTCCTTTTATTTTAAAACTTTGCGGAAAAACTTATCCTTACAATCCATATGAAAACTTGTTGTTATCTATTCCTAAACAATATCTCATAACTCCTAAGAAGTAGCTCAAGAATCCGATCTTCAAACTACACGATAGAAATCCATCTACGCGATCAGATTCAACATATTCTTTCTTTAAGTTCCTTTACTTTTCTTTGATTCTTAAAACATCACCATGTGACCCAGTCACATCATGTATCAAGAATCTCATAATAGAAACTTAACAGAGTTAGATCGTGGACTTTACCTGAAGTAGAGTCAAACTTATTGACTTTAACATCCTTAGGTAAATTTACTGTTGGTCCTTAGGTAAATTTGGCAGCTTCGCAACCAATGCCCCTTTCTTTGACAATATAAACATATGGACCCTTTGATAATGGTACACGGGACTATCATAGACTTAGCTTTTCTCTTTACCATTTGGTCAACCGAGTTGACTATGGCCGATCCCTTTCCATTGGGAAGAGAATGCTTTCCTGGATTTCCTGTGTCACTATTGTCAATGTCCATCAAGTTTTAAGGAAGTTGATCTTAACAAATAGATAAGATCATTAAGGGTCTTGTCATAGTCTGTTTCATAGGTGTCCCAAAGGAACTCACTATGTGACTTAGAAAGTGATTGAACCACCAACTTTCTCAAGACTTTGACACCCAACTCTCCCGAATTGTCAATATGTGACTACATCTCCAAGACGTGACCACACCTAGACCTTGCCTTGCCAATTGGGCTTGAGTGACCTTAAACTTTTCAAGAACTTGTGGGTTGGGGAGAGTAATTGGAGGAGGTGAATGAAGTATGATTTCCAAGGGACATCATCTTCATTTAGGAAAGCTTGTTTCAAGAGATTTGGGAAGATCATAAATGTCTAAACCAGACATATTTTGGGAGATATTCAAGATAGTTGATCTTAAGTCCTTAATATAACACCCAATATGAAATATTAAGGCTAGGACCCAACAAACTATTTTATAACTTAGAAGAGGGATGCCGTAATCCAAGCTATAAAATATTTGAAGGTAGGTGAATGACAATTCACCAATTTCCACCAAGATAAACGAAATGTATTATTAGGTTTTAATTGGTTTTTGAAACTCCTAGATCTTTGAGATTCATTGAACTGTTCAATGGCATGTTTCAATCTCGAGTGTGCCCTTCAGGTTTTGTGACTGGGATGCCGAGGATCACAAAACAAGGTGTAAAGTAACCATGCAAATTACTTGGTACCCTTAAGTGTTTACCCCTCAATCGATGTGCCGGTTAACCACACACGCTCCATCGATACTATGATAAACATTAAGTTACCCTTTGCCTACCTTGTTAAATACGAGTTAGTGTGCCGGTTAACCACACACGCTCCACTAACCGACTTAAACAAAGTGCAAAGTGTAATTTCATGGATTAGCACCTTATTCACATTTTCCTAAGTAACTAAGATTGGGTATTATTAAGAGTTTAGTTACTTAGTATTTATCATTAATACTTTTAATGAAGGGAGAATTATAGTCCTGTCAAACCTGTTCGGCTAACGACCCTCCACCAGTCAAGCAAGCGGTGGGTGAGAGTGGACACCCATTAAGTTGCCATTTTATATGCAACATCCTTATACCCACCTTATAGACCGGCTTCGTGAATGAGGCGTACTAGCGGTAAGACTGACTTTACTCTTATATATATATATATATATATATATATATATATATATATATATATATATATATATATATTATTAACTTATAATATTATAAAGTATAAGGGTTGAATTTTAACTCTTTAAAATTCTAAGGGCTAACTTGGAATTAAAATATTCATAAGTGAAAACTTTTCAAATTCCAAAACTTGAGGGCAAGTTTTGAAACTATTCAAAACTAATTAGTTCCATAACTTATGTGTTTAAAGTAGTTTTAATCCAAAAACTCTTCAAGTTCCATAACTTGAGGAGAAGTTATGGAAGACTTTAAACTAATACAAGAATTAACATTTCTTTATTTTATAACTTATGGAATTAATTAAGGTTACACTCTTTTTTATTATTATTATTATTTAATGAAGAGACTCTTGGTCCTCCATAACTTGAGGACAAGTTATGGAGTCATAAAACCATTTAATTAGAACTAGACTCTTCATTTTTTGTAACCTTTGCCAACTATTATGAGTTTTATGAAACTTAAATGTGACTTTTCATATAACTTGAGGACAAATTACAAAAACACATTTTAGAATCAACTCTTAGATTAATTTGGATTGAAAACAACTATTTCACTCAACTTTTCTATTAATCTAAGCAACTCATAAGAACAAGATAATTCAAATCAAACTTTTTCATGTAATTAGTCTAAACCTTAAACTAATACAAAACATGAATCTATTGACAATTATCTTTGAAATTGGATTAGCGTGAACATTATCACATCAAAAACAAGTTTATAAGTTCAAAAACATCTTAGGGTAATGTTCCTAGTCCAATTCTAGCCAAAAAATTCGAATTTATGCTGTCTGGGGGTCCAACTCGTCGAGTGCACGAACCAACTCGGCGAGTTGGATGCTTTTTGCCTTGGACTCGGCGAGTCTGCTGGGCAGACAGCATCAAAACTCGATTTTCCAGCTTCTTTTGCAAGTATAACAAGAAAACAAGCCTAGGCTCTGATACCACTGTTGGGTTATGAGCATTCTAACACTCCTAAGTGTACATGCAACCCTAAATACCTTGGATCTATGTTTTTCTCTATTATACATGCAAATATGAACATCCAAGGTATTATCCTAATCTAGCATATAAAACTATCAATATAACAAGATAGAATACATACCTCTTTGATGTAGAAAGTCTTCATGAATCTTGAGTGCCTAGTGCCCCAAGTGTGACACCTCAAATGGTTCACACAACACCAAATACACTTGGAATAACTTGAGAGAAATCCACAACTCATGAAATCGGCTAGCCCTTATTTTTACACACTCTAGTCGCCAATTTTGTCAAGAATAAGATCTTTATATAGTGTTACAATTAGGGTAACCCTAATTGTCATGACTTTCCATTTCCTTGGATCCATGGGTTCAAATACACCATGGAGCATCCATGGACCATCCTATGGGTTTTAGCCCAACTTGATTATCCATGGAGCATTAGCCCACTATACAAGTATGGATGATTTACACAATCAACCCATATATTTAATTAGTCTTCTTTTGATCACTTAATTAATCCTAGATTAATTCTTGATCAATACTAATTAAATAATCTTATTATTCGTATTATTAATATACTAGAACTTATAATATATTAATAACCATAAGTGTCTTATTTCTCTCATTATAGTCTATCCAAGTACATGATGCCATGCAACCCAAATGGACCATGCCGGGTCGAGTCAAGTCTTACCAATTATAGTTATGGACTTAGACATTAATCCAACAAAACTCACCTGCACTGCTGAACTTGCTGATAACCCTCTTGCTGCTGTCCAATAATTCTCTAAACCGCTCCCCCTCTAGCTTCCCGAGCTACCAATATCAATATACATAACACTTAGATCCAAACAGAACTCTAGAAGCCAACTAAGTCCACTCTTGACAAAGTCAAAGTCCTGGTCAAAGTCAACCTTCCTGACTGACCCTACTCTCCGAGTCAACCCGTTGACTCGTTGAGTCCTTATACTCAGAAACTCACCCAATACGCCTCAACTCGCCGAGTCACCCCGACGACTTGTCTAGTTCCACAATCTCCGAGTCCCATCCTGTCCAACTCACTGAGTCCCCACTCAACTCACCAATCTAAGTCTTAACCAGAAAAGGTTGAGGTCTGCGATCCAACTCGTCGAGTCCAAGAACAGACTCGCCGAGTCCATGGCAACATTCAACAGACTCGCCGAGTTGTTCTTCCAACTCGTCGAGTTCCTGCCTGTCATCAACCAACTCGCCGAGTTCACCCATGTGACTCGCCGAGTAGCTTCAGTTCTTAATCCATACCGTGGCTTTTCGAGCCATGCAGGGATTCCAAACCATAGATCCACTATTCTACAGTCTATCCCCCCACGTAAAGTTGCAAACTTTACGTGAAACCAAGAAGCTAAAAGCCCAAAACACTCTAGGGCTAGGGTTCTAGACAAGCATGCTTCACCAACACCCCCAAGACTGATACTTTATGGTTCTCTAGGCTGAAACACACCTAGATCTGAAGTAGAAACTTCATATCTGGACTTCTAACTCGAAATGGCTCTAAATCATGCCATAAAAGCCCCAAATCTCATAACAAAGGTAACACTTTATGCAAAATAGTGAAGGTAACGAATTCTTACCTCCTAATGCTCTGAAAAGCCCCAACAATTCTAGATCTAAAGCCAATACTTGAATCACCAAAGGTTCCCTTCCTCCTTCTTCCTTCAAATCACCCAAAATGGCAAGAAAGCTTGAATGTGCTAAAATGGAGGCTTAGGGTTTCGTGTTCTGGATAAGAGAGGCTATAGAGAGCCCTAAGGGAGAGAATGAGATGTTTATATAGTGCACAAAGTCTCGGATTTAGGGTTTTCCTCTTCAGACCGGACTCGCCGAGTCCTCTTGCCGACTCGTCGAGTCGGTCACTTACTCTTCGACCCGGATCCCACTCGGACTCGTCGAGTTCACCTATGGACTCAACGAGTTGACCCCTTGACTTAGGGTTTTCCTTTCCTTTCTTAGTCTTTCTTATTCTGGGTGTTACAACTCTCCCCCACTTAAACTAAACTTCATCCTCGGAGTTTCTCTACGGCCAATCGCCCTGTTAGCTGCTTTCAACACTCTACTTGATTGACCTAACACCTGCTGACTACCTCCACTGGCCTTCCGCCCGGTCATTCTGACTAACATTAGTCCTTGCAGATAATATTCTCGGGTCAACCCTAACCTGACCATCCTGGGAACACAACTTACTCAACCAACAAACCTTCAGGTACTCCCCAAGTACTTATGTTGGACACCCTAGGGGTTCATCCCCTTTTCCTTGTGCGTTTTCTGACCTCCTTAAGGCAACGTTCCATAACCAACTACTTCCTATGTCATTGTGAAGGTCCTATCCTTCACTAACTCCATTATTCCTGCTACTTCCAGCACGGGTCATTACCGCCAGTATTCACTGGACACTTCTCACCACTATAACTTAGTGCCAAGCACTCCTCCCAGCGAATGGTTCGGATAATCCTTCGAGTAAAAGATTCATCCCCGCAATGGTTAGACTCAGACGAGAGCTGCGCAATAGGGTCAAACCCTTCCCTCTGACATTATCCAACCTGCTGTGATGTGCATAGAACCCCTCGATCAACTAATTGTATTCCACCATAGACTGCTTACCATCACTGCCACTGACTGAAAATTTTTACTGTCCCTTATCCGCCTTCCGGATGAACCGAGATCACCCTGGTCCCTACTGATCTATCAATATCTGGATTGCCGGCTCCCATCGGTCGCTAGCCCCAACACAAACTTCTACTCGCTCCCAACAACTTCCAAGGAAACTTAGGCTACCTAATACTGCCCCCTCTACTCTGCCATTCAGGAGCTACAAGTCTTGGGATCCTTGATCCCCCTAACTTGACCTTAAGGTCCTTAGCAGGTCCCACCTGTGCTACTAAAACTCACGGGCCTTGCCCACGGGTCCTACCCGACTATACTACTGAGCAACCTTGCTCTTAGGTCTCACATATACTGCTACTCTCATACAGGCCTCGCCCACAGGTCTCACCCGACTATACTATCCTAATCTACTACCCATTCCTAATCCCCACCTTGATCGCTTAGGAGATAAGGGCCTCGCCCAAAATCCGTTAACTAGGAGATACGGGCCTCCGCCCACACTCCGCTAACTAAGCTGCCAGGGAATGCTACAACTTACCCGTAGTCTTGCAACACCTTCCATACTCACTGGCTGCTAGTTAATGCTACGGCCTACCCATAGTCTTACAGCACTTTCCACCTCTGGCTTCCTGACAAAAAATGATGCGGCTCTCCCGCCGCTCTACCATGCTCTTCATGCTGTCCCTACGGCTGACTACTAACACGAAAGCATCCCATGCTAATCATTCTCAAAAATCCTCATTCCAACTTTCTCGAGTCCTACAGATGACCCTCCAACCCGAATTCCCAACCAGATACTAACCATCTCGATTATATGTACTAACTTTTGGGAAGTCTCTCAAAGTCCCAACCCTGAACTCATCAATCCATCCATCACTATGCTACTTTTTTTCCGTCTCAGAGGTCGTGTACTCATCTTGGATCTGCGTGCTCTTACCATTGTACACTTAGAGGGTTCTCCCCAACTTTGATCCTACTTATACCTCACTACTCAAAGCTTGAGAAGAATTCCCAATCTTCTCTGCTATACCGCAATCAATCTGCTGAAGAACCAAGCTTGCCATAGCTAGGGATCTAACCGATCCATCACTCAATAACACCTTTCTGAATCCAGCGGGTCACTACTGAGTTCCACGCAAGCATGCTATAGTTACTTCATCCTAAGTAACCTTCTTCCCTAAGGCACCACCCCCTTAACCACCACTTTATTATCTAAGGTATGCATATGGCATATAACTAAATCGCAAGCAAGCTGCTCAATTCTAAAATACTTATACCACTAACGATGCAGAACCATAACAATATAATCATGAACAGAGAAAGCAGAAAATGGAAGACACATACCTGCAATGTCCGGAGCTGCTCGCGTCTCCATGGTAGTCATCTGAAAAGCCCTGCCTCCTACCGCAGGCGCCTCTGCTCGGCCCTGATGGCCGTCTGTGATCCTTAGAGTTGCAGGGGCAGGTGCTATCACCCGTCCTGCCGAAAACAAACTAGGGCACTGGGCCTTCTTGTGGCCCCGCTGCATACAGTGGAAACATATCAAGTCTGATCCCTGTATGGTGGTAACAGTACAATCCCTGCTAAGATGACCAGACCGGCCGCACTTGAAGCAGCCCGAATCTCCACCACTACTACTCCTACACGCACCCTCATGCATCCTGCCGCACCTCCCGCATCGGCCATGGGTCTGGTAATCCCTCGATCTTGAATCTGACCCCTTGGGCCTTTTGCCCGAACCTGTAGCTACCTGAACCTCATCCGGCTTCCTTTTCCGGATCTGCTCCAAATCAATCTCTCTCTCTCTCTCTCTCTCTCTCTCTCTCTCTCGCCCGAGAAATCATATCTTCCAGCGTCTTACAGTCAGACCTGCTCACGAACTCCCTGATGTCAGCCCTCAACATCTCATGATATCGAGCCTTCTTCATCTCCTCGTCCGCGACATACTGCGGAACAAGGAGGGCCCTCTCCCTGAATTTGGTGGTGATCTCCGCCACAGTCTCAACAATCTGCGTTAAATCCTGAAACTCCCGTGCCAACTGCTGCACCTCAATAATCGGTGAAAACTCAGCCCTAAACCTGGTCGAGAAATCGCTCCATGTCATCACGTCCAACGCGACATCATCACCAATGGCATGACCAACCTCCTCCCACCAATCCCTCGCTCTGTCCTTCAGAAGACAGGAGGCGAGTCTGACCTTGTCCCCCTCGGGACATCGAATCGTACGTAAGGCGTTGGCAACATCGGCCAACCACCTGCTACTAGTGATAGGGTCCCTAGCCCCATGATAATTTGGCGCTCCGCAAGCTCTAAACTCTCGAAATGTCATAGTAAGCGCTCCTATCAAAGCCATTATCTCGTTACGAAAGGCTCCCAACTTCCCATCCAAGATCTCCAGTATACCCTCCTTGACCGTGCCAAAGATCACAGGAGTCTGATCTAATATACTGCGTGTAACCTCAGCTGATATCAACTCCCTCATCCGCTCCTCGAGCTGCTCGGCCCCTGAACCCGAGCCTAATCCTTCTCCGACGCCTGATCCGCCCACTGGTCTCTCTCGCAATGTCACCATGCTCAAAACATATCGCAATACTATCAGAATACTCATCACTGCTGAAGGATCATACGTACACACTACAAGTTTCCCGGTATCATCTCGGCCTTTCTAGAATCTGAGTACGGATCCTCTCCTTTCAGTAGTACAGGCCCATACTACGTTCCACATCTATCCGTACTTTCCTCAAGAACTGCTTCGACTCCACCAGGTCCCTTTTTCTACTACTACTGCTCCCAGCACTATCTCATCCTAGGCCTACCCTAGGGAAACCTCTGACACCACCCAAACCAGTCCTCAGCTGCTGAAGGCCTCTTTGCGATGCCAATTAGCCATCACCTGAATACCATCACATGTGACGAGGCTCAGATAATCCTTCGAGTAAAAGACTCGTCCCTACAATGGTTAGACTCAAATGAGAGTTGCGCAATAAGGCCAAATCCAGCACTCTAAGATTATTCAACCCTGATCACATGTGGCGTGATGTATTCACCTAATGGCTAACTCCCATCACTCAGAATCCCACAATGCACAAAGCAAGCAGCATTCAGACAATGGAAAATCTAACCATAACATACTCAAAAATCATAATCTCATATCAAGAATCTGTACTAGCATGCAACATAATCTCATATACTCAGGCATAACCTAAACAGGCTATCCTACTACTGTCTAATCAGCACTATCATACAGCTTAAAGCATATATAATAGACACATAAGGCATCCTCCCTAGATCCTTAGTCCTAATCTAGCATGCTGTTCTACTAACTGCTAATCATAACATAATCTTGTATGGGTATTTTGGGGTATTTACTTGAGCTTGGCTGATTGCATGCACCACACCCTTTTCTCTTATCAAAAGTCTTTTCTTTCTGAATTCTTTTCGCTTTTCTAATACTGTTTCCTTTCTAAAAAAACACTCTTTTTACAAAACTGTCTTTTCATTTTGAAAACTTTTAGACCAATCCCTTAGTTTAAGTTTAGACACCTCCGAGAGTATTTCTGAATCCCTCAAACCAAGGCTTTGATACCAACTTGTAACACCCCAAAAATCCATACCAAAATTTTTTCTTTAAATCGTTACCAAATCCATATTCATAAAACATATCATAAGTTCTAACATAAATTCAGAGTATCATTTCCAAAACATATTTTCATTATCAGAGTAAAACATCCCAGGCTGACTAATCAATGGTGTGTGCCATGCGATCACCTCGAGCTCTTCCCTCTGCTACCGGAAGTACGTGAAAACAAAACTGAAAACCGTAAGCACGAAGCTTAGTGAGTTCCCCTAACCTACCACATACCCTACATAAACACATACCGCACATACTAGGCCATGCCCGCTACTCCGGGCCTCGCCCGCTATAACGGCCCCGCCGCTCTAGGCCCCGCCTGGCTTCGAGCCCCGCTCGGATACAGATCTGTTTCACTTAGGCCTCGCCTGTCACTGGCCCTCGCCCGCTAACATATAATAGCACATAAACATATCACTACACATAAGCTAAACATATACTAATGGATCCTGTCCTAAGGCCTCGCCCTTGTCCTGCTACTGATGAGTCATGGAACCCCGTCCACACTCCTACTGATTATAAGATATGGGCCCAACCCACACTCACTCTTTCCCTAACTTGGGCCTCACCCCTGTTCTGCTGCTAATGAGATGTAGAACACCATCCACACTCTGCTATTGGTGAGATACGGGACCTCTCCCACACTCACCTCCCTACCAGACACACACAAGTATCACACATACAACAAGTATACCCTACCATGCAAACCATTCCTTGGGCACCCGCCCGCTATCAATGGACCTTGGTCCTAAATATCATACTAGCATACGATGCCTAGGGCTAACCCCTGGATCTTCCTACTCATATCTACATGGGTCGGCATTGTGGCCTTAGACACATTCACACAAAGGGAAACTCACCTGCACTGCTGAACTTGTTGATAACCCTCTTGCTGCTGTCCGATAATTCTCTGAACCGCTGCTCCTCTAGCTTCCCGAGCTACCAATATCAATATACATAACACTTAGATCCAAACAGAACTCTAGAAGCCAACTAAGTCCACTCTTGACAAAGTCAAAGTCCTGGTCAAAGTCAACCTTCCTGACTGACCATACTCTCCGAGTCAACCCGTTGACTCGTTGAGTCCTTATACTCAGAAACTCACCCAATACGCCTCAACTTGCCGAGTCACCCCGACGACTTGTCTAGTTCCACAATCTCCGTGTCCCATCCTGTCCAACTCACTGAGTCCCCACTCAACTCACCAATCTAAGTCTTAACCAGAAAAGGTTGAGGTCTGCGATCCAACTCGTCGAGTCCAAGAACAGACTCGCCGAGTCCATGGCAACATTCAACAGACTCGCCGAGTTGTTCTTCCAACTCGTCGAGTTCCT
This sequence comes from Lactuca sativa, assembly GCF_002870075.4. Taxonomy (NCBI): domain Eukaryota; kingdom Viridiplantae; phylum Streptophyta; class Magnoliopsida; order Asterales; family Asteraceae; genus Lactuca; species Lactuca sativa. The sequence continues at coordinate 171,761,945 of NC_056629.2, read as the reverse complement.
GCCTGTCATCAACCAACTCGCCGAGTTCACCCATGTGACTCGCCGAGTAGCTTCAGTTCTTAATCCATACCGTGGCTTTTCGAGCCATGCAGGGATTCCAAACCATAGATCCACTCTTCTACAGTCTATCCCCCCACGTAAAGTTGCAAACTTTACGTGAAACCAAGAAGCTAAAAGCCCAAAACACTCTAGGGCTAGGGTTCTAGATAAGCATTCTTCATCAACACCCCCATGACCGATACTTTATGTTTCTCTAGGCCGAAACACACCTAGATCTGAAGTAGCAACTTCAGATCTGGACTTCTAACTCGAAATGGCTCTTAATCATGCCATAAAAGCCCCAAATCTCATAACAAAGGTAACACTTTATGCAAAAGAGTGAAGGTAATGACTTCTTACCTCCTAATGCTTTGAAAATCCCCACCAATTCTGGATCTAAAGCCAATACTTGAATCACCAAAGGTTCCCTTCCTCCTTCTTCCTTCAAATCACCCAAAATGGCAAGAAAGCTTGAATGTGCTAAAATGGAGGTTAGGGTTTCGTGTTCTGGATAAGAGAGGCTATAGAGAACCCTAAGGGAGAGAATGAGATGTTTATATAGTGCACAAAGTCCTGGATTTAGGGTTTTCCTCTTCAGACCGGACTCGTTGAGTCCTCTTGCCGACTCGTCGAGTCGGTCACTTACTCTTTGACCCGGATCCCGCTCGGACTCGTCGAGTTCACTTATGGACTCAACGAGTTGACCCCTTGACTTAGGGTTTTCCTTTCCTTTCTTAGTCTTTCTGATTCTGGGTGTTACACATTCTGTATGTCTTGTTACACTTTCAATCATGACCTTCATGTCACAAACTCGCTCTTTATCAGAGACTCCTTCTTCTTCTTAACAAACTTAAGATAAGTTTATTTGATTTCCACGATAGACCGATGGGTCACATTCTAATGAACTTTCAACGTATGTTGCAATTCTCAGACTCAGGTCTCTTAGAGTCAAATTCCGGTATGGAATATACTTTCCTTCATGTTCTAATGTGATATAATCACATTTTAACATGTAGCATTTCCAGCTACCAACTTCTTTAAATTGCACGATACTTCTATTGACCGCTTCGATTATATTTCACTTCAATCTTCTGGCTTAAGTTAGATGCTACATCGAACTTGGTTCTTTGACCCACGTAACATACTCATCTTAGTCAGACTCAATTTGATATGACCACTAGGTTCAAAACAACAATCATCTTCTTAATCATTACTGAAACGATGGTAACGACTTACTTGAATAAAGCAAAATCAATTACTAGCTTCTTGGTAACCTTGTGACTTTCCCTTATCCAAGTGTGAGTCATGTGCTTCCGGTAGTATAGGCTTCTACTACCATTCACACCTACTCATACTCGTCCTAAGTATTGTCTCGCAGTTCTCCAAGTCATTATCACAAAAACAATATTAACACATACAAATGTGTCTAAACAATCATATAATTTTTCCCTAGACACTACTAGGACTTCTTCCATGCGTATCTTCAATAATCAATTCTGCTTCAACTCGGTTGGTGATGGAAATGTGAGACGATGGGATAACTTCATGGATTATACCAATAATATTTCTTTCTTCTAATCGAAAATGTACCTCTCTCGTACTAGACGTATTATTTCTTAGACGTATTCTAAAGGCAAGATATCACTCTTACTATATCTTATGATAGGTATCCTTCACTACCGTAAGCCTTCTCATTTCCTCTAATTACTCAATTCACTACATGTCTTCACCATGATGTTCTGCACACCAAATTAGTCGTTTGGTGTATCGAGACGAGAATATAGATAGAGGAAGGTTTAGACGCGTGTTCCTCCTTATTACTTCAAAAAATTACATGTCGGTTCTAATATCGTAATTAAATGTTTAGAAATCTGAACACATAAAATTTCCAGATCCGGTCGGCAACAGACCATAGATCTGATCAAACAATAACATAAAGCATCACAAATCATTTAGCACATAAAAGCATTTTAGGCATTTTCCTTAATTAAGCTAGTGCTTGTGTCTATTAAGGTGTACTTCCTAAAATATATTAGACACACTCCTCACAATCATCGCTTAGCATTCTAAGTTTAAGTCTAGAAATAAATCCTTATTCCTAGTTCGCTTAAACTAATGCTCTGATACCAATTGTGACATCCCCATTTTCACGGCCAGATATGCTTTATAAAAATTAGAGTACTTCTTTTAATAAAATCTTGCGGAGTTTGTTCCCAAAAAAACATGATAAATACTTTATCAAAGCATTTCCAAAGAAATGTATTTTTTATTCGGTTTAAAATATTTTGGATGTCATCGTCAATACAGAAACATAAGCATAAACAAAACTTACATTCATTTACACTACTGATCTACATTTCTTTAATCTCTCGGTGTAAAGTAACTTCATATCGACGCCTGTGATACAAATAAGCTTGAGTGGGTCAGGTTGGGAAACCTGGTGAGTACATAGGGTTTTCAACCCACAGTAATATAATTATTATGTTTAATCATCAAACAATTAATCAACTCAATTACCCAGTCCCGTTATCTTCTTTACTCTTAAGGATTTACCCTAAGAATCATCTATTCCTCGTTCGTTTATTCCTAAGGATCATCCTAAAGGATTGGTACGAAGTCCATCGTTGCCATGGTTTACTCAATTGGCACTAAGTCTCATAGTCGCCAGGGTTATTGTTTTTTATCGACAGTATCGATTCTGAGACTCCTCTCACAACACATGTAAAGGGGTTTTGGGACTACGTTGCATAGTCTCCAGGGTTAATCTCGTTTATCGACAGTTTCATTTCCGAGACTCCTCTCACAACACATGTCAAGGTTTTTTTTAGAGTACAACTGGTGAGCACACAGTTCAAAACACCTACAGGTTGCAAGCCTGCTAGTGTCCACTGGACTATCTAGAATAGTCCGTGGTTGTCATCCATAGTCTGCTGAATGACAGGGCCAACACATGGGTAAAAGGCTTCTCTCATGGTTTACCTCTCACCATTATCTCACGGTCTATATCATCTCTCATTTCATTAGCCAACTCATTTTTCATCTACCCATGTTTTACCCAACATATTTTGCAGATATAAAATACATATACAGTTTAAATCATTTAAAAATTGTATAAAATCGTTCATCCAGCATAGATAGCAAATATACAGATAATATGCACACATAACACGTAGTTTATATAAAATACTTCAAATCTATGTGTAAGATGAAAGTAACTATGCAGTCACTTGCTAAAGTGATGATTCCAAACTCGGACAACGCTTCGCTTCATAACAATATAATTTCCTTCGACAAAACCTAATATTATTACAACTAGATTTTAGTCTAATATTTATCGTGACTAAGTATCAGTCTTATTATTATTATTATTATTATTATTATTATTATTATTATTATTATTATTATTATTATTATTATTATTATATAAGCGTTTAAACAATATTTTCCAACCACTATGTACAGACATGGGCCAGACAAAAAATACCGAAGGGCAGGACCATTTTGACATATAGCACTTCTAAAATCCAACAACCCTATGCGGTCCTTTAAACCAGATTCCCGGTACCACGAGTATTTAAAGAGATATTATAACGACGCTTATATAAGTCATAATAACAATACTAATTTTAAATATAAGCTATATTAAAATAGGGTAAGCATACTTACTTACAAGGGGGTTTTAGCTAGGAGTCGGGTTCTGCAGGGGCAAAACTTCGTTGTTGAATCTTTCTAAGAAAGATTCGTGCAGCGCTTCAACGCTCACCTTATTATACTAAAACTACAGAAAGAGAAGTTGAATCACGAGGGTGCGAAATGCTCGGGGGATAAGAAGAGAATTTTTTTGAATTAAGAGAATGGTACAAGAAATATGAGAGCCCAAGGCTCTTATTTATAGTAATTGAATTTACAAAAACTACCCTTCATAATTACTTAATGACCTTATAGTTATATAAACAACTAAACACCCCTTTATAATACTATTTTAAATAGATTTAACGATATTTGTACTAAACTAATGTCAAAAGTACTCTACACTAGTATTATAATGATCACATCGTCGATACCTTTCTAATGATATATATATATATATATATATATATATATATATATATATATATATATATATATATATATATATATATGATTTATATTTCATTTTAATACATAAATATGTTATTATAATTTATAACGCGTTCATACGAACTCCGTTTTTATGTTCTTTATATCCACGCGCAGGCGGGGCCGTACCCTACATCTTTCATTTAGACTCCATCGGCTAATTTTTTACTTTATTTTTAAAGTTATAATTTTAACAGGTCGGGACAGGAAAAGCCCGTTAAAAATTCATAACTTCTTCATCCGACGTCCGTTTTCGTCTGTCTTTTTGCCGTTGCGCTAATATTAATGAGATCTTCAATTCTAATTTAGGTTGCGTTGGCCAAAAATCAATCGATCTAAAATTCGAATTTCGGGTTGTGCACTGTTATGCCAAATCTTAGAAAAATCATAACTTCCTCATACGAAGTCAGATTTTGACGTTCTTTTGTTGTATGTTCTCGGTTTAACGTATACTACAACTTTTGTTTAAAACAATAAGGCTAGAAAGTCTTCTATCGTAAATTCACTATTTACGTCTCCCGGTGTCGTGTCGGTTTTGCCGTAAAACTTCGACGGGCCATAACTTATTCATTATAACTCAAATTTCGGCGTTCTTTATATGTACAGAACCCTTGTAACATATACTATGACTTGGTTAAGATTATTCATTCTAAATAATCTTCTAATAAATAGTTATTTTTGACGCTTATCGTCTCTAAATTGACTAGTCCGAATCTACGTGCGTTACATCATACTTTTGGTGCTAAGCTTTCTAAAGTTCTACAAAGGATTCAAGGTGAGTGTTTGCTATAACAATATCAAAGGTATGTAACCCTAACTTGTAAATTTCGATTAGAGTATAAGGATCTTATAACTTCATAGTATGTTGCTATTTATGTGCAAAGACATAAATCATTTAAGTTTCATGTACCATTAAGTGTTTTAAGTGAATTTTTCCGCATAGAATTGTAACTTATAAATTCCATAAGTGGTATCAAATTCATATCTTGTAATTAAGAGTGTATAATAGATGAAACAATTTTTTTTAAAGGGCCCATCGTGTTTTTCAATTTTTTCGTTTTTCTGTTATTTTTCTGCCTTATTTAAATGTAGGATTTTTTAGTTTATATATTGTTTTTGAACTGTTAAAATCCGAATTTTAATGTGCTAGTTATGATTAAAGTCATAATCCTAATTTTAAGGAGATAAATAAGGAAACCTAACTTTTAGTTATAAGATAACTAAATAAGATTATCCTTTATGGACTTTGATATATTAAATTAACTAAAAGTTAATAAAAAAATAAATGTAAAATCCATAATTGGATTATATGATTTAATTAATTTAATTGATTAGTTAATTAAAGGATAAAGATAAATCATATAAGGGTTTAAAATATTAATTAAATAATAGTTAATTTAGATAATTAATATTTAAACCTTGAAGTTTTAAAATGTTTAAAATACACCATATACATATATAAAACCTTAATACCATATGTATAACTAACTGTCAGTCAATTCAATAGTAGGTCTCATTCATGAAACCACACTATAAGAGAGGTACAAGGAAACAATTAATAAATTGACCGTTGAATGAGTGCCATTTTCACCCACCACTTCTTTGTGTGGTGGAGGGTAGTTAGATGAATGGTTTTGATTATAAAGAAAATTAAAAGTATAATATAAAATAATAGAACATTTTACAAAATCTCACTCTAGTTACTTTAGGAAAAATGTGAAATGTATGCTAATCCATGAAAACGCACATCATTTCTTTATTAGTCATTAGTGTAGTGTGTGTGGTTAAATGACACATTAATTTCAGACTATAAAGATGAAATGATGGAGTAATTGAATTTATGATTGTTAATGGAGCATGTGTGGTTAATCAACACATTAATGTGAGATCATAAACAACCTTGAGTATGTCATGTAGGTTTGCATGGTTATTCACATCTTTTTTGTGATTCTTGACATCCCAGTCACAAATAGAAGATCATAATCCAATATTAAACATGTCATTGATTAGATTCAATGAATCTCAAAAGATATAGGAATTGTATACTAGAACAAAATTGGTAAAGCACCTTACCTACCTAAATAAATTCGCAATTAGATTACGACATCCCTCTCCTCATTTCGAATTCTATTTTGGATCCTATCCTTGAATATTAATTGGGATAAAATATTAAGGAATCATATCAACTAACTAAAACTTCTCTCTTACTGAATATTTCAGAATTCAACAATGTTCCCGCTACTTCACATCTTCTTCGTACCTTATCACCCCATATTCCTGCTCAACTACCATCCCTTCTATCCATCCTTATGAGGCTTGAAAGACACGATATCACCAACACCTTGATTAATGTCAAGTACAAAGAAGAAACTTTTGTGTGCACCTATATGGACAAAGTAAAGAATTATATTAACAGTCTTGTCAAAATGGGTGGAGAGTTTCTTGAGGAATTTGCTATAGATATGATTCTTATCTCACACCCAGATAGTTACAAGAGTTTTGTAACAAACTTGCACCTAAAGAATCACAATGTCACACTTATGGAACTTTCGAGCTCATTAGAGGCTGAAAAAGCAAGAATTATCAAAATGTAAACCATGACCCGTTCCAAAGCTATTGAAAATGGTAGTGACCTTGAGAAAAAGGTAATTTATCTCCTCAAAGAAAATGAGAGACTAGTGAATGAAATAACTAATCAGAGACTCAAGAGAAATGATGACCACAAAATTGCTCAAAAGCATGATTCAATGGAAGCATATTATCATTTTAATGAATTGAAAGACTATAGGAAAAGGATCTGCCCCGGATACCTGAAGAATGTTGAGGATGAGTCGGTTCGGCAACCGAATCCAATTAAGGTAATTATTAAACTTCTTATACTACTAAATTCGTTACTTCTTACTACTAAATGTAGTTCATTTCTCACATATTCTTAGTATTGTAAGAACTGAAGAGTAAGATCTTAAGCATCAAAAAGATCAATCCACTTATGGAACTGGAGATAGGTCTTTTGTTGCATTGGTTGGAGAGATCAAGTTAAAGTTTATAAGTAGAGTTATGACTAGTTTAGTTTTAGTTAAATTGATGTTATTCTTCTTATATGATTGGAAACATAATTTCATTTCATGCTTTGTTTAAACAAGGATATCGCCACTCTTTTGATAATGACAATGGTTCTTTTTTGGTTTAGAAGAATGGTATTTTTACATTCAAAGTTTTTCCATGTAATTGTATGTATGAAACAATTATATGTGTTGAAAACTTAGCCAATGGTGTAATTAATATTGATTCGTCTAATGGTATAGATAAAGTGTTCTTATGGAATTATCATCTTAGACACATAAACAAGAAACACATTGTCCAACTCTAAAGGATGAAGTATTAGAATCATTTGACCTAAGGTCAGATGATGAATGCGAGCTGTGTTTATTAGGCAAGATGACTAAGTCACTTTTTACTTGAATATGTGAAAAAAGGTGAAGGAATGTTAGACCGAATCTATACATATGTATGTGGGCCTTTCAGATATGCCATAATTTATGCTAATCGCTACTACGTGACATTTACTGATGATTATATCAGATATGAGTTTATCTACTTAATCAAGTATAAATTAGAAACCTTTGAAAGGTTCAAAGAGTTTAAGCACGAAATAGAGAATCAATTGGGCAAGAAGATAAAAATGCTCTGATAGGATAGAGGTGGAGAATATCTTAGTATTGAGTTAAACGACTAGCTCAAGGAATGTGAAATCGTTTCACAATTGACACCTCCTAAAACACCACAACTTAATGGTGTGGTTGAGAGACATAATCGAACCTTTCTTGACATGGTTCGTTCCATGACGTGTCGAGCCACTCTTCTTATATCTTTCTAGGGGTATGCCTTAGATACATCACCTATGCCCTAAATCTTGTTCCTACTAAGAAGGTTGCCAAAAAACCTCATGAAATGTGGACTTGGAAACCTCTCTCGTTCGCCCATATCAAGGTTTGGGGTTGTGAGGTTCTTGTGAGACGAGAAACTCATGGAAAACTTAAACCCAGAGCCGATAGGTGTATTTTTGTTTGTTATCCACAAAAAATCCTTTGGATACTTGTTCTATAGACCTAGTGAAAACATGGTCTTTATAGCTCGAAGGGGAGTCTTTAGCGAGAGAGAGAGAGAGAGAGAGAGAGAGAGAGAGAGAGAGATCATATTCAAAGAAGATAGTGGTAGTGAAATTGATCTTGAATAAATTCAAGAGTCACCCAATGAAGGAACCTTAAATAACACTAGCACTCAAACTGAGGATGAAACTCCAGTTGAGCCTATTGACAATTCGTCACCTCTTCGTCAATCTAGTAAAGTTAGCATGTCACCTGAGTTTTATGGTTTCCATATAACTTCAGATGGCGACATATTTATCAGTGATAAAACACTAGTAAATCTGGATGAACTAGCTAACTACAAGGAATCAATGGAACGCCCTAAGGCTGATAAATGGAAGCACGCAATGGATAACGAGATTCAGTCCATGTATGATAATCATGTATGGAACTTGGTTGATCATGTACCTGATTGAAAGATAGTAGGGTACAAATGGATATTCAAGAAGAAGATCGACATGGATGAGAAAGTGAACATGTTCTAAGCTACACTGGTCGCAAAGGGTTTTACTCAAACCTAAGGGATTGACTATGATGAGACCTTCTCACCGGTAGCTAAGATTAAGTTTATTAAGATAATGCTTGCCATTGCTTCCTTTTATGATTATGAGGTATGACAAATGAATGTTAAAACTACTTTTCTAAATGGGAAGCTTACTAGGACGTCTATATGAGCCAGCCAGATGGTTTTGAACATGTCAAATGCCCTTATAAGGTGTGTAAGCTTGAAAATTTTATCTATAGATTAAAACAAACATCTCGTAGCTGAAATCTTGTTTCCGTGAGAAAGTCAAAGAGTTTGGATTCTCTAGAAGTAAAGATGAGTCCAACGTATATGTCAAAGTTAGTGAGAGTGTAGTAACTTTCCTAATATTGTATGTTGATGACATACTGCTCATACCAATCATATTCCAACCTAAGCTAAGGTTCTACTTAAATGATGGCTCTGCGTTGGCTATGACCAACATTCACTTGCTTCGAACATACATAAAATTTAAATAGAGTAAATTAATGAAATTGTCCCTGTGGTTTGGTCAAAATTGCACGTTTGGTCCCTAACTTTTTTTTTTGCACTCGGATCGTCCCTGTGGTTTGATTTTGTTGCGTTTTTTGTCCCTATGGTTTGGTAAAAATTGCATGTTTGGTCCCTAACTTTATGTATGTAAGGGACGAAAAATGCAACAAAATCAAACCACATGGACGAAAAACGCAACAAAATCAAACCACATGGACGAAAAACGCAACAAAATCAAACCATAGGGACGATCCGAGTGCAAAAAAAAGTTAGGGACCAAACGTGCAATTTTGACCAAACCACAGGGACGATTTTAGTAATTTACTCATTTAAATATGCCACATAAATGTCATCTGTCACCTTTGGGCACAATCGTAACATTTATGAATATTAGGCGAACATTTCATCAAACAAGTAGCCGTTGGGTTCATTGTTTAAAAATACATATAATTATATAAAATTGTATCATTTAAAATTTAATACCGACTCGAATCATATACCATTGGGTCAATCATTTAGGACGTCATTAAAGTGGACATTTGAAATTAATTCCGTCAACTGATTAAACGGAAGGAAAATTAGGTGGAATAAATCTTAAACATTTTATATTTTATTATAATACATAAGTTTTAAATGAATTTGTTCGATTAGTGAAGGTTTAATTAGTCATTCAATTCTATATGCAATTTCATTTTTTTAGTTCGAGCTTCTTAAACTATTTTACTATACATCAACATTTATCTACCATTTGGGCCAAGAGAAATTAATTGGCATCATACGAAAGAAAAGGAAGTTGGGCCAATGGAACGTTAGCAACCCAAATCAAAATGCATTTAACGGCCCATACCAGATACGCAAGCGTCGATTCCCCCGATTAAGAACAGTTTAAAGCGATCCCAACGAATCAGAGGGTGTCATTGGTGGGGTCGTTGAACAAGGATTCCAAAATTTGATGGATGTTTTTTTTGGGGTATTTGATGGATTAAAGCCTAGAACAAAGACTTAATGGTTCTAACATAAAAGTAAGTTATTTGGTTTGATCTTGTTATCCAATTTCTGCAATTATCACGAAATTTCAAGATTTTAAAATTCATACTTTCTTGATTTGATAACGGTCTGAATTGATTAACAGCAACCAAATGTTCTGATAACACATGTTGGTTATTTATTTTTTTAGGAATCAATTATATCCCATTCTCTTTTTTATCCATTAAAACATAGAAAAAGTTTGAAGACGTACTTGAATGATCAATCTTGATATTTGGCTTAGGAGATAAAGGCATGATTCTTGTTATGATGTTCCCAATTGAGGGAGAATTGCACACATGATTAATTGATGTTCATGGAGTTTTTGTCTGTGAGAAAATAAGAGAGAATCTGGGATTTAACCCCTTATATAGTTACTTCCATCAAGTAACTTTTATGAAAGACGGGGTACCAGTTATGTCAAATTGGTATAGTTTTCGCATCAAATATAAATACAACTTTAAAATAATTATTGTAGAAATGGTCGTGAGGCCACATGAATTCCAATAATATTTGAATGAATAAAAACTTACATCGGTGAAATGGCTGTGTGTACGCCCTGACTTACTACTCATGCGCCAAAATTACCTTCTTGCCACTAGGGCTTCCCATGGCCACTTCTTTCCAAACCAATGATCAAAACTGATATAATTAAAACCCAAGGGATGAATTTGAAGTTACTTGAAAGATAGGGTGTTACATTATCATCACCTCATATTGTCTCTGGACCATTTGTAAGTCCTCAAGCTTGCATCTTGATGATTCTTTGGTTGTAAATCTAGCTTTATTAGCTTATTTTGGTCCATAAGTGATGTTTGGTTGTTTTGAAGTGATAAAGGGTGCAACTTTATGACTCTCCTGAGTCCCATGAGCAATATATCTTGTATATCTAGAATTTGGGTTGGGATTTTTAGCCTTGCAAGAGTTTTGGTCACTTTTTACTCATATTTGACCTAAGATGGATCTTAGAGATGTATTGGACATACATGCCTATAAAGCTTCCACCTTTATGATAAATCTAGCATTAGAAACCCTTTTGGAGTGGTTGGGTTAATGACTTGTTCAAATTAAGAGCTTAATGGTTAAGACCTTATAGGTTTTGGCTGTATTTGGATCTAGGGTTGGAGATATTGATTTCTTTGGGTGTCTTAATGATAAAGTTGGAAACTTTATCCATTTAAACCATATTATGGACCAGATCTGAGCTTTGAAGCTCTTGGAATCGAGGAAGACAGTTTAATGCATTATGTTGCTGGAAACCAGTGACCACGGCGTGGCATAGGTCTTCACGGCGTGGAGATTGGAAATTTCTTGTATGTTTGGCAGGGTGAAGACCACAACATGGCCAAGGAAGGCGACAACGTGACGATTGGCTAAAGTCAATGTTGGTCGTTGACTTTTGCTCAAATTTCTATTTGTAGAAGGTAGACGTAGGTTTTGCCTTGTATGGATTCGTAAGAGGTGTTTAACATCTATCTTTAGCGGTAAGGGCTGTTAGTTTTGGGCGATGTGACAGTGAGTTGGGTTTTAGTCGACTTTGTGATTCAGATGAGCCTCTTCAGTATACTCGTGGGTCTAAGGCACCAATGTCGGCCCATTAGATTATGTTTGTAGGATGAAATTGGTCTTTGTGACACTTATTGTTATTCCTGTATGTGCTTGTTATGTGTCACACCCCCCGACCGAGGTAGCATAACACGTCGGGCTATGCGACTAAGTTCATGGATCACAGGTAAACTAAATATACAATACAAGTACAACAATAAATAAAATAGAATTTATGTTCCATCTTGATATTTGCATACAAGGTTTTTACAAATAATAATAATACATGAATTACCTTAACAGATAGGCATATAATACAATAGTAAGTAAACTATGTCACCTATAATACAATCAATCTTGAATGTCTGTTTAGTGATTTCCTGATAATACATCTAATTTTGAGGGTTAACACAAGGTTGGTGAGCGTTACAGGTTTTCTGCTAACAACATTAATACTTTTAAAAACTCTAAAAAATATTTTCTTTGTATAACAATTGTTAAAACAGTGTTTTCATTGAGTCTTTAAAAGCCAAAATGTATTTTTGTATGAGTAAATTCATGCTTAAAACTACGTTTGTAATAAATATTTGAATGTATTGAAAAAAAACAAAACTTTACTATTATATAAGTAATTACATACTTAAAATAGTTTTGAAAGCAAATGAACCCATGGTTTATAGTGATATATATTCTATTTAATGTTTCTAGTGAGTCCTACAACCGAGCAATATGACTGAGTGTACCCAGCTACAACACTTCATTGGACGTTGCAGTAACAATCGTAGACACCTATCACCCGCTTCGATTGATCAGTCGAGGGTTGTAGCTAGTAACCTGTAACATCCCAAAATACAGACCAAAAATTTTATTTTTAAATACATTATTATATAAAACCAACAGTGTAATAAAACATTTGCAATATCATGTCATGTCAAAACCAAAGTGGAAATAATCAAACATGTTATCATAAACCAATATAAGAGTGTGATGCGCTGCGATCAAGCCAACTCCTTTCCTTTAAACACGAAGTACCTGAAACCAAAACTGAAAACCGTAAGCACGAAGCTTAGTGAGTTCCTGTGACATCCCCATTTTCACGGCCAGAAAATACCGATTTGTTTATGCTTTGTTTTATAAATCATAGTGATCGTTTAAAGAAAACGGTTGCGGAATTTGTTCCCAAAATAAAATATGATAACCATTTATCAAAACGTTTCTCAAAGAGAATGTATTTTCATTAAATAATAAAACCTCGGGATGTCATGTTCCGATACAGACCAAAAGCATAAACAATATAAAATAGACCTTACAACAGTTATTCATAACTACTAGTCTATAATCCAAAATCTCTCGTCAAGTCCACCAACTTATACTCTTGTGTCATTACCTGTAATGCAAAGAAAACTGAGTGGGTCAGGCTTGGCAGCCTGGTGAGCATATAGGGTTTTCAACCCACAATAATATAATTATTATATTCAACCATCAAACAATCAACTCAATTACTCATCCCTATTATCTTTCTTAGGATTTTACCCTAAATTCAACTACTCGTCATTCATTCATTCCTAAGGATTAACCTAAGGAATTTACACAAACTTCCATTGCTACATAAGGCGCATCTGCCAACATTATCCTTTAAGCGCCTCTGCCAGGATTACGTCATACACTATGAGGCGCAACTGCCAGGTTTATGACATTCTCTTTTAGGCGCATCTGCCGACATTATCTTATAAGCGCCTCTGCCAAGATTACCCTATAAGCGCATCTGCTATTATTATGACAATCTCTATTTGACGCTTCTGCCAAGATCACGACATTCACTACTTGGTGCATCTACTGATATTATTCTCAAGCGCATCTGCTAGTTTTATGACATTCTTTAATTGGTACATCTACCAACATCATTCTTAATCATCTTTCATACCTCATCATTTTATCACATACCAACTATCTCATCTACCCATGTTCTACCCAACATATTGGTAGATATAAAATACATATACAGTTTAACTCATTTAAAAACTATATAAAACATCTATTCCACACTCATCTCAAATAAACAACAATATATAAACACATAGCACGTATTTTATAACAAATACTTCATGTTTATGTGTTAGAAGAAAGTAACTACACACCCACACATATAAACAGCAATATACTTAATACACTCGAACCATACTTGTATTATTATCGTGTTTATGAAAGGTAGTATACACTCACTTGATCAGAAGATGATCGGACAGCACTACGACTTGCAGAAGTAGTATTCTTCGGTAGATCTGGAAGATCTCCAAAAATCCGTACCAAAATTTTTTCTTTAGATCATTACCAAAGCCATATTCATAAAACATATCATAAGTTCTAACATGAATTCAAAGTATCATTTCCAAAACATATTTTCATTATCAGATTAAAACATCCCAGGCTGATTAATCAATGGTGTGTGCCATGCGATCACCCCGAGCTCTTCCCTCCGCTACCGGAAGTACCTGAAAACAAAACTGAAAACCGTAAGCACGAAGCTTAGTGAGTTCCCCCAACCAATCACATACCCTGCATAAACACATACTGCACATACTGGGCCATGCCTGCTACTCCGGGCCTTGCCCGCTGCTTCGGGCCTCGCCCATTATAACGGCCCCGCCGCTCCAGGCCGCGCTTGGCTTCGAGCCCCGCTCATATATAGATCTGTTTCACTTAGGCCTCGCCTTTCACTGGGCCTCGCCCGCTAACATATAATAGCACATAAACATATCACAACACATAAGCTAAACATATACTAATGGATCATGTCCTAAGGCCTCGCCCTTGTCCTGCTACTAATGAGTCATGGAACTCCGTCCACGCTACTACTGATAGTGAGATACGGGCCCAGCCCACACTCACTCTTTCCCTAACTTGGGCCTCGCCCCTGTTTTGCTGCTAATGAGATGTGGAACACCATCCACACTCTGCTATTGGTGAGATACAGGACCTCGCCCACACTCACCTCCCCAGGCACATACAAGTATCACATAGACAATAAGTATACCCTACCATCCAAACCATTCCTTGGGCACCCGCCCGCTATCAATGGACCTTGGTCCTAAATATCATACTGGCATATGGTGCCTAAGGCTAACCCCTGGGTCTTCCTACTCATATCTACATGGGCTGGCATTGTGGTCTTAGACCCATTCACACAAAGGGAAACTTGTTGGGTTATGAGCATTCTAACACTCCTAAGTGTACATGCAACCCTAAATACCTTGGATCTATGTTTTTCTCTATTATACATGCAAATATGAACATCCAAGGTATTATCCTAATCTAGCATATAAAACTATCAATATAACAAGATAGAATACATACCCCTTTGATGTAGAAAGTCTTCATGAAGCTTGAGTGCCTAGTGCCCCAAGTGTGACACCTCAAATGGTTCACACAACACCAAATACACTTGGAATAACTTGAGAGAAATCCAGAACTCATGAAATCGGCTAGCCCTTATTTTTACACACTCTAGTCGCCGATTTTGTCAACAATAAGATCTTTATATAGTGTTACAATTAGGGTAAACCTTAATTGTCATGACTTTCCATTTCCTTGGATCCATGGGTTCCAATACACCATGGAGCATCCATGGACCATCCTATGGGTTTTAGCCCAACTTGATTATCCATGGAGCATTAGCCCACTATACAAGTATGGATGATTTACACAATCAACCCATATATTTAATTAGTCTTCTTTTGATCACTTAATTAATCCTAGATTAATTCTTGATCAATACTAATTAAATAATCTTATTATTATTATTATTAATATACTAGAACTTATAATATATTAATAACCATAAGTGTCTTATTTCTCTCATTATAGTCTATCCAAGTGCATGATGCCATGGAACCCAAATGGACCATGCCGGGTCGGGTCAAGTCTTACCAATTATAGTTATGGACTTAGACATTAATCCAACAGTCTCCCACTTGGATAAGTCTAAAACTAATATTGCATATGACTTCAGGAACCGACTGGCAATCGTAGCTCTCAAAAGCTTTTGTCGAACTCTAACCTTGTAGATTAACTCTAACCTTTCTCAATGACTTGTCCATTAGATAAGGGCTCATATATTCCTCCATTCTAGATATCATATGAACTGAGACATGGATTATAATCATTCTCTCTGTCCATTTGTTGTTTCCTGATTTCCGATTTATGATGACTGACTAATTGAACAAATCAAATCAGTCCTGACCCGGCCGAGCACTTCCATTTGTCATCATCAAATCATCGAGGGGCCCACAGATATCGCTTTTATCCCGAAGGTAAAAGGAATGGATAAACTTCGACTCATATGGCTTGTTCTACTACTTGTTGAATCATACACAAAGGCACGTTTTATAGCACCGAGTTACCAAATGCGTTTTCGTGCAATCAATGTACAACCAACTCATAGTAACAACTCATATCTCTAGGTTTGAAGAATATAAGATATTATCGTCTCATGATCACTTGTGATAAAATCCATGAAGTGATTCCAATGAGCGCGGGTTGAATCCAATACTCAAAACTTATGAGCACTCATGAGTGTTGTAGCCCTTTGTCCAACACCTTAGACCTCTACAAGCCAACCCATGACAGTCTTAATTCATATCTACTTCCAACATATGACCGACTGTGGATGGTTTGAATAACTTAGTCATTCCGGAAGAATAACCTAGTTTATTCTGGAAGTAAAAACATGCAAAATGAAACACAATAATAATTGAATCCAATATGGTATCAAAACCTATGAACATAAATAAAACACCTTTTATTTATCACCATATGATTACACATTATTCATTGTATACTGTTTCAGCTATCAACTTTATTCTTGAATTTAAAAGAATAGTTGTCCCATGCTCCAAGCATGTACACTATGTTTTCTAAACACTAGTCATGCCATACACCAAGTATGCATACTATGTTTGTCTATGATCTTTACTTTGTGAACTAGATCCATTGAACATAACTTCAATGATTCTCTTTTCACACTCCCAAATCCTTACTGCATGTACAAGAATTCCAAATTCATGTCATTTACTGAAATCTGTTAGATTCTAAACTTATATGCGTTGAGCCTCTTGTAATGATTATGCACAAAGTCAGAAAGACTTGACAACAATCATTACAGAGTATTCCAAAGGAGATCATCTTCTTGGAAACATCCTTCTTGCATTAAGTTTCCTAATCTTACACATATTGAATAATTTCTAACTTTGAAACATTTCCATATTCCATTTTGACTATCACTTCTGAACAGGAGTTGCCTCCTTACAAATTATGTCAATATGGTCCTTCCAAAATTATCACTATACTTCCAACTATCCTTGAGCACCCAATCTTTGGTAAACCTTAGATTGTCCTCGACAATTGTTTAATCCTTTTAGTCATATCCAGTTCTAAACCTTTTCCTTTCTTAATTCCCCAGGCATTTGGAAAATTTTAGAAAGGATGAATACATCACATGTAATCGATCCTATATCCGAAGCATATGAGAATCGATTCATGATGTCTCACATAAAGACTAAACCAGTCGTTTGCTATAACATTTCCATTTCAATTTGCCAAGTTCTCATAACTCAGATTATGAAAAGGGATGCCGTAATGATAATCGAATTTTAGAACGCAAATAATGGACTCATACACAAACTTTCCTTATGTTGAGCCATTCCAACATGAAATTCATATATATCCTTGACTAAATGATTAAAACCTCATGATCTAAGCTTATAGATTTGAGATGAATTATAATTTCCTCTCCCTTAATTATAGCAAAACAACTCTTTCCCAATTGAAACTTTTGTTCTCTATAATTAACATTGCTAACTTGCAATACTTATCATAATTATCATGCTCCCACTAACATGATGATTATTAGCATAACACTTATGCTCCCACTAGCTTTGACATGTACTTAGAAATCAGCTGACTTTCTTACCAAAGTTCAGATTTCTGATACTAGATTGTTTTGATAAAACTTTATCAAAATCATACACCTTCCCTTAGATAGCACACTTGTGTTTCTAAACAATTATAAAGAGGGATGCCATAATCATAATGGTTAGACCTTTTTGCCACTTCTCACAAGTCCAGGTTAGTGTGCTGGTAAACCACACATGCTCCACTAACGACTTTGAGAATGCAAATATCACAATTGCTATCTAGCTAAAATCTACTTAGTGAAAGTGTTTCCTCACCATCATTTTCATGAATCGGAGAGAAACCTTATGACACTTAGATTTAATGGTGTATGTGTTCTTATCCATGTGAATCGCAAGACAAGGATAATGACAAATCCACACTCATATGGATTGAACTCAATCTTAATTTCTTGCCACCTGGCAGCTCAAGGGCCTGCCATTGCTTCCAAGTTGTTGTGCAACTAATTGAGAACTCTAAGAACTCATATGCAAAGCCAACTTTAACTGGAATGGGCACATAATATGTCAACATGATAGGTTATAAACCTCAAGTCGTGTGCTAGTGAAGAACTTCAGGTTTTATTCTTGATTAGTTCTTGAGACTTTCAAGACCTTTAAGACTCCCACTGTCCTCTTGACATATAAGACTTTCTTGTCAATTATTCAAGAGATAGTGTGGATTCTAATCAAGACAATCACTTCACGAAATTGGCCTAAGTTGGTCTTTGTTTTATCCAAAACATCACAACTTACCAATTTCAAATGTACAAGAGCAGAAAACTTTTACTCTTACATTTGACAAGTGTTTTAAACCTTCTTTAAGACATGTCACTCAAGTTACAATCTTGGAGTATGACTCTAAGACTTGTATTGGAACGAAGTATGACTCATCTTCTTGATTTAACCATTTCAACAATTCAAGTTCCTCTTCTTAGTCATAAGAATACACTAAGATTTCCTTAGAGAAATAACTTTGATATGGTTTCTTAATTATTAAGATGATCACAAAAACTGACACTAAAGTACTCTCCCATCTTTTCAGATTTGAGAAACTTTTATCCTTCTGCCTAAGTTGATTCTTCTTATTCGCTCTACCTTACATTGAAACTTTCCAATGTCTCAGAATTATACTTTAGCCTGTAAGTATAACCATATTTACTAAGCTTTAGTAAATTATGACGAATAATCTTATCGATCTTTTGTGGTGAACTTAATCAGTGCACAAGAATGTGTACTCGATCCCTTAGTCCATGACTTGACTCACACATCCATGTGAACAAGTAGTTAGTCTTAATTTTCCAATACTTGAAAGTTCTCATTCATCATGCTATACAACTTGCATGATTCCAAGTTCCGGTCCAGTTGAAACTTGGGGTGATGAGAATCTTTCTTTATTTGGTAAATTTAGACATTACCACAAATGAAAGAATCAATTTCATATTTCCACTCTTGCTATTAATGGAATCTTATAAGCAACAAAAAATTTTCACAGATGCCATTGGAAGGATATTTTAAAATAAATAAATTCAAAAATTTTCCTTTTATTTTAAAACTTTGCGGAAAAACTTATCCTTACAATCCATATGAAAACTTGTTGTTATCTATTCCTAAACAATATCTCATAACTCCTAAGAAGTAGCTCAAGAATCCGATCTTCAAACTACACGATAGAAATCCATCTACGCGATCAGATTCAACATATTCTTTCTTTAAGTTCCTTTAC
Source organism: Lactuca sativa (assembly GCF_002870075.4). Classification (NCBI taxonomy): domain Eukaryota; kingdom Viridiplantae; phylum Streptophyta; class Magnoliopsida; order Asterales; family Asteraceae; genus Lactuca; species Lactuca sativa. The sequence goes on along the minus strand of NC_056629.2, from coordinate 171,742,379 downwards.
TTTTCTTTGATTCTTAAAACATCACCATGTGACCCAGTCACATCATGTATCAAGAATCTCATAATAGAAACTTAACAGAGTTAGATCGTGGACTTTACCTGAAGTAGAGTCAAACTTATTGACTTTAACATCCTTAGGTAAATTTACTGTTGGTCCTTAGGTAAATTTGGCAGCTTCGCAACCAATGCCCCTTTCTTTGACAATATAAACATATGGACCCTTTGATAATGGTACACGGGACTATCATAGACTTAGCTTTTCTCTTTACCATTTGGTCAACCGAGTTGACTATGGCCGATCCCTTTCCATTGGGAAGAGAATGCTTTCCTGGATTTCCTGTGTCACTATTGTCAATGTCCATCAAGTTTTAAGGAAGTTGATCTTAACAAATAGATAAGATCATTAAGGGTCTTGTCATAGTCTGTTTCATAGGTGTCCCAAAGGAACTCACTATGTGACTTAGAAAGTGATTGAACCACCAACTTTCTCAAGACTTTGACACCCAACTCTCCCGAATTGTCAATATGTGACTACATCTCCAAGACGTGACCACACCTAGACCTTGCCTTGCCAATTGGGCTTGAGTGACCTTAAACTTTTCAAGAACTTGTGGGTTGGGGAGAGTAATTGGAGGAGGTGAATGAAGTATGATTTCCAAGGGACATCATCTTCATTTAGGAAAGCTTGTTTCAAGAGATTTGGGAAGATCATAAATGTCTAAACCAGACATATTTTGGGAGATATTCAAGATAGTTGATCTTAAGTCCTTAATATAACACCCAATATGAAATATTAAGGCTAGGACCCAACAAACTATTTTATAACTTAGAAGAGGGATGCCGTAATCCAAGCTATAAAATATTTGAAGGTAGGTGAATGACAATTCACCAATTTCCACCAAGATAAACGAAATGTATTATTAGGTTTTAATTGGTTTTTGAAACTCCTAGATCTTTGAGATTCATTGAACTGTTCAATGGCATGTTTCAATCTCGAGTGTGCCCTTCAGGTTTTGTGACTGGGATGCCGAGGATCACAAAACAAGGTGTAAAGTAACCATGCAAATTACTTGGTACCCTTAAGTGTTTACCCCTCAATCGATGTGCCGGTTAACCACACACGCTCCATCGATACTATGATAAACATTAAGTTACCCTTTGCCTACCTTGTTAAATACGAGTTAGTGTGCCGGTTAACCACACACGCTCCACTAACCGACTTAAACAAAGTGCAAAGTGTAATTTCATGGATTAGCACCTTATTCACATTTTCCTAAGTAACTAAGATTGGGTATTATTAAGAGTTTAGTTACTTAGTATTTATCATTAATACTTTTAATGAAGGGAGAATTATAGTCCTGTCAAACCTGTTCGGCTAACGACCCTCCACCAGTCAAGCAAGCGGTGGGTGAGAGTGGACACCCATTAAGTTGCCATTTTATATGCAACATCCTTATACCCACCTTATAGACCGGCTTCGTGAATGAGGCGTACTAGCGGTAAGACTGACTTTACTCTTATATATATATATATATATATATATATATATATATATATATATATATTATTAACTTATAATATTATAAAGTATAAGGGTTGAATTTTAACTCTTTAAAATTCTAAGGGCTAACTTGGAATTAAAATATTCATAAGTGAAAACTTTTCAAATTCCAAAACTTGAGGGCAAGTTTTGAAACTATTCAAAACTAATTAGTTCCATAACTTATGTGTTTAAAGTAGTTTTAATCCAAAAACTCTTCAAGTTCCATAACTTGAGGAGAAGTTATGGAAGACTTTAAACTAATAAAAGAATTAACTTTTCTTTATTTTATAACTTATGGAATTAATTAAGGTTACACTCTTATTTTTTATTATTATTATTTAATGAAGAGACTCTTGGTCCTCCATAACTTGAGGACAAGTTATGGAGTCATAAAACCATTTAATTAGAACTAGACTCTTCATTTTTTGTAACCTTTGCCAACTATTATGAGTTTTATGAAACTTAAATGTGACTTTTCATATAACTTGAGGACAAATTACAAAAACACATTTTAGAATCAACTCTTAGATTAATTTGGATTGAAAACAACTATTTCACTCAACTTTTCTATTAATCTAAGCAACTCATAAGAACAAGATAATTCAAATCAAACTTTTTCATGTAATTAGTCTAAACCTTAAACTAATACAAAACATGAATCTATTGACAATTATCTTTGAAATTGGATTAGCGTGAACATTATCACATCAAAAACAAGTTTATAAGTTCAAAAACATCTTAGGGTAATGTTCCTAGTCCAATTCTAGCCAAAAAATTCAAATTTATGCTGTCTGGGGGTCCAACTCGTCGAGTGCACGAACCAACTCGGCGAGTTGGATGCTTTTTGCCTTGGACTCGGCGAGTCTGCTGGGCAGACAGCATCAAAACTCGATTTTCCAGCTTCTTTTGCAAGTATAACAAGAAAACAAGCCTAGGCTCTGATACCACTGTTGGGTTATGAGCATTCTAACACTCCTAAGTGTACATGCAACCCTAAATACCTTGGATCTATGTTTTTCTCTATTATACATGCAAATATGAACATCCAAGGTATTATCCTAATCTAGCATATAAAACTATCAATATAACAAGATAGAATACATACCTCTTTGATGTAGAAAGTCTTCATGAATCTTGAGTGCCTAGTGCCCTAAGTGTGACACCTCAAATGGTTCACACAACACCAAATACACTTGGAATAACTTGAGAGAAATCCAGAACTCATGAAATCGGCTAGCCCTTATTTTTACACACTCTAGTCGCCGATTTTGTCAACAATAAGATCTTTATATAGTGTTACAATTAGGGTAAACCTTAATTGTCATGACTTTCCATTTCCTTGGATCCATGGGTTCCAATACACCATGGAGCATCCATGGACCATCCTATGGCTTTTAGCCCAACTTGATTATCCATGGAGCATTAGCCCACTATACAAGTATGGATGATTTACACAATCAACCCATATATTTAATTAGTCTTCTTTTGATCACTTAATTAATCCTAGATTAATTCTTGATCAATACTAATTAAATAATCTTATTATTCATATTATTAATATACTAGAACTTATAATATATTAATAACCATAAGTGTCTTATTTCTCTCATTATAGTCTATCCAAGTACATGATGCCATGCAACCCAAATGGACCATGCCGGGTCGAGTCAAGTCTTACCAATTATAGTTATGGACTTAGACATTAATCCAACAAAACTCACCTGCACTGCTGAACTTGCTGATAACCCTCTTGCTGCTGTCCAATAATTCTCTAAACCGCTCCCCCTCTAGCTTCCCGAGCTACCAATATCAATATACATAACACTTAGATCCAAACAGAACTCTAGAAGCCAACTAAGTCCACTCTTGACAAAGTCAAAGTCCTGGTCAAAGTCAACCTTCCTGACTGACCCTACTCGCCTAGTCAACCCGTTGACTCGTTGAGTCCTTATACTCAGAAACTCACCCAATACGCCTCAACTCGCCGAGTCACCCCGATGACTCATCGAGTTCCACGATCTCCAAGTCCCATCCTGTCCAACTCACTGAGTCCCCACTCAACTCACCAATCTAAGTCTTAACCAGAAAAGGTTGAGGTCCGCGATCCAACTCGTCGAGTCCAAGAATAGACTCGTCGAGCCCATGACAATATTCAACAGACTCGCCGAGTTGTTCTTCCAACTCGTTGAGTTCCTGCCTATCTTCAACCAACTCGCCAATTCCACCCATGTGATTCGCCGAGTAGCTTCAGTTCTTAATCCATATTGTGGTTTTTCGAGCCATACAGGGGCTCCAAACCATAGATCCACTCTTCTACAGTCTATCCCCCACGTAAAGTTGCAAACTTTACGTGAAACCAAGAAGCTAAAAGCCCAAAACACTCTAGGGCTCGGGTTCTAGACAAGCATGCTTCACCAACACCCCCAAGACTGATACTTTATGGTTCTCTAGGCTGAAACACACCTAGATCTGAAGTAGAAACTTCATATCTGGACTTCTAACTCGAAATGGCTCTAAATCATGCCATAAAAGCCCCAAATCTCATAACAAAGGTAACACTTTATGCAAAATAGTGAAGGTAACGAATTCTTACCTCCTAATGCTCTGAAAAGCCCCAACAATTCTAGATCTAAAGCCAATACTTGAATCACCAAAGGTTCCCTTCCTCCTTCTTCCTTCAAATCACCCAAAATGGCAAGAAAGCTTGAATGTGCTAAAATGGAGGCTTAGGGTTTCGTGTTCTGGATAAGAGAGGCTATAGAGAGCCCTAAGGGAGAGAATGAGATGTTTATATAGTGCACAAAGTCTCGGATTTAGGGTTTTCCTCTTCAGACCGGACTCGCCGAGTCCTCTTGCCGACTCGTCGAGTCGGTCACTTACTCTTCGACCCGGATCCCACTCGGACTCGTCGAGTTCACCTATGGACTCAACGAGTTGACCCCTTGACTTAGGGTTTTCCTTTCCTTTCTTAGTCTTTCTTATTCTGGGTGTTACAACTCTCCCCCACTTAAACTAAACTTCATCCTCGGAGTTTCTCTACGGCCAATCGCCCTGTTAGCTGCTTTCAACACTCTACTTGATTGACCTAACACCTGCTGACTACCTCCACTGGCCTTCCGCCCGGTCATTCTGACTAACATTAGTCCTTGCAGATAATATTCTCGGGTCAACCCTAACCTGACTATCCTGGGAACACAACTTACTCAACCAACAAACCTTCAGGTACTCCCCAAGTACTTATGTTGGACACCCTAGGGGTTCATCCCCTTTTCCTTGTGCGTTTTCTGACCTCCTTAAGGCAACGTTCCATAACCAACTACTTCCTATGTCATTGTGAAGGTCCTATCCTTCACTAACTCCATTATTCCTGCTACTTCCAGCACGGGTCATTACCGCCAGTATTCACTGGACACTTCTCACCACTATAACTTAGTGCCAAGCACTCCTCCCAGCGAATGGTTTGGATAATCCTTCGAGTAAAAGATTCATCCCCGCAATGGTTAGACTCAGACGAGAGCTGCGCAATAGGGTCAAACCCTTCCCTCTGACATTATCCAACCTGCTGTGATATGCATAGAACCCCTCGATCAACTAATTGTATTCCACCATAGACTGCTTACCATCACTGCCACTGACTGAAAATTTTTACTGTCCCTTATCCGCCTTCCGGATGAACCGAGATCACCCTGGTCCCTACTGATCTATCAATATCTGGATTGCCGGCTCCCACCGGTCGCTAGCCCCAACACAAACTTCTACTCGCTCCCAACAACTTCCAAGGAAACTTAGGCTACCTAATACTTCCCCCTCTACTCTGCCATTCAGGAGCTACAAGTCTTGGGATCCTTGATCCCCCTAACTTGACCTTAAGGTCCTTAGCAGGTCCCACCTGTGCTACTAAAACTCACGGGCCTCGCCCACGGGTCCTACCCGACTATACTACTGAGCAACCTTGCTCTTAGGTCTCACATATACTGCTACTCTCATACAGGCCTCGCCCACAGGTCTCACCCAACTATACTATCCTAATCTACTACCCATTCCTAATCCCCACCTTGATCGCTTAGGAGATAAGGGCCTCGCCCAAAATCCGTTAACTAGGAGATACGGGCCTCCGCCCACACTCCGCTAACTAAGCTGCCAGGGAATGCTACAACTTACCCGTAGTCTTGCAACACCTTCCATACTCACTGGCTGCTAGTTAATGCTACGGCCTACCCATAGTCTTACAGCACTTTCCACCTCTGGCTTCCTGACAAAAAATGATGCGGCTCTCCCGCCGCTCTACCATGCTCTTCATGCTGTCCCTACGGCTGACTACTAACACGAAAGCATCCCATGCTAATCATTCTCAAAAATCCTCATTCCAACTTTCTCGAGTCCTACAGATGACCCTCCAACCCGAATTCCCAACCAGATACTAACCATCTCGATTATATGTACTAACTTTTGGGAAGTCTCTCAAAGTCCCAACCCTGAACTCATCAATCCATCCATCACTATGCTACTTTTTTTCCGTCTCAGAGGTCGTGTACTCATCTTGGATCTGCGTGCTCTTACCATTGTACACTTAGAGGGTTCTCCCCAACTTTGATCCTACTTATACCTCACTACTCAAAGCTTGAGAAGAATTCCCAATCTTCTCTGCTATACCGCAATCAATCTGCTGAAGAACCAAGCTTGCCATAGCTAGGGATCTAACCGATCCATCACTCAATAACACCTTTCTGAATCCAGCGGGTCACTACTGAGTTCCACGCAAGCATGCTATAGTTACTTCATCCTAAGTAACCTTCTTCCCTAAGGCACCACCCCCTTAACCACCACTTTATTATCTAAGGTATGCATATGGCATATAACTAAATCGCAAGCAAGCTGCTCAATTCTAAAATACTTATACCACTAACGATGCAGAACCATAACAATATAATCATGAACAGAGAAAGCAGAAAATGGAAGACACATACCTGCAATGTCCGGAGCTGCTCGCGTCTCCATGGTAGTCATCTGAAAAGCCCTGCCTCCTACCGCAGGCGCCTCTGCTCGGCCCTGATGGCCGTCTGTGATCCTTAGAGTTGCAGGGGCAGGTGCTATCACCCGTCCTGCCGAAAACAAACTAGGGCACTGGGCCTTCTTGTGGCCCCGCTGAATACAGTGGAAACATATCAAGTCTGATCCCTGTATGGTGGTAACAGTACAATCCCTGCTAAGATGACCAGACCGGCCGCACTTGAAGCAGCCCGAATCTCCACCACTACTACTCCTACACGCACCCTCATGCATCCTGCCGCACCTCCCGCATCGGCCATGGGTCTGGTAATCCCTCAATCTTGAATCTGACCCCTTGGGCCTTTTGCCCGAACCTGTAGCTACCTGAACCTCATCCGGCTTCCTTTTCCGGATCTGCTCCAAATCAATCTCTCTCTCTCTTTCTCTCTCTCTCTCTCTCTCTCTCTCTCTCTCTCTCGCCCGAGAAATCATATCTTCCAGCGTCTTACAGTCAGACCTGCTCACGAACTCCCTGATGTCAGCCCTCAATATCTCGTGATATCGAGCCTTCTTCATCTCCTCGTCCGCGACATACTGCGGAACAAGGAGGGCCCTCTCCCTGAATTTGGTGGTGATCTCCGCCACAGTCTCAACAATCTGCGTTAAATCCTGAAACTCCCGTGCCAACTGCTGCACCTCAATAATCGGTGAAAACTCAGCCCTAAACCTGGTCGAGAAATCGCTCCATGTCATCGCGTCCAACGCGACATCATCACCAATGGCATGACCAACCTCCTCCCACCAATCCCTCGCTCTGTCCTTCAGAAGACAGGAGGCGAGTCTGACCTTGTCCCCCTCGGGACATCGAATCGTACGTAAGGCGTTGGCAACATCGGCCAACCACCTGCTACTAGTGATAGGGTCCCTAGCCCCATGATAATTTGGCGCTCCGCAAGCTCTAAACTCTCGAAATGTCATAGTAAGCGCTCCTATCAAAGCCATTATCTCGTTACGAAAGGCTCCCAACTTCCCATCCAAGATCTCCAGTATACCCTCCTTGACCGTGCCAAAGATCACAGGAGTCTGATCTAATATACTGCGTGTAACCTCAGCCGATATCAACTCCCTCATCCGCTCCTCGAGCTGCTCGGCCCCTGAACCCGAGCCTAATCCTTCTCTGACGCCTGATCCGCCCACTGGTCTCTCTCGCAATGTCACCATGCTCAAAACATATCGCAATACTATCAGAATACTCATCACTGCTGAAGGATCATACGTACACACTACAAGTTTCCCGGTATCATCTCGGCCTTTCTAGAATCTGAGTACGGATCCTCTCCTTTCAGTAGTACAGGCCCATACTACGTTCCACATCTATCCGTACTTTCTTCAAGAACTGCTTCGACTCCACCAGGTCCCTTTTTCTACTACTACTGCTCCCAGCACTATCTCATCCTAGGCCTACCCTAGGGAAACCTCTGACACCACCCAAACCAGTCCTCAGCTGCTGAAGGCCTCTTTGCGATGCCAATTAGCCATCACCTGAATACCATCACATGTGACGAGGCTCAGATAATCCTTCGAGTAAAAGACTCGTCCCTACAATGGTTAGACTCAAATGAGAGTTGCGCAATAAGGCCAAATCCAGCACTCTAAGATTATTCAACCCTGATCACATGTGGCGTGATGTATTCACCTAATGGCTAACTCCCATCACTCAGAATCCCACAATGCACAAAGCAAGCAGCATTCAGACAATGGAAAATCTAACCATAACATACTCAAAAATCATAATCTCATATCAAGAATCTGTACTAGCATGCAACATAATCTCATATACTCAGGCATAACCTAAACAGGCTATCCTACTACTGTCTAATCAGCACTATCATACAGCTTAAAGCATATATAATAGACACATAAGGCATCCTCCCTAGATCCTTAGTCCTAATCTAGCATGCTGTTCTACTAACTGCTAATCATAACATAATCTTGTATGGGTATTTTGGGGTATTTACTTGAGCTTGGCTGATTGCATGCACCACACCCTTTTCTCTTATCAAAAGTCTTTTCTTTCTGAATTCTTTTCGCTTTTCTAAAACTGTTTCCTTTCTAAAAAAACACTCTTTTTACAAAACTGTCTTTTCATTTTGAAAACTTTTAGACCAATCCCTTAGTTTAAGTTCAGACACCTCCGAGAGTATTTCTGAATCCCTCAAACCAAGGCTTTGATACCAACTTGTAACACCCCAAAAATCCATACCAAAATTTTTTCTTTAAATCGTTACCAAATCCATATTCATAAAACATATCATAAGTTCTAACATAAATTCAGAGTATCATTTCCAAAACATATTTTCATTATCAGAGTAAAACATCCCAGGCTGACTAATCAATGGTGTGTGCCATGCGATCACCTCGAGCTCTTCCCTCTGCTACCGGAAGTACGTGAAAACAAAACTGAAAACCGTAAGCACGAAGCTTAGTGAGTTCCCCTAACCTACCACATACCCTACATAAACACATACCGCACATACTAGGCCATGCCCGCTACTCCGGGCCTCGCCCGCTATAACGGCCCCGCCGCTCTAGGCCCCGCCTGGCTTCGAGCCCCGCTCGGATACAGATCTGTTTCACTTAGGCCTCGCCTGTCACTGGCCCTCGCCCGCTAACATATAATAGCACATAAACATATCACTACACATAAGCTAAACATATACTAATGGATCCTGTCCTAAGGCCTCGCCTATCTTGGGCCTCGCCCTTGTCCTGCTACTGATGAGTCATGGAACCCCGTCCACACTCCTACTGATTATGAGATATGGGCCCAACCCACACTCACTCTTTCCCTAACTTGGGCCTCACCCCTGTTCTGCTGCTAATGAGATGTAGAACACCATCCACACTCTGCTATTGGTGAGATACGGGACCTCTCCCACACTCACCTCCCTACCAGACACACACAAGTATCACACATACAACAAGTATACCCTACCATGCAAACCATTCCTTGGGCACCCGCCCGCTATCAATGGACCTTGGTCCTAAATATCATACTAGCATACGGTGCCCAAGCCCCTTACATGTGCCTTACCCTAGGCCCATTAAATTACTCTAGACCATTTGCTTGATCTTAGATAGCCCATTTAATAATCCAATCATCAAGGCCCAAAAGAAAGGCCCAACAATAAACCCAAGTGAAATTAGGGTTTCACATAAAATGATGATTAGGGTTAAGTTTCCTACTTAACCCATTAAGGACTTAATCCATTAAGGACTTAATCCATTAAGTCCAATATTGCTTAGATTAGTTTCCACCATTGATTATTATTTAATATTCCATATTATTAAATAATTCCCGTGTGTCCCGATTAATTCCCCAAATTAGGGTTTCTTGGCATTATGGTTTTCCAATCCAAATATTAGCCCATTTATCAATTTGTTGGCCTTTTATGTCAATTAGGGCTTTATTGGGCCTATTAAGCCCACTAAAATATTATTAAGCCTATAAGGGTTTTATTGGGTCCATTAGAGTCCATTAAGCTTCATTGGGCCCATTAGGGTTTCAAGGCCCATTAGGGTTTTAGTCCCTTGTCCAATCATCCAAACAAGTCCAAACACCATCAAAGCACACCGCCACCGACACGGCGGCCGGTGGCGGCAGGAGGCGGCAGCCACCACCTCAGGGTGGTGGTTTTCAATTTCTTTTATTATTCCAAGCTGTGATTTACAATATACAATGCTAAATATCAAAATAACACACTAAACAAATACACACACATGCAGCCACCTTGTGCTGGCCGGCGGCGGCAGATGGTGGCAGCCACCACCCTATGGTGGTGGTAATGCCTTTTCCGAGGACTCCGGCCATACACCCACACACATCGACTGAAATATGTACTTCTTCATTCCTTTACTCGGAGAGGGAAGCCAACCACCCTCTTTGTGGAATAAGGCGACAGTAGCAAGGTAATAGCCGTCATGGAGGCTGTCATGGTGGTTCCCCCGCTTTTCTGGCCAACAACAAGCAGGCATACATGGAAACGCACCCCAACTCGACAGGTGATAACCCACACAAACTCGACAACCCTTTGGGGTGGCGACCACGACCGGAGCAACAGAAGCACGCCCTTGGCGGCGGATAGAGCAAAAGGGAAAAGAAAAGAACGGCGGAAGCAAGACGAGTTCCAAAACGGGCAGCGGTTACAGGCCATCTCCGGCCATACACGACGTAACTAACAGCATCAGGCGGCGGAATGGTGGCCTTCGTCGACAAAGCAGTAGGCGAAGACGAGAACTAACGAACTTGGTGATGCCCTCGGCTGTTGAGAGGCTTCTATGGTGACGGCGGTGATCAAAATCGGTGGAGATGGGTGGTGCGACGCCGATGAGGGTGAAGGAGAGTGTAGAGGAAGTTGGCGGCTGTACAAATGAGGCTAGCGTTAGGGTTACCGGGGGTGACGGGTTTATATACCCCAATCCCCATAACTTCTTTTCATAATTCCAAGTTTAGCCCCTCCATCCAGAAATCATTGCAATATAAATCCCATATTTACCTTTTAAACCCTGCCCTTCAATTCTCTTTCAAAAGAAATCTAAAACTTACATTTTAGCCCTCCCTTCCATGATTCCTTACGAAATAACACCCCTAATTTACAGTACATCCCCTAAGCCTCTAAAATCCTTTCAAATGAAGTCCCAAAAGTTAATATTTAGTCCCCATCCTCATTAATACTTACGAATTGGGTCCGGAACTTACTCTTTTAACCCTCGACTTCTAAAATGGTGACGATTAGCTCTTCGAGACCATCCTTTTATACATAATTATTTATTTTAGGGCTACGATTCCTTTATTTATTTATTTATTTAATAAATAAGCGGGTGTTACAACTCTCCCCCACTTAAATGAGATTTCATCCTTGAAATCATTCCTTACCATTCCTTACCCGCCCAACCACTCTAGTAGCATGGTCACCAACCTGGGCACGCCCTAGCCTTCCCAGGGCAGCCATGACCAATCCTCGTACAACCCTAAAATCCGCAAGTGAACGAATTCCTCACAACCAGATCTCGTCTACTCCGTCTGAAGTATGTTGTCTCGAGATGATCCGAATCCCTAACAGACCACTCATACTGAATCATTACCGTTGAGTCTAGTCCGTTTATCCCTCGATCAACTACTCAACCTTTAATAGGTCGAAGCTCCCACTATAAAACAGGTTCACAGACCTAATTATCCATGCAAATCACTTATTCTTGGTTGAGGCTTAGCTAATCCCGCTGGGAGTGACTTGTCACTCCCCAATCAACTAGCATTTCCGTCCAAACTTGCAACCTTAAACATAAATACTAATACTACTCAAACACTGAAACTGCCCGAACACTGAACTGCCTGAAGCAGTATAGGCTGCTACATAGCTGCTTACCAAAAGATACGGAGACCTCCTTGGTCTCAATTCGCTTGCCAATCCTCTGAAATACTGGTTTTACACCCGACTGCGGAGCCAAAGGACTCACTACTTAGTCGCCTCACACGACTTCTGAACGAAATCCTTCTCTGGAACTAGTTGCCACTAGAAATCATGACACAATGGCTCAAACAACTTCCTGATCTACATGATCAGGTCCATGCATCGCATCTTGTCATCATCCAATCCAAGACTAAAAGTGACTGCTACCTAACCAATGGTAGTCTTCATGTAACATCCAGATTTTCAGGTATATTATTCTAATATTTTTATTTTTGAAGTTTGTGAGGGAACTCGGCGAGTTGGTGCTTAGACTCGCCAAGTAGGGTCGCGAATTATCATCCGGGTTCGCGACTGGACTCGGCGAGTCCATGCTGTTTAATGAAACCCTAATTTCTAGGGTTTGAAGACCTATTTAAAGGGCCTTATGGCCGTCATTTGCGGCCATCCACCCCCGAGAGAAACCCTAAAGAGATCTAGAGAGTTTGTGAGGAAGGAGAGGCCAATCTTGATTTTTGGTGGGTGCTTTTGCAAGAAGGAAGTGTTTAAGGAAAGAGGAGGCTGAAGGAGGTGCGATTTTTGGTGGTTTTAAGCTCATAGAGATTGCATTGAGGTATTATTCTCGGACCTTCTTCAGTTTTGGTGTTGATTCTTAGTGTTAGGGTTTTCCTACCCCTTTTAGAGATTGAATAAGTGGTGTATTTGGTCCCTCCTCGAGTTTGTGTTCTGGATCTTGACCCAAAGAGGTCCAGGGACCTTAACCCTTGGAGCTTTATGAGTCATTTTGAAAGTCATGAGCTTGGAATGACATTTTTGGGGCTAAATCACTATTTTGGACCATTTCTATGTTATATGTGTGTCAAGGTCCGAACTTTATGTGATTATCATGCTTGGGGAGGCCAGATCTATGATTGTATGGGACAGATCTGACCTCAGAAGTTGTTTTGAGTTTGTGCATGGCATGAACTCGCCGAGTCCCAAGAACAGACTCGGCGAGTAGTATGAAGGTTGCTCGTTAGTCACTCAGTGAGTGGACTTGCCGAGTTGGGGGTATGACTCGGTGAGTCAAGTAGAGAGTCAGGGGTCTGAGTTCAAGTTGGAACTCGCCGAGCTGTTATTGAGACTCGGCGAGTTGAGTCGGGGTGGCCCCGCGATTCATGTCAGGTGGACTCGTCGAGTCAAGGGAAGTACTCAGCGTGCCAAGAGAGAATCTAAGAGAGTCAGTGGACACGTGTAGACTTGCCGAGTCGCCCTAGTGCACTCGCCGAGTCGGGTCAAGTTTGACCGTTGACCTTGTTGACTTTAGGATTGAGTACAGTTGTATTTATGAGAGTATTACTTTATGTGATTAGGCGGAGGCTAGATCACACTTCTTTCGAGTCAGATATTTACCGAGACATCGAGGTGAGTCTTCTCACTATACCTTCCTGGTGTGGAAACCTTGAGCAAACCGGAGGGTCTTATATGTTATGTGTTATGTGCTATTTGTGTATATGTGATTGTTATATATGTATTCTATGTGATATAGACCGGACCGGAGGGTCCAATGATATAGACCGGGCCGAAGGGTCCAACGAGACAGACCGGGTCGTAGGACCCAACGATACGGAACTGGAGGGTTCCGCTGAGACACATCGACCAGAGGGTCATATTGTAGCCTTGAGTGGCGTATGTGTTGTATGTGGTATTTTGGGGAAACTCACTAAGCATTTATGCTTACCGTGTTGTGTGAAATGTGTTTCAGGTACTAGCGAGGATCGCAGGAAGGAGTCAGCTTGATTGTACACATTGTGGGAGATTTTGATAAGATTCTGGGAGATGTTTTCTTTTGAACATTGATATTTGTGGGATGAATGTTATGATTTGAGATACATCTTGATGTTTTTATGAATTATGAAAATTTGAAAAAAAAAATTGTTTGAAAATTCGGTGTTACAAGTTGGTATCAGAGCCTTGGTTTGAGGGATTCAGATTCACCTTCGGGTGTATTTGAACTCAAACTGAGGATTTGAGAAAATTTTTATAAAACAAACAGTTTTTCTAAAGTAAAGAAAATGAAAGAGATGAAAAGAAGCGGTGTGTACAATCAACAAGCGCCCGAACGGTGATTTCCCAAAATACCCTTACGTTTTAATATTATGAGATATTATGTAACGAGTTATACATGCTTGAGTAGGCTAGGTAATCATGATAGGACTAGAGTGGCCTGATTTGTGATGCCTTAGCCTAGGTGATTCCTGCTGCTAAGAGAATACTTGTGTGTGAGTAGGTAGCGGTAAGGAGCTTATGAGGGGCGGGTTAGGGTATAGCCTGTATATGGTATGCTTGTAATTTGGGATTCTAGGAAGAAGACTGGGAGTGAGTACTGATACGATGTGGAGGGTAGTATAGGGCCCATACTACTGGAAGCATCGGATTGGTAATCAGTCCGAGTAAGATTCCTTAGGAAACCAAAGAATCAAGTAGGGTGAGTGATCGAGTGTGAGTGATCTCGATCGAGTCTCTGATTGTTTTGTGATTTTATTTCAGAGACAGCATGGTGGTTACGAGCCGATAGGATGGGGACAGTGGTTCTAGTGGTATGCGTGATGAGGAGATTCGAAGGATCATTCAGGAGGAGGTAGCTGCGGCTATTCGGGCGGAGATTCCCGAGATGTTTGGGTCTATTAAGACCACTCTGATTGAGACGTTTGATGAGCGTTATGCTGCTTTGACTAATGTTGTTGTAGCCGCATCCACTGCAGCTGTTGCCGCTGCGAGACCCCAGGGTGGTGATTTATTGTTGTACCGAGAGTTCAGCAACACGAAACCACCAGAGTTCGATGGTACGCAAGATCCAATCACTGCGATGAGGTGGATTTCATACATTGAGGGATGTTTCTATACGTGTTCGTGCCCGGAGCACTTGAGGGTTCGGTTCGCACTGAACCAGCTTCACTTAGGGGCGAAAGACTGGTAGATGTTTGTGACGACAGACTTTTCGATGGCAGAGCTGACTGCAGTGACTTGGGAGAAGTTCACTGCAATGTTTCGTGATGAATATGTTCCCCCGGTTGAGAGGGAACGTCTAGCCCAGGAGTTTCTGACCCTCAAGCAGGGGACTGAGCCGGTGACAGTGATTACGAGGATGTTCCATGAGCGGGTGTTGTTTTGCCCAGAACAGGTTTCTACCGAGCAGGCTCGCATGAGTCGTTATATGAGCATACTGAGGAGGGATATCCGTGAGTTCGTGGCGAACTCAACTTATCGGACATTTGCCAAACTCCAAGCAAATGCCCGTAAGAGGGAGATCGAGCTAGAGACTCAGGCGAGGGAGGAGGCTAAGTCCCAGAAGGGTGATCGGCGACCGGCACAGTCGCAGCCGGCCGCCAAGCGGGCAAAGCCTGCTGAGTTGAGGTTTGGAGGTCCGAAGGGCCGTACTTGTAGGAAGTGCGGCAAGAGCCATGATGGGGCGTGCAGGACGGGGGTGTGTTACAAATGTGGGAAAGAAGGTCACTATGCGAGGGATTTCCCTAAGGGGTTCTCGGTTTTCTTTCACTACAACCAGACTGGTCATCGAAAGGCCGAGTGCCCCCAGCTCCAGAAAACAGCACCGGGATCCGCACCTACTACCAGAGTTACTGAGACCCGGCCAGCGTAGGCCGAAGCACCGAAGGCTAGAGGGAGAGCCTTCCAGCTGACTGCGGAGGAGGTCCGTGCGGCACCTGACGTTGTGGCTGGTATGTATTCTTTCATTTTTTTTTATGCTGAGATTACGTTTTTATGCTTATGTTATGTCATACGTAGGTACTTTTCTTGTGAGTTCTGTACCTGCCTTGGTGTTGTTTGACTCGGGTGCTAGTCGGTCCTTTGTATCCTTAGCTTTTAGTCAGCATATCCGTATTCCAAGAGAGGCGTTGAGTCGACCTCTACGAGTTTCCATAGCTGAGGAACGAGCGGTACATGCTACAGACGTGATCCGTGGGTGTATACTTGAGATCTTCGGGGTAGAGTTTCCGATAGACTTGATTATGATTCCTATGGGGGATGTCTGTGTCATTGTAGGCATGGACTAGTTGAGTAGATTTGGGGCAGTTATCGACTGCGAGCGACAGTTGGTGACCATTCGGAACCCTAGTAGGGGAGAGCTTATAGTGTATGGCGAGGGTACGCGATCAGGGTCGGCATTTTGCTCAGCCGCTAGAGCTAGACAGAGTCTACAGCAGGGATGTCAGGGATTTGTAGCGTATGTGATGGACACGAGAATAGATTCAGAGAGACCAAGGTCGATTGATGAGGTTCCGATAGTGTGCGACTTCCCAGATGTGTTTCCAGAAGAGTTGCCGGGCGTGCCTCCCGAGAGGTAGGTAGAGTTCAGCATCGATTTGGTTCTGGGGGTCGCGCCTATTGCCAAGGCGCCCTATCGCCTTGCGCCCCCAGAGATGCAGGAGTTATCCTCGCAGCTTCAGGAGCTGCTGGGGAAGGGGTTTATTCGGCCGAGTAGTTCGCCGTGGGGAGCTCCTATCCTTTTCGTAAAGAAAAAGGATGGTTCACACCGGATGTGCGTTGATTATCGGGAGTTGAACAAGTTGACGGTCAAGAACTGTTACCCGTTGCCGAGGATCGACGACCTGTTTGATCAGCTACAGGGTGCATCTTGGTTCTCCAAGATCGAATTGAGGTCTGGGTATCATCAGGTGAGGGTGCGAAATGAGGATATCCAAAAGACAGCGTTCCAGACTCGTTACGGGCATTACGAGTTCGTGGTGATGCCTTTCGGGCTCACCAATGCACCAGCGGTGTTCATGGATCTCATGAACAGAGTGTGCCGGCCGATGTTAGATCGCTCGGTGATCGTATTCATTGACGACATATTGGTGTATTCGAGATCCAGGGAGCAGCATGAGGAGCATTTGAGAGAAGTCCTTGGGGTTTTGAGATCGGAGAGGCTCTATGCCAAATTCTCCAATTGTGATTTCTGGTTACGAGAAGTCCAGTTCCTAGGGCATCTCGTTAACCAGAAAGGGATATTGGTCGATCCGGCCAAGATTGAGGTGGTGATGAGTTGGGAGGTGCCAAGGTCACCTACAAAGATCAGGAGTTTCCTCGGATTGGCAGGCTATTATTGGAGATTTATCAGGGATTTCTCCAAGATCGCCGTGCCACTCACTAGGTTGACTCGAAAGGGCGTAGCTTTTTCATGGGGCCCAGAGCAACAGGCCTCCTTCGAGACACTTCGTCATAGATTATGCGAAGCCCCGATGTTAGCCCTTCCGGAGGGAATGGAGGATTTTGTGGTGTATTGTGACGCGTCAATATCAAGTTTGGGAGCAGTGCTTATGCAGAGGGGGCATGTGATAGCATATGCATCGAGGCAGCTGAATCCTCATGAGGCGAGGTATCCCACCCACGATTTAGAGCTGGGGGCAGTGGTGTTCGCCCTCAAGATCTGGCGTCACTATCTGTATGGGGTCCAGTGTACCATATACACGGATCATAAGAGCCTGAAGTACTTGATGGATTAGCCCAACCTGAATATGCGGCAGAGGAGATGGTTGGATGTGGTAAAGGATTATGATTGTGAGATCCTGTACCACCCGGGTAAGGCTAACGTGGTAGCCGATGCCCTGAGCCGTAGATCGGAGAACATCCCGATTCGAGACGTTTGCATGAGATTGACAGTGATGACTCCAGTGTTGGACACCATTCGAGGAGCCCAAGCGGAGGCCGTGAGACCAGAACACTAGAAGAGAGAATGAGTTGTCGGGCAGGTGTCGGAGTTCATTACCGATAGTCGGGGGCTTATAACGTTTCAGGGTCGGATTTGGGTGCCGCATGTGGGCGGAACGCGTACCATTTTGATGGAAGAGGCTCATCGATCGAAGTTCTTGATCCATCCCGGGGCCACTAAGATGTATTTGGACCTAAAAAGGGAGTATTGGTGGCCTTGTATGAAGAGGGACGTTGCGTGGTTCGTGGAGAGGTGCCTAACCTGTCGCCAGGTTAAGGCTGAGCACCAGAGACCGCATGGTAAGTTGCAGCCGTTAGAGGTTCCCGAGTGGAAGTGGGAACGGATTACTATGGACTTTATCACCAAATTGCCGAGGACTGCAAGGGGCGTCGATGCAATTTGGGTGATTGTAGACAAATTGACGAAGAGCGCTCATTTCCTTGCTATCAGTGAGAGCTCTTCCACAGAGAAGTTGGCAGAGATATACGTGAGGGAGGTGGTATCGCGGCATGGAGTGCCGATCTCGATTGTCTCATATCGAGATGTGCGCTTCACTTCCAGATTCTGGAAGAAATTTCATGAGGAGTTGGGTACGAGGCTGCATTTTAGCACCGCATACCACCCACAGACTGACGGGCAAAGCGAGCGGACGATTCAGACACTCGAGGACATCCTCCGAGAATGTGTGTTGGATTTCGGCGGGAGTTGGGACACGTATTTGCCCTTGGAAGAGTTCTCCTACAACAACAGCCATCATTTGAGCATTGGTATGCCACCCTTTGAGCTGTTGTATGGGAGGAGGCGTCGGACCCCCATCTGCTGGGGAGAGGTGGGGCAACGTGTAATGGGTAGTACAGAGATCGTGCTTCAGATGTCAGAGCAGATACAACAGGTCAGACAAAGGTTGTTGACCGCTCAGAGTCGCCAGAAGAGTTATGTGGACAGGCGCCGGTCCGAGCTCGAGTTTCAGGTCAACGACTTCGTACTCTTGAAGGTCTCTCCTTGGAAGGGAGTGATCCGATTCAGGAAGAGGGGCAAGTTGGGGCCCCGATATATTGGACCTTTCAGGGTGATCGCACGGGTAGGAAAGGTAGCCTACCGCTTGGAGTTGCCTGCAGAGTTGAGTCAGATCCATGATACCTTCCACGTGTCCCTGTTGAGGAAGTGTATTGCTCATGAGTCAACAGTAGTTCTGTCAGAACATATCCAGGTGGATCAAGGTCTGAATTATATTGAGAAGCCGATTGCGGTTCGAGATCGGAGGGTAAAGATTTTGAGGAACAAGGAAGTGCCTCTGGTGCAGGTCCATTGGCAGCATCGGAAAGGGGCGGAGCTGACTTGGGAGCCGGAGCATGAGATGCGTGAGCAGCTTCCAGAGTTGTTTGTCGAGCAAGACTTCGAGGACAAAGTCTGATTCTAGTGGGGGAGAATTGTAACATCCAAATTTTCAGGTATATTATTCTAATATTTTTATTTTTGAAGTTTGTGAGGGAACTCCGCGAGTTGGTGCTTAGACTCGCTGAGTAGGGTCGCGAATTATCATTCGGGTTCGCGACTGGACTCGGCGAGTCCATGCTGTTTAATGAAACCCTAACTTCTAGGGCTTGAAGACCTATTTAAAGGGCCTTATGGCCGTCATTTGCGGCCATCCACCCCCGAGAGAAACCCTAAAGAGATCTAGAGCGTTTGTGAGGAAGGAGAGGCCAATCTTGATTTTTGGTGGGTGTTTTTGCAAAAAGGAAGTGTTTAAGGCAAGAGGAGGCTAAAGAAGGTGCGATTTTTGGTGGTTTTGAGCTCATAGAGATTGCATTGAGGTATTATTCTCGGACCTTCTTCAGTTTTGGTGTTGATTCTTAGTGTTAGGGTTTTCCAACCCCTTTTAGAGACTGAGTAAGTGGTGTATTTGGTCCCTCCTCGAGTTTGTGTTCTGGATCTGGACCCAAAGAGGTCCAGGGACCTTAACCCTTGGAGCTTTACGAGTCATTTTGAAAGTCATGAGCTTGGAATGACATTTTTGGGGCTAAATCACTATTTTGGACCATTTCTATGTTATATGTGTGTCAAGGTCCAAACTTTACGTGATTATCATGCTTGGGGAGGCCAGATCTATGATTGTATGGGACAGATCTGACCTCAGAAGTTGTTTTGAGTTTGTGCATGGCATGAACTCACCGAGTCCCAAGAACAGACTCGGCGAGTAGTAAGAAGGTTGCTCGTTAATCACTCAGTGAATGGACTTGCCGAGTTGCGGGTATGACTCGGTGAGTCAGGGGTCTGAGTACAAGTTGGAACTCGCCGAGCTGTTCTTGAGACTCGACGAGTTGAGTCGGGGTGGCCCCGCGATTCATGCCAGGTGGACTCGTCGAGTCAAGGGAAGTACTCGGCGTGCCAAGAGAGAATCTAAGAGAGTCAGTGGACATGTGTAGACTCGCCGAGTCGCCCTAGTGCACTCGCCGAGTCGGGTCAAGTTTGACCGTTGACCTTGTTGACTTTAGGATTGAGTACAGTTGTATTTATGAGAGTATTACTTTATGTGATTAGGCGGAGGCTAGATGATACTTCTTTCGAGTCAGATATTTACCGAGACATCGAGGTGAGTCTTCTCACTATACATTCCTGGTATGGAAACCTTGAGCAGACCGGAGGGTCTTATATGTTATGTGTTATGTGCTATTTGTGTATATGTGATTTTTATATATGTATGCTATGTGATATAGACCGGACCGGAGGGTCCAATGATATAGACCGGGCCGGAGGGTCCAACGAGACAGACCGGGTCGGAGGACCCAACGATACGGAACTGGAGGGTTCCGCTAAGACACATCGACCAGAGGGTCATATTGTAGCCTTGAGATGCGTATGTGTTGGATGTGGTATTTTGGGGAAACTCACTAAGCATCTATGCTTACCGTGTTGTGTAAAATGTGTTTCAGGTACTATCGAGGATCGCGGGAAGGCATCAGCTTGATTGTACACACTGTGGGAGATTTTGATAAGATTCTGGGAGATGTTTTCTTTTGAACACTGATATTTGTGGGATGAATGTTATGATTTGAGATACATCTTGATGTTTTTATGAATTATGAAAATTTGAAAAAAAAATTGTTTGAAAATTCGGTGTTCCACTTCATCACCACGACCTTAAGCAGTCCATTGCTTCCATGATCTCATATTTGTAGTAGTGCTCCTACAGTCTTATCACTGGCTCAACCAGATCTAATCCATCTGGGTAATACCGAAATCCAATATGTGATTTTCCATATCCTCACTGTTGTACCCAAACTGGTGGGTACTATTGTTCCTCCCGCATCCTAACAACGCGCTCACATTATCTACTAACCTGATGAATGCTGTGGCTACACCCGAAGTCTCACATCACTCTATCATTATCTAACCGCTAGTGAATATTGCGGCTACCCCCGCAGGCTTACAACACTTCCCATGCTAACTCACCACTTGTGAATGCTACGGCTACCCCCGCAGTCTTACACCATTTTCCATACTATCTGACTACTAATGAATGCTACGGCTACCCCCGTAGTCTTACAACACTTTCCATACCGGGTCGGACACGCACTCGACCTAACACATCACAGAACTAGAGTCCTAATCGGAACTCTGACATGGTTCCTGAAACCTGCTATCATGTGACCCCACTATATCAGTACCGTACCCATGCCCGTGATCAAAGCGTCACAGTAAACCATGAAATCATCTACACTCTCTTGCAGGGTGAGAATCAGTGCCTCGTACAACCGCTGTCTGAGAGCCTCGAAGGCTGCCTGCTGCCCAGGCCCCTAACGAAAGGCCACCGACTTCTTGGTCAGTCGGGTCAAAGGAACCTCAATCTCAGAGAAATCCTAAATAAATCTCTGGTAATAACCTGCTAGACCCAGGAACTCCGAATCTCGGATGGAGACCTCGGAATCTCCCACTGCGACACGACCTATCTTGGCCGGATCAACTAGAATACCCTTCTGGTTGGCAAGGTGCCCAAGAGATTGCACCCGCGCAACCAGAAACTCACATTTGGAGAACTTTTGTCACACCCCCAAACCAGAACGGCGGAAACATTCGGGGGCGGAGGACGTCATATTCAGTATCATAACAGTTCATAGAAAGGAAAGTACACACCACCATACATATATAAAGGTTTTAAAAATGTTTACATAATTGTATTCATTAAATGTTCAAAAGATAAATACATAAACATCTTTCAAAAGAAGTAATTAACGCCAGCGCGTTAATCCCCAACAGTTGATTTCCAAACCCACTTAGCGGTTCCCTGAGAATACAAGTTATTTCAAAGACAAAGTGTCAACAATTAAGTTGGTGAGTTCATAAGTGGTTTAGAAAATTTGTATGCCATTCCAAATTTGAGGGTATGTTTTCCAAGAAAATCCCTTATTTTCTTATAAAAGTATGAAATGCATGAGAATATTTGCATTGAATAATGTAGATAGTTAAATCAAGAAAATCCCTTATTTTCCTATTTGTTGTTTGTCTTGTATACAGGAAAATCCCATATTTTCCTAAAGTAATAGTTAGCCTAATGTCCCAGACTAAAAACCGAAAGCAAATGACATGTTTTAGAAGGGTGAAGCATAGATTTATATAATAAAACCTATTAGAAGATTGCAGTTTGTTAGATGAAGAATAGTTTTAATAGGTACTCATTCATCAATCAGAAGTACTATAATAATTGTATATCCGATGAGTTTTATAACCATACTAAACATAATATGCCTGTAGCGACGTTCTTCAGGCGTTGTAGCGTTATGACAAACTGTCACCCCAAAGGACGGACCGTAGCTAACAGTCAGGGCGCGGGATCATGACTTCCCGTATAGATCTATACACATTTGACACGTTCTCCGAACGGGAGACTCTGGTTATAGACAAGACTTGTAGCGGTATCTTTTAGCAAAAAGGTATTATTTGAAGATCTACATGTCTCACGGATTCTCAACTAAGTCTGTATCAAAGTAGTAGTTTTGTATGCAAAGTTTATCCTTTTTTCACAATGTTTGACAAAGCATAAATCATAAGTTCTTTGAATGCATAAAATGATTTATTAAAAAATGTTACCCTTGATATGATGTATTTGTATGTAAACGTATAAATAAAACATTATTTCTATTTATCAAAACATATTGTATCCCAAGAGGGTAAAGCTGTGTTGTGAGGTGTTTTGCATGATGATGACTTCATAAGATAGTTAAAACAACAGTATGAAAAGTATAGCAAAAGATCGATGTTTCACACGATTTTAGTCGTGTGTTTACTTGTATTCCCCCCCCCCCCCCCTTAAAAGTGTTTAAAAAAGCATTTAAAGTGTGGTTGTAGGGGTATGAACTCACCTGAAGGTTTGAAGAAAGCGAGATGGAAACCGGGCAGAATTTCGTCTCAGGAAACGGATTTCCTCGGGAATCTCGGGAGCAAAAACGACCTTCGGGACTTGAACAAAAAGACTGGGGCTTCTGGTTAGAACGGGCACGAAAAACGAGGCAAGAACGCACAAGAGAGGAGAGAAATGGAGCCCTTTCTTCGGAACCCTCGCATCCCTTTTATAGGGGCTGGAACCGCCTCGGTACGCGGGGCGTACGCGTACGTCATGCATGACCGAGTCCTTGACTGCCTCGGATCTCGGATGGGACAAGGGGTAGCTTCGCATAGGTCGGGACGTGGATGATCCGAGGCCTAGGCCTTGAGTACGCGGGGTGTACGAGGGTACGCAGGGCGTAATTCGGCCCTATCTGCTGACTCCCTTCGGATAATACCAAACAATTATAATTAAATTTATATTTAATTTAATTAATAAACTTCTAAAATTCATATCTTCTTCATACGAATTCCGTTTTTGATGGTCTTTATATCTACGCGTAGGTGAGACTACGCTCTACAACTTTCGTTTAGACTCCGTCGGCAAATTTTGAAATTATTTTTATTATTTATTTTTAAAAGGTCGTGTTTAAGGAATTTCTTTAGAAATTCATAACTTCTTTATCTGACGTCGGTTTTTGCCAGACTTTTTACCGCTGAAGTACCATTGTCGAGACCTTCGATTCTCGTTTAGGTCATTCCGGCCAAAAGTCGCTCGATCTCCGATTCGAGTTTTTAGGTGTCTGCTAAGCCGAACTTGGAAAAATCATAACTTCGATATACGAAGTCGGATTTGGGCGTTCTTTTTACGTACGATCACGGTTTAATGACATCTATCATAGTAGGTAATTAAATAGAAACTTTTTGGACATTTTATTTTCGAAGTTAATTTCATTATCACAAAAGTGGTTACAATAATTGACTTTTTAGGTCATTACATAGAGTTGAAATATTGGGTTGTCACATCATCCCCCCGTTAGAGGGAATTTCGTCCCGAAATTAAATACAAAAGAAAAGTTTTAGGGGCTGAGGAAAAGATGCGGATACTTCTGTTGCATCTGATCTTCTCGTTCCCATGTGAATTCAGGTCCTCGCTTAGCGTTCCAGCGAACCTTTACTATTGGTATTCGACTCTGCTTAGTTCGTTTAATTTCCCTATCCATGATCTCGACGGGTTCTTCCACAAAGTTAAGATTTTCGTTAAGTTCGATTTCATCGAGTGGAATTACTAGTGTTTCGTCGGACAAACACTTTTTCAGGTTCGATACGTGGAATACTAGATGTACTTTGTTAAGCTCGATTGGAAGTTGGAGTTTGTAAGCCACTGGACCAATTCTTGAAATGATTTCGAAGGGTCTAATGTACCGAGGATTTAGTTTCCCACGCTTTCCAAAGCGTATCATGCCCTTCCAGGGTGAGACCTTTAGCAGTACACGGTCTCCAATCTGAAATTCCAAGGGTTTTCGTCTTTTTATCGGCATAACTCTTTTGCCTATCCCTTGAGGATTTCAGTCATTCTCGTATTTGAACGATCTTTTCAGTCGTTTCTCTGATGATCTCCGGACCAGTGAGGGTGCTATCAGGGACTAGACCTTTTGCCAACTGCGTGTCGCCTACTTCCGTCCAGCACAGAGGTGACTTGCACTTACGGCCGTAAAGGGCTTCAAATGGAGCAGTCTTGATACTAGTATGATAACTATTGTTATAAGAGAACTCGACTAAAGGTAATTGAACATCCCACACTTTACCAAATTCGATTACACATGCTCGCAACATGTCTTCCAAGGTTTGGATCGTTCTCTCACTCTGTCCATCAGTTTGTGGGTGGTATGCTGTACTCATATCCAACCTTGTTCCCATGGATTTTTGCAATGATTGCCAGAATCTGGAAGTGAATCTGCTGTCTCTATCTGAGATGATAGACATCGGCACTCCATGAAGTCGTATGATCTCCCGGATGTAGGTTCTCGATAGTTTTTCCATCTTATCAGTTTCCTTTATCGGTAAGAAATGAGCGGACTTGGTTAGTCTGTCGACGATCATCCAAATAGTATCTTGGCCACCCTGAGTTTTGGGCAGTTTCGTTATGAAGTCCATGGAAATCTGTTCCCATTTCCACTCAGGTATTTCAGGTTGATGGAGTAGACCTGAGGGTTTTTGGTGTTCTATTTTTATCTTGGCGCAAGTCAAACACTTTCTCACATAGGTAGCAATCTCTGCTTTCATGTTTGGCCACCAGTAGAGTTGCTTGAGATCTAGATACATCTTATCTGACCCTGGGTGCACGGAGTATGGAGTCTTGTGTGCTTTGCTCATAACTACCTCTCTGAACCCACCAAACTTGGGTGTCCAGATTCGTTTCATGAGGTAGTGTACTCTGTCACTCTTGATTTCTAGGTTCTTGTCCATCCCCCTAAGGGTCTCACCTTTCACGTTTTCGGGTTTCAAGGACTCTATTTGAGCCTCCATGACTTGCGCTGACAGGTGTGAATGGATCAACATGGTTAATGACTTCACTCTCCGACCAGAGTACTCCTTACGACTAAGGGCATCGGCCACGACGTTTGCGTTTCCGGGATGATAGCGAATCTCACATTCGTAGTCGTTGAGCAATTCAACCCAACGTCGCTGTCTCATGTTTAACTCCTTCTGGTCGAAGATGTGTTAAAGGCTCTTGTGGTCTGTAAAGATGGTGCACTTGGCCCCGTATAGGTAGTGCCTCCAGATTTTCAGAGCGAAGACCACTACTCCAAGTTCTAGGTCGTGAGTGGTGTAATTGACTTCATGCGTTTTCAGTTGTCACGAGGCATATGCAATAACCTTTCCTCTCTGCATTAGTACACAACCCAGCCCTTGCTTCGAAGCATCGCAATACACCACAAAATCTTCGGTCCCCTCTGGAAGAGAAAGAATGGGCGCACTGCAAAGGGCATGTTTCAGGGTTTTTTATGGGTCCATGTGGATTCCTTCCTTGCTGACCACGTGACCGAGGAAGTCCACCCTTCTAATCCAAAACTCACATTTCGAGAACTTTGCATAGAGTCTCTCAGTTTGTAACGTCTCTAAGACTTGTCTCAGATGTTGATTATGCTCTTCTTTATTCTTTGAATAAATGAGTATGTCGTCTATGAACACTATCACAAATTTATCCAAGAATGGACGACATACCCGATTCATTAGGTCCATGAATACGGCCGGGGCATTGGTTAGTCCGAACGGCATCACTACGAACTCGTAATGTCCATATCTCGTTCGGAAGGCCGTCTTAGGAACATCACTCTCTAGGACTCGTAGCTGATGATATCCTGACCTCAGATCGATCTTGGAGAAGTAGTTGGCTCCTTGGAGTTGGTCGAATAAGTCGTCGATTCGGGGTAAGGGATAACGGTTTTTGATGGTGAGTTTGTTGAGTCCTCGGTAGTCGATGCACATCCGGAATGATCCATCCTTCTTTTTCACGACTAATACGGGTGCTCCCCAAGGCGAGAAGCTCGGCCTGATGAATCCTTTTCCGAGTAGCTCATTCAGTTGGTTGGATAGTTCTTGCATCTCTGCCGGGGCTAACCGATAGGGCGCTTTGGCTACTGGGGTAGCTCCGAGAACCAGGTCGATTCTGAACTCGACTTGTCTCACGGGTGGTATTCCTGGAAGGTCCTCGGGAAAAACGTCGGGAAAATCGCATACGTCAGGCACATTCTTGACGTCCTGGACTTCGCGTTTCACATCCATGACATGTGCCAAAAACGCGTGATACTCCTTGCGTAGGCACTTCTGAGCTTGGATGTTTGAGATGATACGAAGAGTGGTACTAGGTTTGTCGCCCAAGACAAGGAAAGTTTCACCGGTTGGCAGATTAAGGCGAACGGCCTTATCGTAACATAAAATGTCAGCATGATGAGAACTCAGCCAATCCATGCCAATGATGACATCGAAACTCTTAATCGAGACTGGCATGAGGTTGATTGGAAATGGATTATCGTTTTGAGTTAGGGTATAGTTTAAGTATATCTCCTTAGTGCCTTCGGTTTTACCGTTGGCCATTTCTACTATAAACGGTTCACTTAATGATTGTGGTAGTGGCTTTAGCAGGCCTTTAAAATCGTGACTCACAAAACTTCTCTCCGCTCCACTATCAAACAAAATGCATGCATACGAGTTATCGAGAAGAAACGTACCCGTAACAACAGTGGGGTCCGCAACGGCTTCGTCTTGTCCCATTGCGAATACTCGGCCCCTTCCGCTGGTATTCCTGTTGTTTGCCTTCGGGCAGTCCCTGCGGTAGTGCCCCGTGTCTCTGCACTCAAAGCAGGCACGACTTACTCCGGTATTAGCAGCAGGGGCGGATTGTTGTGTCGGCTCTTTGAAGTAGCGTGATGTATGCCCCTTTTTATTGCACCTAGTGCATTGGAGGTCACGGCAGAGACCGTGGTGGTGGAAGTTGGATTGGTTGCATTGGTTGCATTTCGGAAGTTTCCCATTGTATGAGCTTGTGGGGGCAGTGTTGGTAGGTACAGTAATAGCATGGATCGCCACTACTTGTTGTTTCTTGGGGTTCTCCTGTAGGTTTTGTCCCCTTCTCTTGTTCCAAGGCCTACTCTGGCCTTGTGCCTCCTTAGATGGATTGGCGGTAGCTGCAATGGTACCCTGTTTTACCCCGTGGTCGATGAGTCGCTGAGCCAGGCGTTTAGCGTTGTTGTAGGTAATAGGGTTGGAAGCTAGGACATGCCATTGAATCTGGGGTGAAAACCCCCAAATGTACCTTTCAACTTTCTTTGATTCTGGGTTGACCATGGTAGGGCACAATGCAGCGAGGTCGTTGAACCTAGCTGTGTAGGCGACTAGATTAGACCCAGTCATCTTCAGATTCCAGAGCTCTTGCTCAAGCTTTTGCACTTCGCCCCTTGGGCAGTATTCTTCTAGTAGAAGAACCTTCAGATCCTCCCAACTCATGGCGTTGGCGATAGTGAAAGTCATAGAATTCACATGGCTTTTCCACCAAGTGAGGGCTCGATCTATGAAGGTGCAAGCAGTGAACTTAACCTTGCTTGTTTCTTGGCATGAGTAGATCTCGAAGACTGTTTCGGTCTTTTCGAACCATTGCATTAGTGTAATGACTCCCCCAATGCCATTAAAAGTTTTTGGCTTTGAGTTGGAGAATTCCTTGTAAGTACATTCTCTTACTTGACCATGACCAGTGCCACGATTGGAATGATTCGTGCTGCTTCCTGTACCCCCATTTCCATTGGAGTTTATTTGCGAGAGAGCTGCTGTTACTGCTGCTGTGATAGCGGCCTGGACCATGGTCGGATCATATGTTGGTGGTGGAGGTGGTGGTGGCGCCCTGCCCGGTCCGGGCCTTAGGTTTGGACGAGGAGGCATCGCGCTGCCAAAAGAAAATGAGAGATTATAAGTTTTGGTGGTTGAGAGTTGAGTGATATTGAGTTAACTTTCTTTAATAGTTCAAGAATTTGGTTTGACCAACACAGAGTCTGGAGCTTGATTTACAAATGGTGTTTGAATAGATATACTTATGAATTGAATGAACTGCACATAATTAACATACGAAAGGGATATGCCCTATATATATTAAACATATAGTTGTGTTACATCCGAGTTTAGACAAAAAATTTTGACCTTTCTAAAGGTCTCCGATTACAGAAAGTTTAAAGAAAATAATACTCTTATCCGAAGTCCTAATTTATAACAAAATTTGAAATTTTGGCAAGCACTACTTGCGACGTAGGTTGCGCTTGGAGCTTGACTCCGCATCCGATTGCTTCGATTCCATTAGACGCCTATCAAAAGCGGCTTGTTGTTCCCTTAATTCGGCTAGGGCTGCAATCATTTGTGCTTGGAATGCCTCGGTTTGGAGTTGGGCATTGTCCTGAATTCTATCCAGCCTACGGATGTCAGAAGTGTGAACCTGTACTTCTACGTTGACATCCCGAATCCAGCTAGCTTGAACTCCGGATTGGTAGGACTGATTGGCTAGCTTGCCTACCATTACTGGTAGTGCCCGATCAGCTGAACCTCCGCCGTGGACATCGTAGAAGTCTCGGCACATGCCGTAGGGAGGGCGTAGGTTTTGTTGTTGGCTCCAATGGTGGAGGTGACTCCCCCATACAGGAGTGGGTCCTTGGAAGTTCCTCACATATCCGGGAGGTTGTGGGGCCGGTGGATTAATAACCTCTGGCTCTGAATCTGTACCAGAGTCATCTCCTTCATCCAACTCTATAGGTTCTTCGTCTTCTTCGGGATCTTCTTCGATCCATCCTCCATTACCTTGGTTGGGGTAGTAGGGGTCATTGGGGTGATGGAATCCAGCCATTGAGTTTGTACGAGAATAGGGTTAAGAATTTACTATAAGCTAGAGCACAGGAAATTTACCCTTAAGTTTAATGGTTGTTGATACTCAAATACTCCCTTAGTATTATTTAACGATATGCTTTTGATAAGTTTTAAATTTGTTGTCCACTGCAGACACTCCTTGGCACACGTTAGTCGGCTCTCGGACAAACATAGTTGATCAGGCTATATTCTTCCCAGTTCCGATTACATGTCCCAAGGCGTACCTGCACTGCACAACTTATTTATAATACTTCTAAAATGATCCGATATGAAACTGTTATTAGTATGAAATGAGTGCATGCTTACTTTACAAAAACTAAATAAATTTAATTTCAAAAGTTTGACTCTTCTCAGAGTGTTTTTGCCCAGTTGTGCTTATAGTTGTATACCAAAAATGGTTTTGATATACTTAATTCACTATAAACGATGCTCTGATACCAATCTGTCACACTCCCAAACCAGAAAGGCGGAAACATTCGGGGGCGGAGGACGTCATATTCAGTATCATAACAGTTCATAGAAAGGAAAGTACACACCACCATACATATATAAAGGTTTTAAAAATGTTTACATAATTGTATTCATTAAATGTTCAAAAGATAAATACATAAACATCTTTCAAAAGAAGTAATTAACGCGAACGCGTTAATCCCCAAAAGTTGATTTCCAAACCTACTTAGCGGTTCCCTGAGAATACAAGTTATTTCAAAGAGAAAGTGTCAACAATTAAGTTGGTGAGTTCATAAGTGGTTTAGAAAATTTGTATGCCATTCCAAATTTGAGGGTATGTTTTCCAAGAAAATCCCTTATTTTCTTATAAAAGTCTGAAATGCATGAGAATATTTGCATTAAATAATGTAGATAGTTAAATCAAGAAAATCCCTTATTTTCCTATTTGTTGTTTGTCTTGTATACAGGAAAATCCCATATTTTCCTAAATTAATAGTTAGCCTAATGTCCCAGACTAAAAACCGAAAGCAAATGACATGTTTTAGAAGGGTGAAGCATAGATTTATATAATAAAACCTATTAGAAGATTGCAGTTTGTTAGATGAAGAATAGTTTTAATAGGTACTCATTCATCAATCAGAAGTACTATAATAATTGTATATCCGATGAGTTTTATAACCATACTAAACATAATATGCCTGTAGCGACGTTCTTCAGGCGTCGTAACGTTATGACAAACTGTCACCCCAAAGGACGGACCCTATAACAGCCTAAACCCTTGGAGTGACAAACTCCCTTGTATACTTTCTCGTACGCGCTGCACTGACTCAGGCCCTACTGGCCTTTCACCTGATGATCAGAAGTCATGGGTCTCTTCCCGGGACCCTCTACTATACGCACCTGGCATGCACCTCTCTTTCCAGGGTGCTCCCAAATCGATCCCGCATCTGCAACTCTTGGAAATCATATCCTTCAGGGTCTGACACCCTGTCACGTGCACTAGCTCGCTTGCCAATGGCTAAGCTGCAACAACGGGAACATCCTCTGTCCCCAAACTGGGTCACAAACTCTTCCCTGAAGCTTCTTAGATTCTCTAAGACTCTCACTGATTCGAGTATGGATCCTGTGCTTTTAGTAGTACGGGCCCAATACTACCTTCCACACCTATCCATACTTTCCTCAGCAATCCTCCCGAATCCTCTAAGTCACTTCCTCAAACTGGTACACCCAAGTCTCACTGAGCCTCACTACTAACCCACTGAAACGTATACTAGGCTTTCCTAGGTTCCCGAACTCACCCAGTCCTCAGCTGCTAAAAGATTCCCAGTAATGCTAACTAGCTACCTCATGAATATAGCCATATGAAAAAGAGATCAGATAATCCTTCGAGTAATAGACCTATCCCTAGAACGGTTGGACTCAGACAAGAGCTGTGCAATTGGGTCAAGTCTCTTACTCTGAGATTATCTGGCCTGTGTCCCATGTGACTTAGCATATTCACTTAATAGTTAGCTCACATTACTAAAAGTCCCACAAAGCACAAAGCAAGCAACATTCAGACAATGGAAAATCTAACCATCATATTCCAATCAAATCATTCTATCCTCTAATCAGGAATCTGTACATGCAATTCAAAGGCTCATACAATCAGGCATAACCTAAACAGGCTATCCTATCACTGGCTGATCAGTACTAGCATGCAAGTCTACAAACACATACAATAGGCATATGAGGCATCCTTCCTAGATCCTTAGCCCTGATCTAGCATGCAGTTCTCATAAGCATATCATATCATAACATCTCCTAACATGTATGGATATCTTGGGGAAGACTTACTTGAGCTTGGCTGATTGCACGCATCACACACCCTGTCCTTTTCAAAGTTCTTTTCTCTTTTCAAACTTCTTTTATAAAATGATTTTTCTTTTGAAAATTTTCATACCAAGTCCTTAGTTTGAGTTCAGACACACCCGAGAGTGTGCCCGAATCCCTCAAACCAAGGCTCTGATACCAACTTGTAACATCCCAAAATACAGGCCAAAAATTTTATTTTTAAATACATTATTATATAAAACCAACAGTGTAATAAAACTTTTGTAATATCATGTCATGTCAAAACCAAAGTGGAAATAATAAAACATGTTATTATAAACCAATATCAGAGTGTAATCCCAAAGATCTCATGTGCAGAAAACCATAGTGTGATGCGCTACGATCAAGCCGGCTCCTTTCCTTTAAACACGAAGTACCTGAAACCAAAACTGAAAATCGTAAGCACGAAGCTTAGTGAGTTCCCCCATCATACCACATACCATACAATCATATAATGGACAGCTAGGAGATACGGGCCTCGCCCACACTCATGGAGATACATGCCTCGCCCACACTCCGCTAGCTGGGAGATACGGGCCTCGCCCACAGTCCACTATCTCTGAGATACGGGCCTCGCCTACACTCAGCTACTAAACCATAACATACAAGTATATACAATCATATAATGAACAGCTAGGAGATACAGGCCTCGCCCACACTCCACTATCTCTGAGATACGGGCCTCGCCCACACTCCGCTAGCAGGGAGATACGGGCCTCGCCCACACTCCATTATCTCTGAGATACGAGCCTCGCCCACACTCAGCTAATATCGCATATATCATAACATATCATGCCGACATATAAACATATCAGCACATATTGTCAGACATATCTGGGGTGTCTGACCTACCCTTTGGTCCTAACAACCGAACTCTACTACTATCACATATAACATATCAGGTAGTAGCAAACCTAGATGACATCACAAAGACAATCATCTAACATACAACTCCTACTGGTGGGATGACATCACAAAGACCTCACACTGCTGAAGTCCCGAAGACACAATCCCACACTTGTTGAAGTCCCGTAGACTCGACCCCAGCTGCTGGCAGACAGATTCCCGAACTCTCAACACCAATATAACACCCAATTAATAATTGGGCCCCAACACATAACCATAATACATACTTGGATAATTACTACATTACCCCAAGCTTGGCTTATTCAAGCCCAAGGCCCAAACCATAGGCCCAAAGTCTAATTAGGAATCAAGTCCCAATATATGGCCCAATTTTCCAAATTGGGCCCAAGCCTATACATGGTCTTACTTTAAGGCCCAACATCATAATCATTAAGGCCCAAACTATGGCCTAGTTTTCCAAATTGGGCCCAAGCCCCTTACATGGGCCTTACCCTAGGCCCATTAAATTACTGTAGACCATTTGCTTGATCTTAGATAGCCCATTTAATAATCCAATCATCAAGGCCCAAAAGAAAGGCCCAACAATAAATCCAAGTGAAATTAAGGTTTCACATAAAATGATGATTAGGGTTAAGTTTCCTACTTAACCCATTAAGGACTTAATCCATTAAGTCCAATATTGCTTAGATTAATTTCCACCATTGATTATTATTTAATATTCCAAATTATTAAATAATTCCCGTGTATCCCGATTAATTCCCCAAATTAGGGTTTCTTGGCATTATGGTTTTCCAATCCAAATATTAGCCCATTTATCAATTTGTTGGCCTTTTATGTCAATTAGGGCTTTATTGGGCCTATTAAGCCCACTAAAATATTATCAAGCCTATAAGGGTTTTATTGGGTCCATTAGAGTCCATTAAGCTTCATTGGGCCCATTAGGGTTTCAAGGCCCATTAGGGTTTCAAGGCCCATTAGGGTTTTAGTCCCTTGTCCAATCATCCAAACGAGTCCAAACACCATCAAAGCACACCGCCACCGACACGGCGGCCGGTGGCGGCAAGAGGCGGCAGCCACCACCTCAGGGTGGTGGTTTTCAATTTCTTTTATTATTCCAAGCTGTGATTTACAATATACAATGCTAAATATCAAAATAACACACTAAACAAATACACACACACGCAGCCACCTTATGGTGGCCGGCGGCGGCAGATGGTGGCAGCCACCACCCTATGGTGGTGGTAATGCCTTTTCTGAGGACTCCGGCCATACACGCACACACATCGACTGAAACATGTACTTCTTCATTCCTTTACTCGGAGAGGGAAGCCAACCACCCTCTTTGTGGCATAAGGCGACAGTAGCAATGTAATAGCCGTCATGGAGGCTGTCATGGTGGTTCCCCCGCTTTTCTGGCCAACAGCAAGCAGGCATACAAGGAAACGCACCCCAACTCTACATGTGATAACCCACACAAACTCGACAGCCCTTTGGGGTGGCGACCACGACCGGAGCAACAGAAGCACGCCCTTGGCGGCAGATGGAGTGAAAGGGAAAAGAAAAGAACAGCGGCAGCAAGACGAGTTCCGAAACGGGCAGCGGTTACAGGCCATCTCCGTCCATACACGACGTAACTAACGGCATCAGGCGGCGGAATGGTGGCCTTCGTCGACAAAGCAGTAGGCGAAGACGAGAACTATCGAACTTGGTGATGCCCTCGACTGTTGAGAGGCTTCTATGGTGACGGCAGCGATCAGAATCGATGGAGATGGGTGGTGCGATGCCGATGAGGGTGAAGGAGAGCGTAGAGGAAGTTGGCGGCTGTACAAATGAGGCTAGCGTTAGGGTTACCGGGGGTGACGGGTTTATATACCCCGATCCCCATAACTTCTTTTCATAATTCCAAGTTTAGCCCCTCCATCCAGAAATCATTACAATATAAATCCCATATTTACCTTTTAAACCCTGTCCTTCAATTATCTTTCAAAAGAAATCCAAAACTTACATTTTAGCCCTCCCTTCCATGATTCCTTACGAAATAACACCCCTATTTTACAGTACAACCCCTAAGCCTCTAAAATCCTTTCAAATGAAGTCCCCAAAGTTAATATTTAGTCCCCACCCTCATTAATACTTACGAATTGGGTCCGGAACTTACTCTTTTAATCCTAGACTTCTAAAATGGTGACGATTAGCTCTTCGAGACCATCCTTTTATACATAATTATTTATTTTAGGGCTACGAGTCCTTCATTTATTTATTTATTTATTTATTTATTTAATAAATAAACGGGTGTTACATAACCGCAGGTGGGGATGTCAACCTTGTGTAGATATATACATATATATCTCGCTCCGAAGATTAACGGTTATATTAGTGTATGTAGGTTAAGTGTTTAAACTCAGTTAATGAATAACGTTTCACTAAAAAGTGCTTAACTAAAAAGTTGGTGAATAACTCACAACCCTAACTTATTTGTGATTAAGTCACTAGACACAATGAATATCGTTGTATAAAGTTTATAAAAACCGAGTATATTTGACATGTGTGTAAAAGTGTAATGTGCTCGCTTTTATAAAAATGAATGTTTCAAATTAATGAACATATGTACATGTATAAACGTTATGTACTTAAACATATAAATAAACATGCATAGTAATAGTTTGAATCCTTGAAATACTACAAAATTTTATAACGTGCTTTTTATAATATAAATCATATATTTTATATCATATCGTATTTTTTGTGTGAACTAGTTATTCCATGATAAAATAACCATAATACGTATACGAAAAAGTTTAATAATAATATCTTTATAAAGTAGATTTATTGTATTTTCGCATAAAAAAGAAATTGATTTGTATAAACAAAATATTTAGGCACATGTATCCCCCCCCCCTTCCGAAATAATTAAAATATTAAAAATTTGCCGTAAGCACTCACCCTTGAAGCATGAGTTCCAATCGTTCGAATTCAGTTTCTTTGAGAAGTTTGACGTGAGAAACTGCAAATCCACCATTATTTAACTTTGAAATACTCTCGGGACCGTTTCGTAACAAATATAAACTATTGGGGGTTGTTTGGTAAATTAATTAACCAAAATCGGACTGATTTGGTTATAATAATTCCAAGGAGGGACTGATTTTGTAACTTGAAGAAACTATATGGGCTGGTATGTAACATTTTGAATAAATGAGACTGTTTTGGTTGTTAATTATCAAAGTATGGGTTGTTTTTGGATAAATGGATCATTATTTGGGGATTGGGACTGATTTCGAATAATTGTTTTAATAAGGGTGTAATTTGGTTATTTCAACAAAGTTGAATGAAATTAGGGCTTTTATGAAATGGAATTTCATGGAGGGACCATTTTGATTAATGGCCGAAACTTAACTAATTTAGGGCTTTTATGCCCCGTCGTCATTAGTTTGATCGGGCATCGGGTAAAGAAATATGAGACGCGAATGGAAACAGTCGAACACGGAGATCACGGATCGATGGCAAATGTGAAAGAATAATCGACGGACCAAAAGGGAGCATGAACGAGGATGGCGAAAGGGATATTTCTCCGGTCGTATGGTCGATCAATTGCAAGAAGGAGAGATCATCTCCGGGGTTTGACGAACCGAAGAAGAGAAGGGAACGGGGAAGGAAGCGAGGTTGTTGTGGTCTCGGTCGGCTGCTAGGTATGACGGAGAAGGAGGTCCGAAGGGGGTCTGGGAGGCGTCGCGAGCAGCAGCAGCAATGAAGACGAGGATGTTCGGTGGGTTCGCTCGACGGAAGAGGAAGAGGAGGGTACGAGGGTTCGGTGTGGCTAGGGATTCCGTCGGACCTTCGGTGCAACGATGAGATGCGATCGGTGGTTAAAAAGGAGGCACCTTCGGTGCTTGGCTGGAACGAAGTGAAGAAGAAAAAGAGAATGGATGCAGCTGTTAACAACAACAGGTAAAGAAGTTCTTTTTTTCCTTTTTTTTGTTTGTCTTGACTGAAATTGATGGAGAGGAAGAGAAGAACAACGAAAATTCTTTCTCTTTTTGTTTTGACTGAAAATCAGTGGAATCTTGGTGGCTTTTGGGTTTGATTTTTGACAGAAACCGATGGTTGTTTGGGTTGGGTCGTTTGACAGGGAATGAACACGAACTAGGAGGCTGTTGTTTATTGAAATCAAAAGGAAGAAGAAGAAACGAGATGAAGAATGATTAGAGGCAGTTGTTATCATCTTGAAATCAATTGTTATAATCTTATACGGTTTGTATGTATTGTATCTGTGAAATCTTTGAGTGTGTGAATCTGTGAAGTCTTTAGTGTGAATTTGGGTTATGTACATGCATGATAGATAGAGTATGTGTAGGTCATGTATAAAATGATTTTATGCACATGATTTTGATTTTAAATCAAGATACGGAAGACATAGGTATCATCTTGGGAAGATTTTTGGAATTGTATAAGATTTGTACTTCAATATTTAAGCTGATAAAATAAATGATTTTTGGTTTTACAATTTAAAGATGTTTTGTGTACAAATAAAATGCATTGTAATTTTGTGTGAAATTGGCAATTAATGTATTTCTTGATGTATTATGTGTATGTATTTGTTTGATTTGATATGTATTGTTGGTTGTTTTCCTCTTGTAAACATTTTTACAAATCATTTCTTGATATATGTAATCTATTTTCATTTGTTACGAGTTTGTTACATAAATTTGTGTAATATATATAAATTTAAACTCATACTTTAAAAATTGTAAAATTATTAATTTGTTAACCTTGATCTCTTAGTTTCAAAATTAACACATATATAATGTTTGTTTGGAAATGTTATATATATATATATATATATATATATATATATATATATATAT
This sequence comes from Lactuca sativa, assembly GCF_002870075.4. Classification (NCBI taxonomy): domain Eukaryota; kingdom Viridiplantae; phylum Streptophyta; class Magnoliopsida; order Asterales; family Asteraceae; genus Lactuca; species Lactuca sativa. The sequence goes on along the minus strand of NC_056629.2, from coordinate 171,704,889 downwards.
ATATATATATATATAGTTATATAATTTTAATTTTATAACTTATATAAATTGTGTTTACATGATTGTCTATTGTGTATTTTATAAAAACTCTAGTAAATATGTTTTGCATTTGACCATAAAACATGTCTCATACCCGTATATACACACATATATATAAATAGTTGTTTACGAATTTTTTAGTGCTAGGCTATTTCCGTCGTTAAAATCCACGTCAACCGGATTTGGATATATATATATATATATATATATATATATATATATATATATATATATATATATATATATATATATATATATATATATATATATATATATATATATATATATATATATATATATATATATATATATATATATAGTGTGACATCCCCAAAATCTCGGCCAGAAAAGACCGATTTTCATTTATGCTTTTAAATTATTTCAGAGTAAATCCTTTTGATTTGAAAGAGTTGCGGAATTTGTTCCCAAAAACAAAACATGATAAAACAATGTTTACCAAAGCATTTCGTAAAAGAAATGTATTTTCATTATATAATCAAAACTCGGGGTGTCATGTTCTGATACAGACCAATAAGCATAAACGATAACATTACAAGTCATTCAACAAATATATACATATACAGACTTGTAAACAAAACAACTTGATGGTTCATCCATCTTATGCCCTCGCGCCACTTCCTGTAATACAAATAAAACTGAGTGGGTCAGGCTTGGGAGCCTGGTGAGCATATAAGGTTTTCAACCACAATAAATAATTATATTTAATTTCCACCAACCAACAATAACCCAATTACCCATTCCCGTTATTCTCACTTTATGTCCCTAAAACAACTAACATAAGGGACCTAGTCTAAGAATATTTCATCGGGGCCACAACACATGTTTCGGGGGTTCCTCAGCAATATAAGTCAAATAAGGCAACCATGAGGGGGATGGAGTACAGCGAATGAACACCCAAGTTCATTAACACCTACAGGTGGCGAACCTGCTAATGTTTCCACAAGACTATCTAGAAAAGTCTGTGGTCGTCATCTAAACTCCGCTAGATGACTAAATCAAACAACAACGAGGCCTCTCATCTGTTTATTACACACCAACTACCTACCCATGTTCTATCCAACATATTAGTAGATAAAAATATACACTTTTATACATAGTTTAAAAACCTGTATAGCATGCTTTAATCAATACATATTCCACATAACAGATGAGGCACACACACACATAACACGTATTTCATAGAGAAATAATCAGATCTATAAGATAGAAGAAAGTGAATACACATTCACACATATAAACAACAATATACTTAATACACTCAAACCATACTTGTATTATTATCGTGTTTATGAAAGGTAGTATACACTCACTTGATCAGAAGATGATCGGACAGCACTACGACTTGCAGAAGTAGTAATCCTCAGCAGATCTGGAAGATCTTCACAAAAATCGAACTTCTCGCGGGCAGAGCTTCGGCTCGGGACCCGCACTTCTCGGGATCTTCGGGATCTTGGGACTTGCTTCGGGGCTCGAGAATAATACCGGGGCTTCGGGGTAATTCTGGCACGCAAATCGATGCAAAACGGGAGAGAGAAGAGAGAAAATAGCAAAAGAACTCGGCTGCCCTCGCATCCTATTTATAGGAGGCTGGAGCCTCGGAGTACGCGGGGTGTACTGCTCCGAAACGTCATGGCGTTCGTCATCCGAAGAACTCGAGTGCGAAGGTCGTCATGCTTCGCTGTACGCAGGGCGTACTTCGGATCAGATCGGTGACTCCTTTGGATAATCATCCGAATTAAAGATTAAATTTAAATACAAATTATTTAATAAACTTCGGAAATTCATATCTTCTTCATACGAACTCCGTTTTCGACGTTCTTTATATCCACGCGAAGGTGAGACAACGCTCTACAACTTTCGTTTAGACTCCGTCGGCTAATTTTAACTTTATTTTTATTATTTATTTTTAATAGGCCGGGACAGAAAACTTCGTTATAAATTCATAACTTCTTCGTTTGACGTCCGTTCTCGCCTAACTTTTCATCGCTAACAACGAGACCTTCGATCCTCGTTTAGATTGTTTCGACTAAAAACCGCTCGATCTCAAATCGAGTATTTCGGGCTGCACATCGCTAAGCCGAAACTTCGATAAATCATAACTTCCTCATACGAAGTCAGATTTGGGCGTTCTATATATATTCGGAAACCTCGTTTCAACTACTACAACATTAACCAAAGATATCAAGTTTATTTTACACTTAAATTTTGACGCTTATTTTTATTCTTAATTAATCAAACCACATAATTAAGCAATTAAGCACAAAACACATAATACTCAAATAATATACTTCTATTATTTCAAAATGGGTTACAAAGGTTAACCTAGACTATTACATTGTTAAAAATGAGAAGCCCGGAAACACAGGCGTTACATATATATATATATATATATATATATATATATATATATATATATATATATATATATATATATATATATATATATATATATATATATATATATATATATTATTTCGGAATACATTACCAATAATGGAAATCTTGTCGAAATAAATAGCTTAAGGTTTCGCAATTTATAAGTCTGAAAACGTCTAATTTTTCAATTTTTATAAATATTTTTACTAAACATATTTCAAATATGAAATTAAATATTAGGCTATAGCCTAAGCCTGAAAATGCTATCGGAATTTCCGTTTGAGGTGTGCAAGTCCCTCAATGGATAGAAACAGTTTTAGCGATTTTTAAGAAAATCGGTATTACACTGATTTTGGATTCTTAAAACGGTCGTACGTTTTGCATACGAACTCCATTTTGGACGTTCTTTATATTTTCAGAATCAGGGAAACACGTACTACAAGATTAGAATGTTCTCTTTGCTCACAACTGCTTAATACAAAGTTTTAGTTTTTCAGTCGTATTCTTAAGGCTACAGTATGAGCTGTTTGATTTGTTTGCTAAATTACATTTTTGGAAGTAAGATACCATCTGGTCTCTTATAATAGTTGAAATGAACTCATTTGTTCATAAGATGCTCTAAAACTTAATGAGTGAAATTACCAAGAGTCTTACTGTGAACTTGATCGTTCATAGTTTTTGACTTAAATTCCGGGATGTCACATTGTCTTTCTGACTCTTGCTTATATGATTGTATGCTTAGTTGTATGGGTGAAATAGACCCAATATCAGTTGAAAGAGACCAAAGGGGGGTTAAATAGAACCAGTACCGGTTGAAAGAGATCGAAGGGGGGGGGGGGGGGGGGGTGAAACAGAACCAATTTTGTTTTGAACTGTTATGTATGTATGGCATGGGGTATTGTGGGGAAACTCACTAATCTTTATGCTTAAAGTTTTATGTTTATGGTTTCAGGTACTTCTAGTTCAAAAGGGAATGGTTCGGCATGATCCCACTGCATCCACCAGAATTCCACATTTTATGACATGATTTGCACTCTGGTAACTATTTTATGCATTATCACATTTTGATAAGTTTTTGAAATGAATGAATGATGTTTCTATTGGTTTTAAAAATGAAAATTTTAGTTAGAAATTTTTTGGGACGTTACAAATGTAGTGACCTAATATGAAGTGAAAATTAGGTTAGGGACTAAGAGTGTCACAGTTGAAAACCTGTTGGGAAAATAAATTTGTTTTGAGGGTATTTTTTGTCGTTAAGGGAAAGGTCGGGGGCTAAGCTAAAAAATCAATGTTTTCTTCATCACAATTGACGGGAGAAATTAGGAGGAATCGAGATTGGTTTTTTTAGAAGCCCACGATCACAAGACACATGTTTAAAGGTCCTAATCAAACCCTAATCAATCAAGGACTCATTGTGTGCGTGTTTACCCCTTGACATCCGAGAAAAGAGAAGCGGGAGGGAGCGAAGTCCCCAAGATTCATTCTAGCTATGCATCAATTGATTCGTAGCCAAGAAAAATTAGAAAGATAGAGGGTTACATGAGTAAGAAAGAGAGGTAAAGCCAGGACTTCGAGAATAGAATCTATATGTCACGAAAAGGGACAAACGATGTATTTAGATCTGCGTTTTTTTTTTAAAAATCTCCATAGCCTATTTCGTAACTTATGAGTAAAGCCACGTTTCCGGAGTTTTTGGAGGAAAAATGGCAGAGAAAATTCTCAAAGAGGCGAAGAGAGAGACGACATATCGAGAAAGATGTTTGGCAGGAAAAAGAAAAGTAAAAGAAAAGATGATTGCCTTTGGCGCAATGTTTTATTATGAAATCTTTAATCGTGCTCATCCTAGGTAATTAACTTTTCCCATTATTATTATTATCTCAAATTCACTCAAAGGTGCTAACTCTCTATATCGTATTGGGTTAAAAGAAAAACCCAAAAACCCTAGTTTGGCGTTTTTTCTATTTTTGGACATTGTACTTTGAGGTTGGGTTTGAAGCTTTGGTTATAAATTTGACTCAATGGTTTAATGATATTGTTAAGCACTCAATTTTTATATTATGAGTTGTTTTGGTTGTGTGTTATTGGTTTATGAAGCTAATTGACCCTAAAATGGACAAGCTGAAAATATTAGAAATTTACTATTCTATCCCTATCATGCAAAAATCATGGAACGTCATTTTTGGTCGATATTAGTGCCCAAAGTTTCATGTATGGGTATACTACATTTCAATAGTTTTGACAAAAAATCAAAAATGCCTCTAACTATGGTGAAAATGATCATTTACCCAGACTAGTCTGGAATGAGGTGTTATGTGATGCAGTTTTGTAAAATTCGCCATAAATTGTAGAAAAATTGTATGGAGGTGTGCGGGTACTAGTTTTAAATCTCTGGACCTAATTTATCTGCATGTGATACGGTTTTTTAAAATATGGAGTTTAAGGTGGGCAAAACGGATCCCGAACAGAACACTTCAACCAAAGATAAAATAAGGAATATGTACATAGGTTTTATAAGAGTAATACAACAAAGAACAAGCTAAATAATGTTATAATTTTTGTGTAGGTTATCAGAAAGGAAACAATCAATATAGCTCATGTTGGCTAAATTTTCAAGTTTAATGATGTGAGTTACACTAAGTCTCCTATTATGTAGGCATTACTTGTTTTATGTTATTCTTCATAGATACCCTAATCTGGTAGAGTGAACAAGGAAAGATAGAATGTGGTTTGTACTCTTGTGAGGCAAGCTGCACTCTGTCTTTTATTTCCCTATTAGGGAGTAAAAGGGGGGGGGGGGGGGGGGGGGTAGTTCCCGAAGGGAGAACAAAGTTATGGTTGGTACCAACAATATGTGTTAGGAATGTTTATGTTTATATCTTATGTTTTATGTGGAATGTTATCGTATTTGTAAGTAAGTGATCTATATATTGGTAGAGTAATGTGTATGATCACTAAGCGTTATGATTACTCGTTTTTATTTAACATTTTTCAGGATTGTCAGGTACTGAGAAGTGAAGGAGACCGGTGTGATTGCAGGCGACATTCTCTTGACGACTTTTATGAAAAATAAATGTTATGTTTTTAAATATGGGATGTTTTTGCTTCCGGCAATGTTTTTAGAAGTATTATTAAATAAATATGGTTGAATGTTCATGAAAACATAAAATTATATTTTAAAAAGGATAACGACTAGCTTTATTTTTTTTTGTTTATCAAAAAAATGGGTTGTTACAATGTAGTAGTATGTAACAATCACATTTGTTTATATTATTATAATGGCTATTTAGTCAAAAATAGTAATAACTATAATCACTATAACGGTACCATAACTATTTTGGTTGAAAATGGTAGCCTTAGGTGTTCACTTATACGTGTGTAGAATTAGTCTTAGTTAAAAGTCTATACCTAGTCTAATGCTTGTATTTAGGATTTAATTGTATTTTCTCTTATAAATGTATGCTCATGTAATCGTTGTAGACAACACAATCAATACACAAAATATTTTCAGTACTTATTTACTTACAAGGTATCTCGAGCCTTGTGATTTTTTCCTTCCTTCTTTCCTACGAAAATGACCAACAATCAGTTTATCATAGTTCTTGCTACAAATTCTTCCTTCCAAATCCCCTCAATCAGCATCAAACTTGAAACATAGAACTACTATTTGTGTTGCACCACCATCGCGTCTGCCCTAGAGACACTTGACCTTGAATCGTTCATCCTGAACCCCAATCCCCAGCTGCAACCCGCCCCATTCATCCCCCCACCGGTCCCCCCACTACTAAACCCAACCATGAATTTCAACTAATGGAAGAAAAGAGACTGATTTGTTCTACTCTGGCTCAAATCCACCTTGTCAGAGCATGCTTTAGCCATTATTGCTCATGCTACCTCTTCATAATTAGCCTGGACGGCTATTGAGAGAACCTTTCAAGCCTAATCTAGGGCACATCTCATGTCAATGAAAGTGCAACTCCAAATGATTTCAAAAGGGGTGATGACCATGATTAAGTATATTGAATGTAAAAGATCAATCGTCAACTCCCTTGCTGAGAATCTCCACCCAATTCCCATTGAAGACTTAATTTCCCACATTCTTAGTGGGCTCAACTCCTCCTATGGCCCCTTTACTGCTGCTTTTATAGTCAAGTATGATGAATCCACGATTTACGATCTCATTGGGTTGCTTCTTCAAGAAGAAGCTCGTCTTAAGTAAGATCACCTCTGTCAATAGGTTGTGCCTCCCCTACCCCCAATGCTTCGCTTCATATGGGTCTTCATGGAATTCGCAACCCTTACAAGTACCAATCTTCATCTAGATCTGATTCTTCTTCCACCAACTCTAATGGGTTTTGTCCTATTGATGCATGAAAATGTCGCACTCAATGCCAAATATGCAACAAGTCGGGTCATAAGGCTGTGGATTGCCGGAAACGATCTAAAAAGGTGGATTATTCATCTCGCCAGCCCAATCCACAAGGCCAATAGACTCTCCAATCAAAACTTGTTCACCATCACAACCCCTCTATAATGGTTGATCTAAAATGGTATTTCGATACATAGGCTACTACCTTTCCCCAGATCTCTAGAAGATGAATCTTGTTGAAGACTATTATGGCAATGACAAACTCCAAGTGGGAAATGGTACAAATCTTTTTTTTTTTTTTTGCATATAGGCGTATCCTCCTTGCATAATCTCAAATTGCCTTCAGTTCTTATTGTTCCAAAAATCACTAAACATCTTCTAAGTGTTTCCAAATTAACTAAATAAAATAATGTTTACTTAGAGTTTTGGCCTACTCATTATCATGCCAAGTCTTTGCAGTGTAAAATATTACTCAAAGAGGATGTTAAGCATGGTCTTTATTATGTGCCTCCTTTTTGTAATAACTCACAACATAAATTAGCCACTACTTTGGCTCATATTGTTATGCATAACTCACTTCAAGGGTGGCCCAAAAGACTACTCATCCACACAAATCTCTTTTTAAGAAACTCTTGCAATCATTTCAGCTTCCAATTTCTTCACATTACTTTCCTACTTTATGTGATACTTGTCAGCTTGGTAAGAGTCATCGACTTCCACTTACTATTTCTCATATTTCTTCTTCCAAGCCTTTTGATTTTGTATATTCAGATGTATGTACGTACCTTACTTCAAGGGTGGAACATGAGACATCTCGGGAGTTTAGAAACCATATTTGATGTTGGTTCGTTCGTTATTACAATCTTGAGAGAGGTAGGTAAATAATGATTTTCAAGAAGTTAAGTGTGCATCTGAGGTCTTTTAGGCATGAATTTTTAGATCTGTGTTTGATTTATTTTTTATAATTAGAAGTTTCTAGTGCTGGTTTTAGCTTGGTATGGTTATGTTCATTGTCAGGGAGTAAGCATGGGTATATCAGATGGATAATCATTAGCCTTTGTGCATGATTCTTAAGGCTCCAAACTATTGGGTTTCCGATCTTGTGAAATCAACATTGGAGTTGGGTTGTAGTTGTAGTTTTGAGAGTTTCTGGTTTGACGCATTTTCACTAAGAGATGGGTTGTACCATTGGAGGGAGACAAGTAGTTATTGTAGTTAAGTATTTCAAGTGATTGGTTGTTTTTTTGTCATTTGCTGGTTTCGAGAGGTTCCTGAAACCTTTTAATGGATTCAAGGATTTAATCTGTGGTGTGGAGGAAGCATATTAATTGTGTATGGAGCTACTTTCTGAAATTCTAATCTAGACAAATTTCAAGGAAGGAATCTAGTTTAAGTGGGTGAGAATTGTAAAACCTGATTTCTAGTTTGTGGTTTAACTCTTGATCTTCTTCAAGATGAGTTGATTTTAGGGATTTTGGATGGCTTACAGCACGATCGCTTGGTCTCCGTGGCGCGACCACATCAATTAAATGAAGATCGTGGTTGTTTGGTGTATGTGGTGCGGTTCAGGTGTTGACTATGGCACGTTAGCCGCCACAACTTAAATCCATATGTCTCGGGCCTTGGGTAATATTTAGATAATGTATGGATTAGGGTTTGCTCATTTTGAAGCCTCCATCTCCCAGAACTAAAATCCTAGCTTCCTTTGAAACATCTAAAAAATCCTGAGCAGAAATTTCATTTTTAAATCATTAAATAAACCATAATTTAAAATCATATCAAAACATGAACCATAGTATCTCAAAACATCATAATCAGTATATCCATAACAAAACACATGTCAAATATATCAAAGTAACATCTTAGGCTAGACATCATGGTGTGTGCAATGCAGTCATCTCGAGCCGTTCCCCTTGCTACCAGAAGTGCCTGAAACCAAAACTGAAAATTGTAAGCACGAAGCTTAGTGAGTCTCCCCAAACTACCACATACCATACACATAACATGCAAATAGGAGATACGACCCTCGCCCACACTCAAAGAGATACGGACCTCGCCCACACTCGACTAACGGGACCCTCCCTCTGAAATACGGGACTTGACCACACTTAGTGAGATACGGGGCTCTCCCACACTCGGCTACTAAGAGATATGGACCTCACCCACACTCGACTACTAAGAAACACATACAAGTATCACACAGACAACAAGTATAATCAAATCTATCAATCCATATCCATACTTAAATAATGCCAAGATACGGACCCTGCCCACACTTAACTACTAATCAACACACATAACATACACGGGTCGGCCTTGATGCCTTCGACCCGTTCAAATCAGAAGGAAACTCACCTCAAATGCCGGATGATAGCTGAAATGTCTCTGCCTGGAATCAGCTCTACTCACTCCCTGAACCAAAGCAACCCCTTAGATACCATTTCATGCTCACAACCCCTTTAGGGTGAACAATGGTCAATGTCAAGGTCAAGGTAAAGTCAAAGTCAAAGTCAATGCTCCGAGTTGACTCAACTCGTTGATTTTACCTTCTATTCGTCGAGTTCCCATGAATCATAGAATCGTGAAATCACAATGCACCTCATCGAGTTTTCCTCTAACTCATCGAGTTCTTCCCTTCAACAGAATCAGGACTGTTTGACCCAACTCGTCGTGTTCCTCCATGAACTCGTCAAGTTCTTCATAATTCTTAATATATTAAGCCATTTCATTAGATCTAAGGTTCCAGAATATAGATCTACATTGTTTCCATGTTATACATATGTAATGTTGACAACTTGATGGCTTTGCCTGCCTCAAATGGACCTAATCTCGAGATATAGCAACCTAATTCTATATATATGGTATTTTCTTGAGCATGAACATGTTTAGGACCCGTTGTATGAATCTAAGGACTAAATAACATTGAGAATGGAAGTTTTTAGCATCAGAACTATGAAAGTTTATCATGCTCTAACAATGGGTTCAAAAAGATCCATAAAACAAAACTAAGAGAGATCTAAGCTATTAAGCATCAACTTCGGGACTTTTTACCTCAAAAAATTGCCAAAGATGGATGAGATCCTAGATCTAATGTTTCCCCTCAAGCTTAATGACCATATAGCTCTTCCAATTCCTTCACCAAACACAAAAATACACAAAAATCCACTCAAAACCTCTAGTTTCTCAACAAGGAGCTCACAATGCGATTTAGGGTTTAGGGAGGGTGATGAGGGGTTGGTGAGGGAAGACTAAGTCCTTTAAATAGGGTGTGAAACACTGGAAATTAGGGTTTCATCCCAGCCGGTCTACTCGTCGAGTTGAGGCCTCTCAACTCGTCGAGTAGGTCACTTATGTATGTGGCCCTTATAATCGCTACTCGATGAGTTTGGGGCTTCCAACTCATCGAGTTTCTCTTATAATTTGAATAAATAATAAATTAAATACATACCAGGAACCACGCGTTACATCCTTTTTTTCCCTTGAGACTCTTACATGAGCCTTTTAGTGTGATTGAAGAAGAAAAAAAAAGCCATTTGTGTTGAATTTGGTGTTGAGGATCCATCCTCAGCTCAAGGATCCTCCATCTAGCTTTTTTTGCATTGTAAGTCTCAAGATCCCTGTTCTCTTGAAGTTCTTGAATTGATCTAAAAGTTCCAGCGGTTTTTCTTCTTTTATGGTCATTCGATTTGGTGTTCTTGGGGTTTTGAGCAACTCTAGAACCTTATCCTTAGAGGAAGCATGTTTCTGACTTTTTAGATGGAGAAAATTTGTATTCTTTTGTTCATTTCCTCCCATGCACTTGGTTTTTGAGCTTATTTGGTCTTAATCAAGTTAGGGTTGTAAAATTGGTTGAATTTAACCCTTATGATGGATAAAGTTGGAAACTTTATGCAGCACCTGTGAATTCGGGCTAGACATTTAAGAGATTATATTTATGAATATTTAGTTTATTGAATAATTTAATTCCTCGAATAGGATAATTTCAAATAAATAAATAAGAATTCTTCATACACGATACGAGTTATATAAATATTTATTTATTGTATACATGTTATATGACAAATATTATGGGCATATAATATTTGTATAAAATCTATTATAAACTTAATGAATTTTGTTAAATAGCATTTACAATAAAAAATATATTGAATAAATAATCTGTATGGAAGTTGTAGTAATCATGATTACAAACCCGTATGTATAAAGAACGCCAAAATCTAACGTCATATGAAGAATTTAGGAATTTTCAAAGTTATGCGTTCGATATAGCACACAAGTATTTGGTGGCCGTCGAGACCACCAAATCAAAAACCTTAATATGACGACATACAATAATTAATTGTAGTAGCGGTAATAGGGATCATGTAACACCCTGTTCTGAAAGTACCTGTTTATGGATTTTAGAAGCCAAGGCTAAAGGCATTTGGTCTTCTATGGGTTTTGAGTTTTTATTCGAGAGGTTTTGGGTCGGGGTGTGTCGCTAGAAGCGTAGGGCTTCTCACCACCTTTTCGAGGATATAAAGTTCGTTGGAAACGGACCACGAATAAGGAAGATATGACACTTGGAAGTTTTTGGCATTAATGGCCCCTAATGGAAAAAGATGACAAATAAGGACCATACATGCAAGGTGTTAAGTGCACTAGTACGCCCAACGTAAGCTGGGTTATGCCCAGCATAATAGAGAAAAGTGATCGTGGGTGTGGAGAGGCGTACGCCCAACGTTCGCTCAGAGTCTCAAAACCCAAACTTTTAGGGTGAGCCACTATATAAAAAACATAACACCCTGGTTATCAGCCTCCCTCTCATCTTCATACAGTTCTCATGAAAACCCTAATCCTCTTGGAGCATTTTTGGAGCTTGGAAGGTTTTGTGAGAGCATTTTGGTGTTTTGGGTCCACTCTTCAAAGAAGCATAGGTCAAGGCAAGGTGTTAGTGCAAAGGAGAGGGTTCAGATCTGGGATTGTTGCTTCATTTCAGACCTTTTCAAGGTATAAAGTCATGAGCTTGATGATTAATCTTTTAGGTCTCTTTAGGGTGGGTTTATAAACTCTTTTGGTCCCAAGAATGGACCTTTATGACTCAACTCGTTTTCTAGGTCCAGGGTTGCCACCCTTAGTGTCATATGAGTCCTATATGTAGTGAAGTTTCAATCTTTGGGACTCATTTGTGTTCATTAATGAGATCTAGCCCTTGGTATGGAAGATTATTGAGTTTGGTCTCATTTGGTGGGTTGCAAGCCATCAAGTAGTCGACTTTATGGATTAAGACATTAATGAGGACTTGGATATGTAATTGTAGCCTCTGGACTAGAGTATTAAGCACTTAATGGGAAGTAACTTAACAGTGGGGAGTACGCCCAACATACTCACCAGTCAAGGTTTACGGCCATGGTTTGCAGCCAAAGGTTTGCGGTCAAGGGTTTGCCGCCAGGAGATAGTGACGTGGCAGGGGGTACGCCCAGCGTACATAGGAGTATGCCCAGCGTACTCATCAGTCATGGGCTTGTTATGGTTTGGGCCTTGGTTTGGGCCATGTAGTAGACCTTGGGTCTTTGGGCCTTAATGGGCCATTATAAGTCAGATAATAGGGGTCAAGTATATGTTTTGGGATTAGGTTAAGGTCCATTAGAGGGATTAGGCCCAATTTAGCAAGTTGGGCCATTAGTAGGCCACTAGTGGGCTTGGGAAGCTTACCTAGTATTAGGCCTTAGTTTTGGGCCTTAGATATGGACCAAGTTGGACTGGAGATAGAATGGTCATTTTACCCTAAAAAGGATTATTGTATTGGACTAAGTGATGTTTGGTATTGGTAGTTCGGGAAGCCGAAGGGTCAGCAGTTCGGGAATTGCCAGTCAGCAGCCAGAGGAGTATCAGCAGGGTTCAACAGTGCGAGGTGATCAGTCTCCTCACTATGTGAATAGGTCTAAGGCCACAATACCGGCCCATGTAGTTTATGAGTAGGAAGACCCGAGGGTTAGCCCTAGGCTCTGTATGCTAGTATGTGATTCTGGATCAAGGTCCGATACCGGGCGGGTGCCCGAGGAATGTTTGTATGATAGTTTATACTTGTTGTCTATGTGATACTCATATATGCCTGGTAGGGAGGTGAGTGTGGGCGAGGTCCCATATCTCACCACTAGCAGAGTATGGATGGGGTTTCATATCTCATTAGTAGCATAGCAGGGGCGAGGCCCGAGATAGCAAAGAGGTGAGTGTGGGCGGGGACCCATATCTCACTATCAGCAGGAGCGTGGACGGGGTTCCATGACTCGTCAGTAGCAGGACAGGGGCGAGGCCCTAGTTAGACGAGGCCTTAGATTATTAGTATAGTAGAGTATGTTAGTTACTTGTTATGTGTTATGTTATATGTGTGTATGTGTTTAGCAGGCGAGGCCCAGAGACAGGCAGGGCCTAAGAGAAACAAATATGTATACCGAGCGGGGCTCAGAGTCAGGCGGGGCTTGATGTTGGATTCGTCAGGAGCCAGGCGGGGCCCGATGTAGCGGGCGAGGCCCAGTGCTTGCAATATGTGATTATGTATGGTATGTGGTAGGTTAGGGAACTCACTAAGCTTCATGCTTACAGTTTTCAGTTTTGGTTTTAGGTACTTCCGGTAGCGGAGGGAAAAGCTCGGGGTGATCGCATGGCACACACACCAAAGGAGTTTTAGTCTGGGATGTTTACTCTGATAAAATAAAATAAGGTTTTATACATGATACTATGATGTGATATGTTTTGAATGAATGGTTGACACTTGTGGTTTTATTATTATATTAAAAACGAAATTTTTGGTCATGATTTTTAGGTCGTTACAAGTTGGTATCAGAGCCTTGGTTTGAGGGATTCGGACGTGCTCTCGGGTGCGTCTGAACTCAAACTAAGGGATTGGTATGAAAATTTTCAAAGGAAAATCATTTTTATAAAAAAGAATTTGAAAATGAAGAAAAGGGTTTGGTGCATGCAATCAGTCGAGCTCAAGTAATTTCTCCCAAATTACCCAGACATGTTTGCTTAGATATGATATGCTTATGAGAACTGAATGCTAGATTAGGACTAAGGATCTAGGAGGATGCCTTACGTGACTGTTATGTGAATGAGCTTTATGAGTTTTATGTTAGTACAAATTTTTGAGTAGGGGATAGAGCAGTATGATTGGAATATGTGGTTAGATTTTCCTTTTGTCTGAATGCTACTTGCTTAGTGCTTTGTGGGACTCTGAGTGATGGGAGTTAGCCATTAGGTGAATACATCAAGTCACATGTGATCAGGGTTGAATAATCTCAGAGTGTTAGATTTGGCCCTATTGCGCAGCTCTTGTTTGAGTCTAACCGTTGTAGGGACGAGTCTTTACTCGAAGGATTATTTGAGCCTCGTCACATGTGAAGGTATTCAGGCAGTGGCTAATTGGCATTACAAGGATACCTTCAGTAGTTGAGAACTGGGTGTGGGTTGGAGGTTACCCTAGGGCAAGCCTAGGATGAGAGTAGTGTTGGGAGCAAATGAGATATTTTGTATCAAATGAGATATTTTGTATCAAATGAGATTACGCGCAGTATTATGGATCAGACTCCTTTGATCTTCGGTACAGTCAAGGAGGGAATTTTAGAGCTTTTGAATAGCCGCCTCAAGGCCTTCCGGGCCGAGATTGTTGCGGGGAAGTTAGGGGCTCCTTTGGGGCCCGATGTTTACGGATCTGTGGGATCCCTCGGGAGGAAGGATTCAGTTATTAGCTCTTGTCGTCAGGGATCGGAGGTGGGTTATGAACCTTGTTTTCAGAAGAGTTCACTATAGGATTGGATCCCTGTGGAGGTTTCGCGAGCCGTACACGAGGAGTCACCCGACATTATTTAGCGTGTTATTGACAGGGTAACCGCCATGTTTCAGGGTTAGACAACGACTGTGCAGACGATTGATGGGGTAGTCGGGGTAACTCGGGAGCAAGAGATTGGTTTAGATGTGCAGCTAGGGAAGAGAAAGCACACTTCTAGTTAGGCTCAGCAATCTGAGCAGTCGTACACTGCTATAGTTGACACTAGAGACCTGAGTGGTCGTGATGGAAGTGCAAGGGATGAAGGGGCGCATGAGAAGGTTCACAGCAGGTCGCAGTATGGTAGGTGTGGATGGAAGGGTCACCTCTGCCGAGAATGCACATCGACGGAAGAGTTATGTCTCGGTTGCCATCAACCTAGTCATTTCAGGGCAAATTTCCCCCGTATAGTGGTTAAGGTAGCTCAGGATTCATTGCAGAGACTTCGACAGAGAGAGGGAGTTCAGGTTCCAACGCCCATGATTCCTCAGGAAGTCAAGATCGAGCCGCAATAGGCTGCTAGTATGTAATTTGAATTCTCCTTTCAGTGATGATTTTGTTGTTATGGTATTGCATCAATGTTAGTAAGCGTATTTCAAAATATTATGTTTCCTACCTATGAATGAGTTATATGCCATCTGCATATTGTGAATGTGAGAGTAGTAGTTCGAAGATGTTTCCCTTTAGAACAGGTTCTCAGGATGCAGTCACTGTAGCAAGTGTGACTAGGGATCAAGAGGCATTTCGTTAGTCTGCAATAGTGGTTCGGGTTTGGTATTGGTTAGCTTTGGAGCTCTAGCGGTGGAAAGCGTGGTTGTTAGCAGATTGACCTTTAGATGGAGAAAAGGATTGGGAATCCTTTCCAAGCTGGGATCTGTAGGGATCTACTTGAATCGAAGTGGGAGAGAACCTTCCGAGTAGTCAGGAGCAGAAGTAAGTACAAAATTGGGATAAGTGTGCATCCTTGAGGAGAAGGAAAGTAGCCCAAGTGGCTGGTCGGATTGAGGAGCACGTGAGCTGGGAGTTTAGGAAACTTCCCAACATTGAGTTCGTATATTCATGATTAGCTGATGGCTGGTTTCGGAAACCAGGTTGGAGGATCGCCAGCAGGACTCAAGTGAGTCAAGATACAGATTGAGTGAATGTCCGGCATGGGATGCTTTCGGATAGTAGTCAGTGTAAACACAACATGGGAAGTGTGGTAAGACTACGAGATAGCCGCGACATTTTTAATAGCCAGTTAGAGGAGTGTGGGTGAGGGCTCATATCTCCTAGTTAGCGGAGTGCGGGCGAGGCCCGTATCTCCTAGTCATCCTGATAGAGACAAAGAAAGGATAGTACGTTGAGGATTTAGGATGGTTTAGGACCCATTTAGCCCTAGATAGGTGAGATCGGGGGAAGGGTCACTCAGTAGTATGGTTTGGGTGGGACCCGTAGGCGAGGCCCTTACGATAGTAGCAAGACAAGTGAGACTTGAAGGAGAGACCGCTCTAAGATATAGTTTGGGTGAGACCCGTGGGCGAGGCCCGAGAGATTTTAGCCGCACAGGTGGGACCTGGTAGAGATCTTAGAGTCAATATAGGGGATCAAGGATCCCAGGACTTATGAAGTCAAAGTGGTAAGGATATAGAGCAGTTTTCGTTAGCCGGAGTTTTCTTCGGAAGTCGCCGAGAGAGACTGAGCAATTGAGCTTGGGTTCCGTAACCGGTGGGAGTCCGGTAACCCAGATTATGGAAGATTAGTTGGGACCAGGGTTGTCTCGGTTCGTCCGAAAAGCGGACAGGAGATAGCAGGACCTTCGGTCGAGGACAGTGATAAGAGGATTATATGTGGAAGTAGTTAGTTGACTAAGTGGTGCTAATGCCACTAACAGCAGGATTAAATAATCTCAGAGTGAGTAATTTGACTCTGCTGTGCAGCTCTCGTTTAAGTCTAACCATTGCAGGGATGAGTATTTTACTCGAAGGATTATCTGATCCATTCGTTGGGATAGGTTTTTAGCACCGGCATATAGTAAGAGGAAACATTCAGTGGGTATCAGTGAAGTAACAACACTGGGAGTGGCTAGAGAAGTAGATACAGCGAAGGTTATGTCCTTCACAGAGAAAGGAAAAATTGTTGTTTTTGGGAAGCTACCTTGGGAAGGCCATTGATCGAGCAAGAGAAAGAGGTGAACCCCCAGAATGTGTAGCATAAGTACTCGGGAAGTACCAAAAGGATTGTCAGTAGGGTAAGAGTCGTGCGCTCAGGATTGTTGGTGATTATAAGTGCTCTCGAGGTTCTTATCTTTTTGAACTATTTTGCGGAAAGTCAATGGAAGTGGTTCTTCGGGGATCGAAACCAGCGGGTGATGTGTGCATCGGGCAGGAATGTTGTGAGCAGATTGTAGGATAGTTGGTCGTAGCGGACTTCGAGGACTAAGTCTAGTTTAAGTGGGGGAGAGTTGTAACACACAATTCTGAAAGTTCCCGTTTATGGATTTCAGAAGCCAAGGCTAGGGGCGTTTGGTCTTTTATGGGTTTCGAGTTTTTATTCGAGAGGTTTTGGGTCGGGGTGTGTCGCTAGAAGCATAGGGCTTTGTGACAACCCGAAATTTCTATCTTGTACAACCATTCACTTCAATCAAAGTCAGACTTGTTTCTGCTAACTTTTAGCACTGTTTAGAGTCTATTTGAGTGTTCTAAAGCCTAGTACCTTCAAGAGGTAATTATAGGAAGTATACTTTAGAGTTCAATGTACAATATTCTAGCCTCAGAACTCCAAGAATTGGAGTTTACGGCCATAAAATGGACTTTACAGCCGTAGACTCTATGGTATATATATATATATATATATATATATATATATATATATATATATATATATATATATATATAGGACACTTAGTCATTTTCAATCACTTTTACCATTTCAAGCCTAGAAATCGAATTCTCTCCCAAGGATCATAAGACTTTTTCTTCCAATCTTCAAATATGTAAGTAATCTTCCCATTTTCAACTTGATATCCTTCCATATCTAGTGAATATGCATGATTTCATCCATGAAATCTCTTCTTTTGGATAGATCTTCAAGTGTTCTTCATTTTGCCAAGAACACACTAGTGTTTTTGGACCCTAATCACCCTTACAAGATTCTAATATGTAAGCACTACTAGAAAAAAGGCCTTTTACGACGCTCATTGCGCGTCGTAAAACGCTCAGACGACGCGCAAATGCGTGTCAAGGAAGGCCCTGTCATAAAGAGAGACGACGCGCATTTACGACACGCATTTATGACGCGCATTTACGACGCGCGGTTACGACACGCATTGTGTATCGAGGAAGGCCCTGTCATAAAGGAAGATGACAAGCATTCGCGTGTCGTAACCTTACGACGCGCGCGTTAATGACACGCAATGCGTATCAAGAAAGCCCCTGTCAAGAAAGGCCATGTCATAAATGAAGATGACACACATTTTTGCGTATCGTAAATTTAAATGTTTTAAAAAAATATTATTTATAGATTTACTTATTTTCAAATTAAATTTGTATTTAATGTTTCATAATAGAAGTTAAAATATAATATACAAAAAATAGAATCCATTGCATCAATTTAATGTCATACAAATAATCGTTCCATGGAAAGAGGTTTTCCTAACTATATAACCTAATACTACATTGTTATTAAGGAACACCTTCTTCTTTCTACTTCTTATTGTTATGTTTCTGTTTCCACATGATACCTATTTTCATCGTCAACACATTAGTATTCAGAAAGGCTTGAAGCATCATCAATCTATGTTATAAAATCTTAAAATTTAATACACATGTAGTAACATACATTTTTCCAAGAATCCAAAGTTCAATATAACCAATTAATGAATAACTTGAAATACGGTCTGGGGTTGAATGATGTACATCATGAACCAACACAACACAACAGATATGATAGTTACCTTGAATTGCAAAGTGCTGTTAATGGCATCACTTATAAGCTCCCGGTTGGACCCATATCATGAACCAACACAACAAGTGCCTGATGAGACAACACACATTTTATAAAATCAAGAATTTCCCTATGTACGTTATGTTTCTTGCATTCAGCCTTAATGTATATGCATTTGTTATCAATTAAAATCAAGAATTTCCCTATGTACCACAATTAATATCTCGAGAGTTATAGAATTTCATGTCAATTTTGGTGAAATTTTGAAATGGATAAACAAGCTTTTCAATCTATCACTATACAGTTTTTGATCAACCAATTCATAATACAATAAAAATAGTACCAAAGATTGATTAATTTAATCAAGTCTTTAAAAAATGGTGCAACACTTACTGTTCGTGAAAGCAAGGAATGAAGAGCATGCCTAAATTCATGGAAAAGGGTATCCACATCAGAGTGGTTAAGTCTCACGATTGATGAATTATGGGGCTTTGAGAAGTTGCAAACAACGACAATCACCTTCACAATAATAATCAACAAAAACATTTCATCACTTTTTTTCTATTCTTGGTAACGGAATACAATAATAATTCCTGCAATTTGCCCTTGATGAACAAAACAAAATATATTGTAATAACAACTTACTGGCAACTGGTATTCTGTTTTGGAAACTGTACGCCCTCCTCTTATGGCAAAATGAGCACAACCAGGATACTTCCCCTGTCTACAATTTAAATCAAGGTATATATACCCCAAATCCCCCTGAAATGCATTTAATAACAAAACAAACAACAGTTAATTATATTTTTAGTCCCCTAATTTTTGCAATTTTGGTCTTATTTGAAGTTTTTGGTATCTGTTTCAAGAAAATGACTATATTTTTGGGTCCAAAGTTGAAAACAATCAGGTATTACTTGGAACAAGGATCAAAAAAGTTATAAGAACCTCAAAGGATGACCAAAACTGCAAGAGAAAACTTTTGGGACCAAATTGAAAAAATAAGCCATATTCAGAGACCAAACATTTAATTTACTCGATAAAACAAAATTGGGAATATTCATAGAAATGGATATGTACCTCATCAGGATGATGAAGGGCAACTGGTATTCTGTTTTGGAAACTTTTGGGACCCTTTTTGACATTTTTACCCTTCAACTGGTTGTTGTTTTTCTTGCCCACCACAAGCTTTGACTTTTTTGCATTGGTCAACTCCCCTGCCTACACTTTAGGTGGTCTTCCCCTGCATTCTAATTTCTTGAAAAGCGCCACGTCATCAGTCAGATGTAATGATGTAGATTCACCTTGTGTCTTAGGAGGTCTTCCACGACGTTTTTGCTTCTTCTGTGGTTGACCAGTCTGTTGAATGTTTACATTGACTTCTTTGAGCTCAGTTTGGTCTAAACATTTAGCTTCCATCTTTCTTTTGAAGCAAACAAGACTCTCACAGAGCCCACTCTAATCCACCTTGACACTGTCACTCTTCATCATAGGCCTTGTCCTCAGCACCCTACCATTTAGATAACAGCAAGTGTTACAATCGAGTAAACCCATTTACAAATTACTCCTTTATGTATAACTAAGCTTGTGTATTAGAGGCCGACTAGCAAACCATGTGTTTCTTAATAAGGGTGTCCCGCTCCTTCTCAAATAACCTAGAGATACTTAATATTGAACTCTGAAGTGCTACTGTTCCAGATTCCCACCCAGACCTTTTGCTACAATTTAATGCTATACAAACTAAAAAGATATGTACAAGTGACTCTTAATAAGTGTTGCAGAAGATTAACCGGAAACCTGCATGCATAAATGATGTCAGCTCAAACAAAATAAGGCCAATCATTCAACCATCAAAATTATTAAAAAAAAACAAATAATAACAATATGAAGTTTCAAGCATATTAAAAGATCCCACCTTGGCAACCCAGTTCAAGTTGGAAACATCGTTATGCAAAACCAAAGCTGGAAGAAGCCAACGGTAACAATATTGAATGAAATTACTAGCTTCCACATTAAGAACAAAAAGTTCACGTGTCTGCAAAGACCAAATGAGATTAAATGTACATCCAACAATGTCTTCCATTAAATAGTTGTGTTAATATTACCTCAACTAATGCAGCCAAGCTTACACCACACTGGACCCAGAAGAAAATAATTGATGCAATAAGCTCTCCAATGTACTACAAAACAGCTAAATTCAATCACCTTGATGTATAATAACCTCATAAACAGCTACTTCTAGTTATTCACAAAAAAAAAAGTCTAGATAGCTCAGTTTTGTCCCTCAATGACACAATCAATATCAATCTGTATTATAAGCTAGTGAGAGGATTAAAGATAAACTGAAAAAAAAAACCTCTGATCTGGAGTTGTATTGTAGTTTTTTAGAAAGGTTGTCAAGTACAACAGCAACCAGCTCCCTGCAGTAAAGTGATTGCAATAAGTATAAAGGCTTTAGTTGGTCGGCAAATAAGTACAAGAATAGTACCTCTGGGAGGAATCAATAGCAGCAATAACACAGATCATAAAAACAGCTTGCATGAAATTTAAAAGGTCAACAGAAGCATACATATCCCCACCAAAGAAAAATCAGTCCAAAAACTTGATAACTATTACACATCTTCTACACAAATTTGCCTTTGTAGTGCCTCACTAAAAATTAAATCAGTCAGATAAGAAAAAAGAACATGTGGTGAATATTTTTCACAAGAAATGACGTTCAATAAAATTTAAAAGGATTTAAATACCTCCAACTCAATTTTCTCACTATGCAGGGCAAGATACAAAAGGGTTACAATGATGGTTTCCATGATAGGGCGTGGTTGATGACCAACAGCTAAAACCTCATTGGCTTTAACGACCTTATCCTTAAATAACACCACCAATTTTACACTAAAATTTGACCTGGAAAATGGAGAAACATAATCAGGCCACATATAGCAGTCAGTACCTTAGTTGGCTGAAGCTTAACATCAGAAAGCCTATCAACCATGTTGTCCAGTGATATAACCTGCAATACCACATATCAATGAAAAAATTAGACAAAAGAAATATCTATTGTCACTATATATTTACAGGAGAGTACCATATCAGAAAACCCTTGACAAGAGGACCAGCAAGGATGTTCACAAAGGTTAAGCATAGGGCATTCCATCAGCTAGATCAATATCAAGGTCAATATTAGATTACTGTTTAGATTACTGGATCAATATCAAGGTCAATATTAAACTACTCCTTTGTGAACGGGCACTTTGTAACTAATAGACCAAAACCCTACCCGCTTCAAGGTTCAAGACCATTCAACCACAGCTCAGACATTAAATAACAAATAAACTGTGAATAAAATCTCAAATGTGGATATTTTACCTGATAACCGGATGAAGACGCAATGATAATAGTTGACATGAAGTTGGATTTCAGACCATCGATATGCTGAAACAGTGAAAAAGGAAATATTAAGCGGCTATGGAAGGGATAGAGGAGAGAGAATGAAGAAGATTTTGCGTTTTTGCTTCGTGATGATGCGAATATTTTATGGATTGAGCACCACCTATAAGAAAATTAGGCGGGATTTTGCAAATTAGTTCCATGAACCAAGAGCTGGATTAAGAGGGGGAGAAGCAGAGGGATAGAGATGATGAATTCGAGATTGAGATGATGAATTCGAGAGATGGAGATGAAGAAGCCCTTTTTCTCCTCACACTGTTTTCTAATTTCACTACTAG
Organism: Lactuca sativa; assembly: GCF_002870075.4. NCBI lineage: Eukaryota > Viridiplantae > Streptophyta > Magnoliopsida > Asterales > Asteraceae > Lactuca > Lactuca sativa. The sequence continues at coordinate 171,682,634 of NC_056629.2, read as the reverse complement.
AAAACAGCCTGATGCTTAGGGCAAGGAGGGATAGAGATGACGAATTCGAGATGGAGATGAATTCGAGAGGTGGTGCTCATTGTTTGCGTTTTTTCTCCTCACACTGTTGGCGAGTATTCTCAATAACAGCAGAGAGATGAAGAAGGTGAAATTACAGAAACGATGAAGTAGATGAATGGAAATCAGAAGCCCTTTTTCTTGATTGAGATGATGAATTCGAGAGATGGAGATGAAATCGTAACCTTCGATCTTTGATTGAGAAGTTGCACAACAGTGTGAGGAGAATGAAAGATGCGTGAAAATGCTTAGGGTAGGGAGGGTAGCGGGCTTTTCTAATTTTTTGGCTTTTCTTTTCCCGCTTGTAACTAAGGAACGCGCATTCATTAAAATTATAAAGCGACACATATAGAGGGCGCGCATTTAAGGTACAACGCCCTCCGTGTTTTTAATTTTTTTTCTTTTGACACTAATTTAAAGGCACGCAATAATGCGTGACCTAAATCCTTAAATTTTCTGAAGAGATGACACTTTTTTAATGTCACTCTCGTTTGCGTAACATATATTAATGAGTGTCGTAATTTGCGCGTCGTAAAAGGCTATTTTTCTAGTAGTGAAGTAAACTACCCTTAGCTTGTTATATACTTGAATCACTTGTTAAAACACCTAGAAAACATCAAGAACTCAAGAACAAAAGGTGTTTACGGCCAAGGCAATCTCCTTGGGCCGTAAACCCTAATTAATGGTGCAATGTTGCCACAACTCCTCCCTAAGCCTTGGAACTAAGTCTAGAACACTTCAAGGAAGACCATAGGACATTAACACACAAAATGGTATGAGTTACAAACTCATTGGGCCGTAAACTCATGGTGGTCTTACCATTGGGCAGCCGTAAACTCGTAAGTGAGGCCCTACACCCATTAGATGCAACTCTATGTACTTCTAGCACTTGAATCAAAGTGTTTTCCATGTCCTAGGGTGTCTTTACTTGCATAATTAGTTGTTTAAACACTAATTTGATGCATATATGTATCATTATATGATAAATAGGATATGTGTGTGTGCTCAAGTCTTCAATTGGCACTTAGCTTCCTATACCACTCATTCATCCAAACCACTCACTACAAGTGAGTTCATACCCCTTAATCTACTATTTAAATGATTTTAAATGCTTTTATTGGGGGGGGGGGAATACAAGTTAAAACATTTTAGTTATTATATCAATCACATGTGATTAATAACTATCAAACAAATGGATTTACTATACTTTTAACTGTTTTATCAAAGAAACTACTTCAAAATATTTATCAAACACTTTTTCATGCTAAACTTTTCATCAAACTTGTTCTTATATGCCAAACTACTTTATAAATTGACATCAAGTCATCAATATTTATTATTAACATCTTCAAATGTTTTACAAAACTTCTTTTTAAACTTATATATATTGTCAAATGCATGTGTAAGTCCCTAATTTGCCTGTGTATCAGTCAGATCCATTTGATGGTGCGAAATCCCAATCAAATGGATTATTTCAGATCAAATAGAAGAGAAGGAGAAGAAGAATAATATGAATCTCGATTGTATTAATGATATGAATTAAAGCTCCATATACAAACGATTCACACACATACGCTCCTTATTCTCTCTGGCCGTAAACTCTCTTCGTGTTCATCTATCTCTACTCCTCACCCTAACACCTCTATTTATACTTGAATATGGGCCGGATAACACATGGGCCGTAAATGAGTTTGCGGCCGTAAGGTGTTTACGGCCGTAAAATCAGCCGTAAACTAGGCCATAAATTCATAAACTATTACACAAAAATATAATTGCCCAGAAAAGTAAAGTATAAACCATATTTTGACCCAACAATCTCCCCCTTGGTTTATAGCTTTCTTTTCTTAATGACCCAGCAAACTCCCCCTAAAAAGTAGTTGACTTTCTTGATAATCTTCATTGGGAACTTGGCTTCAGCATTAACCTTCGATTTCTTCACAGCATCAGGATGAACATATGAATCTTCAATGAATGACTTCATCTTGAGCACTTGAGGTTTTCTTCAGAATTTGGCATTGAACGCACATTGGGTGAGGAGGCTTGACGTACTCATTCTTGAAAAATAGCGCTTTCAGCTTGAGAATCTTCAGAGAGAACATCAGAGAGAACAAATCTTCTGGATCACTTCAACAGGTACAAAGATAGCAGCAGACTGATTGAGGAGGCTTCAATGCAATCCGTCACATAATCTTCAATTGCAGCTTCACCTTGCTTCTGGGGTTGAAGGATTGAATGTTGAAAGAATAATCTTCATTTCTTGCTCCTTCGAATGCAAATTCTTCAATGCTCACAGACGAGGCTTTGGCTCAGAAATCTTCAACACAAACTCCATGAGTCTTATCTATACCTGAAATCACTTTTCAAGAAAAAACAAAACTAAAAGAAAACTTAGCACACAAATTAAAATAGAAACAAAAATATTTTTGGATTTTTTATTTTTCTGAACAAGAAATAAAACAGAAATAACACTATTTTTTTTAATTTTTAATTTTTCTGCTTTTTTTATTTTCATTAATTTTTAATTTTTAATTCTCCCCTAAGATTTAAATTAGAAGAAACTATAATAAATTTAACAAAAATTAAAATTGATATCTAACTTTAAGAGTGATTTGGGATCAAAGTTTTTAGACAGCCTTTATCCACTTGTCGGTACCTTCCATATTCACATCTTTGTCTGGTCGATCGTCGGTATTGTGGTCCACTTAAACACGAAAAATTTGTGACAGATTTAGGACATACTATTTGTTACAAGACAGGTGAACTTAAGTTCCTAAAAAAATTATATCTGATCCTAATTTCTTAGATATTATATCTTAAGGACCATTCATCTGACGACGACCAGGGATATTGTTGTCCACCTAAATCGAGCAGCGAGATCTATAGACAATCTGTATGAGTTCAATTTTAAGTGTACTGGAACGTGTTTCCCGCTTCCTGATATGCCCCTGCCATCAAGAACTTCCAGAGTACTCCTTACACCGGGTGAGCATACAACCATTCAGAGAGAGAAGAGATTCAGAATTCTATTGCTAACTACTTCAGAGGGGTTGAGAAGAAGAAGGTTGCATATGCTGTGTACCAGGTCGGATTAGAAGTCGCGCAAAGGAGACAGCATATGGCTAATAGATGAGAAGTATTTCACACATATATTTCACACACACACACACACATATATATATCTATATATATATATATATATATATATATATATATATATATATATATATATATATATATATATCCTGCAGAGAAATAGAGTTGCATATGTTGTGTACCAGGTCGGATTGGAAGTCATGCAAAGGAGACAACATATGACTAACAGACGGAAAGAAAGAAAATGATATTCTACAGACCTAATTTATCGGAATTTACTAGTCGCCCCATCCAACCGGAATTAAGGACAGAATCCGCACATCGAGGAAAAGTTAAGCCACGGTTCCAAGTACAGGTTCAATTAATGTGACGAGTAGATTCCCATATATATCTCCCTGCTCAACCTATCCGAGCGTCGTATTGTCAGGCTGAACGTATCTAACTAGGTCAAGATTTGTCAAGTCTACAAATTTCCTAAGTTCAACTCTCCCTAGTCAAGTCCATTTAAAATTTTTCATGCCTACCGACGCATCAAGTCAGAGCATAGACCCTTCAACTTCGGGTACGTTACGCAGACTCAGGTTGCCTGTTATCACTTGATAATATCACTTCCCAAAACATCTCCCTCAAACACAGACTCATAACCAATATATTTTTTGGATTTTTTTTTAATTTTCTAATTTTTGTTTTGTTTTTATTTCTCCCCCTTATTTTTGCGAGATCTATCCAAAAACGCAAAAATATTTCGAAAATAAGATCAAATATTGCTCCAAATAGAGTTTACGGCCCAAGAACTCGGTGTTTACGGTAGTAAGCTTGGACCGTAAACACCAACTATTCAGATTCCAAACGAAACAATAAAACCTTTTGACTGATACAACTTGGCTCTGATACCAATTTTAAGTCCCTAATTTGCCCGTGTATCAGTCAGATCCGTTTGATGGTGCGGAATCCCAATCAAACGGATGATGTTAAATAAAATAGAAGAGAATGAGAAGAAGAAAAATATGAATCTTGTATGTTTTGATATGAATTATAATCCGGATACAAAAGATTTACACACACGATTTCTCTCTCTGGACGTAAACTACTTCGTGTTCATCAAAATCTACTCCTCACCCTAACACCTCTATTTATACTAGGAATATGGGCCGGATAACACATGGGCCGTAAATGAGTTTACGGTCGTAAACTCATCCGTAAACATGACCATAAACTCATAAATATTACAAAAAAATACAATTGCCCAGAAAAGTAAAGTATAAACCATATTTTGACCCAACAGCATGTCTATATATGTATAGTTATATAAGTAATGTTTAAAGGACTTAGGACTGATAACTCGCTTTATTTCCTTTTTCTTGTTTGGATGTGGCCTAAGAGTATCGGTTATTTGTCCGAATGTCATTTAAATATCAGTTATATATTATGTATACATATGTAGATATAAAAGTACTATCAATCAGTCCAGTACCTTTGGATAGCAAAGGCATACCTTCATTCATTCAAACTACAGAAATTACTAATAAACTATAATAGGTATAGTTTAGGAAGTCACTATTCACTATTTCTAGTACAATGAAACATACAAAGAGTCAGTTCATACATGAGTCAATACGTACTATAACGAGAAACAGATAGAGAATACTATAACGAGAAACAGATAGAGAATACTATACCGAGAAACAGATAGAGAATACTATAATGAGAAACAATACATACTATACACTATACAAGAGAACATATTATGATGAGAAACAAAGAGAACATATTACATACTAGACAAAGAGAACATAAATTACACTAGTACATACAATACATATACAAGAATACTATAACATAAATGTGAACCACTGTTTCGGGGCATGGCATCACTGCCATGGCTCGTTTTGTATCCAGAGTCTCCTGGAGGGAGAGCATAAATTTTTGTATAGATCTATACTAGATTGACTATCCTACACCTTGTTGTTCGCTACAGTGGGACTTGCAAGTCTACGGGTGCCAAATGTCATTTTTTCTGACGTCTTTCATCGTCGTGTTTTTAGTCGATAGTATGGTGCAATCATATCAAATTATACCTTAATTAACAATTGATTTAAGGTAGTTAGTACAACAGTAGTTACTATAATACAACACTACAGTACTTTATTATTTTCCCATTGCATTCACATTGTGATCTTCTCACATAAACGGTAATGTAAAAATTATATTTTTGGTTAATGATATTCACACTTGGGAAATACACACTCTTACAAGAGAAAGACATACAGAACATTTGATGCCTTGGTAGAAGGCTATGTTTAGTAGAAAATATAGGATTTTCTAGGAGATACAAACATTTACTACAAACGTATACATCAAAAACTTACAAACATTTTCATACAAGCAATGACACTAAAATGCTTATGACCTAACCAACTTTAAAGCTGATCAACTCTTTAAAAATAACTTGTATACTCAGGTCATCAGTAGATAGGTACAGATGCCAGGTTTTGAGAAGATGGAGCTCGTTCAAGACTCATCTCTTATTTTGATTTACATTTTTGGTGTCTTATAAACTTCACAGAACACACTTGTATTAAATTATATTATTAACGCAATGGATGATGTTGTTGCTTGTTTACTACTATGCTTTGTTGTGATACTGTACATGACGTCCTCCGCCCCCGAACGTTTCCGTCGTTCCGGTTTTTGGGTGTGACAAATTAGTATCAGAGCATTTTTTATAGTGAATCGAGTATATCAATCCATAAAAGATATACAAACTATACACACAACGGGATTAAAATGCTCTGACCAAGAGTTTATACTTTTAAATACTAAAATATTTAACGAAGTATGCATACCTGCATTCATACTAAAATCAGTCTCACTAGGATAAAACAAAAGTATTACGTTTGTTGAAAATCACAATTAGACTCGAGGATGTATGGTCAGTTCTGGGAATGACATAGCCTGATCAACTATGTTGGTCCGAGAAGTGATTAGCATATGCCCAAGGATGTTTGTGAGGCTGCAACAAGCCTAAAAACTTACCAACACTACTACAATAAAAACATTAGAACATAACATAAACCTAAAATACTATAGGAGTATTTTGTGTTACTATAATTCTTATCTGAGAACTAAAAAGGTCTTTATTAGTAGGTTAATAGTTGCTAAGTGGACACACTAAGGTTATATGTGACTACGATATCATAGACTTAGAATATGTGATCTTTGCTTTACTTCATGTTCCTTGTTTGGTTGAGGAATTGGAGTTAGGTTCACTTATTTGAAGGTCTATCCTGTTTTGATTACATGTAACTGGTATGCACTATGCAAGTATTGAAGTAACTAATAAAGATCATCTTATAATTACCTAATTAGTACGTCTATTAATTATTTCCTTATCCTTATTCTCGCGTAGATAACATGGTTGGATTCAATCCCCAAGGCAGCCCATACTTCCCAAATCAAGGCCATGTTGGATGGATTGAAGCAAAACCAGAGAAGGATCATCCAATCCCTTTTGATGATCACCTCGCATAAGGCTTTTGGATGGTTCTGACTCCGAGCCAGAATTTGAGAATCTACCCCGAGTGGCTCCAATCGCAAATCTTAACCCTCGTCCGGCTTTTCAAGGCCCGACGCCTTTGTGGGCTGAGTACTTGGAAAGGTGGAGCCATGATCAGGGCCAACCCTTACCATACAACGGAGACCGAAACTTCTATCATGTGAGCAAAGGAGGATCCGCAGACAGGATTCTTCCTGTTTTAGTTCGTAGAATGACTCGAAACGTTGAATTAAATGTAGCATCCATTCAACAAACCGTAGAACTCGAGGCAGACACAAATTCCAATGCGGATAGCATTCGCAATCTTGAACTTACTCTTAGGAGAGACAATGTAACCCTACTGCATGCACTAGTTGAAACTCAAGTCGAAGTCATAGAGCTCTGAGTACGCCAAAGGGTGTACGAAAGACACCTACTTGATGTGGAGCGTCAGCTGGCTGAACTAAGGGTTCACTCGAGGGATACCCGTCACCAGTAGGAGATACTCTACCTTTCTTTCTTTGGTTTAAGGAATAGTCTCCCTATCTATGTTCCAAGTAGCACTTTTCTATGTAACTATCCCTGTACTGTAAGTACTTTTTCGTTAGGCCGTTGTTCTGTCAAAACTTTTCTACTTCGGATATGACGTAAGACCAACTCCAAGGTCAAATTTTCCCGAACTTATTACATCTTAAATATCAATGATATTGACAGCCGACTAATCCATGTGACAGATTCGTTAGAACACTATCTAAATCTCGCTCTCGTCAAATTATTGAACTATGGTAATTTAGCTCAAGGATCACTTCCAATTCTTGTCGAAGGTTGGATCATTTTATCCACCAACCAATGATAGCCTAGTTCGGAATGACAATCGTCTAGTGAACCTTCTATGAACTTACTTCAACTCTTTACCAATACTGCATCATAGGGATGTAGGTCAAACCATAGAGAACAGTTTAACAAAACGAAAAATTTACATTTACAAGAATGAGTAGAATACATCTAGGACCGACCAAAATCACTCACGCACTCATTTTCTTATCATATAACAGAACTATGTCGTCATCCAAAAATAATCAGCCAAACGACGAAACCCCAATCCTTCATATAGACGCCACTACCTTCCAAGTCGCGGTAACAGCTGCCGTGACAGCTGTCCTAGCACAATTCAACGCTGGTAACACAAACAAAGAAGGAAAAGGTGTTGACAATTCAAATTGTTGTAACAACCCGGGAAATCCACAAATGACAGTAGTCACAAACCCCCAAGTCCACAAATCTGAGAATAGGAAACGAAGGCGTCAAGCCAAAAATGAGCGCAAGCGATCTCAAAGACTTGCCATGCAACAGCAACAAATGGCGACCCCTGCCACTTCAGCACCGATCAAACAGTATAAGGGAACACTCCCGAAGTGTGACAAGTGTAAATTTCATTATAACAGAGTTTTCCGAGTATTGCAATGTAAAAATTGCAACAGAATGGGGCACTCTGCTCATGTCTGTAGAGCGCCGACACGAACCATCTTCCAGGCCACTAGCATCGGAGTCAGCCCGACTTGCTATGGTTGTAGTGAAACCGTACACTATAAAAGGAATTGTCCAAAAAGGAGGGACAATGAAAGCGCTCGTGTCCACATAACTCCGACCTGGCACATCACTTCCACCACCGACGCTGGTGCTAGCCAGATATGTCATATATGCAATGAGATAGGACGCCTCAAGAAGGATTATCTGATAACAAAGAACTCTGGCGTAGACAGGAAGATACTAAGGATCACCGATGTAGGAGAGACTACTTCGGACCCATGTTGAAATACTAATACATTCTATAGCGATAAAGTTAGACTTATAAAAACTTTTAAACTACTAGCACAACTCGAATCGTATCATTCTGCGAGATCCCATCCGTTCTAGGGACTCTCGTGCTGCTTGTACTTGCTTTTTGCAGTATACCTTGTTCGCAACAGCATTATCATAGTTGAAACTAAAGTACCAAAACTCTTTCATAAGATGCATCGTTGTGTTTTTGTAACACCTTTCTGGACTAGTCTAACGCCAGTTATTCTGAGTAGTTCGACATTGTCATTTGACCTGAGTCAATTCGATCCTCACAGTACCAGTTTTGTGTGAAAATTCTTTTCCCCATAATCGACTTTCTAACAAGGTCGACGTTCCAGAACTCGGAGGTACTCATGTGTAGAGTGCCTTTATGTTTCGTATCGTTCCCGAAGTAACCTCGGCAAACCTCCCTAGAATAACACTCGTACAGTAAGTCAAGTTCAATCCGAAGACCAATACGGTTAATCTATCGCTGAGGAATATAAACGCAAGGGTGGTACATAATCAAGGTTCTACAGGCTTAGAATTGATGATTCCGCTTTAACTTCTTTTCCCTGTTTAGATGTGAGCTTATATAAGAATTGTTTATTTAACTGCCTTTTCAATCTTAATTATAAACGACTCGTATACGTGAGGTTATGATTGATGAACTAAGTGTGATTTCTAATATGAATTTCAGGATGGAGACTACTAAAGACTACAAGTGATCGTGCTGTCATGCGAATAAACTTAGAAGCCAAACAAATGCTCTTTCTGCAGATCGGGACAAGAGATGCAGATGGAACAGAAGTACCTATCCTTTTTCCGTAATTTATGAGTAATCATACTTTCTTTTAGATCTTCACGATATCTAATCCACCCCAAGGTTTTGACGTCATAATCGGTATGAGTTGGTTGAGTCTACATCGAGCCGACATCGTGTGCTTTGAGAAAGCAGTTCGTCTTAACCTCCCTAACAACGAAACTCTAGTTATCTACGGCAACGAATCAAGTATGAACCTTCGCATCATTTCGTGTATTCAAGCTCAGAAGTGCTTGTGAAAGGAATATCACGCATTCCTTGCACACATCGTCGATGCGAGCCAAGAAGTGAAATACATTCAGAACATTCCAATGGCACACGACCTTCCCGACATCTTTCCAGGAGAACTACCAGGGTTACCACCACGACGTCAAGTTGAGTTCCGAATCGACTTAGTCCGAGGGACTACCCCAGTAGCCAAATCGCTAGTTACGAGTGCTAGAGTAGGATGTCCCTAAGACAGCCTTCCGAACTCGTTATGGACACTACGAGTTTGTAGTGATGTCATTCGGATTAACCAATGCACCAGATGTATTCATGGATCTAATGAATAGGGTGTGTCGTCCTTACTTGGATCAATTTGTCATTGCTTTCAACGTTGACATACTTATCTACTCTCGTAGTAAAGAGGAGCATAGTCAACACCTACAAAAAGTATTAGAAACATTACGATCAAAGAAACTCTATGCGAAGTTCTCTAAGTACGAGTTTTGGATTCGAAGAGTCAAATTCTTGGGCCACGTTGTTAGCAAGAAGGGAATTCATGTGGACCCTCCAAAATCAAGACCATTGAGAATTGGGCAGCTCCGAAGACACCTATAGAAATGCGTAAATTTTTAGGTCTCACTGACTACAATCGCAGGTTCATACAGAACTTCTCTAGCATTGTGAAACCGTTACTTCACTGACCTAGAAAGGAGTGGCCTTTGACTGGGAAGAGAAACAAGAGAAGGCGTTCCAAACACTGAAACAAGCCTTATGCACCGCACCGATATTATCCCTCCCAGAAAGGATAAAAGATTTCGTTGTATAATGCGATGCATCCAACCAAGGGCTTGGTTGTGTGCTTATACAAAGAGGAAAGGTCATTGCCTATGTCTCCCGTCAGCTTAAGACACTCGAAGCCAGCTATTCAACACACTATCTTGAGTTAGGTGCAGTGGTATTTGCTCTGAAGATCTGGAGACACTACCTGTATTGTACAAAGAGTACTATATTCACATACTACAAAAACATTCAACACACATTCGACCAGGAAGAGGTATCATCCTAGTGAAGTCAAACAAAAGAAGCAAAAACTGTATCTCGATAGTGAAAGGTTCGCTGCTATGCCAAGCGAGGACCTAAATTCACTTGGGAGCGCGAGGATCAAATGAAATTGAAGTATCCTCATCTTTTTGCTTAGTTATTTGTAACTTAATTGCTTAAAATCTAATTTCAGGACGAAATTCTCTCTAACGGGGGGATGATGTGACTGCCCGAAATTTCTATTTCGTACAACCATTCACTTCAATCAAAGTCAGACTTGTTTCTACTAACTTTTAGCACTGTTTAGAGTCTGTTTGAGTGTTCTAAAGCTTAGTACCTTCAAGAGGTAATTATAGGAAGTATACTCTAGAGTTCAATGTACAATAGTCTAGCCACAAAACTCCAAGAATTGGAGTTTACGACCGTAAAATGGAGTTTACGGCCATAAACTCTATGGTATATATATGACACTTAGTCATTTTAAATCACTTTTACCATTTTAAGCCTAGAAATTGGATTCTCTTCCAAGGCTCATAAGACTTTTTCTTCCAATCTTCAAATATGTAAGTAATATTTCCATTTTCAACTTGATATCCTTCCATATCCAGTGAATATTCATGATTTCATCCATGAAATCTCTTTTTTTGGATAGATCTTCAAGTGTTCTTCATTTTGCCAAGAACACCAAGAACACACTATTATTTTTGGACCCTAATCATCCTTACAAGCTTCTAATACGTAAGTACACTATTATTGTATGTTGGTGACATACACCTTATAAAAAAACGACATTCTGACCTTGCAAGAAGTGAAATATTGGCTTGGAAAGTGTTTTGCTATGAAGGACCTAGGGGAACCAACCTAAGTTCTTGGAATAAGGATTTTGAGGCATAGAAAGAAATGACTTATTATCCTAGCTAGAGTACATACTTGGATAAAATACTAAAACTTTTTAGTATGGAGAATTCCAATAAATAGCTTACATGAGTCGGCTCCCATATGCTTCGGCTGTAGATCATGTATGTTATGAAATGTACTCATCCTGGTATGTCTTATGCTTTGAGCATGGTTAGTCAATTTGAGGGAAATCCTGGCAGAGCTCATTAGACTGCAGTTAATAAGATTCTTAAGCATCAGTGGAGGATGAAGGATATGTTTCTAGTCCTTGGTCGTAGTGATATTTTAAGAGTAAGTGGATATTGTGACACCAGATTTCAAACAGATCGAGACAACTTTTATTCTCAGTCGAGATGGGTGATTGTGTTAAATGGTGGAGCGGTGAATTGGAAAAGTTCCAAGCAGGATAAGATGGATGATTCTACTTGTGAATCAGTGTACATCGCAGCAAGTGAGGCATAAAAGGAGGCGACTTGGTTGAAGAACTTCATCGGCGATCTCAAAGTAGTCCCGACCTTTCAAGAGCCAATGGAACTTTTTTTTGATAATTAAAGGGTGGTTTCTTTGACTAAAGAACCAAAGGATCATGGTAGATCCAAACATACCGAAAGAAAGTACGATTACATCAGACATAGGGTTGAAGAATATCATCTCCTAGTGAAGTGTAACGCCTGTGTTTCCGGGCTTGCCATTTTTAGCAATGTGATAGTCTAGGTTAACCTTTGTAACCCATTTTGAAATAATAAGAATGTATTATTTGAGTATTATGTGTTTTGTGCTTAGTTGCTTAATTATGTGGTCTGATTAATTAAGAATAAAAATAAGCATCAAAATTTAAGTGTAAAATAAACTTAATATCTTTGGTTAATGTTGTAGTAGTTGAAACGAGGTTTTCGAATATATATAGAACGCCCAAATCTGACTTCGTATGAGGAAGTTATGATTTATCGAAGTTTCAACTTAGCGATGTGCAGCCTGAAATACTCGAATTGAGATCAAGCGGTTTTTAGCCGAGGCAATCTAAATGAGAATCGAAGATCTCATTGTTGGTATCGAAGCGATAAAAAGTTAGGCGAGAACGGACGTCAAACGAAGAAGTTATGAATTTATAACGAAGTTTTTCTGTCGCGGCCTATTAAAAATAAATAATAAAAATAAATCAAAATTAGCCGACGGAGTCTAAACGAAAGTTATAGAGCGTAGTCTCACCTTTCCGTGGATATAAAGAACGTCGAAAACGGAGTTCGTATGAAGAAGATATGAATTTCCGAAGTTTGATAAATAAATTGTATTTATTTTTAAATCAAAAATCCGGCATTATCCGAAGCCGAGTCACCAGTCTGATCCGACGTACGCCCCGCGTACGCGAGTACACTACCGCGTACTCCGATAGTGTCAACACTTCGGATGACGCATGCAGTGACGATTTCGGAAGCAGTACGCGCTGCGTACTGCAATACGCCCTGCGTACTCCGAGGCTCCAGCCTCTATAAAAGGGATCCGAAGGCAGCCGAGAGTTTTGTTCATTTCTTCTCTTCTCTCTCCCGTTTTGCATCGTTTTGCATGCCAGAAATACCCCGAAGCCCCGGTATCATACTCTAGCCCCGAGGCAAGTCCCGAGATCCCGAAGATCCCGAGAAGTGTGGTTCCCGAGTCGAAGCTCTGCCCGCAAGAAGTTCGATTTTTGAGGAGATCTTCCAGATCTGCTGTGGATTACTACTTCTGCAAGTCGTAGTGTTGTCCGATCGTCTTCTGATCAAGTAAGTGTATACTACCTTTCATAAACACGATAATAATACAAGTGCGGTTTGAGTGTATTAAGTAAATTGTGGTTTATATGTGTGAGGGTATAGTTACTTTCTTCTAACGAGTAACTATGAAGTATTTTATATGATATACTTGTTATGTGTATATTTTGTGATTGTATGCGTGAATGGATATTCACTTTATTCTATCTCATAGATCTGAATTGTTGTCTATGGAATACGTGTTATGTGGTATGCCTCATCTGTTATCTGGAATATATACTGAATGAAAATGATATACAGGTTTTAAAACTATGTATGAAAATATATATTTTTGTCTACTAATATGTTGGGTAGAACATGGGTAGATAGTTGGTGTGTAATAAACAGATGAGAGGCCTCGATGTTGTTGTTGTTGTTGATCTAGTTATTCAGCGGAGTATGGATAACGACCACGGACTCCTTCTAGACAGTCCAGTGGAACGCTAGCAGGTTCATAACCTGTAGGTGTTGTGAACGATGTGTTCACCGGTGTACTCTATCCCCCTCATGGTTGCCTTTAGGATATCTATTGTTGAGGAAACCCCTTCGCAGTGATGTCCGTCCCGATGAAAATCCTAGATTAGGTCCCTTGAGATAGATGTTGTTTTAGGGACGTAAAGTGAGGATAACGGGAATGGGTAATCGGGATAGCGATTGGTTAGTGAAATTAAATATAACTTATTTATTGTGGGTTAAAAACCCTATATGCTCACCAGGCTCCCAAGCCTGACCCACTCAGTTTTATTTGTATTACAAGAAGTGGCACAAGGGCGTAAGATGGATGGATCATCTTGTTGTTTTGTTTACAAGTCTGTATATGTATATATTTGTTGAATGACTTGTAATGTTATCGTTTATGCTTTATGGTCTGTATCGGAACATGACATCCCGAGTTTTGATTATATAATGAAATGCATCTCTTGATGAAATGCTTTGATAAATATTATTTTATCATGTTTTGTTTTGGGAACAAATTCCGCAACTCTTTCAAATCAAAAGGATTTACTCTGAAATTATTTAAAAGCATAAATGAAAATCGGTCTTTTCTGGCCGAGATTTTGGGGATGTCACATGAAGCGTGTATCATCAGAAGACAATCTTGCAGATCCTTTCACAAAAGCTCTGAGTAGGGTTAAACACAACCAGCATGCTTGGAGCATGGGCTTGAGAGAAGATGTTAGTTTTAGTAGTTATTTGACAGTTTAAACTTTTTAAGAAAATAAATGTAATTGAATTTGGTGATTAAATAATAGAGAATTATTTATGAGTATAGTTATCGCCTTTTTGTTTGTTTATTTTTGTGTTTTATTTTGCATGTTTTACTTCCTGAAAGATTTGATTATTCAAAAATTTCACAGTCACTCATACTTTTGGAAGTGAGTAGTAAAGTACGACTGTCTTGAAAAGGTTGTAGATTGTCTATGGAGATTAGACATTGCAATGGGTTTGCTACAATATTCATGAGTGCTTGAAAAATGGAGATTTTTGAGTATTGGATAAACTCACGCTCAGAGAATTACTTCATATATTATATCACAATTAATTTTGAGATGATAATATCTTTTATTCTTCAAACAAAGATATATAAGTTGTAATTTACAAGTCAATTGTGCATTTGTATTGCGAAAATGGATCAGTAACACGATACTATTAAACGTAATTACATGCACGATTTGGTGAGTAAAGGGTATAAGTATATAAGTCAAAGTTTATTCGTTCCTTTTGCCCTAATAGGAAAAGCAATATATTTGGTCCCTCGGTGATTTGGTGTTCACATTATAGTGTTGTGCCCAGCTAGGACTGAATTGATGTATTCAATTAGTAGTCTAATGACGTCATCACAGATCAGGAAACATAATTTTAGACAATGAGATTGATTGTAATCCATGTCTCATGTCCATATGATATCTTGAAGAATAAAGGAATATTTGATCGCTTATCTTAGGGGCCAATTTCTGATTGGATCAGAGTTCGACAGTTGCTTTGGAAAGCACACTTTGCTTTTTAATTTAGAAGTTATATTTTCAATTGTAGTTACAAAATTATCCAAGTGGGTGGCTGTTAGATTAAGGTTTCTAATCTAATAACTAAATTGGTATATACTTGAATTAAAAGCAAAGTCCTTTTTGGGTTGCCCTCAGAACTAGCAATTGACTATAATGACTTTTAAAGAGAGAGGTTGATTTATTGATTTATTATGTGATTAATAAATAGCAATAAATAATTTTTTAATATATTATGATATTAATATATTAATTAGAATTAGTAATATTTAATTAAGAATTAATCAGAAATGAATTGGAGAGCCTTTAAGGGTTCTAGAATTATCCCTTAAAGATAAGGGTTTTAGAAAATTATAGGGACTAAGTTGTCATTGTTCAAAAGTTGAATAATAGAAAGGTTCCAAAACCTTCCTAGGAGGGGACAGTTTTGGAGAGCCTTTAAGGGTTCTAGAATTATCCCTTGAAGATAATTAGGAAGTTGGATAATTATTTAATTTGAAATAATAGTATTATATTCAAATTAGGGTTTCCAAGGCACCTTATATCAGCTATAAATATGACCCTTAGGATCCTATTTTTCATACACTCCTTTGAGAAAGGCTAGAGCCAAAAATTTCATCCTCTCTCCTCAAGTCTTCTAATTGCTAGGGTTTGGGTATAAACCATTAGAGGCATCAATATTTTGTTGCTTGCTTTCCAAGGCATTTGAAGAAAGGACTTGATTTGATTATTTACTATAATAATCAAAAGGTATGTAAACCCTAACTCTATGTGAAGTTTGATAATAGTAGGGCCTCCTTAGAGTTCTAGATATTATGAGTTTATTGTTCTCAATAGAGAAAACTTAGATACAACTAGGTTGCATGTGAACTTAAGGGTTAAGTTATTTCTTCCTCATGCATTGATTTATAACCTATAAAACTTTTCAGGTACGACCAAAATTGTACTATTGTACTATTGGGACTAGTTATGTAGTAGAATATAGATGACGACCACTTACTATTCTAGACAATCTTGTGGAACACTAGCAGACTTACAATCTGTATATGTTAATGAATCTCATCCAGGGAAAAGCATTGTGTGTTCATTCGGGTACTCTGTCCCCTTCCCTTGGTTGTGTAGTCAAGTTGTTGCTCTAAATGATTCATCGGATAAGGCGATTCTTCCAGATGATCGTTGATTAGGATTTATGAAAATCGATTGGGCTAGGTATGTAGGTGTATATTATCTTATAAATATCTTTTTTGGATTATATATCTATATTATTGGTAGCGTTGGTTTTGCAGGATATTTATATATGATTTATTATCATAATAATACTGTGGGATCAAAAACCCTATGTCTCTCACCAGGTTCCCAAACCCGACCCACTCAAATTCTATGCATAACATGTAGTGGTACTAAGGCTGTTGGAAGTTGATTATGATGTTGAGTGATTGAAGAGACAACTTGCAATAGTATTTAGGACTGATATATCTGTATGCTTATGAAATCCTTAGAGTTTTTAGTATTTTGGAACATCATTTATACTCAAAATGTTTTAATAAAATGACACGCTTTCAAAAAAACATGGTTTTAAAAGCATAAAGAAAAGCTTTTTTGTTCTTTAAAATAGGGGATGTCACACTTTAGACGTTAAGTCATTGAAAATATTTATATCTGAAGAGACAAGGCTCGATCTATAAGAATTAAGAATTTAATGAAGTTGTGTTCTTCCAGAATACTCACAATGTGGCCAAGGATTTTCTGCATCATGGTTATGCGTTGCAGTCGCAACTATTTTTTGGGATGCCATCACGGTGTGACCATGGGGTTGGCCGTGGTGTGGAGGACGTTGACCGTTAACCACTAACTTTGATCATTGACTATTTTACCAGTTTGACTTTTGGTCAAACTTGGAGGTTTTGAGTTATATGCAGAGGATTATGGCTTTGATGGTCTAGGTGGTTTGTGTACCTGGTTCTGTGAGACTTCGAGTAGTTTGGTTTCAGCTCTGATTCAGGCCAGTCTTCTCACTATATCGTATAGGACACTATATGTTGATTATCTTTGTAACTTGCATGAAAGACTATGTTTAGCCCATAACACTTGTATGAAAGACTATGTTTGGCACATAGCAGGAAAGACTATCTTTGATACATAGCAAAAAGTGATTGTGAGACTATGTACGACCTGTAGCATTCACATGGTTGAAATAAATCTGTTACACTTATGTATGATTACTTGTGATGTAAGTGGTATCATGGGGAACTCACTAAGGTTTATGATTATGGTTTAAATTTTAAATGTTTCAGGTGCTTCTGCATACTTCTTCTAGCAAGTGGAAAGGCACGGCATGTTGGCATCACATCTGATTTTGTATTGTTGAAATTTCTGCACTTTGGTTTTATTATGACTCTAATTTAATGATGTGAACAATTGGTTGATTATCTTTTTAGACTAAAATTAGTATGGTTTTCCTTTATATTAAAAAAGAAAATTTGGTTTAAAATTTTGAGATATTACAACTATATTTCAATGTGGTCGTATGATACCTAAAAGGACAAAAACATTTAATCACATTTGAGCTGAAAAAATAAAATGTGGCTAACAACATATGGCCACACTTTTTTTGTTGGCCAATGTCGATTTTTGTACTAATGTCCTAAGAGAGTGAAAGAGAAGGGCTTTAGAGTTGCGATCGGTTAAAGAGAAATAGAGACTTACTCAAATTTTAGAGACTATAGACCATATAAGGACAACTTGTTATCCATACACCCTCAAACAAAATGCCAAATTTACAATTAAAAAGATTAACATAAATTTATATATTTAATTTAATTTCTTTTTGGGATGATGTATCATCCTTATAGCTTTTTGGAAACCAGCCAACATTTTTTTCATTCCCACCTTACCCATAGAGACAATATGTCGGGGACGTAGCTATCCCTATTTTCAAGAACCCACAAAAAAATTCTTTACACTTTGAAAATCCATAACATGTTTGTTTGCGGAAAATCTCAGTATAATAAAAAAATTGCGGAAACTTACAGATGTTTCAAAATACAAAACTCTAAGGATGTCATAATCAATACACAACATAGTTACAGCGTAAAGACTTGTGGTCCTGAACTCTATTGCATGTCTTTTCTCCAATCACTCAACATCTTATTTAAATCTTCAGCAGTCTTAACATCGCTACCTGTGATGCATCAAAATTGAGTGGGTCAGGTTGGGAAACATGATGAGTTACTTAGGGTTTTGAATCCCAAAATGTTATATTCATCAATAACCTGCAAAAAAAATTCATCCAACAACTCAACATAATCATCTAGAAAACATTTCCCTGAAACTACCAACGTTGTCAATCCTCACATACTTATCCTAATACAGTGATCTTATAAGATCTATCCTGATGGATCACTGTAAATAGTTATTTGACTATATTGCCTTGGGGTGTCCTTAGTAGCAGGCACTAATCAATGAGGGTAACTATAAGGGGGATGGAGTGCATCAAATGAACACATAATTCATTAACATCTACAGACTATAAGTCTTTTAGTGTATTCCACAAGACTAGGTTTGTAAGTGGTCGTCATCTCGCTCTGGTAGATAACTTATAATCCTTCTGTTTGATATAGACCGGTCATCCAGGCACCTATAGGCTGCCTGACCTAGACATACCTAGAAGTGATCCAATACAGACAGAATATATATGACTATCTAAGTAGGAGGGGGATACTTAATATAGTACTCGTGTATGTAAAACGTAAAACGTGCCACATGTCATCATCTGGGCCATCTGATTTTTAATTATTTTGTAAAATTCATAACTTTCGCATACAAGATCCGTTTTCAAAGATCTTTATATCTATGCGTAGGTATCGACGAGTACGACAATTTTGATTTAGACTTCGTCGGCTACTTTTCACTTTATTTTTCGTGTTTCAGTTCGAGGAATTTTAGACTATAAATAACGCTATGAAATTCATAACTTCTTCATATGAATTCCATTTTCAATTGTCTTTATATCGTTGGTCTCATATTGAAGTGTACTACAACTTTCATTTAGACATTGTAAGATAATTCTCAGTCTATTTCAATTTTACAAATCTAAACAGATTTCGCCTTTGTTTTGAAACTTAGGGACCAAGTTTCTCTTATATACCTCACATACGAGTTCCGTTCTCGACTGTCTTTATACCGAAAATTCATACTTATGAAATCTTCAACTCTTGTTTACATTTTTTTGGCTAACAATCAACTACTTTTAAATTTCGATTTCTGTATCGCACACTATTGTACTATGTCACACTCGAAACTTTGAAAAATCATAACTTCTTCATACGAATATTGATTTTAGTGTTGTTTACATGGACAAGTTCCTATTAACGAGCACTACAATTTTTTTTAGATCACTTAGGATAAAAAGCAACCTATCTCTGATTCACTTTTTATAGCGCACCTTGTCATATCGGTTTGAACACAAAACTTAGATAAATCATAACTTCCTCATACGAAGTCAGATTTAAACGTTCTTTATATCCAAAAAATCATCATAACAACAACTACAACTTTCATCAATACTATTTATCCTAAATAGTCTTTTATTTTTAGACACTTATTTGACATAATTTGTTAATTTCTAGATATGTTGTATTCAAATATTATAAGCCCATAATCTTTGACCATAAAACATGTATGTAGTATAAATATATTTTATATAATTTATAAACCCTTAAAATGTTTACCCTAAATTCGTGAGTGTTACATGTTGTTCAACCCTATTACGATGACATGTTGTTCCCTACATGCCCTTAATCACGACAAAATGTGTTTTACCTATAGGTTTCATCTCTATAGAGTTTCATTCTTATAGTGAAGGTATGTAATTTCTTTTTGTTTATTTCGTATAATCAAATTCAAGATCAAGCTTTGGGAGTTTTATGTTTTTGGTTATTGAAAATAGGGAAAATGTCACTATAAACCTATAAACTAACATGATTTGGTTTAAAAGGTCCATCAATCTAAAGTTTGGCATTACAAGGGCATGAACTTGATTATTACTGGCCAATTTGGTCACTTTAACCTTTTTTTTATTAGGTTTATGTTCCAAATAAGGTCTAATTATGCAATGTACTCTCATGGTTCACCTACATGTTCATTGACTTTCGACGGCTACTGTAGCTATCTGATTATATCTGATTATGCCTTTCAAGGTTGTGACTTCAAACCAAATAAAATCCATGGAGACACCAACAGTAGTGGGTTGTACTCTCAGCATCACCAATAATATTGGCCACATCAGGTCCAACATATTTCATTACTGAAGAACATCTAACAAATAGTTCATCATTCTTTAGAAGGAATTTAATAAAAGGAACAAAAATATTAGAACCCTCCATCAAGTTGGGCCATTTTGAAATTCTCAGTCAATCTATTGATCCATATTCCTTATGTGACAATTTCAAATGGGTTCTTTAACCTCTTCTCTTGTGTACATCACTTCTTATGTAACTTTGTTAAACAAATCAGAACTAGGAGGATCCACAAGATAACAATTTACCATTGGATCATTTTCTTTTAAAAATCAAGAAACACTACCCAGAGTGCTACATGTCCCTGCATGTACAACAAAAGCATGTAATTTGCCTCTTGTCTCCTCCCATATCTCAGACCTAGTTCCTTTATAGTGATCTTTGTAGTTTGTTATGTTCTCAAATTGATCTGCAAAGAAGACATGTTAGAAGTCCTAAAATTGATAGAGAATATGGAGTTAACCTCTTCAATTTTGCTTGAAATGTAACCCATCAGTTTCTAGAACATCTGAATTTCCTCAGCTCCGTTACAACCTAAATCTGGAAATAAGGAAAGATATTGGGTTTGAAGATGACAGATCGTGATGCAGAACACCAATCCGATATATGTTCGTTGCTTCAAATCTAAAATGACGGGTCTTTAACATCTTCTCTCGTGTATATCACTCCTCTTGTAAGGGTTGTTGCATTGTGATTTAAATCATTTTTCAAATCTAATGCAGGTGAACGATGATGGTGATTGGTAGTAAGAGGACGATGGTGGTGGGTTGATCGTGGGAGATGGTTGGTGGTGGAGTTTGAAGTTCATAGACTTGTGTTGAAGAACATCTAAAATCGTGAATAAATCCATCTAATGGAATCACAGCACGAAGATTTCTAATCACAATCTTGAATTAGTGAGATGGAGAAATCAATGTATTGAATATATAAGTTGTGATTCATAGGAAAAGAAAAACAACACATATGAAGGAGCAATGGTTTTTCTAGGATGGAGATGATTGGATGGTGATTTGGGATTAAAGGTGAAGGTGCCTTAAAACAGGTTTTAGGTCCTTAATAAACAGGTTAACATGGATTTTATTCCCTTTAAATGCTAAAAAAACATAAGGGGCTATTTAAAACAAAACCTGATAGTTGGTTGGGCTATAATGACATTAATCCTTGAAAATAACTATCAAGAATAACCAAAGGGAGACACTTGATTTAAGAGGATGACTTAAAAGACGCTTTAAAATTATTATGATTTTTTATTAATAAGCTCCCTCGTATAGAAATATGATTATAAGTACAAGTGTATGTACATATATATGGCCTTTATCTTATATTTGAAATAAAAATTTAACCAAGATCTAATATAACAATACAATATGATCTTCTAAAACACAAGCAAAGAGTTCTTTATATCATAACCCAACTTTTCTAAATTAGGGTTGATTGCGAACTGAATCATGGGTGGTGGTCCACAAGCCAAAGCCAATGTATCTTCAGAAGCCTTCGGAATATGTTCCCTCATGACATCTTCGGTGATGAACCCTTCACTGTATTTCCACCCTTCTCTTATCGACTTAGAAACAACATACCACACCTTCACCCTTTCTTTATACTTATATACCCATGCATCCAGTTCTTCCCTCAACAATATATCATCTTCGGTTCGATTTGCATACACTACATACATCTCTGTATCATCCTCTGGATCCTTCAAGATCGCCTGCATCACTTGATATATCGGTGTGATCCCCGTTCCACCTGCAAACATGGCTAATTTCTTGGCAAACTTTTGTTTACCATGAAATGAAAATGTCCCCCTACCAATGTATTCGATGTGACCCAATGGACCTTTGATCTCCAATAAAGAACCTAGTGTCATTGAATCTAGATATTGCGACATGAGCCCTCCATTCGGAAACTTGGGTTCCACACCTTTGAAATAGATTTTAACCAGCAACTCGAAGTAGCCAACTTCATCAATGGTGCTTGTTGGTGTGTAGGCCCTCATGCACAACTTTTCATCAATGGTGGCATATACAAATATATGTTTCCCTACTGGTAACCCAAGAACATGATCCAATGATGGGAGGGCAAACCTGAATAGCCTCACGTCATGAGAAACCGATGTTTTTGAAACGAGTTTGCAAGGGATCTTTTCACGAGGGATTAAGGCTACGTTTCTTGTGGGTGTAATTTCTTTGATGGTGGCTAAATGTGACGTGATGTAATTGGTGGCACCATGGACGGAGTTATTTGGTGATGATGCAGCAGAATCCGAACTGTAACCCGTGGTTATGAGCTCACCGATTCTGTACTCCTCCAACAGTTTCTTGGCTTTGTCTGAATGAATTGCATCAAACTCTTCGGTGCAATCAGTTCCAGCATTAATGAGTATGCTGTCACTGCCACCTGGATGATCTTTAAGGAAGGAAGTGCAGTCGTAGATGTGGCCATGGATGACGATCCATGCAGAGTCAACGGAGTTGTGTTTCTTGACTTCAGACATGGTGAAGGTTAAAGATGCGGTGTTCATGAATGGAGATGATACACTCTTTTTGAGAGTTGGGTGTGCTAATTCTGTTGAAATCTCGAGGTGTTTCTCACGCACCATCCATCCACCAGACTGGTTTCCAGGTTGGGTTGGGTGCTCGAAGACGATGCCAATTTCGCCTTTATGTGGTTTACACATGTTGGTCTTCACTCTAAACCAACAGTTGTTCATCATACCCTGTATAAATTCAATGTAATTAGCTTTGCAATATGAAATAAATGTTGTTCGTATAATTTTGATATTTGTTTGACTGCAGACAAAATTATATATACACCAACAATTTTCATTAGTTTATTAATATAATTCTTTTATCACATAAGTCAATTGGTTTTCCATATTGTTCTCCATTTTTCTATATTTGAACAAAACATAACAAAAATATGATATATTTTGATCATTTTTTATTTTATATTGATTGATCTATTAATAATTGTTAATACTATAATAAATATATAGTGATAGTTTGGTAACTAAATTGACATAATAATGTATTTTACTTTTAAGTAAAACTTTATGGAATGGAAAATTGATTTTAGAGTAGTAAAAAAACCTAATATCTTAATAACTATAGCAAAATACATTAAACCCAAAAAAGAAATATAAATGTATCATGAAAAAGTAAGTAGGTTACCATTAGATTCCAAATGAGCTTGTCTGGTTGGGTGTTGAGGGTCTCATCCCAGGCTCGAACTGCTATCTCTTTGGCACTAAGAAGGTCCAAAACTTCAACTTCTAACGACCAAAAACACCAACACCAATATTTGGCATATCTTGTTGGCTTCTCTTTATGATCCAATGTACAAACGTTCCATGTCTCTCCTCCATCCATTGTTACTTCGACACGTATCACTTTCTTCCCACTTCCTATGAATCACCCAATTCAATTCTCTTAATTAATTAAAAGTCAAATCCTATATCCAACACACTTGAAGACTAATATATTGTTTGACTCTTCAAATTAATATAACTGGTCATCTTTTCTTATGATATTTAATTAATGTGCTTGGTTTTGTTTATGTAAATTACAAAATAGAATATGAAAGGTATATATAGTAATTAATTGCTTTAGCACTTTAGAATAATTAATCAACTAGTTAATTGATCATTTAAGTCAAAATATTCCTTTGAAGTTTTTATCACGACAAGTGGTATTTGCAAACTTGTAAGTTGTCATGTCATGTGAAGCTTGTTTTTTTTACCGTATAATCCGTATCTATAAATCCAGTGTCCTTAAGCGAAGTTTTATTATTCTTAAAATATCTTTCAATTAAAAAAAACATTAAATAAAAAAACTAAAGTTAACAATTTAAAAATCAAGATTACTATATGATGACCGGAGGCTTTAAAAAACAGTTGATGTTTTATTATTTTTTGTAAAAAGTAATATACAATAAGAGTAGCTGTGATTATTTTGCGAACGTAACCAGTGGTAATTAACTAATTATTGAATAATTCAAACACGGAATCTCACTAAATATCTTTTAATGCGACATAAAATAAACTACTATATGTTAATAATTAAGAGATAAAAAAACATTAATTTATTACCAGAATATGCATAGCCTCTCAAGGTGTAAGGTCTTTGAGTAGTCCATGAATTTATCGGTAAAATCTCTTCGTGACAAGGTGTTGTAATCACCGAGTTTATGTTGAGCTCGTTGATGATGTATTCTGGCTTATACCACCAACCTAATTCAAATCAAATCATACTAAAAGTCAAAATCACAAAAATATTATGATTCATTGATATGCATGAATTATATATATTGTATATATATCAGACAATGATTCTATAATCAAAAGGCTTATTCTAGTCTGAAAATTGGCAACTAGTATTAGTAATTGTCAGTTAGTATTTAGTATTGTTAGCCTTTTGCTCTTAGATTGAAAGTTGAAGTCACGCATGAGATACAGCTATGAATTAGATGTAGTTTAATAGTAATATATGTTTTAAAAAAAAATACGTGTATAAAATACTGTATGAATTACCTTCGGAGTTGGCTAACTCCGCATCCACGTACGACGGCAACACACGGTTGTCTTTGTAGTGGTAATAATTCTCCGACTCCGGCGTCGTTACTATGATACGCTTCAACCACTTCACCATCCTTCCACCGATGCATCCCGGAATAATCATTCTCACCGGGAATCCATGATCAGGCAACAACTTTTCTCCGTTTTGCATGTAAGCCAAAATGATATCCCTCGCCGGATCCATTGCAACCTCGATCTTTATGCTGGTTCCGTATTTGGAACCGCCTCCGCCGGGTAGATCCTCCGCCCCCTCAAAGCACACACTGAGCGCGCCTTTCTTCCGGCTATAAATCCCACATCTTTTCAAGATGCTGACCAATGGCACCCCTTTCCAAACCGAGGTCGCTATACCGGCGGCGCCCCAGTTGAACCCTATGGTTTGTTTCGTCAGATTCTGCTCTTTCCGGCGGTTTCCAGCGCAGACTAACGACACCGGAAACTCCCTGCTGGGAAACTCGTTGACAAGCTGAGTCATGCTGAAACGCGCAGGTCGTTTAACCAAACCGCATATCTCCACCGTCCAATCCTCCCAGGTGGCGTTCGGAACTGGACCATGGTTGCGGACGTAATGAAGAGGAGCAGGGGTGATGAACCCATGTTGCATGAGCTTAGTCAAAGGTGGCTCGGCGTTGAATGGGTGTTTTCCAGTGAGTCGAACCATTGATTGGTTGCGCTCGATCCATTGATCCGCAGTGCCTTGATCTCTGGAGTCAAAAACGGAGCTTTCCAACTCGGAGTTGGACTTCTTAATGGCATCACGATAGTCTCCTTCGTCTTCCTCATCGTCACTAGAATCGTAAGTTTCAGGGGGAAGCTTCTTAGGCGTCATAAACTCTCTAGCAACAGCTGGATAGTTGAATCCATGGATGGGTGACTCGGAACGCACTGCACCAGCGGCGGATACACCAAGCTCGTGGCGGAAGTTGCGGTTTTCGACTGAGGTCGCCATATATTTGGTTGGGAGAAGCTTGGCTTTAGTCGTTGATCCGTTTCCCAGTTGCTTGTGTATGCCTGAGAAAAGTGAGACACACACAAGGTTGCCTTAATCAACACTTATATATACGTGTGTGTGTATATATATACAATGAAGGAAACCATGGACTAGTATATATATAATATAAATCTCCTCATCACATCTCGTGTTTTGTCATTTTGGTTTGGATTGGGTGAAGAAAGGTCAGAAAACCAAACCAACAGGAATAGAAAGAGGCGGCTCGGACAACATTAGATGGCCTTTTGGTGAATCAGGAGTCACCCACCCTTAATTTGGATGTCCGTTAATATTATTTTTCATACTAGACGTATACGTGCTTTGCGCAAAAATTTAATATAACCTTTGAGGAGATTAAATTATTTATACTAAACTTACATTAAGTGATTATTAAATATAATATATAAGTTATAAAACATATATAAGTTATAAAATATTTGAGTGGTTAAATCTTTAAAAGATAGGTTTTCACCATATGTTTGTGAACCATATATACATCATAAATATCATTTAATAACCATAATTTTAAAAAACTCTTGAGTTGTATTGAGTAATTAGTTTAAATTGTATATAGTGTTACCTTTAAAGTATTTATTTATTAAATTATAATATTCAAAACTCTATCTTATTGAAATTAAGAAAGCCCAATACATATGCATTGCTGTGATTAAGAAATACAATGATAGATTTTATATTGAAGTATTTATTGTTTTTTGAAATAATTGGTAATTGTTACGTAATTATATGTTCTAAAAGCTCATTCTTGATTTCACGTTAAAAGGTGTTATTAGTTGCAAACTTATCATTTGAGGTATTTTGTTATTTTGGTCATATTCTGTTATTTATTGGTTGTAGAGGGGTGTTGTGGTATATTTTGATAATGCAGGTAAGGATGAATACGCAGGTTGCTTAACTCGAATCCGGTTTTATGCCCTGATGTATTTAATGTTGAAGTTGCAGTTAATTTAGGGCAGATATTATTCTTGTTGTTTTCTCACTCGCAGAGTTCTCTCCAATTTAGGGCTTTCTATTAGGGTTTTAAGATCATTTTCTTTAGATCTTGTATCAGTTTGTTTTTGAATGATCATTAGAGAGTTGAGTGTGATTGTAGTGAGGTTTCTTTTATAAATAGTTTGATGTAAACCAACTGTTTCATGTTTAAATGAAATGTTGATGATGGGAAACTGTTGAGTTTATACTTTCGTACATGGTATCAAAGCGTTAGGGTTCGTCGTCTTCGTCGTTGGTGTTCATCAAACATCGCCGTCTTCGTCGGTGTTCATCGGAGGTTTTTTATCTTCTGAAGATGTCATAAAAGGTTGTTTCTAATCCTTTATTCTATTTTCTTCTTTACCTATTGTCATAGATCTAAAAGGTTTTATAACTCTTTTGGATCTCTTACTAAAACTGATTTGTTTCAGTTGTTTGTTTCGATTTAGGGTTTTCTTTTAGCGGATCTTATATTTGTTTTTTATGGTCCTGGTACTGTGAGTGTTTCTGTGGTTTCTTGCAGGGTCACTTGTAACGCCCGGGTTTCAGGGCTAAGTATTTTTGACGATGTAATAGTCTAGGTCAACTATTGTAACTCTTTTTGAAGTAATAAAGATAAAATATTTGAGTATTATGTGAATTGTGTGTATTTATGTGTTTATTATTTAATTATAAATGTATAATTAATAAAGAATAAAAATAAGCGTCAAAATTAAAGTAAGAGATAAGTCTGATATCTTTATATAAATTTGTAGTGGTTGAAACTAGGATTCCGGGGATATAAAGAACGCCGAAATCCGAGTTATAACGAAGAAGTTATGACCCGTCAAAGTTTCGCAACAGAACCGACACGATACCGGGAATCGTAAATAGCGAATTTACGATAGAGCAAGATATAGCCTTAGCAATCTAAACTAAAGTCGTAGAATATGTTAAAATAAGAGCGTCGATGAAAAGAACGCCCAAATCTGACTTCGTATGAAGAAGTTATGATTTTTCGAAGTTTCGGCTTAGCAGTGTATAGCCCGAAATTCGAATATTAGATCGAGTGATTTTTAGCCGACACGACCTAAACGAGAATCGAAGATCTCATTAAGAGTAGCATAACGAGAAAAAGATGGGCGAAAATGGACGTAGGATGAAGAAGTTATGAGGATTTAACGGACCAATCCTGTCCCGGCCTGTTAATAATATAAAATTTAAAATCGATTCAAAATTAGCCAACAGAGTCTAAGCGAAAGTTGTAAAGTACATTCCCACCTTCGCGTGGATATAAAGAACGTCGAAAATGGAGCTTGTATGCGAAAGTTATGATTTTTAGAAGTCGGAAAATGAATTTGCGAAATCTGTTGCGAGGGTGATGACATGGCTCAATCAGGGTCGTCGCTTGCTGATCACGCTTCGCTTCGGATTTGCGACACGTCGCTTCGCCTACGCCCCACGTACCCTCGCTCTTCTCCGCTCCGAGTGCAAGACAGTTGGCTTCGGCTGGCAACCTTTATCCGATGACTACGCCCAGCATACGTCCGAGGCTCGCAGGCTATAAAAGGGGGCGAGGGTCTCCGGATTTTTCTCACATTTTCTCATTCTATCTCTACAATATTTCTCTCTCTAAGAGTTCTAAACCATCCTAAGCCCTAGATAAAACCCTTAGCACCCGAGGGAAGACCCTAGGCTCCCGGAGTCCCGAGAAAAAGGGTCTTTCGGTTTCGAAACGCTGCTCCAAATAAAGTTCCGGTTTTCTTTAAAATCCGTTGTAAGTGAGATACGCTTATGCAATTTTTAATATAGCTTTCAAATAATTATAGGAATGTTATTAGGTCCTTGAAATAATTATTTGGGCTATTATTATGAGTTATATTGAGTGTTATTTAACACTTATATAATAATAATAATAGTCAGACTATTAATTTGTCGCGGTTATCGTTAGATTAAACTTTAGTGGTATTGATACTAGGTTTTATCGAAGGAAAATTGTTTTAAGAGTATCGAAGCGTTGTCCGAGTGCTGAGTCACCACCTTTCAAGTGAGTGCATAGTTACTTTCAGCTTACACATAGATATGAAGTATTTTATATAAATTGCGTGCTATGTGAGCATATTATCTGAATACTTGCTATCTATGCTGGATGAACATTGTTATACATGATTTAAACTGTATATGTATTTTATATCTACGAAAATGTTGGGATAAAACATGGGTAGATTTAATAGGTTATGTGTGATAAAATGATGAGAGGCCTCGATGTTGATGTTGTTGATTCTGTCATCTAGCGGAGTATGGATGACGACCACGGACTCTTCTAGACAGTCCAGTGGAACACTAGCAGCGCTCGCAACCTGTAGGTGTTTGTGAACGATGTGTTCACCGGTGTACTCCATCCCCCACATGGTTGCCTTTAGGACATTTATTGCTGAGGAATCCCCTTAGCAGTAGTGTCCATCCCGATGATGATCCTTAGGATAGGTCCCTTATAATAGGTGTTTAGGGACGTAATGTGAGGAGAACGGGAACGGGTAATCGGGTTATCGTTGATTGATGAAATTAATAAACTTATTTATTGTGGGTTGAAAACCCTATGTGCTCACCAGGCTCCCAAGCCTGACCCACTCAGTTTCTTGTATTACAGGTAGTGACGCATGAGCATAGATGAGATGTCTTGGATGAGGGATTACGGATATAGGCCTGTAGATATGAAATAATGTAGTAAAGCTTATATTGTACTATTTATGCTTTTGATCTGTATCGAACATGACATCCCGAGTCTTTTAATGAAATATATTCCTTTGGAAATGCTTTTGATAAAACTTTATCATATTTTGTTTTGGGACAAATTCCGCAACACTTTTATTTAAAATGTTACTCTGATTTTTAAACAAAGCATAAACAAAATCGGTCTTTGAACAATTGTTGAACTGGAATCCGCTGAACTTCAGTCGATTAATCTATTTGTCTGAAATAACTCTCTAGGGGTCGGAGTTCATCACCGATAAATCCTAAGTAGAGAACGGACAGATAGAGTCGGTCCCTTGATTGCTTCGTCTTAATAGCATTGTGAGGGGTTTCTTGTTCCTTTTTTTCACTCTTTTTCATATCTGTGATTGGGAGATCCTGGTTGTCTTGTGTACACCAGTTATTCTTATTTGTTTTGTTCTTATTGTTTTGTTGACTCTGTATTGATTGTCTTGGGCCCCGACAAACGTGGTGACCATCTGGACTTTATGTCAATACATGAGTCTGTTGTTTGGTTGTTCTTGACTGACTAGCTGTTTACTCTGTTGTTTACTTATTGTTGTTCTCTCTTGAGCTTTGTTTGTGACTTGTTGTTCCTTCCTTTTGTATGGTTGGTTCAACTGATCCTCCAGGAGGAAGTAGAAAGGATGATTCAATTAATTTTGATGATCCTCTCTATGTCCAACCTTCTGATAATGCAACTACAACTAATGTTACTGTGAAACTAACTGGAAATGAAAATTTTCGTATTTGGAGGAGTTCTATGTCTAGAGCCCTTAAGGCTAGAAACAAACTAGGGTTTGTTGATGGCACTTTTAAAAAGGATAAAGTTGAAAAACATAAAGAATCAAAATGGGAAAGGGAAAATGTTGTTGTGTGTTCTTGGTTGTTGTCTTATATTAGTGATTCAATATATGCTAGTCATGCTTATTCTGATAATGCTCAAGAAATTTGGGAAAATTTATTTGAAACTTATAATAAAGCTGATGGATATGTAGTTTTTAATGTTCATCAAAGAATTAATTCTTTAAAACAAAGTGGTATATCTGTTTCTGATTACTTTAATAAACTCGATGCCTTGTGTAAGGAGTTTGATGGCTTAATCAGTCTTACAGAATGTACATGTGAGGCTGTTTTTAAACTAAATGATCACTCTAAATTAATGAAACTCATGCAATTTCTTAGTGGTTTGGATGACTCTTATAACCAAGTTAAGAGTCATATATTGCTTATGGATCCACTTCCTAATGTTAAAACTGCTTTTTCAATCATATCTCGTGAAGAGTCTCTTCAAAGGAATGGATCCCTTTCTAATGACTCTCAATCTGGTCCCAAGAATCAACCTAGTGCTTTTAATAGTAAGTTCAATAATAAATTTTCTGGTAATTCTAGTAATAAAAGTGAAGGTTCAGCTATTCAGTGTAAGAATTGTGGATTAAAAGGATATACAATTGAAAAATGCTATAAGCTAATTGGGTACCCAAAGGATTATAAACCCAGGAGTGATGTTAATCAAAATAGTCAAGCTAAAAGTTTTAATGCAAATTCATTTGTTGTTACTCCTGTATCATCTGATCCTGGAGAGTCTGAATTTCATCAACTTACTAAGGATCAATATGCCAAGTTTCTTAGTCTGATAGGTGAAAGAAAGTCAAATGAGGAAGCATATGTCAGTTCTAATATGACAGGTACTTGCTTGTTTAATGTTTGTAATTCATCTTATAATGGTAATAAATGGATTCTTGATTCTGGTGCTAGTCAACATATGATAGCATCTGAATCTCTCTTGCATGATACAGTGGATGTATCTAAGCTTAATCTTCTTGTTATTCATCCTAATGGAACTTGTGCTAAATAGAAAAAATTGGAAACTTAAATATTTCAAACTCCTTAACTCTTTTTGATGTGTTTGTTGTTCCTAAGTTTAATGTAAATCTAATGTCAGTTCACAAGGTTTGTAAAGATAATAAGTGTGAGGTTGTGTTTAATGAACATAGTTGTAAAATTCAAGATTTACACTCAAAGGAGATGGTGGGGAATGGTAGTGAATCTGGAGGACTCTATTATGTTGATAGTGTACCTTCTGGTAATTCCTTTAGCTCTAATTTTGGTGTATGTTATGTTTCTAAATTTACATGGCATAGTAGACTTGGTCATCCTCCTGATCAAGCTCTGAATTCATTAAAAACTCATCTTAAATTGGAAATGAGTACTTACCTCCATGTGATGTTTGCCATAAAGCTAAACAAACAAGGAGTTCCTTTCCAATTAGTCAGCATGTTACTTCTTGTTTAGGTGAACTTATTCATCTAGATGTGTGGGGTCCCTATAGAGTGATCACTTCAAAAGGTTATAAGTTCTTTCTTACTATAATGGATGATTTCACTAGGGCAACTTGGATTTACTTGCTTAAGTCTAAAAGTGAAGTATTTTCTTGTGTTACTACATTCTTTAATATTTTGTTAAATCAGTTTGAAGTTAATATTAAAAAGGTTAGGTCCGATAATGGGACTGAGTTTTTGAATCATAACATGAAAAGTTTTTTTTGAAAATAGAGGTGTTATTAATCAAACTTCTTGTGTTCATACACCTCAACAAAATGGGGTGGTTGAAAGAAAACATAGACATATTCTAAATGTAGCTAGGTCTCTAATGTTTCAGTCAGGACTGCCATTGACTTTTTGGGGTGATTCTATTTTAACAGCAGTTTTTTTGATTAATAGAACTCCCACTTCTGTATTAAA
The DNA here is from genome assembly GCF_002870075.4 of Lactuca sativa. Taxonomy (NCBI): domain Eukaryota; kingdom Viridiplantae; phylum Streptophyta; class Magnoliopsida; order Asterales; family Asteraceae; genus Lactuca; species Lactuca sativa. The sequence continues at coordinate 171,650,039 of NC_056629.2, read as the reverse complement.
TGGAGCCTCTCCTTATAAACTTGTTTATAAATCTGTTCCTAGTTTTGATAAACTTCGTGTTTTTGGTTGTCTTTGTTTTGCAACAAAACTAAATAATCCTGAAAAATTTTCTGAACGTGCTAAAAAATGTGTCTTACTTGGTTATTCTTTGGAACAAAAGGGTTATAAAGTTTTAAGTCTTGATTCAAATTTTGTCTTTGTTTCCAGGGATGTCAAATCTTATGAAACTGTATTTCTGTTCAAGCTTAAACCTTTGGTTAGTGACAGAACTAATAGTTTGTATCATCCAAGTGACCCATTTTCCTATGATGAGCCTCAGTTATCTAGTTCTCTTCAAGAAAACAATAGTTTGGGTGACTTAGGAATAACCCTTCAGTCTGAAGGTACTAGAGCAGTTCATAACCTGGCTGAGACCCCTAATGATGAGGTCAGCAACCAGAGTGACAAGGCACGTGTGCAACAGAATGTTGTGGATGTTCCTAGTTCATCAACTTTGGCTGACGATAGTATTTTAGAACAAAATATTCCTTCTGATGATCACTTATTAGGTGTTACTCAATCTGGTAGAAATGTTCATTTACCAACAAGATTTAATGACTTTGTTGTGGAAAGTTCTCACATGATTAGAAAAATCTGTGAATTATTCTTTGTTAACAAGTGATAGTAAATGTTTTGTGTCTAATATTAATAAAACATTTGAACCTAGTACTTATTCAGAAGCTTCTACTGATCCAAACTGGATCAAAGCCATGAATGGGGAGATGGAAGCCTTATATAGAAACCATACTTGGGATATTGTTGAGCTTCCCAAAGACAGAAAACCCATTGGTTGTCATTGGATTTATAAAATTAAGTACAAATCAAATGGTGAGGTTGAGAGATATAAAGCTAGACTAATTGCTAAAGGTTATAATCAAAGAGAAGGGATTGATTACAAAGAAACTTTTTCTCCTGTTGCAAAGACTGTTACTGTTAGAATTGTTATTTGTGTGGCTGTTAATAATTCTTGGCCTCTCTATCAATTAGATGTTAATAATGCTTTTTTATATGGTGATTTAATTGAAGATGTTTATATGACTTTGCCTGAAGGTTATCATACTAAAAATGATAGTAGAGCGTGTAAGCTTGTTAAGTCTTTGTATGGGTTAAAGCAGGCTCCACGAAAGTGGAATGAAAAATTGTGTTCATCTCTGTCAAGTTTTGGTTTTGTTCAAAGCATAAATGATTATTCTTTATTTGTTCGAATTAAAAATAACACCATTGTCATTTTACTTGTGTACGTAGATGATAAAATTCTAACTAATAATAGCAGTGTAGAAATTGAAAATGTTAAATTGTTTTTTAAATCACAATTTAGAATAAAAGATTTAGGTTTATTGAAGTATTTTTTGGGAATTGAAGTTTTATCTACTGGTAGTGGTGTTTGCCTAAATCAAAGGAAGTATTGTTTAGAATTATTACATGAGTTTGGTATGCTGGGCTGTAAGCCTATTAAAACTCCTTTGGAAGTTAATTTTGTGTTTAATAGAGATTGTGATGATAATTCAGATCTTGTAAGTAATATAACTGAATTTCAAAAACTTATAGGGAAACTGATTTATTTAACTGTTACTAGACCTAATATTAGTTATGTTGTTCAACTGTTAAGTCAATTTATGCATAAGCCCAGGAAATCACATCTAAATGTTGCTTTCAGATTATCAAGATACTTAAAAGAATGTCCTGGAAAAGGTGTGGTATTTTCTAAATCTAATGTTTTTGATGTTATTGGTTATGTGGATGCTGATTGGGCTAAGTGTTTCTCAACTAGAAGGTCTGTGTCTGGATATTTGGTATATTTAGGTAGTTCACTTATTTCTTGGAAGAGTAAGAAACAAATCACAGTATCCAGATCCTCAATTGAATCTGAATATCGTGCTTTGGGTTCTGTAACATGTGAAGTGTTGTGGGTTTTAAAAGCTTTAAATGATCTTGGTTTTAAAAACTTAACTCCTGTTAAATTGTTTTATGATAATGAATCTGCTATTAAATTAGCTTTAAATCCTGTATTTCATGAGAAGACAAAACATCTTGAAATAGATGTTTATTTTGTGAGAGAAAAAATTGAAAGTGGTATTTTGAAGTTGGTTAAGATTGATTCTTCTAATCAAAATGCAGATATTTTAACTAAATCATTAACTTCTTTTCAACATGAATTCTTCTCAAAAAGACTTGGACTTTTAAACTTTTTTTCTGGAAAATGAGTATGTCTTCAAATGATAAGTTTGAGAGGGGGTCTTAAAAAGTGTTATTAGTTGCAAACTTATCATTTGAGGTATTTTGTTATTTTGGTCACATTATGTTATTTATTGGTTGTAGAGGGGTGTTGTGGTATATTTTGATAATGCATGTAAGGATGAATACGCGGGTTGCTTAACCCGAATCTGGTTTTATGCCCCAATGTATTTAATGTTGAAGTTGCAGTTCATTTAGGGCAGATATTATTCTTGTTGTTTTCTTACTCGCAGAGTTCCTCCAATTTAAAGCTTTCTATTAGGGTTTTAAGATCATTTTCTTTAGATCTTGTATCATTTTGTTCTTGAATGATCATTAGAGAGTTGAGTGTGATTGTAGTGAGGTTTCTTTTGTAAATAGTTTGATGTAAACCAACTGTTTCATGTTTAAATGAAATATTGATGTTGGGAAACTGTTGAGTTTATACTTTCGTACATTTCATCCATTTTAAATTTTATTGTTTTATGTATAGCTTCGTTGATTTCAAGTGAACTGAAGGCCCAGTGCGGGCAACCTAATCACACTGTAGACTCGAGATGCATGGTTGTTCTGTTTCTTATATGTTTACATGATATGGTTATCTGTGTGGTATTGGTATTTTGGGGTAACTGTCACACCACCGAACCAGACGACGGAAACGTCCGGGGGCTTGTGCGTGACTTCATCTTGAAATATCATTACAGTGAATATAATTGAAACATAACATCATCATCATCACACATGTAATATTACAACATTCATTGTTTACATCGAGTATTCTATTTGAATATTACATGCCAAGATAGTAAGAGTATGATGAATCAAAATATAACACAATATCCATTAGTTTGTTTTGTTCATCCCGCTTCAACGATTTCCTGAGAATACAAGTTATTTTGAAAATGGTCAACATAAAAATGTTGGTGAGTTCATAAGCATGTTTGTGAAAATGATTTGTATAACTTTGAAAACCACCAGAAAATCCGATATTTTCTGAAAACTGTTTAGTGTGTTTGTGTTAGATCTTGTATTAATGCATGTATGTTATTGTTATCTGACTAAAAAGGTAAATAGATTGTAGAGAGAGAATGTAAGAGCATGTAACGAGAATGTTCCTAGACAACCCGATGTTGCCTATATAGAAAGGTCTTCCGTAAACTTCATAACGTTAATTCCTCTAAGCGAGCCATCATAACCATACTAATTTATGACAATTTCACCTGTCTTGGCATCGTTGGACGCCGACGGAATATAGAATAAGGTTTTTGTCACCCTAGACTGAGTTAGTCTAACTGTAGCGAACAGCTCAGGTGTGGGGTGTCATCCCCGTATAGATCTATACACAAATCCCCGCTCTCCCTTCAAGAGACTCTGGTTATAACTAGCTCCTTGGAGCTGGCCAAATAGATCGTCAGTCCGAGGAAGTGGGTATTGATTTTTGATAGGGAGTTTATTCAATTTCCTAAAATTGATGTACCTTCGGAAGGATCCGTCTTCTTGAAGAGCAAGACGGGAGCTCTCCAGGGTGAGAAGCTTGGTCCGATGGATCCTTTGCGCAACAATTCTTCTCAATTGACTGGATAACTTGTGAATTTTCGGCGGGAGTCAACCTATAGGGTGAATTGGCAATTGATGTGGTTCCCGGTATTAGGTCAATTTGAAATTCTACCTGTCTTTCTGGAGGTATTCCCGGAAGTTCTTCAGGAAATACAATCGTAAAATCACATGCTACCTGAATACCTTGTATGCTTACTTCTTCCTTGGTCTTGTCCACAACTTGAGCAAGGAAAACGTAGTTCTTCTGGTGCAGGCACTTCTGTGCCTTGATGCACGAGATAGGACGAGGATTGACGCTAGGTTTATCACCATGGGTTATCAGAGTTTCGTGATTAGGAAGGTGAAGGCAAACGGCCCTCTCGCGACACATAGTATCAGCACGGTGGGGGCTTAACCCAACCAGGCCGATTATCACAACAAAACTCCTAATATTTACTGGCATTAAATTTTTATTTGAAATGAATTGTTGTTTAGTGTTAAGGTGTACTCCACATAAATATCCTAGGTTAATTCGGTTTTCCCCATTGGCCATGTCCACCATAAAGGCTTAGCTTAGCTTTGAGGTTATGGTTTTAGTAAGTGTTTGAATATGTTACTAACGAAGCATCACTCAGTTTTACTATTGAATGAGAGATAAACGAAAGAGTTGTTAAGTGGGAACGTACCAATAACAATCGTTGGGTCTTGGACTGCTTCGCCTTGACCCAAGGTCAGGACCATTTCCGATCCTTCTGCTCCTTGATTGTTATCCTTGGGCAATTGCGCCTGAAGTGACCGGTTCCTCCATACCCATAGCGGGTGTGACTGGTCTCATCATTGGTGTTGTTGTTAGGGTTGTTGCGACTGTTGTCGTTTTTGTTTGGCTGGCGATTTTGGCATGGATAAGTTCTACAGAATTTGGCGGTGTGATTCTTTCGGTTGCATTTCGTACAATACATCTCCCGGCAGGCTCCGTTATGATGGAATTTGCACTGGTTGCATTTTGGAAGGCTTCCAACATATGGTCTCCTGGTTGTTGGTGTAATAGGGGTCATGGTCGCATGAACAGCAACAACATGTTGCTTCCTTGAGAACCCTTGAGTGGGTTGTCCCTTTTTCTTACTTCCAGACCTCAGCTTCCTGCTCTTAAGCTTGGGGTTTGGAGTTCCTTGATTGGTTGTCACTTGTTGGTTTCCATGTTCGTTCCTTTGGATGGAGTTGTCAATGTTATTCCCGCCTCCATTGGGGTTGTTTGCATTGATTTGCGCCATCGCAACGGTTACTGTCGCCGTTACAGCAGCTTGGAATGTAGCAGAGTTCATCTGCAGGAACGGTGTCTCGCAGGTGCGCTTGTTATTCTTGCGGGATGGCATTTTCCTGATGCACGTTGATAATCCAGATCGTAAGTAATGATCGTCATTCCTAGTTGTACTCTATAAATTTTGCATCTTGTTGTATAATTCTTACTGCTTCCATCTACATCCCTATGATGTATTTGTGGTAGTAGGTAATCACAGATTTGGCACGATCGTCACGTCTATCCTTAGAGTATATAGGTTGTTTTGGTTTCGAGACCCTTAAGTATCTAGCGGTTTTGAGGGTTCGCTTGTGCATATAATTGAGTCTATGTGGTAATATGAAATAAAGATAGCACATAATTGTTCCAGTGGTAAGTACTATCTTAGTACATGAAAGAGAGTCATGTCGAATAGTAGGGGGAAGTAGAAAAGGCTGATCCTAATTGTGGCAGGAAGTGTCTGGTGGTGGTGCTGATGAAGTGGATGCTCCTCGGAGATGAGCTACTTGTTGTTCGGTATCTTGTAGTCTTACTTCTCACACTAACTGTCTTGCTCGGGAGTCTCCGTTCACTTCCTTTGTTTGTCTCTTGTCTCTCTCAATAGCAAACCGCATTTGTTCCGGATGATTTGGGGTGTCCCTGAGCTTGGCTATCCATACCTCAGGTGCTCCGGACCATGACTGGGAGGGCCCGGTCAGCTGGTCCTCTACGACTAAGATCGAAGAGACCTCAGTTCCTACCGTAGTGTGGTCGTATCCCCTGCTGGTGACTCTATCTCTAAATATCATGTGCCTAAGGGGCATGGGGCCACCGGGACCCACACGATATGTCGGTACTCTGGCTTTACATGGAGGATTGATGTCATCAGATTTTGTATCTGATTCATCATCATCATTGCCCTCTGGCTCTTCCTCTTCGAGGTCCACTATTGACTCGGCGGGTTCACCTGCAAGTTCTACTTCGTGTTCCTCCTGTGGTTCCTCCTCTGAGTCGAGCCACCCTACTATTCCCTGACTAGGGAGATAGGGGTTTCCTGGCTAACGATACTCGTCTATAGTGTATTGCACGAAGGGGGTATAAATACTAGAAACAATTAGCATACCAATTACTCCTATAGTAATTTAATTTTGTTTAGGTTTGGCTCTATAAGCTCTTTGGATAATTAAATGGTAAGTTTTTGATTCATTGCCCATCACAATTACTCCCGAACACATGTTGGTCGTATTTTGAATGAATGTAGTTGATCCGGTTACATTCACCCCCAATACGACTACATAACTGTCCGAGTTTAATAGTGATGTTCAAATCCTCCAAAGACTTTTACTATTCTTGTTGTGTTATCATTCTAAAATGCACACAAAGGTATGTATTTGAAATTATTATGTTCAGAGTTGTTTAGTCCCATTTTATTTATAGTTGCATATCATGTATGATTAGATATGCTAGTTCACTATAAACAATGCTCTGATACCAATCTGTCACACCCCCGAACCAGACGGTGGAAACGTCCGGGGGCTTGTGCGTGACTTCATCTTGAAATATCATTACAGTGAATATAATTGAAACATAACATCATCATCATCACACATGTAATATTACAACATTCATTGTTTACATCGAGTATTCTATTTGAATATTACATGCCAAGATAGTAAGAGTATGATGAATCAAAATATAACACAATATCCATTAGTTTGTTTTGTTCATCCCGCTTCAACGATTTCCTGAGAATACAAGTTATTTTGAAAATGGTCAACATAAAAATGTTGGTGAGTTCATAAGCATGTTTGTGAAAATGATTTGTATAACTTTGAAAACCACCAGAAAATCCGATATTTTCTGAAAACTGTTTAGTGTGTTTGTGTTAGATCTTGTATTAATGCATGTATGTTATTGTTATCTGACTAAAAAGGTAAATAGATTGTAGAGAGAGAATGTAAGAGCATGTAACGAGAATGTTCCTAGACAACCCGATGTTGCCTATATAGAAAGGTCTTCCGTAAACTTCATAACGTTAATTCCTCTAAGCGAGCCATCATAACCATACTAATTTATGACAATTTCACCTGTCTTGGCATCGTTGGACGCCGACGGAATATAGAATAAGGTTTTTGTCACCCTAGACTGAGTTAGTCTAACTGTAGCGAACAGCTCAGGTGTGGGGTGTCATCCCCGTATAGATCTATACACAAATCCCCGTTCTCCCTTCAAGAGACTCTGGTTATAACTACAGGCTACGATCATACACTTAATAGGTGCCAACCGATAAAAACTCGCTAGATCCTTAATCGAATTTACGCGAAGAAAAATATATAAACTCATTCTAGGTCCAATGATCCATGTAAGTGAACCACTAAGGCATCGCTAAACATGTAAATCATTTCAAGACCTAAAGGGAATGAGATTATATAACATGCGCCCAAAATATATGTGAAAGGACAACTAAGGCCCATTTCACATGTAAGGTATTTATAGACCCAAATAGCATGCAAATAGTATCCACTAAAATAGCATAAAAAGAATGACGCATATAAAACCCATTCCTAGGCCCAATAAACATGTAAGTAGACCACTAAGGCCCACTATACGTGTCTATTATTTCCAGGCTCAAAAGGAATGTGAATGTCTATCCTAAGCCCAATATACATGTAAAAGGACACTAAGGCCCACTAAACAAGTATATTATTTCCAGGCCCAATAAGGATATGAATACCTATCTCGAGCCCAATATACATGTAAAAGGACACTAAGGCCCACTAAACATGTATATTATTTCCAGGCCCAATAAGGATATGAATGTCATTTTTAACCCGTTTGTTATTGTTTTGTTTATTTTAGCTTGATTATTTACATAATTGATATCTAAAGCCCACTGTTTGTAAAATTGACATTATTGGCCCAATAAGCCAAAAATTTACAATTAAGACCCAATTTTTGTAAGAATAACACTTTATTCTCCAATTTTGTTAAAAACTTGTGTTGATGACTACTTTGTGATAAAAATAGCATTTTAAACCCATTTTTGTCAAAAATATCATTTTTGGCTTGGTTTTGTGAAAATACATATTTTTCTGGTTTTTGGCTTTTCCGAACTAGTTTTTAGAAAATTTGTAGAAAATTCATCGTAAGTCGAAATCTGGATCCGTAAATTTTGGAAGTTTGGAAATTTTGTCTACTTTGTTCACAATTTTTCTCATAATTTTTGATGTCTTCAAACTAGTGTGAAATTACTCATCTTCACAGGTTGGTCCGAAATTATTTCAAATATGATAGGCAGTTTTGTAAAATTCGCCAAAAATTTTAGAAAAATCGTATGAAAACATGAGAGTAGTAATTTTAAATGTATAAATCTGAACTTTATCCATGTAAAACAGTTTTGAAAAATACTTCCATTTGGATGGTCAAAACAGTCCGAGATTGGACCAAAAGTTTTCTGTCAAGGGCTGTTTTGTGGGTTTAGTTTATAGATCTTTGAACACAACACTTATTTTTGCTATATCAAGTATACAAATCCCAGATCTACATGTTTACATGTAATACTTGTGATAAAACATACTTTTCTCAAGATTCATATGAAGATCCTAGTGATAAACTTCAAGTTTCTTAACATATTTTTAGATTAGTGAAGTAATCAACACATAATCACCAAATGTTTCAAGAAAACACACATAATCATGCATATACACATAGATCTACACAAATAAACTTGTATTCTCCCCCAAAAACAAGTAAAAACCGAAAACAAGGGGGTATGAACTCACCTTGCTTTGTTGTTCTTGGTTTGAAGAAGAAATGGAAGAAGATGATGTGATTCTTGGCCCTAGCAAGCTTCTTGAGAGGTTTTTGAGCTTAGATGGGTTCCAAGATGCAAGATCACGAAATTTCATGAGTTAAGAGGAGATTTTTGAAGTAATCAAGAGACTAGACCATGGATCTAAGCAAAAACTTACCAAGGATGATGATTTTGGTGAAGAATTCTCTTGAAAACACCCTAGATCTTCGAAATTTTGGGTGGAAGGAAAGGATGTTCTTGAGAGTGTATGAGAGTGTTTAAAAGAAAAATGAGGATGGTGGGATGAGTGTTTGGCCGTGAATAGAGAGAATATAATAGAGATATTTGATAAGTTTGCATGGTGGGTATTTGGCATGGATGACCACCATGCAATATTGAGGTGGCACATCCAAAAGTCAACCCCTATTTCATTTTGTTTTCCTTTTTTTTGTTAAATGGTGTTGGGCCGAAATTTTGGGCCAATAAGATAGGAATTGGAATAGCTTGAGCCCATTAAACTTTAGTTAGGATTTTTGGAGCCTAATCATAACATCTTTCGACCCATTGGGCCTTTAGGGTATCTCACGGCCCAATAGTATAAAAGAATGGGTTCTAAAGTCCATTAAGGTTAATTGGAGTTGTTATGGACCAATAAGGCCCATTTAGAGGTAGAATGAATCATTCTAGGCCCAAATGGCCCAAAATGTTATAGATTGATGAGTTGATGACTTATTGGTCCCTTAGGCCCAATAAAAGAATCCTAGTCCATAATGAATTTGAGTCGGGATTTCTAGGGTTTCCATCCCTTAGTTGAACATATGAGATGTATTTGAATGAGAATAGAGTTTAGTAAGTATAGCCTTTTACAATGGATGATGTTTATATGGGAATAGAATTTCCTAGCAAAATGCCAGTTGTGACAGTAACTCACTAAGTTTTCGGTCTTACAGTTTTAGTTTATTGTTTCAAGTTCAGCGGATGACCGCAGGGAAGCGAAGGTGTGACCGTACACTTCCTCTATCGATGATTATGATTTTTGGGAACTCTGATGTTTAAACTATTTTGAAAACTAATAGTAATAATTGAATGATTTTAAATGATTTAAAATTTTTAGATTAGCACTAATTTTATGGGTGGTACAAGAGGGGCAAGCTGGGGCCTCGGTTCATAGGCCTGTTCAGGATCACGGCCCGGGTGGGCAAGGTGGCATATCGCTTGGATCTGTGAGAGGAGCTTAGTCAGATTCACAATACCTTCCACGTGTCACATCTTCAGAAGTGTGTCATTGGCGAGTCCGTAGTTATTTCATTGGGCGATATTCAAGTGGATGAGAGCCTGAACTATATCGAGAAGCCCATTGCGATCCTTGATATGAAGACCAAGGTTCTTCGGAATAAGGAAGTAAGACTGATAAAGTTGCAATGGCATCATCGAAGGGGCTCCGAATGGACTTCGGAGCTGGAAGAGGAAATGCGAGAGCACTACCTAGATTTGTTTGGGTCAGCAGACTTTGAGGACGAAGTCTAGTTTAAGTGGGGGCGACTTTGAACACATGTTCCAGGTATTATTTGTTTTAGTTAAATTTAGGGTTTTTGGTGCATAGACTCGGTGAGTTGGGAGTCCAACTCATCGAGTAGGGGCATTTAAACTCGACGAGTCGGAAGGCCCGACTCAGCGAGTTGGATGTAAAGGGAAAACCCTAATTTCGGGGTTTTCCCCCTATACAAGGATCATTAACTACCCTTGTGGCCTCCTCTAGCACCTTATCTCCCTACAGAAAGTAGTTTTCGACTGTAAACACCCTTGAGTGAGAGTAAGAGCGTTTGTGAGTGATTTTAGGGCATTTTTGAAGGATCCTAGAGTTGGAAGAGGAAGGAACAACGTGAGGAGCAGTAGATTTGGAAGTTACTCTGTATTGGCCATCATCCTAAGGTAAAAAGTCGCCATCTTGATATCTAGTTGCTTGGTTCTCTTCTTTTTGTAATAAATGACCATTTTTGGTGCAAAATGGGGTCAAAACTCAGATCTCAACCTTTCACAAGGACATGGTTACAGATCTGGACCTCTTTAGGTCCCAATGACATAAAGTTGTTTCCTTTAGGTAATTCAATCCCTTTCCGTGCATTAAAACCTTATATGAAGACTAGTTTTGGTGTCATGTCCATGTGAGGCCTTGCATGCACATAAATTTTACAACTTTACGTGACATCTACACTAGGGAAGGCTAGATTTGAAGTTTGGGACTCTAGGTTCCACTAGAAAATGCCGAAAACGAGAAGCACTAAAGGAACTCGTCGAGTCCTTTAATCGACTCGACGAGTTGGCCAAGGAGTTTACGGCCAATGAGTTTGCGGCCAAGGAGTTTATGGCCAAAGAGTTTACGGCCAGGGGTTTGTGGTTGAGAGTTTGAAGTCGCGGACATTAAGGAACTCGATTGACGAGTTAAGCAAGGAACTCAATGAGTGGTTGGTTATACTCGACGAGTCGAGGTCAACATGGACTGTTGACCTAGACTGTGTACTTTGACCTTGACCTTGACTTTGACCAGGGTTGATCTGAGAATATTTATGGGATGGTGTTAAGTTAATCACTTGATGATTATAGGTAATTGAGAAGGAGCAGTGTGTGGTATATATTTGACTTCATCTTACTAGTTCAACTTTCGAGAGGTGAGTCTCCTCACCATACCAATGGGTCTAAGGCACCAAGGCCGACCCATTCTATGATATGTGGATTGTCGATTGATGATGTGTTATGTTAGTATGAAATTTGTATGGAAGACCCCGGGGGTTCCCGTAGCAGTAGACTAAGACCACGTGAGGGTTCCCATGACACTAGTTGTAAGACCCGAGAGGGTTTCCAGGGCTTCTTTATATGTTGTATGCATGATTTATGTGATAGCTAGTATGCTATCTTGTATGTGGTTTATGTGTGGGTATGCTCTGGGGACTCATTAAGCATTTAGCTTACAGGTTGTGGATTTGTTTCAGGTACTTCAGATCCCAAGAGCAAAGGCAACGCGTGATGGCACGACGTGCACACTCTCTCTCTCTCTCATTGATACGTTACGGGACACTAATGTTTTTAAATAAAGTTGTAATGAATGTGGATTTGAAAACAATGTTTGGGGTTTCATGGTTTATGCAAATGTGTTTGACTAATTAAAAATGAAAATTTTCTTTTAAAAAATTTGGGTCTTTACATTATAATTAAAAAAAAGAGTAAATTACACGAATGGTCCCTATGGTTTAGGGTAATTTGCATGTTTGGTCCCTAACTTATTTTTTTAACTCGGAAGGTCCCTACTGTTTGTTTTTATTACGCGGTTGGCCCCTATCTTACCTAAAAAGACTATTATGCCCTTGATTTTTTTAATTTATTTAAATAAACACACCCCTAATCCCACCCCCTCACATTACCTCACCTACCCCATCATTTTTTTTCTCTTTAAATAATAGTCTTTTTAGATAATACAGGGACTAAACGCGTAACAAAAATAAACAGTAGGGACCAAACGCGTAACAAAAACAAACCATAGGGACCTTCCGAGTTAAAAAAATAAGTTAGGGACCAAACATGCAAATTACCCCAAACCATAGGGACCATTCGTGTAATTTACTCTAAAAAAACTAGTATAATAATTAAACACCAGTGTTTATATCTCATATCTCAGTTCCTTAAGGCAGTGTTTGGTAGTGGGACAAAAGTAGACTGGACGGGAGAGAACTGGAACCGAACATAATAAATAGTCCACATAACATTTGGTAAAACTATAACAGAACAGAACAAAGATATTAAAATTATCATATTGCCCTTGATTTAAATAAAACCAAATTTAAGCTGATAAAAGTTTCAATCGTGACTTTTATGTGGGGTTTGTTCCTTTGCTAATTCAACATGAATGTTTCATTGAATTGTTTCAATCAAAGATAAAATAAATCCAATAAAACCTTTATTCAAAGAAAAATATATATCAAACTGTGAACTATAATATATAAAATGTTTATATTAAACAAGAGTGAGTTGTCAATAAAACACCACATCCCAAATTGAAAGAAAAAAAATACCATACAATTGCAACACGTGTGAATGATTTAACAACAAATTGCAGAAGCTACTGTGATTTTATCAATAAATCACAAAACAATGTGTGAATTAAGTAGGTGACTGGAAAATTTTTAAAAAAAAAAAAAAAAAAAAACAAATCGTCTTTCTTTTTCATCTTAACATATTTACTTCTAAAAACTTACTTTCCCTTTTTAAAACTTAAATCTAAATTTAGGACATCATCTCCCTTTGGAATAGATTCCAATCAAGTATCCACTTTCTAGAACAATTAAGCACGAAAATTCGAGGGAAAAGAAATGCTTCGAGATTTCCTAGAAAGAAATTGATGGATTAACAGCTCTCTTATGTACCAGGTGAACTTGTGGATAGAGCATGTGCCGAGAAGATGTTGGATTTTGAAGAGAGAATGAAGGATCCAAAATCATGTAAATCACGACCAAGAAGAAGTCTAAATTATACAGGGTGAGTTGAAAGAAAATTTATATGTACAACCAACAAGGGATTGATTGAAAGAGGCAATGGGTGAAATTATCGATCTTAAGGATTTGCACAAGAACGGTAGAAGAGAACAGAAGAAGAGTGCATTTTAGTTTTAGTAAGGATATTTTGTTTTGTCCCACTCAGTTCCACTTTTTGGGTGGGACTAAATTTACCAATTTTAGTCTCATTGACCAAAGTTTTTGTCCCATTGACTTTTTGTTCAATCCATGCCAAACATCATTTGAACAGGTGTTGTTTAGTTCAGTCCAATTTTGTTCTGCGTACCAAATACTACCTAAATATTGCCATAGCATAAGAACAAGGTATACCAGACAATTTCCATTTCCCACATGTACAAGAATGAGATTCCAAGATGACTATACCGATCTTTGTTCTCATATTCATCAATAAATGGCAACAGTATAGTCTGTTATTTGTGTTCGGAAACACGATTTATCATTTCAATGGAATTGGCTCTATCAGATATGATAACTAAAGGCTCCATGTCCTAAATACATTCTTTGAGTCTTGATATAAATCATATCCATGAATCCCCACTTTCAGTTTTTCCAACACCAAATGCTATTGGGAGGATTTAGTTATTACTGTCCATGACTACTGCTAGGAACATTGTCCAAGTATTTTCCTTTAAGATATGTTCTGTTAATGATAATAATAGGACATAAACATATTTGAAATGCTCAAACCTACACAATAATTCAATAGATTAGTCATACAATCCAATACACGTATATTTAATAGATTATATAAGAAATATTATCACGCAACCGATAGCGACGGAAAAAATATTAAAATTTGTTGTCATGTCATATCTTTATATGTGTAACAGTCCTTGGATTCTTCCTCTCCAACTTGTAATAATACAAAAAAAGTCTTTGAAAGCTTTCTTTAAGGATATTTCTCAACAAATTCAAAGCGTACATTTGTGCACTTCATGTTTGCTCGTATGAAATATGTATGTTAAAACGGTCATTTAACGTTTGTTGGATATATTTTCCCCGCACCATATTACATGTAGTGATGATGGAGAAAGAGTTGTGTGTTGGAGCGAGTGTTGCTATCCGATAGTTAACCATCTTACGCAATTTCCTATAATATAATATAAGATAAGATATATAAAATTACACTAATTTAAGTTTTAAATCAACAAATATAAATACTTACAGCCCATTACCACTAACAAAAGCCCAATTGGTTGGGCTCTAATTCTACACTTGTATGCTTTCCTGATCTCCACGCAAAGACAACCTTCTACCAACACCACCGGCACCCGTCGGGGAACCACTGTGCTCCTCCAGATGGATGTACTCTTCAATTCAATCGACGTCCGGGATTTGTTATCGTCACATGATCTAGACGACTCTTCACCGCTCTCCGCCCCCGATCTCCGCCTCCTCATCGACCGTCTCCAAGTCCGTTCACTCGACATTAAGTCCAAAGTCCACAATTACATACTCGCTAACAATGATGACTTCTCTGCCCTATTCTCTCGCTGCTCCGACGCTGTTATTAATTCCGAGCAACTATCCGATCAAGTATCTAACCTTGTTGGTCTGTTATCATCGAATCTTCAACCGATCGATCTGAAAATCAAAGAAACAGTCGATGAGATTAGGAGGAAACGTGTTGAATCGAAAGAGAAGAAGGAAGCGCTAGATTTAGTTAAGGTAGTGTTGAAATTGAGCCAAGAGTTGAGTGTTGTGGAGAGTGATTTGATGGCGGGAAAGGTCGTTGAGGCTGCAGAGGCTCTTACAGACTTGAAAGTGGCTTTACGAGTTAGAGATAATGTGGAGGATCTCCGGGAAGAAAGAGAGCCATTGGTATTTGGTTTGTTAAGGAAGAAATGGACAGATTGCTTCGAAGAGGTAGAAATTGTATTATTTTTCATGTGTAGAGCTAGAAAAAAAACTGAATTGATAAATCCTGACGTTTATTTGGCACAATACGTTTCCTTATTTCGCAACATATGATGTTAGATGATGATTATCTTTAAGAATTATGACATAATTGAGTATTTGCCTTTCTTGAGTTCGTGGTGTGTTAACCGGAGCTGAATTTGCGTTTGTAGATACAAAATGTGCTAGTGAAGTTCATGGAGAATGCAGTGAGATTCGATCAGCAGTCCAATGTAGTTTATGTCAAAAATAGAATGGCTATGAATGACAATCAAGGGGTTGAGCTTTGTACTGTTGTGAAAGCAATGCATGTAAGTTTAAATGCTTTCAGCTTCTCCTCTTTATTTGATTTTGTTGGTGAACAATCATAAGATAAGTTCTTATAAGCATATTGATTCTACTAAAACTTTGGGTTAATTAACCTCTGATAACAACAGAGAAAGAAATTTTTGAGTTCCTCTCTTTCTAATCATCATATGCAGATCAAGTTGAAATTGAAAGGCTTTCTTCTTCTCTTTTCTTGTGCAGGTAGTTGGTATTCTAGATTATGGGCTTGCAAAAGTAGCAGACATGATGACCAGACATGTGATAGCACCTGCAGTGCGCTCTGGTTCTCATAGTTTTTCTGTAGAAGAAAAAAGACTAGATTCAGGATATATAGCTGAGGTAGTTTTGAGAATAACCCCACCTTCTGATTCTCAGGTATTTATAAAGTGGCATTGGATATTTCATTTCTTTATTTATCTTATGCATAACACTAATAACAAAAAGTATTATTAGATTAACTTCTTATAGTGTCTTAATCCTTTATGCATGCAGATTGAGAACATGGATGCTGAAACTATCTATTCTGGAATTAATGTTGTGATTCAATTCATTTTCAACTTTATCTGCTTTCAAGATTCTTCCTGGATGCGATACTTTGGAAGATTAACATGGCCCCGAATGTCAGAATTGATTATCTCTAATTTCCTTTCCAAGGTTCGTTCCTTTTTACATAAATGTTATGACTTTTCACAACTCATAAGAATCAATCTAATTGACTACTTTTTATATTTCTTCTTAAACAACAAAACCATCATATGTTAGATAATTGATTTGCATTATGTGATGCTAGATTGTTCCCACTGATGCTTCCAAACTTGCTGACTTTCAAACAACAAGACAACTCACATCTGACTTTGAGGCATCTCTTAAACAAGTTATGTTCATCTCCCCTGGGAAAGATGAAAGGTTGACTAATTTTGCTGACAATGTTGAAGTTCACTTTGCAATGAGGAAAAAGATTGAGATTTTAGCATCAGCAAGAGACCTTCTTCTACATTCAGATTTTAATCTTCCTAAAGTAAGCTCCCTAAACTTTTTCCATACACCCTTTTCTGTTCTTCATCAACTGTATAAACATTGATTGAATGACAGTTCTTTCACAGGACTATTCAAGGAAAAATACAGAGCTTAAAAATGGTGGAAACACAGACTTACTTTTTTCCTCTGAAAAATGTGTCATTTCTGAAGCAGCTTCTCGTTTAATGGAAGTTGTCCATGAAACACTAAAGGTTAAATAAAATATTACTTAGTTGAATAATATATATATAAAAAAAAAGTTACTTTTTCAGTTTTCTCTCAAAAGTACATTGGTGTATTATGTGCAGGATGTTTGTTTATCATCTGCAACAGTGGCTTTAGAATTCTACCATGCTGCTAGGGATGCTCTACTTCTTTATGAAGCTGTTATTCCAGTCAAGGTTTGTAATTATTTTGAAGAAAATGAAAATGTGTGTATTTATGGTATTATTTTGGCCTTATAATATTTCATTTTGTGTTATGAAGTTAGAAAGACAGCTGGATGGAATCAACCAGGTTGCTGTTCTTATTCATAATGATTGTCTTTATCTTTCACAAGAGATTCTTGGCCTTGCTTTTGAGGTATGATTATTAAATAAAGATAACTTAATTTTGTTTAACTTATTATTTTTTGAAGTGGTAAATAAATATATTTCCATTTTATTATTTCAGTATAAGTCGGATTTCCCAATTTCCATGAAGGGAGCTGTGTTTATTGATTTGGGTGTAAGATACAAGATTATGGCAGAAGAGATATTACAAAGACAGATACAGCTTGTTAAACATAATTTAATGGAGGTAAATTTATTTTTATCTTTCAAAATTCAAATTCAAATCTTGTTTTTTTTTTTTTTTTTGCTCTTAAATAATAAAATTTGAATTTTTTAGGCGATTGATGGGGCTGATGGATTTCAAAATACGCATCAACCAAAAAGATGTGAATCTGCAAAATTTAGTATTGATCAGGTGGCTTTTATACTGGAGAAAGTTCACATAATATGGGAGCCACTTTTGCTTCCTTTGACATACAAAGGAAGTATGTGTAGTGTTGTGGAGGCTGTTTGTTCTAGAATGACAAAAGATATACTCATGTTAGATGACATTGCAGCTGAAGAAACATTACAGGTTCATTTTGTAAAACCTTTCTTTGTAATATCTATTAGAGTGTGATCGGAATCCGTGATTCCGACGGAATCGGAATCGGTGATTCCATTCTGTGTCGTGTTTGTATGCCAAATGGACGGAGTTTTGGTTCTTGTTAGATTTGTTTGGAGTTGATGTTTGATTACAATTTCTTCCGATTCCGATTCCCCTGGAGTTCAACTCCATTCACAGATTCCATTCCTTCCACATAAATACGTTATTGTTTTTTTCAGCTTCAAAGGTTGATTCATATGCTGCTGGAAAACCTTTCTTCTTTAATGGAATCTTTGATTGCCATCAATCAAACAACAAAGCCACAAGAGAAGTCATCAGGCTCTATTAATGATCTAATTCCATCACTCCCTAGACTACGGATATTAGCAGGTATGTTTTTTTTTTTTTTTTTTTAATTATTTAAATTGGTGTCACTAGGCATCTTTTACTTTAGCTAGTGTTTGTGATGAAATCTGAGACGGAATGGAATTGTTCATTCCAATGGAGTCAATCCGCTTTTGTTTTTCATTCCCATCATGGAATTAAGTGGAACGGAATGAAATTTCACAATATAACCCAACTTTGTATTTATTTAATTTGTAATGTCTGAAAAAAAAAATCATGGTTTTAATCAAATAGCAATTTTATTCTCTAAAAAAAAAACTAGAAAATATAATATACTTTTTTGTTATAAATCTTATTTGGGTTTTAGCAAGGAATAAAAATTTATTAATTATAACTAATATCCTTAAAAAGCAGAGTTAAAACTTATATATATTGGAAATCAATATAACAATAAAAAAATCCATTCCAATAACATGATCATGGAATGTAACTACTTATTCCATTCCATTCCATCCAATTCCAACCAAATTGGAGTTAATGATTTTATATTATCATTTTAAAAAATATGAACAGATATGTTGGACATGCCTTTGAAGTCCATTACTGCATCATGGGAAAGTGGTGAGCTGGCAAAGTGTGGTTATACTTCATCTGAGGTATTATTATTATTACTATTATTATTATTATTATTATTATTATTATTAAATCTTTTACTTAATAACACTTATAAACTAAACCTTTCAATTTTTATTTAGTTATTATTATTTGTATATATGTTGCAGATGAGGGATTTTATCAGAGCCATATTTACGGATTCGCCCCTACGGAAAGAATGCTTGTGGAGAATTGAAAATATCACATTTTAGTTTGTTTTTTTTTTTTTTTTTTTTGCTCCATTGTATATACCCCTCATGTTGTACTATAATCAAAGGAAAATTTCTCTGATTATGTCATCTGTCATCTGTGTTTTTTTATAGTCGGAATTTTTATTTTTACCAGTGAGAAATTAGCATTCTATAAATATTACCATGATTTTCTCTTGCTCTTTTTTCAACTCTGATAACACTTTTTATTTATTTATTTATTTGTTTTCAATTTTCAAATGTTCACTAAACAACAAAAGCTAGCATTTTAATTCTACTAAAACCTTCAATTGCAATTTGTTAAGGCCCACAAATTTAAAAAAAAAAAAAAGTCATCTACCATCTTGTATTTTGTGTATATTATTATCGTTTATCCTTCTTTATATATGTAATAAAAACTGACAAAAAAACAAACATTAAAGAGAAGGAAACCCGAAGTTGATAAATTTAGGATTTTTTTTTTCTATATCAATTAATTTCATAAAGAAATTGTGTAAACAAATTAAAACCTTTATTTCAAGGTTAATAGTAGTAATAAAACTCCACACTATATCACCTCTCTCTAAAAATGTATATCTATCTCAAAACTGATTCCATTCCACTTGAATCTACATCATTGATCATTCCCTTTTCAAGCAGCATTATGTGCAACCGGAATCGCGCTTTCCGATGCTTTGACTGATGCTTTGACCGCAGTATTTGACTTCCTCAATCGACCCAAAATTTTCTTCAATTGCCATTTCTTTGGTTTAACTTGACCCAAAAGCTTCATCTGTTCCCTTTTGAATTTACGGTTTGCATACCACCTCCCACCTCTCCAACCCAACCCATACCTGAAAAAACCACAGGGACTATTTTCGTAATTTCGTTCAATTACAAGGTGTGATGTGGTAAATTTTATAAAAACAACAAAAGTTTTGAAGAAAGACTATTTTACAAACCCGATTACCAAAGTGACACCTGATGTGGCCACACAAGCTGCAGCATTGGAATTACCGTTTCCAACCATCTTTTTGAATTCCTTTCCATCAAGGTCATAATTTCTTTTCATCTACAAAAAAACGTATAAAGTATAAACACTATCTTATTATTATATTTTATATATTTTATACATTGTTTCAATTTTATTGTTAATACTAACAGCATTTTCGATTGAGTCAAGCCTTTGTTCAACTTTTGTTTCATGAAGGTGGCGTAGCGTATAGCCTGAAAAAAAAATTCACATTTTTAAGTTAAATTTGATACAAACATAATCTAGTGATTATAGAAGCATCTTATTCTGTAATTCGAGTTAATTTTATGGTGTTTGATGTCGCAAAACTTACACAAATCCATATACTTAAACCTAATTCTCGTATTCTTATGGATTCTTCTTCAATTTCAGGAACAAAAGTATGCTATTTATAACATTTAGTATGACACAGATGTAGTCAGGAGATTTCTTCCAGAAAAAGTTATGAATATAGGTCGATCAATTCGACATTGAAGTAAAGTAAGCTAAACATACCAGTCCAAGCAGTGCCAATAGATGCTATGGAAGTTAGTAATGTAAACACAACTTTATGCCTCTCATATGTATCCTATCAAAATGAAGATCATCAATGAAAGGGGAAAAAAGAGGGGAGATATAGGTAAGAAGCCCTAATTGCTGCGTAATCACAAACGACGAAATTGGATGAAAACCAGAATCATTTAAAATACCTTGGTTGATAAGAAAGTATCTTCAAGAGCGGACAATGAATTCGAAAACATTCGTTTGATATGATGAATTGAGAAAGGCCTTGTAAGAGAGGAACCCTTCTTTAAACCCTGCATAGTGATTTACGTTACCCTCTGCAAAGAATCGAAGCTTATTAGTGGGTTTCAAGATGAAAGTGTGAGATTTTAGGTGATGGCGTTTGATTCCAGAAAACGGGTTGCGTTTAGTTTTTTGATCTTTTTTCCTTTCTGAAATTGCGTTTCTAAAATGGTCCTTGATGGAAAAATCAAGAACCTCGGACAAGTAAATATAACCCGAGAAATTGTAGTGTTTAAAGTGAGCCTGTGTCAACGTTGGGACTGTATCTAGCAGCGTTTTTTTTTTCCTTAATAATAGCAAATTCATTACATTAACCATTTTAAATAGCCATATTTAAATAAAATAATTTTTTTTTTTTTTTTTTTAATATCTCATTTGGACTGTTTTTCAAATTCTGAAATTCTTTTTGTCTTAAGAAAAAAAATCAAAGAAATCTATCTACTTATGTCCAAAATATTCATTTCGAAAATAATATTAGTATTTTTTTTCAATCAATGTTTGATTCATAATATTGTATATGGTTCTCATTTATTGTGTTTGTTTAATTTTTTATTAGATTTAATAAAAAACGGAATTTTTTTCTTATCATTCCGGAATTATTCATCAGATTTCAGACTTGTTTTCGAAATTCTGAAGTTTTTTTTTTTATTTTTTCTGAACTTCGGAATTTTAATTTGAAACCTGAATGTGTTTGAAGTTTATTTTTTTGTCAGAAAAAATTGTTTTTATTTGGTTTGGATGGCCCATTCTGAAATTGTGATAAGTTTAGGCATACTAACACAAGTTTATAAGCATGAGAATATTATAACAATTTTTATGTTTTCATGCAATATATAAGGATCTAAGTTCATTCTATTAGTGCAACTACTAAAGTAATAAAAATTACATACCTCTTTTGAAGCTAGAGATCTCCTTGCTTGAGATCGAGTTCTTACCACATTTTCTTGGATGAGAGGGCCCATAATAGAATCATTCTAACGACATCACACCCAAGAACACTATGAGAGCAAAACAACAAATCCTAGGAGATGGGAGGTAAAATCGCCAAAACAAAACCTTAGAAGGGTTATTTTGCGTTACCTGGGAGGGAGGAAAAGGAGGACGAAATCTAGGAGTAAGAATGGGTAACTAGGGTTTGATCTCTAGCTCCTTATTTATAGGCTCTCATTTGCTTACTGCCAAAGCAACTCCAAAACCTTGATAGGGCTTATCAAATTTTGTCCCTTATCCCTATCTTTCTAGAATGTTCCAAAATAGTTTCTAGTTAATTTATCATAACATAACAAATTAATAAACTAATTTCTCCCAAAACTTTGTCTTTTAATTACTTAAATGGGTCTTAAGAGCAACCCAAAAGGACTTTGTTATTATTAGAAATATCATTAATAGTTATCATATTTGACACTATTTCCAACAGTCTCCCACTTAGACAAGTCATCAACTATATGAGGTCTAATACTTCTCAAATAATCAACATAGACTATGCCATCCAATGAAACTATAAAACTTTGATCAAACTAAGATTCAGCCCTTAAATAAGTGATCATATATTCATTTGTTCACAAGATATTGTCTAAACCTTAAACATGGATAAGGGTCAATCCGAATGTTCATGATTATGTTTCCCAATAAAGATTTGTAACGACCACCTTATACTACTAAATTGAACACAACAATTTCAGTCAAGGCTCGTCACACTTTAGATGTCAGCAACAAATCATCGAGGGGACCATACATAACTTTCGTCTACTCATCATGCCATACATCGACATACCTTTATTACTACAAGTTACGGATAGTGTTGGAAAGTAAAAATCTCATGTATCTCTGTTTGAAGAATAAGAGACATTATCATCTTAGAATCACTTATGACTTTATCCATGAAGTAATATCTAAGTGTGGTTTGTTCTATACTTAAATATCCATTAAGTACTCAGGAGTGTTAGTTGTAGTCTCTATGTTATGTCCAATCAGCATGAACAATCTACTAATACTCAATGACAGTCTTAAATCACCACTTACTTCCAAGAGTATGACCGAATGTAGAGGTTTGAGCAAATTAATACTCGGGAAGTGAGTTCCAAATATGAAAAAGGAGAACACAATAATAAACTAACATGAAAAACGCATAGGGTTAAAGAAAATGCTACTAATAGTTTCATTTTGTTTACTTTTTTTTTATAGTTTATTTTAGCACATTTCATCTCATTTTAGTTAATCTTCATGCATTTTTTCTATTTTTGTTATTTTATATCTTTATTGGGTACTTTTTAGTCTTTTCAACTTATTTGAGATTTATTAAAGACTATTCAAAGTGGAGTAGTTTTGGGAGTATGGGATCTTAAAACATGAAGCTTGTAGTGCATTTCCGGATCACTTGATGGACACAATTGGACTATTGATTTAAGGAGAGATGTGGATGTGGGCTACTTCGAAAGTGTTTTGTTGACAACCAATTGGGTTCGGTCTCAAATGAAGATTGGAAGAAAAAAAGAGAATGTTTGGACTTGTTAAATTATGAAGATTTGAAGACTCTTGGACCTATCATCTATTGGAGAAACTTGGGTTGGTGGACTAATGCAATTCAAATCCAAGAAATAAAAAAGTCCCATTTCTAACCAGCTTACATGTCCCGTGCAATAAATAGGCTAAAATTCACGTAGCTTGTGTGACCTGCAGGGGCATTTTCGAGATTTTATTTTTTACTGCTATTTTGGGATGGTTTGTGGGATGCTTTTGGGACAACTTTTGGATCTGAGTTTAGGAGCATTTTCTCTGTACTTTAAAGGCCTTGAAAAACTTGAAGGACTTGAAGAACATCTTCATTTTTACTCTTGAATCTTGCTAAATGCTTGGTACCCCTAACATTTATTTTAGTTTCTTGAGTTTAGCCATGTTATGCAAAACAAATGTTGGTTGACTTTGGTGAATTTGATTGAATGTTTGGTTGAATTTTAATGAACTCCAAGAACTTCTTCTTGAGTCTTTATGAAAATGTTTTATATTTTAACATCTTCTTGCTACTTGTATGTTTTTATTCATGAATTTAAATGTATTTGTAGTGATTAATTGGCTAATTTCTTGATTAAGTAATGGATCACTTCACACAATCACAAAAATATTTTCTCCAACATGGTAGTGGAAGCTTATGATTCCTCTTGGATTTGGTTACTTTTTGGTCCTTAATGCTAGTTAATTTTCACTAATTACATGCTTAATGAAAATTATGACTTTAACTAAAGAAATATGTTATGAGCTTCTTTAGCTACTTTAATAACTAAGAAAAATCTAGGTAATATCAAGCTTCTTTGATTATTATAACCAAATTGGAGATTTAAGACAAGTATTAGACTTCGAATTCTAATGATATATTTACCAACTATTCAAGTGATGAAACCTTAAGTCAACCATCTTTCTCTAATTAATTTTATATTAAACCTTGCTTTTTGTTGAATTGTGTTTTTAAATCTCAGTGTAACTCTAGTCTCTAGTTTTCTTTTAAATATCTCAAAAGACAAAAAAAAAAAAAAAAATCACAAGTATTTATATAAAAAGATTTTCATAGAGTTATTAATTGAACTAATCTCCATGGATACGATCTCCTTACCACTATATACTATTTTAGTTTGTAATATTTAGGGTATTTATTTTTGTTGGCCTCGACAACCACCAATTACTCTTGTTGTTTACATGTGTGTTGTGTTTATCTTAAATTGTTACATGATTGCTTAAAAATAAATATTGAAACACAAACAATAATTGTTAAGAGTTAACAAATGATCCGAAAAGGTTAAAAATATTTTAATTAAAGGGAAAAAAATATAATTTAGTAACACCCATGAAAAACCATTTATGTAACTAATATCCTCAACTCATTGACCAGTTTATATAACTAGATCATCCAAAATTATAATATAAACAATTTGAAAAAACTATGTTAACCATCTTAAATGTAAGGAGAAGAGTAAACTTCACCCAAATCCCAAAGGAAATAGAAAAAATGACTCTATGATACTTCCTTAAAACAATTCTAATGAGGCAATATGTTTTTACAACGTAGAAAAATGATACTGAAAACGTAGTTGTTCTAAATACCTGGAAAAAATGAACTAAAGCCAAGGAGTGTAGAATTTCAAATAGATATATGTTTAAACTTCATAATGCTTCTACTATAAACTCTTAAGACTCATTAAACAACGTGTGTGATACTCACATTTGGATTGATATATAGAGACTAACGGAAAATAAAAGCTTAGGAATGGAGAGGTTCCCCTAATCAAAGACAAACTAACATCAAATCGAATATACATGCTTCAACTTCTTACTTACATTTGCATTGATATATATATATATATATATATATATATATATATATATATATATATATATATATATATATATATACACTAATGGAAAATAAAAAGCTTAGGTATAGAGAGGTTCAACTAATCAAAGGCAAATTGACATCAAATCAACTCTACACGCTTCAACTTCCTAGTTCTTCTTAATCCCCTATAAAATAGGGTAAATTAGAATACCACATACTATATCTAAGACCCAAAAGTTAGAAACAGAAGTAATATGGAGTTCAATATACATATTTGAAATGACACACCTCTTGACTTGTTCAATATACATATCTAAGACCCAAAAGTTAGAAACAATTATACTTCTAATGTCCATTTTGATGGTGATTTTATCACCAAATGTATTTTAGTGTAATGGACTTAACAAGTGTTTCAAGAATGATGTTTTAGTTATAATACAAGTTAGGAGGTGCGGGAGTGCATACTTGTATTTACTAAACATTGTTAGTATTGAACCCTAATCTACTGTGTCAGGTCAGGGGTCCCATAGGAAACTAAAAACACTCTCTCTTCATCTTCTAAAAAATTGATTCTGATCTTGTGCCTAAAATTAGAATTGCTACATCAGGAATTATCCCAGTTTGGATTTCGTGATATCCAATGCATATAGGATCAAAGTATCAAACAATGAAAGTGTTTTACACGATTCCTGTTTGTTATCTAGATTTCTCAATACCTAATTCGAATTTCCCCAACACATTTTCTCCGCAGCAGAATTAAATTGTCTCGTCAACATTGTTGGAAAGAAATATTTGAGATTGAGCCATTCTTTTGCCTTAGCGTTAAGGGTGGTGTTAGGTGTCTCAACTACATGATAGTCTTATTCAAATTGTTCATATTACTCAAGATGAAATAGTCATATAAACTAGCCAACAATTGAAAACATTATTTATATATAGTTTTTTTGTAACAGCTCAAAAACAGTGATAATTTTTTTCATTTGAAAGACCAACAATTTCATTCAATAATTGTTTCAAAAACCATCACCATATATAATATCAAAATAGCATAGTTCAATTATTCAAAATGTGGAAATCACGAGGGGAGGATGTTGTGCCATCATGTCGGGTCCTTCCCTTTTGAACCGGAAGTACCTGAAACCATAAACATAAATTGTAAGCACAAAGCTTAGTGAGTTCCCCAAAGTACCACATACCAATCATACAACTAGGCTTAACCATGGGGTGTGTTCCAACCCGATATACATATATGGGCCCTGGGGTGTATTTCAAACTGATCAACACATATGGGCCTAGCCCTAGGGCCCGGCCTTAGGGTATATTCCAACCTAATCATACAATAGTGGGTCCCACCCTGGGGTTTATTTCAACCCGAACATGCAACCACATAGAAGCCACACAACGACTATCATCCTACATAACACAATAATAGGTCGGCATTGGTGCCTTCGACCCATGGATACCATGAAAAACTCACCTCACAGTCGGACAAAAGATGAAACAACACGTTGCTCTGAAAACCAACTCTACCGATCACCTTTACAAATAACAGTGACCAAAACTCAGACTATAGCTCAAAATACCCAAAATACCCCTAGGTCAAAGTCAAAAGTCAACCGGGTCAACTCAATGAGTACGTTGGGCGTACTCAACCCGTACGCGGGGCGTACTACGTATTGACTAGAATCGTCGAGTTGACCACGTACGCACAACATACGCGTCTGCCATCATTCCTTTCTATTAAGAGCTTAATCATTTAATCCTTTTCGTCCAAAGTCCAAATGTACTCCTCAAATGATGTCCTTAATCATAAAGTTTCCAACTTTATGATCTTGCATGGCTATTAAGTGTTGAATACTAAAAACCCTAACTTATTAACTCATTAAGACAACCTAGACCATGCATGGTGGAAAACTAAGGATAAAGATTACATTTTAATGACTTATCATGCCCTAAAACATCTTAAAGGACAACTTAAAGGTCCTGTAGTATTCCATACTCACAAGAATCAAGATTTGGTACAAAAAGGTGTAACCTTCTAAGACTGAACAAGATCTGAAGGAATATTCATCAAGGATGGAGCTTTATACCTCAGAAGACGCACAAAGGAGAGTAGTTGTTGGATCCAAAGACTTCAGTGAAACACCACAACTCCAAGAGTCTTCCTTCACCACCAAGAGAACCAAAATGACACTCCAAAGCTCCAAAACACACTCACACACTTAGGCTTTCGAGATGGAGGCTATGGGAGATGGAGGTTGGAGTTAAGAAAGAGTATCAGGCTATAATGATGTTTAAATAGGGTCCAAACCCTAAAAAAAAGGGTTTGTACCCTGGCCACGTACGCCCATCGTACACATGTAGCCTCATAAAACTACAAAAATGCCACTCGGGACTAATTTTGCAAACAATACTCAAACTAAGGGTCAAAATGGAATACATGAAAACAAGATATTACATTTTCTCCATAGGAAAAATATAAGATTTACATTTTAAAAAATGGTTTGTTGTTTTCATTTGGTTTAAATATTTTTAACTTAAAAAAAACATTTTAAACCTATTTTACAAATACCTTAAGTGAAAGTTAAGGTCTACGTTGAGTCCAAAGACAAAATCAAGGTCATGGATGCAAACAAGGAGATAATCATAAGTCAATGCAACCTAAAACAACCATGACCATCCCCAAAAGGATAATAAGGTAAAATTGTAACGATCTGGACTTTCTACATCTAATTAACTAGGAATTGTCATACTTATGAACTTATCTACTAAAAGACGAAATTCTATTAACTCAAAACAATTTACATCGCAGGTTACATTCGAGTTTACAATAAAATCATACATATAATTTTAATAATCAACAAGGTAAAATACAACTAAATTAGCAATATAGTCGAACTCAATGTGCTCCTATCTTTTCACGTACCATGACTGTTAGATGAACCTATAAAACATGAAACATCTCTACAACATCAGACATTGTAGACAACAATGTCACAGACAATAATGGTTGGTAAGTTATTTTTTTCTATTTTCATGTCTATGTATTCTTCTTCTTTCTCTTTTATCTTTCCATATTACATTTTTCTATTCTCCTTTTCATAATCTAATCTCCTCCTCTTTATCCTTCTCGATTGTGACATCCCCACATTCACGGTCATTTTAAAATTTTTATTTATGCTTAATTAAAAATCAGAGTATCATTTTTGAAAAGTAGTATTGCGGAATTTATTTCCAGAAAACATGATAACGATGTTATCAAAGCATTTTCGAAGAAATGTCTTTTTATTTAAAACATTGGGATGTTATCGTCAATACAGAAACATAAGCATAAGCATACCTTACATTCATTTACACTAATGATTTACATCTCCTTTAATCTTTTAGTGTAGTGTATTTTCGCATCGATACATGTGATTGAAATAAACTGAGTGGGTCAGGTTGGGAAACCTGGTGAGTACATAGGGATTTCAATCTCATAATCTTATATCATATATATTTTAGAACTCACAATATATACAATTTCACCTCATATAAGCAATTTTTACCCTACCCCGTCGATCCTCATAACGATACGATCCATGCTCTCGAATATAAAATTAACAGCTTTACCTAATTCATACTCTCGGATCAAGTATGTCAAATTCATGCTCTCAGATCAATGACACGTGATTATGCCAACTTCATACTCTCGAACTAGGGACGAATGAATATGTCTAATCCATGCTCTCGGATTAATGACACTTTTTAAAGTTCTACCCTCCGTGTATATCTCACCCGTACTCATAAGAATATACCACTCGGTATTCTTTTTAATTAATTTAGGTTTATTCTGTATCATAAATCATCATATATTATCAGATATGTTCTTAACACGTATTTCAGGCAATATCCAATATTTCACACATAAACATATATTTAATACTTTAATTAATACTTGTATTAAAATGATGTTCATGAAAGGGACTATGTACTCACTTGTTAAAGTGATGACTCGAAATTCGGACAGTGCTTCGCTTCTAACAATCGTTTTTTTCTTCGACGAAACCTAATCAATAAGTTTTTAGTCTAATATTTATTGCGACTAATTATTAGTCTAGATTCATCATTAACTCAAAGTCTACTTTCATGATCTATCAAGTAAGGAACAACCAGGTAGGATCATATCGGAGGTATGGTCCGTTTGGTATACGAAGTATACTGTTTGGAAATCTCACTTTAAACACCTCATTAAATCACAACCTAGACATCATCCCCGTAAGTAGATCAATCAGTATAACAATTTAGAATCACTGATAAATCTTGTTTATATGTTCAAATAACGATAATGAGCTTAAAAATAAGTTATACTGAAAGTAGGGTAAGCATAACTCACTTACAAGAGAGTTTAGCGAGGAACCGGACTCTGTGCGACCAGAACTTCTGAGCCAGCTCTTCTTCTCGGGACCGTCTGGCGCTCTGGGACTCGCTACTAACACCTAGGAGGTGCTAGGGAAAAACCTTGAGGGTTTTGGGGTGTTTGGGAAAGAAAAAGTTAGAAAGGTGTAAAGAAATGAGATTATTTGCGCCTCTATTTATAGGCTGAAACTTGTGAGTACACAGGGAGTAATTTTGATGTACGTTGGGTGTACTGCTATATGTTGGGCGTACGCATGCTACGTTGGGCGTACGCATGCCACGTGTCGAGATCATATGCAAAGTCATGGGGAGGAAGGTGGGGCTGAGTTTATGCCACGTGTCACCTCCAGAACTTAACCCAAAAACAAAATATCTTCTAAATTTCGTAACTTTCACATACGAGCTACGTTTTTTTACATTCTTTATATCCATATGTACGTAACGATGTGATCGACAACTTTCGTTTAAACTGTAGCGACCATAAAATTCGAGCCAAATTAAAACATTTTAATTCATTTAAAAACCATTAAGTTCATACACTTGTTTTCAAAATAGTTTAAACACCAGAGTATTCCCCAGAACCATATCACATAAATCATAAAACATGAAGAGCGGTACGATCACGCCTTCGCCTTGCCACGATCTCCTGAAGTACCTGAAACAAGACACTGAACTGTAAGCCCGAAAGCTTAGTGAGTTACCCCCAAAATATCAACCACACATAAACATACTCATAACATATCACAAATAGAACAGTCATGCACATTGGGTCTACTGTGTGACTGGTCCGCCCGCACCGGGCCTTCAGTCCACCTGGTCCACCCTCCGAGTCTAGCCATGTACATCGAGTCTACTGTGTGATTGGTCCGCCCGCGTCGGGCCTTCAATCCACCTGGTCCACCCTCTGAGTCTACAATATGACTGGTCCGCCCACACCGGGCCTTCAGTCGGCCTGGTCCACTCTCCGAGCCTCGGCACGTCTGGTCCGCCCTCTTGGGGCCTTCAGCCTATCCGAACCGCTCGCTCGGCCTTCGGAATATCCGGTCCGGCGTGGCTATGTTGGCCTACAACACAAAGCAGGACCCGCCTCAATCCAACCCCCGTCAAACAATCATGTGCACATAAAGCAATTAATCACATAACAAATCATTAACCAGACAAACAGTCTAACAAATCACATAGCATATCAACATCCTAACCAGGATTCCGACCTAACCGGTTACTAGCATAACATCACCCTATATACCGGGTACCGACCTTAACCAGGTCAATAACATAACACTACCCTAAATATCGGGTACCGACCTTAACGAGGTCACTAACATAACACCATCCTAAATACTAGGATGCAAATCTAGCAAAGCAATAACATAACAAACAATACCCGGATTTCCATCCGATAAAGGGTCGGCCTTGGTGTCGTAGACCATGTCGGTATAGTGAGGATAACTCACCTGCAATTGCCGACTGGAGAGATAAGACCAAGCTGCTTCGACCACCGACACAAACTTCACCACAGAACACTATCAAAGAACCAATGCCATAAATACCAGAATTACCAAAATACCCTTGAAGTCAAACTGGTCAACTATTGGTCAAAGTCAAAGTCCTCAGTCAAAGTCAACCTTCCCGGTTGATTCTACTCGTCGAGTCAACCTGTCGACTCGCCGAGTTCCCATTCCCAAAAAACTCTCATAAGACAACTTAACTCGCCGAGTCACCCCAAGACTCGCCGAGTCCAACAATCTCTGAGTCGCATCCTGTCTAACTCAATGAGTCGCCGACCGACTCACTTAATCCAAGGATTTAACCAAAAGAGGTTGGGGTTCTGCGACCTGACTCACCGAGTCCAAGAACAGACTCGCCGAGTCCAAGACAATCTTCAATAGACTCGCCGAGTTGTTCTTCCAACTCGCCGAGTCCCTGCACATGTTCATACAACTCGTCGAGTACACCCATGTGACTCCCTGAGTTTCTCCATTTCTTATTCCATATAGAGGCTTTTCGAGCCATGCAGGGGCTCTAAACCATAGATCCACCATTCTACAATCTAACCCTCACATAAAGTTGCAAACTTTACGTGAAACCAAGGAGATAAAGGCCCAAAACACACTATGGCTTGGGTTTTAGACAAAGGGGCTTCACCAACAACTCAATGACTGAAACTTTATGACATTCTAGGCCATCATAAGTCTAGATCTGGAGTAGGAACCTCAGATCTAAACTCCAACTCGAGATAGATCTCAAACAAGCCAAGGAACTCCACATCAACCACCAAGGATGAACCAAAATGGAAATTAGCATAAGATTATGGCTTCTTACCTCTGAAATATGTCCAAACATATGTAGATCCCAGATCCATACAAGCCCCTTGATACTAGCCCCTAATTTCTCAAGCTCCTTCCACCAAATTCCTCTTCCAAGCTCCAATCTCCTCAATAATGAAGTCTCACACGAAATTAGGGTTTTCTAGAACTCTCTGGGGGATTAGGAGGCTGGGAGAAGGACATAAAGTCCTTTAAATAGGATGCAAACCCAAAGATTAGGGTTTTCTCATTCCAGCACAAACTCGTCGAGTCCAGCTTTCGACTCGGCAAGTTGGTCACTTAATTCGCGACCCAAACTCGCTCCGACTCGACGAGTAAGCGTACCTACTCATCGAGTTCCTTCTTCGAATATACACTATAAACCTTTAAATCATACTTCTAAAATTCAGGATGTTACATAAACTCTGTCGGCTAGTTTTGACGTTATCTATAAAGGTATATTTTAACATGCTTAGACAGTTAAAAATCTGTTAAAAATTCATAACTTTATCATCTGACGTCCGTTTTCGACTGTATTTATATCGTTGAGCTTCTATTAACAAGATCTTCAATTGTCGTTTAGATTGTGTCAATAATCGATCAATCTGAAATTCAATTTCCAAGTTGTATACTGCTATGAATCTTAGAAAAATTAAAATTGTACGCTTTCGTTTAAAGGCTAAAAAATAGTTTTCAAAAATTCACTTTTTACGATTATCGACTCATGTCTGTTTGATCGTAAAATTTCGACGGGTCATAACTTTCTTCATCATAAATCAGATTTCTACGTTTTTTATATGTACAGAATCCTTGTAAAATATTTTTTGTTATTTATTTCCAAATTTGAATCATTACGCCAAGCAAACCCTCTTTCTCAGTCCGAAAAGTGCATTGTTGAAACTAGATTGGAATGTCAAGCGGCTCTAGATTTAGGGCTCTTGCTATAGCCGAATACGAGAGATTATCAGGTAACCGGGATACTTTAAAGATTCCATTAGTCAACATTCCAACATACTTTATTTTATCAGGTAACCAGGATACGTTAAAGATTCCATTAGTCAACATTCCAACAAAATTACTTGTATGCATCAATACATATTGTGCTCTTTTCTCTTCCAAACTTTCTCTTTCTTTTTCTTACATACTACGCTTTATCCTCTCTAATTTCTCTCATTACCTACTCAAGTAGTCTCTTCTCCTTTTCCGTGCTATATCTAATATCATCTTTCCTTACTATTTCCTATTTGTTGTCAGGGATCTTACTCTCATTGCACTAATTAGGGATGTCAAAAAAAATTATAAAATTATATTATAGACTTCTTTTAACCTAAAAAATTAATTTCTTTAAACCTAAAATTAATCGGGAACAGATGATGCAATCCCCATCCCATTAGTCATTTTTTTCTTTTGGATCACAAATAGATTTATAATTCTTAATCCCTCACAAATCACACCTAAGTTTTCTTAACCACACATAATCCTCTCAAGTCTCAAGCAAACGTCAGCTATCAACTTTCCAGAAAATGTCATATATCAACATTCCGAAATGAATCATCTTTTTCCTTTCAAGGAGAATAAGCCAACAACAATCTTCTGTAAGACAAATTACAAATTCACACGTGCTCTTGAGCTACACTTCGGCACTTTCAAGAATCATCAAGCAACATTGTTCAAGCCTCGACACAAAACAATTCAAAATCACTATCTACAAACCACAAACAACTACCACATAGCAAATCTAAAATAAAAATAAGTTATCACCTGAATAAATTATTTTCATCCAAAAAAATTTTAATAGTGTGGAACTAATTAAAAACGTTACACCCTAATTCGGACATTTTAGTTAAAAAGCAATTCCTTGTTCTTATGAATTACAACATGATCTGCTGTGAATATTCATATAATATTAATGCCAAAAAAACAAACTATCGATCAATTTATCTTTTTTATATGAATATTAAGATCCAAAAAATTCAAAACAATTTGAAATGCCTCAGATAGTCGATGTATCATCAATGTAAAATCAGTCGGTAATTCCAACTTATAACGATTTAATACCTCATTGGCAACACACAAATTTCATCAAAAATCAATCAATTAAAAATATTTTTTTTATTAAAAAAAATGTAATCGCAAAAACCGGCTCTGTGAATGAACGGATAACAATCAGTTCACAGGTTCCTATAAAATTGCGAAAGACACAAAGTCTGTTATAGGTTCAATCATAGCATCGTCGGTCACTGCACTTTTGGCTACCGTCGACGTGGCATCGAACCAGAAGATATGAAGAAAAAATCAAATGATTTGATAGAAAAGTAGATGAAAAAAACCTCAGAGACCCGTTCAAAATCACACACACAGTGGAAGAGGCTAAAACGCGAATCCCGACCAACGAACTGAGCTCTAAGATCGTGTTAATGATCGGAGGCCGGCGAATTGGTGGATGGGATGACGCGCCGCCGTGATCCGCTGCTGTTTAAAGTGTCATACGGCACTTCCTATCTTTAAGGGGATTTCTTCCTCATCGGAACTTTCTTAATTGAAAATCGAATTCGCAAAACATAGAAAGAAAGAAAAAATTATGAATTCAGAAGATGAATTTGGTGAGAAGGTGTGATTGAAATGATAAGCAACGAATAGGTTATATAGAGTAGTGAAATTGTAAACCCTAGTTTTAGGAAGGAAGGCATGAGCCATGAGAGGGGTAACGCAGTCCATAAAAGTTTGCTTTCAGTGTGAGCCCACCCACAGTCCAAATCCAAACTGCCACCCGGGTGTTGGGCCTTGATAACATAATTGTTCTCTTGCTCTATGCAATTTAATGTATTCTCATAATTGCATAATTGCATAATTGCATACTTTCATTTAAGATTTTTTCTCAATGAAATTTTATATACCGTCGTAGTTTCACTTAGAATACTTAGATTGTATGTTGGATTTCATGGGCTTTGGAGTCATTTGCTGAAAGTGGACCCCAAGATGGCTCATGACTTATCCTTCTTCAGTTTTGTTGAATGGGAGTCCGACTCATGAATTTCAGTTGTATCAGTGGCTTAAGCCAGGGAGACCTGCTACATTTTTTTTTGTTTATTATAGTTATGGAGAGTTTGCATGTGGCTATGGAGTAGGGATGAGAATTTGGCCCGAAACCTCGAATTGAACCGAAACTCGAACCGAACCGAATTAGGCTCGAATAAACAATTCGATTCGGGTATCTATATTATGCTTATTCGGTTTTCGGGTTATTCGGTTCGGGTTGCCCAAATAAGAGCTTATTCAGTTCTAAATACCCGACCCGAATAAACATTCATCCTCCCTTTTCTCTGATTAACAGAAATCAAAATCATGATTCACACTTTTGTCTTCGCCGTTCATAACAGAAAAAAAATATTACGCTCGTTCTCATCATTTCAAAATCGACCAATTTTCTCATCTATTTCTAAACTCGAAATCACTTCTGTCGATTCATGAATCCATATTTTGTCTAGTCATGGAAAATTGGGCTCAAACTCAAAAAACTCAAGTAAGTAATTAATTCTTATTATTTTAATCTACTATGTAAATGTTATTCTTTAAATGTGTTATTGTGTTATGATAGTCTTTGAATTTTTTATGTTCATGTATAAAAACACATTGTTATTCTATTATTCAGGTTATAAAATCCTAATACGATTTATTCAATTTTTTTCGGTTATATTAGGTTCTTAATCATCTTGTACATGTTATTCGAGTTATTCGGGTAATAACCGAACCGAACCGAACCGAACCCATATTAGTTAATCGGTTTGGTTTTCGGTTCATGCAATTACCCTTATCCGGTTTTCGGGTTATTCAGGTTCGGATCGATTCGGTCCAGTTCCGACCCGAGTAACATCCTTATTATGGAGGATGCTAATCAGAACTCATTATTCCGAGGAATCTCCTTTGGTGATCATCCGATTCATATGTCTCATCTGTTTTATGTTGATGACACTATTTTCATGGGAGAATGGGATACAACTAATATCCAGATGTTGTTTCGGTTGCTTAGGCTGTTTTACATGGCTTTTGGGTTACAGATAAATCTTCAAAAGTCTAAAGTATATGGAGTGGGGTCAATACAGTTCAGGAGATTGTGAGTTATACATGTTGTGCCGCTAATTTTGTTCCTTTTGTTTACTTGGGTTTACCGGTCAGTGAAAAATGAATAAAATTAGAGCCTGAGATGTGCTTCTAGAAAAGTTCAAAAGAAGACTTTCCAATAGAAAAATGAAAATGTTATTTATTGGGGCGCCTAACTCTTGTTAGATTAGTTTTAAGGAGCTTAGGCGGTTATTATTTGTACTTATTTTTTATATCGGTTATTGTTAATAGGAATCTAAAGGCTTGTAGATCTCCTTTTTTTAGGGGGGTGGGGGGTGGATGAGTATGAAAGGAAACTTAATTGGGTGTGTTGGGATCTCATTTTGAGTGATAAGAATCCAAGCGGCTTGTCGGTAGAAATTTTGTGTTCTTTTAACCAAGATATGTTATACAAATGGAAATGGTGCATTTAATTAAGAGCTGCTATAGAGAGGCCGGCAGGTTTGATATGGTTGATTCTTATTTTTTGGTAGAGGGATTTGGTTGAGCATCGTAAAAGGTGGTGTTTGATCTTCGTTCTCGTGATCATATTTCTAAAGCAACAATTATGAGTAAAGTGGGAAATGGTGAATTAACAAGCTCATACAACGATACTTGGTATCGTAATATGGCTTTTTTTAATCGGTTCCCTAGGTTATATGCTTTGGCAGAAAATCAACAAAGTCGTGTTTGTGATTATTCGAATGAAACCGGTTGGAATTTAGTTTGGCAAAAGAACATAACTAGAGGATGCACCTTGGAGCAGTTAGACTCGTTGTAGGAGATTCTTGAATCTATTCAACTAGATTCAGGTTAGGATACTTAGTATAGGGATTTGGATCCGCCAAGTTGGTTTTCGGTTAGTTCAACGAGATGAGCTCTTGATGTCGTGCGACTGCCAACAATTCTGACGCCTACTAGGCTGAATAGATACGTCCCTATAAAAATTAATATTTTTATTTGGTGTGTGAGGTTTGTGATTATTTTACATAATCATGGGATTGACATGCATTCGCTTTTATGTCCCGTTTGTGATTATTTTACAGAGGCCGCTGACCACCTTTTTCTTCACTGTGAGCTAGTTGGTTGTTCAAATTTGGAGGCGGGTGGCTTTATGGGCTAACTTTAGACTACCCCCATTGGCGTTTCTTGTGAACCGCTCACAGTGCAAATTCAACCAATAAAAAAACCTTAAAAATCAAATAGGGTGTCTAAATGGAGATTTGGGGTGTCCTTTTAGTCAACCCCTAAAATAATAATAATGGGACGATCTTTGATGAAAGAGTTCGTGCCTACAACCTTAGCTCATCTTAGGTTGAATTGAAAGTTCATAGTCACGTGTACAAATTGGTTAGAGAAACCAATTAATTTTTATACCAAAAGTTGTTTTTTGTTTATAAGTAAACTTTATATTTAATAAAATTTAAAATAAAATAAATCAAAATACATAATTTATTTTTCTCTACAAAATAAGACCAATATTGATATAGTTTTATAAATATAAAATTTTAATATAAAATAGGTTGGGTTGGATTGCTAATGAGTGTAAATAGTTGGATTGGGTTGTATATGTAAGGAGAAATAAATTATTTTTTTTATAGAAATATTAGGTTGCGATGGATTGTCAATGGGGGTAACCTTATGATTCGTGGTTTTGAGTCCATGCAAATTGTTTTCACTTTGATCGATCAACAGGTCAACACTCACTCTCATTTTGATATTATTGATACGGTTTTTTGCACATTAATATGAGTTTTGTGGACCTTTCGGAAGTTGTTGTTTGGAGATAATCGTCTTAAGAAGAACATGTTATTTGATTTCATAGTTTTTTTTTTCTTATGATTGGTTTAGTAATAGAAATCGTAAGAAAAAAATTAGTTGGAGTACGTGGATAAAAAAAACTTTTTGCTATTGAACAGCTAGCGTTTATTTTATGCGACCGTTACAAAAAAAAAAGAAAAAAAAAGAAAAAAAACAAAAAAACAAAAACAAAAACAAAAAAACAAAAAAATAAGGCTA
This sequence comes from Lactuca sativa, assembly GCF_002870075.4. NCBI lineage: Eukaryota > Viridiplantae > Streptophyta > Magnoliopsida > Asterales > Asteraceae > Lactuca > Lactuca sativa. Next base: position 171,612,079 of record NC_056629.2, on the reverse strand, counting down.
ATTTATGAAGTATTATCTCAGGACAAAAATAATTAACTTTAATAGTATATATTTATTATATTTTGATTAAATAATTATATTTTGCAGGACACGACATTTGTTTGATGAATATATGACAAGTTTTTAAAGAGACATTATCGACAGAGGCTAGATAATTGTAATTGTTTGGTGGACCGAGGATGTAGCCATTTTTGATCAATTTTAAAACTATAATACTAAAACGAAAATGAAAGAATATTGCTCCTTCAACATGTTCATGTTCATGTTGTCACGTTAGTGACCTAAACCCTTTGACATGTTCATGTTGTTTTTTGGTAAATAGAGGAGCAACAACCCTTTGTTACTCCTTCCTTTTTTGGTCGAGCAAAGAAGCAAAACACCCCCAAATTTTGTTGTCCAGTTAAGCTCCTGCTCCTCTCTTTTCCTGTTCAGCTTCTATCAAAGAAACCCCCATCAAAGGTGGAGATCTTGCAACAGACAAGAGGACAATAGCCCCCTCGAACCTTCTCTTCTTCTTTCGCTGACTCTATACCCACCTGAATTGTTGTTGATGTTGCCCTGCTTCCATCGTACCATCTCCCCCCCCCCCACACATTCACATTCTTTCCGAGACAGAAGAAGCGCATGAGCTGCTTCAGCAACCCTTGCTGCTTTCGTTTCGTCCTCCCTCTACGAACCAGTGAGGTCATCGTAGGTGTTCGTTTCTTGCTCAACAAACCTCGACCACCAGACGAAAAATCTTTGTTGCTTAGGTATTTCTTTCTTTTCTGATTTCGTTATCCTTCTCCTTTCTTCGAATTAGTCAAGAACTAGAATTACTCCCTCATTTGCGATCGATTGCCACCACCCTCCATAGATTTTTGCTTCCGATTTCTTCTTCCCTGAATCGAACCAACACCGAAGGCGTGTGTTTGTCTTAGATTGAAACTGAATAGAAGATCTCTTCAGATCTCGGCTCCATGTCACCTTCAACGAGAGTCTCAAATGAGTTTTTTCATCTGTGTAGTGTATATTTGTTTTTATCTTTTAATGAAAAATAAATACCCCAATGGTATTATAGTCATTTCAATTTTTGGAAGGACTATTTTCACATACAAACCACTCCAAAAGAACCATGAATCCAAAAAACCCGGAGTTTTGACTAAAATCCCAAAAATTTGCATACCATAGGGACCATTTCTGCAATTTTGTCTTAATTTTTTATAGAAATATTAAGTTGCGTTGGATTGTTAATGGGGATAGCCTTATGATTCGTGGTTTAGAGACCATGCAAATTGTTTTCACTTTGATTGATCAACAAGTCAACACTCACTCTCGTTGTGATATTATTGATACGGTTTTTTGCACATTAATATGAGTTTTGTGGACCTTTTGGAAGCTGTTGTTTGGAGATAATCGTCTTAAGAAGAACATGTTATTTGATTTCATAGTTTTTTTTTCTTATGATTAGTTTAGTAATAGAAATCGTAAGGAATAAAATTAGTTGGAGTGCGTGGATAAAAAAAACTTTTTGCTATAGAATAGCTAGCCTTTATTTTATGCGGCCGTTACAAAAAAAAGGCTAGTGTATGAAGTATTATCTCAGGACAAAAATAATTAACTTTAATAGTATATATTTATTATATTTTGATTAAATAATTATATTTTGCACGACACGACATTTGTTTGATGAATATATGACAAGTTTTTAAAGAGGCATCATCGACAGAGGCTAGATAATTGTAATTGTTTGGTGGACCGAGGATGTAGCCTTTTTTGATCAATTTTAAAACTATAATACTAAAACGAAAATGAAAGAATATTGCTCCTTCCACATGTTCATGTTTTCACGTTAGTGACCTAAACCCTTTTTTTAACAAAGTTTGTCAACAAGTAACATTCACATGCTTTGATCCTGTATTAGGAACAAGAGTTACATAGTATACAGCTTTTTTATTGCAAGTACACTTAAATAAATTTGCTTTTGAAAAAAAAATAAGTGCAATGAAGAGTAAAAAGATTACACAGCATAGTGTAAAAAAGTAAAAGGGAATGCACACAAAGCAAAACAAAAACCAAAACTAAAAGATAGAAGGCGAAAAAAGGACACAAGTAGATGGAATCAAGAAGGTTTATAAACTACAATTTACATAATTCCTACACAGAAGATGTACAAGAAAAGAAGAAAAAGAAAACAAAAGCATAAAACTGAAAATGAAGATAAAATAGAGGGAAGTCACCAATGTAGAAGTCAATCCGTGAAGTGTAATTCATCGGAGGATCTCATCTTCTAACTGAAGATGAATTAAAAAAAACAAATGGCTTGTCTGTAAGTCGTGTACTTTTATGTAGATAATCCTAATTTTTCCCTTAAAACATGTCCATATTGATGGATTTGATTTGATAAAAAACTGACATTGAAACTTTGATAAAAATGAAGTTCAATTCATATATGCTTACTTGAATTTCCATTGCCTCCTTTAGTTGGAACACAACCTCAGCAATTGTAGGCCGGTGTTCCCGAGTTTCTTGCAAGCATTGATAAGCAGTAGCTGAAAACTTGAGCAATGTTATTGGATTGATGTATTTCCTTATTCTTAGATCAACAATTTTTCCATATCATCGTTTTTGTAGCAAGTTGGAGCATGATGAAAGAGAAATTTCCGCTCATCATTATAATCTACACACGCCACCCTTTCACACAAAACTTCAAATTAAACCACACCAAAAGAATAGACATCCGATTCTTTTGTTAAAAACCCCGTTCTTCCGTATTGTGGGTCCATGTAACCATATGTGCCCGCAATATTAGTTATCACAAAGCTATTTTGTTGATTAGCTAATCCTATCTTAGCCAACCCAAAATCCGCAAGTTTTGCATTCAAATTTTCATCCAACAAAATATTTGCACTTTTAATATCGCGATGTATTATTTTGTGTTTTTGTGCAACATGATTATGAAGATAGTCCAATGCAGAAGCAACGTCGATGCATATTTTGAGGAGTTGTAGCCATGAAAGTTGAGAGGAAGGGTTAAGCAAATGTGTGTCGAGGCTTCCATTGCTTGCGTATTCGTAAATAAGGATCATCTCATTGTTAACATTACAAAACCCAATAAGGGTTACAATGTTGTGATGTTGATATTGTGAAAGCATTGTGAGCTCGGTTTGGAACTCTTTGTTACCTTGATTATTATCGATCTCAAGCCGTTTTACAACGACTAGCTTGTTTACATGATCCCCCTAGGTGAGGATTCCCTTGTAGACTCTTCCGTATCCACCTTTTCCAATGAAATTTCTTTCATTGAAGTCTTGGGTACAATTCTTTATGGCTTGTAGGGGGATTTCGGAGTGGTTTGGCTACTTCATGTGAGACATGACCAACCAGACTAAATTAATATCGAATCGGGCACTAACAAACATACCTTAGTTATATTATATATACAAATTCGGGAACTAACCTCTGGATAAAATTCCTAGTCTTGTGGCAGAGGACTTCTTGAAGATATGTGTAATCTATTCTTGAGGTCCTTAACAATGTCTTGAATAACCTCCGCTTCTCGCGTAAGACTTGATTTTAGTAAGAACCAAAAAATTAATATACTAGTCAAGGCCGGTCCATTGCTTTTTACTACTCGGGGCGAGATAAGAATTTTTATGCCCTTATATATGAAAAAAACTAGAAAATCCAAAGTACAGTAAAATTTATAATCAAACAAACAATATAAGTACAACCTACAAAAATCACCTAAAACAATGTTAAGCATTTTTTGAAGTTTACAATAATAAATAATTTGTAAAATGTCATTTTCAAAACTTAAAATTGCTAATGGTTCAATCTTTCTTGAATCATAATACTTCTAAGATACGATTTGATGAGCTTCAGTTTTGAAAAACTTCTTTCCGCAAAAACAACTGTAACCGTCACCTTCAACAATATCCTATATGCAACAAAAACATTAAAAAATATATTCATTCTTCTTGTATGCTTCATTCGGCAACATTTTCTGTAAAATTTCTAACTCAATCAATAAATCATTTTCATCAATCTCACATTTTTCTCCATTTGTCAAGTTGGACTCAAGATTGAAACAACATTTTTTAATTCATCATCAACTAAAGAAACAAATTTGGAACCATTAAATATAAAAACAAATATAGATTTAAAATCATTTTTTTCAAAATCATTAGCAATATCAGAAGATGTACTTGGTAGAATATAAAAATTATCAATCACATTATTTTCACTAATATTTTGATTTCTAACAACAGATTTATTCAAAGACCCTCTTAAATGATTAGTCTCTTCTTTTTCATTTTTTTTTCTATTTTGAGCGTCCCATGGTTGTTTTCTGGAAACAAATTTAAAACTCAACAAATCTAGTTATAAACACTAAACAAAGAAAGATACAACCTGAATAAGAACACAAGGCAACAGATTTTGAGCAAACCACAATGTCAACTTTCAATACAAAGCAGCCTCCTAATTCACATTACAGAAACAAAAAAAAAGGATCAATGGAACTTTAGTAATTTGTAACATAAGCAAGTCTGAAATTTACCTGATGTAAACAACAAATAAAGGATAAAGATTAAAGGCAACCGATTTTGAACTTAATTAGAGGCAAAACCCGAGCTCAAACAAAGGTGAAAAATTCCTTTTCACTGAAAAAATCGAAATTAGAAATAGCAAATAATGTTAAATCATAAGCAAAAAAATCGAAATTAATCAGATACAATGAAACACGTAAATCATAATCAGACAGTAAAATTGAAATCAGAAGAGGGGAAGTAGAGAACCAGAGAAGTCATCCAAATCAGAAGAAGACAAAATCGAATTCAATAATCCTTTTTCATCCAACTTTATCTGTGATATGCCTCCTTAATACATATTCAAGCGAATCACTCAATCAGGTAATGAAAAGATGATGATTGACTTCAGGAAGTTTAGAAATAAATAAGAAACAAACTTGAGAAGAGGAAAGGAGATTGGGAGTTCAAGTTGGAGCTTGGAGATCCAGAGATTGTGTTTCATTTCCAGCTTATTTAAGGTAAAAGGTTCATGCCTTGATCTTCCATGTGTTTATTCATATTTAGGGCTTGGATTTTGAGTATATTTAGGGCTTTCTAAGCCATTTTCGGGTTGTGAAGTGTTATAAGGAGTATTGACTTCAGATCTTGGTCATTGGAGGGGTCTCATGGCATAAGGGTGCAAACTTTATGGCTATGAGAGCCCCATGCATCTTTTAGACATCATTTGTGGTCCTTTAGGGCTAAAAGACCCATGCATGGACGTAAAGTGTGTGGCTTAAAATGCTATATCGGCCTTAGGAGGTCAGATCTACCCTTTGGATGAGATGAGCTTGACATAAATCGAGTTTATGGACATGGAATTTAGTGGACTCGGCGAGTTTTTCTTGGGACTCGAGGAGTCGGTAGTGGTTCTCCAACCTTTGCTGTTTTGGGGGTCTGGCTGAGTCTAGAGAATGACTCAACAAAGATGGACGAGATTATAGACTTGGAATCATGGGACTCGACGAGTGTTTGAGCAAACTCGGGGAGTCCAAGGCAATCTTCCAATCTTTGAAGATGGATTTGACGAGTTGTTCATACACGAGTCATAGACTGGACACATTCTTATGAGAGAAATGAACTCGACGAGTTCAAGGTCGAACTCGGCGAGTAGGATGAAGATGGTCCCGATGGTATGATTGAAGAAGAACCCGTCGAGTTCTTGCTAGACTCGACGAGTAGAAATGGGGATTGATTTGGTTTATAGAAGTATGGACTCGACGAGTTGGTAGACCAACTCGGCGAGTCAAGTCAACTGTATGTGACTTTGACTGGATTTGAGTTGACCCTGGTTAGGGTTAAAAGTGCACATATTTCTTGGATCATAATACTTCTAAGATACGATTTGATGAGCTTCAGTTTTGAAAAACTTCTCTCCGCAAAAACAATTGTAACCGTCACCTTCAACAATATCCTATATGCAACAAAAACATTAAAAAAATATATTCATTCTTCTTGTATGCTTCATTCGGCAATATTTTCTGTAAAATTTCTAACTCAATCAATAAATCATTTCATCAATCTCACATTTTTCTCCATTTGTCAAGTTGGACTCAAGATTGAAACAACATTTTTTAATTCATCATCAACTAAAGAAACAAATTTGGAACCATTAAATATAAAAACAAACATAGATTTAAAATCTTTTTTTTAAATCATTAGCAATATCAACTGAATCACAAGATGTACTTGGTAGAATATAAAAATTATCAATCACATTATTTTCACTAATATTTTGATTTCTAACAACAGATTTATTCAAAGACCCTCTTAAATGATTAGTCTCTTCTTTTTCATTTTTTTTCTATTTTGAGCATCCCATGGTTGTTTTCTGGAATCAAATTTAAAACTCAACAAATCTAGTTATAAACACTAAACAAAGAAAGATACAACCTGAATGAGAAAACAAGGCAGCAGATTTTGAGCAAACCATAATGTCAACTTTCAATACAAAGCAGCTTCCTGATTCACATTACAAAAAAAAGGATCAATGGAACTTTAGTAATTTGTAACATAAGCAAGTCTGAAATTTACCTGATGTAAACAACAAATAAAGGATAAAGATTAAAGGCAACCGATTTTGAACTTAATCAGAGGCAAAACCCGAGCTCAAACAAAGGTGAAAATTTCCTTTTCACTGAAAAATTAAAATTAGAAATAGCAAATAATGTTAAATCATAAGCAAAAAAATCGAAATTAATCAGATACAATGAAACACATAAATCATAATCAGACAGTAAAATCGAAATCAGAAGAAGGGAAGTAGAGAACCAGAGAAGTCACCCAAATCATAAGAAGACAAAATCGAATTCAATAATCCTTTTTCATCCAGCTTTATCTGTGATATGCCTCCTTAATACATATTCAAGCGAATCACTCAATCAGGTAATGAAAAGATGATGATTGACTTCAGGAAGTTTAGAAATAAATAAGAAACAAACTTGAGAAGAGGAAAGGAGATTGGGAGTTCAAGTTGGAGCTTGGAGATCCAAAGATTATGTTCCATTTCCAGCTCATTTAAGGTAAAAAGTTCATGCCTTGATCTTCCATGCGTTTATTCATATTTAGGGCTTGGATTTCGGGTATATTTAGGGCTTTCTAAGCCATTTTCGGGTTGTGAAGTGTTATAAGGAGTATTGACTTAAGATCTTGGTCATTGGAGGGGTCTCATGGCATAAGGGTGCAAACTTTATGGCCATGAGAGCCCCATGCATCTTTTAGACATCATTTGTGGTCCTTCAGGGCTAAAAGACCCATGCATGGACGTAAAGTGTGTGGCTTTAAATGCTATATCGGCCCTAGGAGGTCAGATCTACCCTTTGGATGAGATGAGCTTGACATAAATCGAGTTTATGGACATGGAATTTAGTGGACTTGGCGAGTTTTTCTTGGGACTCGACGAGTCGGTAGTGGTTCACCAACCTTTGCTGTTTTGGGGGTCTGGCTGAGTCTAGAGAAGGACTCAATAAAGATGGACGGGATTATAGACTTGGGAATCATGGGACTCGACGAGTGTTTGAGCAAACTCGGGGAGTCCAAGGCAATCTTCTAATCTTTGAAGATGGACTCGACGAATTGTTCATACAACTCGACGAGTCATAGAATGGACACATTTTTATGAGGGAAATAAACTCGACGAGTTCAAGGTCGAACTCGGCGAGTCGGATGAAGATGGTCCCGATGGTATGATTGAAGAAGAACTCGTCGAGTTCTTGCTAGACTCGACGAGTAGAAACGGGGATTGATTTGGTTTATAGAAGTATCGACTCGACGAGTTGGTAGACTAACTCGGCGAGTCAAGTCAATTGTATGTGACTTTGACCAAAGTTGACTTTGACCGGATTTGAGCTGACCCTGGTTAGGGTTACAAGTGCAAGTTGATAACGTGGATGGGGTTGTCGTGTAGGGATTAAGGAGTCGAGGAGAGTCAATTTTCACACCGAGGACAGTTCGGACACTACACGACTTTGAGGTGAGTCTTCTCCTAGTAGGGGTGAGTCTACGGCCACAATGTCGGCCTACAAGTAAGAGTATTGGTTAGATGATTGTCTTTGTGATAATTATCTAGGACTTGATATGTGTTATGCTTACTGTGATTGACATGGTTATGATTGATATGCTTATTGTATTTATTATGTGTTAGCAGTAGGAGGGATGAAATAGTCCCTGGTTACCGGTTGAAAGATACCGAATGGGAGGATAGTTCCCAGATACCGGTTGAAAAATACTGAAGGGGAGGGTAGTTCCTGATTACCGGTTGAAAGATACCGAGGGGGAGTCCAAATCCCGGTTATGCTTGACAGTTACCGGTTGAAAGATCCCGAGGGTCATGTATTATTTTGGTATGGGTATGATGGGGGAACTCACTAAGCTTCGTGCTTACAGTTTTAGTTATGGATTCAGGTACCTCTTAGTCTAAAGGGAAGGAGCCGGCGGGGTAGCAGCGCATCACACACATGGTTTCCGCATTGAGTTTCTGGGATTGTACTCTGATTTTCATTACTTCTGATGATATGGTTTGGGACACGACATTATGGTTTTTATAACCTGATGTAATATTGACAATGTTTTGGTAAAATGTCTTATGAATTACTTAATTAAAAACAAAATTTTTGGCGTCAAAATTTGGGATGTTACACTCTTCGTATGCTCGTTGGAAGAAAAATAAAACAAAAAAATCGGGTTCGACGTCTACGAGATCTAGTGTTATAGATCATTTTGGAGAGAAATTTGATCGATATGTACAAGTTCAAGAGAACAAGAGCGATATTATGAGTCGGGTAGAACAAAAAATATTGAAGCGCAAATATTGTTTCAAGAGGCACAAAACGACGCTTCAAACAAAAACCGATATGGAAATCTTGAAAATGAAAACGGATGACCTCGACGACGAAGATTTAGAGCTTTTTTTCTGGATGAAAGAGTGGTTCGAATCCGACGTAGGAATAGGTGGTAGTTTATTTTAGTTATGCTTGGTATTTTTAGGTTTTTTATTTTTAATGTTATTTTTAATTTTTTTAATTTTAATTATGTAAAATTTATTTTTAGTGTTATTTTTATTTTTAATGTTATTTTTATTTTTTTTATTTTAATTAATATACTTTTTATTTAATGTAATTTGGTATTTAAACTTAATGAAAAACTAGTATTTAAAAAAAAACTATATGGTTTTTATGTATATTTTATTTAATTTTAATTAAAAAAAAATAAGGTGGAGTGTTGTGTTTAGTGGTAGTTATCTCTTATGTTTAGTGGTGGTTAGTGGCGATTAGAGGAGAGCATGGTGCGGTTTGGTGCGGTTTTTGACCAAAACCGAACAAAAAACCGCAACTTCGGTTTTTTGAAATTTAGAAACCGCACCGTTCGGTTTTTTATGCGGTTCGATTTTTGCGGTTTTTTGTGGTTCGTTTTTTTTTGCTGTTTTTTGTCAATTTTTTAATTTGGTTTTTGTTTTGTCTATTTACTAAAACTCAGTAACTCAATGAGTTACTTTGACTCAAATGAGGAGTATTAATCATTTCTTGAGAAACTTTATATAGAGATGAGGAGCGCCAAATTGATTCTATTATATAAAATGTGAGAATGATGATTGTTTTATCTCAAAGGCGATCGGGGATACTCTTGTAATGCAGAAAAAATTTAAGCCCAAATGATATCTTAAAGATGAACTAATACCACCACATCTTGGTTTGAAATCAAATGACATAACCACTCATCCAACATGCTTCTAATACTTGAATATAAAATGAATTAAATATAATATTTGTTTCACAGATACACACGATAATATCAATTAATGTTTTCATAAAAATAATACTATCATCACTAGTACTCTTCATATTTAAATGTTAAAAAATGTAATAAACATTATTTGTTCTTGTAAATATCAGTATATGTATACTTAAAAATATACAATCATCCTCTAATAAGATAGAAAGTTATATTTATAGAAATTTTAATTGTCATGAGTTCTTCGTTCTTACAAATATCAATACTGAATATATATATATATATATATATATATATATATATATGGTGCGGTTCGGTTTTTGCGGTTTTTGCAAGACTAGAAACCGCACCGCACCGAACATTTTCGGTTTTTGCAAAACCAAAAACCGCACCATTGGTTTTCATTTCGGTTTCGGTTTTTCGGTTTATGCGGTTTTTTCGGGTTTTTCGGTTTGAGATTCGGTTTTTACACACCCCTAGTGGTGATGATATGACACCCACCACTATAATGATTAGTGGTGGGTAGAATAGATGATCTTAAATTTAGTTATTTATTTACACATTTTATCTCAAACCCTCGGTTTATTGTTTTTTCCTCTATTTTGTTTTAACTATAATTTGGTGTTTTGATTTAATAGGGACTAACCGCTATCAAAATATACATACATATATATATATATATATATATATATATATATATATATATATATATATATATATATATATATATATAGGGTTAGGTTATTTTGTTTTCAATATCTATTATGTGCATGTATGACTGATTCTGGACCAATTATTTTAGTTATTTTAAGAAAGGAATTAATGCATATTACATGTTGAAGATATAATAGATATTAATTACATCTTCAGCATTTAATAAGCATTAATTATTTTCTTAAAATAACTAAAATGATTGGTCCAGAATCAATGATACAGACACACAATAGATAGTGAAAACATTTAAACCTAACTCTCTCTTTTTTTTTTCTCTCTCTCTCTCTCTCTCTCTCTCTCTATATATATATATATATATATATATATATATATATATATATATATATCAAAAATATTAAAAGAATAATAAGGAATAAAAGTAAATAGAAAAAAAAAACAAATACGGACGGCTTTCAAAATTTTATAAAATTAACTCTGCAAATTGCCATGCATTATCCTCCTTTTTCCTCACACGCCTCTCCTTACTCACTCTCACACACACACACACTCTTCTAACAGAAAAATCTAGAAAATCCCCATCCTTTTAAAAGTTTCCTTTCTGTATTCTAAATCGGCGCACGTCTATCGGAGTTAATAGCTCTCTCTGTCTCTACTACGATAATCTTCTTCTGGACAGGTTATGTTCATCATTTTTATTTCATCCTCTTTATATCAATGTTTTCTGAATGTTGAAAATGCTTTTTTAATTACTTAAATGCAATAGATCTCCGCGGTTTTCCTGAAAATCCTTCAAGTTTTGTTCCAAAATGTTTATGTTTCTTGTGGTTCTATAATGGAGGAGAATGATTTCTTTCACTTTTTTTCTTTCCATTTTTCTACTGTCTAAGCATTGTTCCAGTCGGATATAATGAACCGAATAGGAAATCCATTAATCAAACTCCTCTATGATTAAGATCTCGTTACTTTATTGATTTGATGTGTACGCCTTATCTTCGTTTATCTATCAATCTCGCTGTTCGTCTGATTCTTACAATTTCTTGCAGCCTAATCTATCAAGATGATAAGTTTGATTACTTAAATGCAATAGATCTCCGCGGTTTTCCCGAAAATCCTACAAGTTTTGTTCCAAAATGTTTCCGTTTCTTGTGGTTCTATAATGGAGAAGAATGATTTCTTTCACTTTTTTCTTTCCATTTTTCTACTGATCTAAGCGTTGTTCCAATCGGATATAATGAGCCGAATAGGAAATCCATTAATCAAACTCCTCTATGATTAAGATCTCGTTACTTTATTGATTTGATGTGTGCGCCTTATCTTCGTTTATCTATCAATCTCGCTTTTCCGTCTGATTCTTAAGATTTCTTGCAGCCTAATATATCAAGATGATAAGTTTGATTTCTAAGCAGCTGATTATGGTAAATCCGTTCTCTATCGTAATAGGAAGTCAAAACAAAACTGTAGCTCATTTGAGGTTCATGAAGACTGTGCCACAAGCCATGCCAAAATTAGCTCTAGTTCATAGAGGCATTCTGGTACCGAGCGCAATTAAACCTAGGGCAACAACAAATGCCTATGAACAATTTCCAGATCTTACTGAAACTGCTAAAAGGATACTAGATATGAGCGAAACCGAAGCTAGGGAACAAGGCCAAAGTGTTGTCGGAGATGGACATTTGTTACTGGGTATTTTGGCCCATCAACACAACTCTGCATCCAGGGCCGGTCCATTGCTTTTTACTACCTGGGGCGAGATAAGAATTTTTATGCCTGTATATATGAAAAAAACTAGAAAATCCAAAGTGCAGTAAATTTTATAATCAAACAAACAATATAAGTAAAACCTACAAAAATGACCTAAAACAATGTTATCGAGCATTTTTTGAAGTTTACAATAATCAATAATTTGTAAAATGTCACTTTCAAAACTTAAAATTGCTAATGGTTCAATCTTTCTTGAATCATAATACTTCTAAGATACAATTTGATGAGCTTCAGTTTTGAAAAACTTCTTTCCGCAAAAACAACTGTAACCGTCACCTTCAACAATATCCTATATGCAACAAAAACATTAAAAAATATATTCATTCTTCTTGTATGCTTCATTCGGCAATATTTTCTGTAAAATTTGTAACTCAATCAATAAACCATTTTCATCAATCTCACATTTTTATCCATTTGCCAAGTTGGACTCAAGATTTAAACAACATTTTTTAATTCATCATCATCTAAAGAAACTAATTTGGAACCATTAAATAAAAAAATAAATATAGATTTAAAATCATATTTTTCAAAATCATTAGCAATATCAACTGAATCACAAGATGTACTTGGTAGAATATAAAAATTATCAATCACATTATTTTCACTAATATTTTGATTTCTAAGAACAAATTTATTCAAAGACCGTCTTAAATGATTAACCTCTTATTTTTCATTTTTTTTTTCTATTTTGAGCATCCCATGGTTGTTTTCTGGAAACAAATTTAAAACTCAACAAATCTAGTTATAAACACTAAACAAAGAAAGATACAACCTGAATGAGAAAACAAGGCAGCAGATTTTGAGCAAACCATAATGTCAACTTTCAATACAAAGCAGCTTCCTGATTCACATTACCAAAAAAAAGGATCAATGGAACTTTAGTATTTTGTAACATAAGCAAGTCTGAAATTTACCTGATGTAAACAACAAATAAAGGATAAAGATTAAAGGCAACCGATTTTGAACTTAATCAGAGGCAAAACCCGAGCTCAAACAAAGGTGAAAATTTCCTTTTCACTGAAAAATTAAAATTAGAAATAGCAAATAATGTTAAATCATAAGCAAAAAATCGAAATTAATCAGATACAATGAAACACATAAATCATAATCAGACAGTAAAATCGAAATCAAAAGAAGGGAAGTAGAGAACCAGAGAAGTCACCCAAATCAGAAGAAGACAAAATCGAGTTCAATAATCCTTTTTCATCCAACTTTATCTGTGATATGCCTCCTTAATACATATTCAAGCGACTCACTCAATCAAGTAATGAAAACATGATGATTGACTTTAGGAAGCTTAGAAATAAATAAGAAACAAACTTGAGAAGTGGAAAGGAGATTGGGAGTTTAAGTTGGAGCTTGGAGATCCAGAGATTGTGTTCCATTTCCAGCTCATTTAAGGTAAAAAGTTCATGCCTTGATCTTCCATGTGTTTATTCATATTTAGGGCTTGGATTTCGGGTATATTTAGGGCTTTCTAAGCCATTTTTGGGTTGTGAAGTGTTATAAGGAGTATTGACTTCAGATCTTTGTCATTGGAGGGGTCTCATGGCATAAGGGTGCAAACTTTATGGCCATGAGAGCCCCATGCATCTTTTAGACATCATTTGTGGTCCTTTAGGGATAAAAGACCCATGCATGGACGTAAAGTGTGTGGCTTTACATGCTATATCGGCCCTAGGAGGTCAGATCTACCCTTTGGATGAGATGAGCTTGACAGAAATCGAGTTTATGGACATGGAATTTAGTAGACTCGGCGAGTTTTTCTTGGGACTTGACGAGTCGGGTAATGGTTCTCCAACCTTTGCTGTTTTGGGGGTCTGGCTGAGTCTAGAGAAGGACTCAACAAAGATGGACGAGATTATACACTTGGGAATCATGGGACTCGATGAGTGTTTGAGCAAACTCGGGGAGTCCAAGGCAATCTTCAAATCTTTTAAGATGGACTCAACGAGTTGTTCATACAACTCGACGAGTCATAGACTGGACACATTCTTATGAGGGAAATGAACTCGACGAGTTCAAGGTCGAACTCGGCGAGTCAGATGAAGATGGTGTGACATCCCCATTTTCACGCCAGAAAAGACCGATTTTTTTTATGCTTTATAAAAATCAGAGTATCTCTTTTAGTAAAAATGTTGCGGAATTTGTTCCCAGTAAAACATGATAAATAAGTTATCAAAGCATTTCCGAGGAAAAGTATTTTTATTCATTTAAAAACATTTGGGATGTCATCGTCAATACAGAAACATAAGCATAAACAGAACTTACATTCATTATCGCTAGTGATTTACATCTCCTTAATCTCTCAGTGTAATGTGACATCATAATAACACCCGTGATATAAATAAACTGAGTGGGTCAGGTTGGGAAACCTGGTGAGTACATAAGGTTTTCAACCCACAATAATATAATTATTATGTTTAAACAATTAAGCAATCAACCCAATTACCCATCCTCATTATCTTCTTTATTTTTAAGGATCTACCCTAAGAATCAGCTATTTCTCGTTCACTCATTCCTAAGGATCATCCTAAGGAATCGGCACAAAGTCCATCGTTGCCACGGTTTACACAACGGGCACTAAGTATGCATAGTCACCAGGGTTTAGGCATCAAGTTTGCATGATCACCAGGGTTTAGGCATCAAGTCTGCATGATCACCAGGGTTTAGGCATCATGTATGCATGATCACCTAGGTTTAGAGTACACCGGGTGAACACATCGTTCACAACACCTACAGGTTGAGAGCCTGCTAGTGTTCCACTAGACTGTCTAGAATAGTCTGTGGTTGTCATCCATACTTTGTTGAATGACGGGGCCATCGTTTGGGAAAAGGCTTCTCACATCGTCCACCTCTCACCCTCACCCCGTGGTCTATAACACCTCTCAACTCATCATCTAACTCATATTCCATCTATTACATCTACCCATGTTTTACCCCAACATTATTGTAGATATAAAATACATATACAGTTTAAATCATTTAAAACATGTATAAAATCGTTCATCCAACATAGACAACAAGTATTCAGATAATATGCACACATAACACGTAATTTATATAAAATACTTCATATCAATGTGTAAGATGAAAGTAACTATGCACTCACTTGATTAGGTGGTGATTCCGAACTCAAACAACACTTCGTTATCTCAAAACAATTTTCCTCGACAAAACCTAGTATTAATACCACTACGGTTTAGTTTTTAACGTTAACCACAACTAATTAATAGTTTAGCTATTATTACTATTATATAAGCGTTAAATAACACTCAATATAACTCATAATAATAACCCAAATAATTATTTTAAGGTCCTAATAATGTTACTATAATTAAATAAAAATTATATTAAATATAGTATAGACGTAGCTCAGTTACAGCGGGTTTTTATTAAAAACCGGACTTCGCTGGAGCAGCGTTTCCGAGCCGAAAGCTTTTCTTCTCGGAGCCATCGGGCGCTCCAGGGCTTTCTTCTCGTGCTAGGGAGGTTAGGGAGGTTCCCTAGACTTGGGAGGGGTTTAGGGAGGCTAGAGAGAAGTTAGAGAGAGAAAGAAAGGCTTATGGTGTGAAGAAAATATGAGGAGTTCACCCTTTATTTATAGGAGTTTTATAGTAAAGTAGTCTGTAAGCTTCTTCCGTATCTTCCGCGTACGAGCTCCGTTTTCTACATTATTTATATCCACGCGTTGGTATTTACGAGTACTACAACTTTCATTTAGATCCTGTCAGCTAGTTCTCACTCTATCTCAGATTTACAAAACTGTATTGAATTCGTCGCGCTCGAAGAGTAGGGACTCAGCTTCGTCCATATCTTTCGCATACGAGCTCCGTTTTCGACTGTATTTTTATTTTTTAACTCCTATTAACGATATCTTCATTTCTTGTTTAAATTATTTTTGCTAAAAATCGACCGATCTAAAATTCAGATTTCGGGTTGTGCACTACTATGCTAAATCTTAGAAAAATCATAACTTCCTCATACGAAGTTAGATTTGGACGTTCTTTTTATGCACACTCTCGGTTTAGCATATACTACGACTTTCGTTTTGATCGATAAGGTTAAAAATTATTTTATCGTAAATTCACTTTTTACAATTCCCGGTGTCGTGTCGGTTTAGCCGTAAAACTTCGACGGGTCATAACTTCTTCATTATAACTCGGATTTCGTCGTTCTTTATATATACGGAACCCTTGAGATGTATTCTACAAATTGGTTAAGATTATTTATTCTAAATAATCTTTCATAAAAAAACTCATTTTTGACGCTCATTGACTCTAAATTGAGTAGCCCGGATCTGCGGGCGTTACAATTATCTCCCCCTTAGGATGATTACGTCCCGAAATCATCAACGAAACAGGGCTTGTATAATGATTCCATACGTTATCTCTTCATCCTAAGTAATAATCATAACTTTGATGTTTCTTCAAACGAGTATCTAACTCTAAGATTTCCTGACTGCAGGCGGTGCCCGATCTTGGACCCGCTCTCTATCTCATGTTAGATTTCCAATCATAATATTTATGTCGCAATCTCGATCTTTATTGGAGACTTTTTCTTTAACAAACTTGAGATAAGTTTCTTCCTTCGATTATCATAATAGACCGACGGGTCATGTTGTACTGACCTCTCATCGTATGATGCATTGCTTGGACTCAGGTCTTTTAGAGTCAAATTCCAGAACAGACTATACCTTCCTTCATCTTCTAGTCACATCTTAAAAGGTAGTGTTTCTAGCTATAAGCAACTATCATGATACCTCTAACGATCGCTTTGATTATCTTTTATTTCAATCTTCCAACTTAAGTCAGATATTACATCAAACTTGGTTCTCTAAACCACGTAACATACTCATCGTAGTTGGACTCAATTAGATATGATACTAGGGTCGGAATAACAAACATCTTCTTAGTCATTACCAAAACGATGGTAACAACATACTTGAATAAAACAAAATCAATTACTAGCTTCTTGGTAATCTTGTGACTTTCCCTGATCCAAGCGTGAGTCCTGCGCTTCCGGTAGTATATGCATCTACTACCTTTCACACCTACTCATACTTGTCCCTAGTATTGTCTCGTAGTCCCCAAGTCCTAAAATCACAAAACAATTTAACACATACGAGTGTGTCCAAATAATCATAAAAATTTCCCTAGAATCTACTAGGACTTCTTCCATGCGTATCTTCAATCATCAATTCTACTTCAACTCGGTTGGTGATGGAAATTCCAGATGATAGGAATGATGGGTTTTGAGCATTCTAACACTTCCTAAGTGTACATGCAACCCTAATAAACCTTGGATCTATGTTTGTCTAAGATACATGCAAATAATTATTTTTCCAAGGTTCATATCCTAACTAGCATGGCATGGGGAACATGAATCAAATAAAGCTAGTAGAAATACTTACCTTGTAGTAGTAGTTGATTGCTTGGAGTTTTAGAGCCTAACACCAATAGTGTGGATTCCTCAAATGGAAATCACAAATCACCACAAACTTGGAACTTTGAGAGAATAGTCACTACTATCTTGAAATCGGCCCTCTTGCTTTACTCACATCAACTAGTGTGATTTCAAGAACCAAAGCCTCCTTTATATAGTGTGGTGGATTAGGGTTACATCCATGTAAACCCTAATACCCATGTCTCTTCATTTCCATGAGATCCATGGGTTAAAGCTCCATGGACTTTCCATGTAAGCCTAGCCCATTCCAAATAAGCATTAGCCCACACTATATAAATATAGAAGTCCATATTTAATTAGTAATATCTTTGACCTCTAAATTAATCCTAGATTAATTATAGATCAATACTAATTAAATAATATGATCTTATATTAATATATTAGAACTTATAATATATTAATAAATCATAACTTGTACTATTCTCAAAAGATTATCCATAAATTGTTCGGGTGAAGTGCAACCCAAATGGACCATGCCGGGTTGGTCAAGTACATACCAAATATAGTTATGGACTTAGACACTATATCCAACAGTCTCCCACTTGGATAAGTCTAATAACTATAGTTGCAAGTATGACTTCAGGAACCGATCAGCAATCGTAGCTTTTTAAACTCTGTTGAACTAGAACGCACCATTTCAGATAAGTGATCATATAATCCTCTGTTCTAGATATCAGCTGGACAAATACATGGAACATGGTCTTACTTATTGTCCAACATTTGTTTCCCGATTTCCGATTTGTTTGACATAGAACTTAACTGAACACATCAATTTAGTTCTGACCGGGCCCGATACATAGGTTAAAATAAAATCATCGAGAGGCCCAGATATCGCTTCTAATCCTAGAAGGAACATATAAACTTCGACTCATATGTTTGTTCTACCACTCATTGAATTATACACAAAGGCACGTTTTATAACATCGAGTTACCAATGCGTTTTCGTACAATCAATGCATAACCAACTCGTAAGTAACAAATCATATCTCTAGGTTTGAAGACTTATATGATATTACCGTCTCACGATCACTCGAGATAAAATTCCATGAAGTGATTCCAATGAGCGTGGGTTGAGTCCAATGCTCAGAACTTATGAGCACTCATGATTGTTGTAGCCATGTCCAACGCCTTAGACCTCTGCAACCAATCATGACAGTCTTGATTCATACCTACTTCCGACATATGACCGACTGTGGAGGTTTGAATAATATGATATACCAAACATAATTATTCTGGAAGTCAAAACATGCAAAAGAAATATAGTAAATGATCGACAAGAGATAGCAACACTTTACTCATAAATAAAACACCTTTAATTCATCATTTAATGTCAGTTACACTTTACAAATTTCATAATTTATCTAACTACTAAAACTTATATCATCCTTCAGCCCTATGCTCCGAGCATGCTGGAGATGCTTAACCCTACTCAGTCCCTTCATGAGGGGATCTGCTGGGTTCTCATCCAATGATACCCTCTTTGCCACGAGGATTTCTTCTTCTATTCGATGTCTAATGAAGTGATATTTTCTGTCAATGTGTCTGGATCTCCCAGGATCTCTTGGTTCCTTGGCTAAGGCAACCGCACTATTGCTGTCACAGAAAATCTCCATTGGCTCCTTTATAGCTGGTACAACTCCAAGGTCTCCGATGAAGTTCTTTAGCCATATAGCCTCCTTTGCTGCCTCGCTTGCTGCTATATACTCTGATTCACAAGTGGAATCAGCCTCTGTCTCCTTCTTGGAACTTTTCCAAGTAATTGCCCCTCCGTTTAGGGTAAAGACCCAACCCGACTGAGAGCGGAAATTATCCCTGTCAATCTGAAAGCTAGCATCACTGTACCCTAAAACTCTCAAGCTATCACTCCCACAAAGGGTAAGGACCCAGTCCTTAGTCCTTCGCAGGTACTTGAGGATATTCTTTACCGTAGTCCAGTGTGCCTTGCCAGGGTTCCCCTGATACCTGCTCACCATGCTCAAAGCAAAGGCTACATCAGGTCGAGTACACGTCATAGCATACATGATCGATCCTACAGCTGAAGCATAAGGTAGTCGACTCATTTCTGCTATCTCAGCCTCAGTACTAGGGCTTTGTGTCTTACTCAATCTGGCGTTACTCTGAATGGGTAACTCACCTTTCTTGGAGTTATGCATGTTGAATCTTTTCAACACTTTGTCCACATAGGTGCTTTGACTAAGTCCAATTAGTCTTTTACTCCTGTTTCTCAAAATCATTATCCCTAGGATATAGGCAGCTTCACCAAGGTCCTTCATAGCGAAACACTTCCCAAGCCAGGTCTTTACTTCATGCAAGGTTAGGATGTCATTTCCTATGAGTAGTATGTCATCCACATACAGTACCAAAAAGCTAACTATGCTCCCACTAGCCTTGATATAGACACAAGATTCATCTTCACTCCTTGAAAAGCCAAATTCCTTGACTTTCTCATCAAAGCAAAGATGCCATCTGCGAGGTGTCTGTTTCAGTCCATAAATGGATTTCTCGAGTTTACACACTCTATTGGGGTACTCTGTACTGACAAAACCCTCTGGCTGAACCATGTAAACATCTTCAGCCAACTTTCCATTAAGGAAAGCGGTTTTGACATCCATTTTCCATATTTCATAGTCATGAAATGCAGCAATGGCTAACAGAACCCTAGTAGACTTTATCTTGGCCACTGGTGAAAAGGTTTCATCATAATCAACTCCCGGAGTTTGAGAATAACCCTTTGCAACCAGTCGTGCCTTATAAGTGTGTACATTACCATCCATGTCGGTCTTCTTCTTGAAGATCCATTTGCACCCAACTACCTTACGATCAAGTACATGGTCAACCAAGTTCCAAACTTGATTGTCATACATGGATTGTATCTCGCTATCCATAGCCTCTTTCCATTTAGCAGCCTCAGGGCCTGCCATGGCTTCCGTGTAGCTGTTAGGCTCATCCAGACCTACTAGTATCTCATCACTAATAAGTGTCTCACCTTCTGCAGTAATATGGAAACCATAGTAATGCTCAGGTGCATTCCTAACTCTCGTGGAACGTCTCAGAGGTACAGACTCATCAATTGGCTCAACAGGAGTTTCCTCCTCAAGTTGAGGGCTAGCGTTTGAAGTTCCTTCACCACTTGACTCTTGAATTTTCAAGATCAATTTGCCTCCCACTGTCTCCTTGGCTTATAAACTCTCTCTCTCGAAAGACTCCTCTTCTTGCTACAAAGACCACATTATCACTAGGTCTGTAGAAGAGGTAACCAAAGGATCTTTGTGGGTAGCCGATGAAAATACACCTCTCGCTTCGGGGTTCTAGCTTGTCATGAGTCTCGCGCCTCACAAAATCCTCGCAACCCCAAATCTTGATGTGGTCTAGTTTAGGTACTTTACCAGTCCACATCTCGTGAGGAGTTTTGGCAACTTTCTTTGTAGGGACTAGATTAAGGATATGGGCGGCAGTCTCTAAGGCATACCCCCAAAATGAGATTGGTAGCGAAGCTCGACTCATCATGGAACGAACCATATCCAACAAGGTTCGGTTACGCCTCTCAGCTACACCATTCAACTGTGGTGTCCTGGGAGGTGTCAATTGTGAGATAATCCCACATTCCCTAAGATAGTCGAGGAACTCTGAACTAAGATACTCACCACCTCGATCGGATCGAAGCATCTTAATGTTCCTGCCCAATTGATTCTCGACTTCCTGTTTAAATTCCTTAAACCTTTCTAAAGTCTCTGACTTATGCTTGATTAAGTAGACATATCCATATCTACTGTAATCATCAGTAAAAGTCAAAAAAATAACGATTAGCATCCCTTGTGGAATGTTTGAATGGTCCACACACATCCGTGTATACAAGGTCCAACAAACCTTCACCCCTCTCACAAGAGCCTGTGAAGGGTGACTTTGTCATTTTTCCATGTAAGCATGATTCACAACTATCATCTGACTTTAGGTCAAACGACTCCAAGACTCCATCCTTTTGGAGGTGGCCTATGCGTTTCTTGCTTATATGTCCA
The DNA here is from genome assembly GCF_002870075.4 of Lactuca sativa. Classification (NCBI taxonomy): domain Eukaryota; kingdom Viridiplantae; phylum Streptophyta; class Magnoliopsida; order Asterales; family Asteraceae; genus Lactuca; species Lactuca sativa. The sequence continues at coordinate 171,590,382 of NC_056629.2, read as the reverse complement.
AGACGACAATGCCATAATGATGCTTTATCCAAGTTATTATTATTAATAGAATCAATACACATCACATTATTTCCTAAGTTATCTATAACAGACACGGCTTCATACACACCATCACAAGGTAATGCTTTAAAATAAAGAACATTATTAAAGAAAGCATCAATAGAACCAACTTCATTATTAAATGAAAAGGTAAACCCTTGTTTATACAATGCATGAAAGGAAATAATATTTCTTGCCATTTCTGGAGAGTAACAACATTTATTCAAATCTCAACTTAACCCACTACTTAGCGACAAAGTATAAACTCCAATCTTGGTGACAGGTGTAACTTTCCTATTCCCCATGATTAAGTTTATCCTTCCTTGCTCCACATTCTCACTTCTTCTTAGTCCCTGCAAGTCACAACAAATATGAATACCACAACCGGTATCAAGGACCCAAGAGTTAGAATTGGGTGAGTTATTAGAAATGATAGTGTAAATACCTGCATGGTTGGGTTTAACTTTCCCATCCTTCACATCTTGCTGGTACTTTGGGCAGTTCCGCTTCCAATGAGCCTTTTCATGGCAATAGAAGCATTCAGCCTCTTTTGGGTCAGAAGAAGGAGTAATGAAACCTTTCTTGGTTCCACTTGAAGAAGAGCCATCAAGGGTCCTACCCTTGGTACCCTTCGAAGAACTCTTTCTCTTCTTCCCTCATCCTTTCCCGATTGCCAAGACAGGGGCGGTGTTGGTAGGAGTAGGAGTAACAATCGCCTTACCCTTAAGACCAATTTTCGCGGTCTTTAAGAGTCCTTGAAGTTTGCTGAGTGTGACCTCTTCCTTGTTCATGTGGTATGTCATGCGGAATTGATCATAACATGAAGGTAAGGAGTGCAAAATGATATCTAGTGCAAGCTCCTCAGGGAAGTTCACATTTAGCTTCAGCAAACGGTCCACAAATCTTTGCATTTTCTGCATGTGGCCCGTGATGGGTTCACCATATTTCATACGGGTTGTTATCATGGAGGAGATGATTTCATACCTCTCTTGACGAGCACTTTGATGGTATCTTTCCATCAAGTCTTGGTGCATCTCATAGGGGTAGAAATCTTCATAGGATTTTTGGAGATCCGTGGTCATAGTGGCCATCATGATGCATGCCACTTTGGTGGCATCCCTTTCATGTGCCCTAAACTCAGCGATCTCTTGAGGAGTAGCAACTGTCTCATCAATCTCCTTAAGCTCCTTATCGAGGACATATTCCTTGTCCTCGTAGCGAGTAATCATTTGGATGTTTCTGATTCATTCATTAAAGTTGGTTCCATCAAAAGTGACTTTCCCACACAAGTTCATAAGAGAAAAGGAGCCACTAGGATTAGAGTCAGAAGCAACGTTGTTTGCAGACATCTGATAAGAGAAGAAAGAAGGATTAGTTTAGATATAGAGATAGTCCTTAATAAAACACCCAAATGTAGTATTAAGGCTAGGACCCAATCACAATATATTATACTTAGAAGAGGTATGCCGTAATCTAAGTAATAACATATTTGAAAGGTAGGTGAATGACGATTCACCAATTTCCACCAAAGCCGAAATATTAAAAAATATTTAATTTGGTTTTTTTAGAAACTCCTAGATTCTTTTGAGATTCAATGAACTTTTCAAAGGCATGTTTCAATCTCGAGTGTGCCCTCCAAGTTTTGTGACTGGGATGCCGAGGATCACAAAACGAGGTATGAAGTAACCATGCAAATTACTTGGTACCCTTAATAAATTACCCCTCAATCGATGTGCCGGTTAACCACACACGCTCCATCAATACTATGATAAATATTAAGTCACCCTTTACCTACCTTGTTAAGTCCAAGTTAGTGTGCCGGTTAACCACACACGCTCCACTAACGACTTAGACAAAGTGTAAAGTGTAATTTCATGGATTAACACCTTATTCACATTTTTCCTAAAGTAACTAAGATTGGGAATTTAATAAAACATTTAGTTACTTTATAATATTCATCATACTTTTAATGAGAATTTATAAGTCCTTGTCTTACCCGTTCGGCTAACGACTCTCCACCAGTCAAGCAAACGGTGGGTGAGAGTAGACACCGATTAAGTTGCCATTTTATAGGCAACAACCTTATACCCACCTTATAGACTAGCTTCATGAATGAGGCGTACTAGCGATAAGACGAATTTAATCTTATACATATATATATATTACTATTAACTTATAATATTATAAGTATAAGGGTTGAATTTTAACTTTTAAAATTCTAAGGGTTGGAACTAAAGTTTTTAATATGACTTTACTTGTTCCAAAACTTGAGGGCAACTTTTGTAAACTTTCAAAACTTTTCATTTCTTGTAACTTATGAGTTAAATAGAGTAATAAAAATGAAGACTCTTTATTTTTCTAACTCTTGTGTTCTTTTAATGGTTTTAATTCAAGTGTGACTCTTGGTTTTCCATAACTTGAGGACAAGTTATGGACTCCATTAAAACACATTATGATCAAGAATTAAACTACCACAAAGGTTACAAATAATTCCTATGATCATCTAAACATCATAAGATCAAGAACATGAATATGAACACTTTCATGAATAAAAAATTACACATAAAACTTTGTAATTTTGATAACAAGTTGTTGTAAATGGATTATCAAAGACATTACACCATCTAAAACAAGTTTTCAAGTACCAAAACAGTTTAGGGTAATGTTTCTAGTCCATTTCCAGCAACTAAAGTCGAAAATCTGCACTCTGAGGCTTCTACTCGCCGAGTGCATGAACCTACTCGGCGAGTAGGTTGAAGATTCACATAAACTCAGCGAGTCCCCCCATGGACTCGGCGAGTTCATCAGGCAGACAACAAGTTTTTCGACTTTTTTCCAATATTTGCATCAAGTATCAAACAAACAAGCCTAGGCTCTGATACCACTGATGGGTTTTGAGCATTCTAACACTTCCTAAGTGTACATGCAACCCTAATAAACCTTGGATCTATGTTTGTCTAAGATACATGCAAATAATTATTTTTCCAAGGTTCATATCCTAACTAGCATGGCATAGGGAACATGAATCAAATAAAGCTAGTAGAAATACTTACCTTGTAGTAGTTGATTGCTTGGAGTTTTAGAGCCTAGCACCAATAGTGTGGATGCCTCAAATGGAAATCACAAATCACCACAAACTTGGAACTTTGAGAGAATAGTCACTACTATCTTGAAATCGGCCCTCTTGCTTTACTCACATCAACTAGTGTGATTTCAAGAACCAAAGCCTCCTTTATATAGTGTGGTGGATTAGGGTTACATCCATGTAAACCCTAATACCCATGTCTCTTCATTTCCATGAGATCCATGGGTTAAAGCTCCATGGAGTATCCATGGACTTTCCATGTAAGCCTAGCCCATTCCAAATAAGCATTAGCCCACACTATATAAATATAGAAGTCCATATTTAATTAGTAATATCTTTGACCTCTAAATTAATCCTAGATTAATTATAGATCAATACTAATTAAATAATATGATCTTATATTAATATATTAGAACTTATAATATATTAATAAATCATAACTTGTACTATTCTCAAAAGATTATCCATAAATTGTTCGGGTGAAGTGCAACCCAAATGGACCATGCTGGGTCGGGTCAAGTACATACCAAATATAGTTATGGACTTAGACACTATATCCAACAAGGAAAACTTTAGGAATTACACCAATCGTTCTATCATCCCACCAATCAAATGTGTACATTCAGATGTACCGTACTTCTCTAGACGCACTACTATTTTATCAGACGTATTCTAAAGGCAAGATACCTCTCTTATGATATCTTCTGATAGGTATCATTCACTATCGTAATCCATCTCATTTCCTCTATTTTATTATTCTATCATGGTTCGCATCACTTCCTGAACTTCTACCATTGTGATAGGTTCAGGTGCAGGCGCAACGACCGATGCATGACCCATCACATTCTTAGGCTCAGGTTGTCATCTTCCTCTTGTTTTGTACACCCAAGCAGATGTTTGGTGTACCGAGACGAGAATTTAAGATAATAAAGATCTTATTTATGATAGACGTATAAATCTCCTTATTACTCTGAAACGTTACATGCTAGTTCTAATATCGTTTTCATACGCTTAGAATCCTGAACACATAAGGTTTCCAGATCCGGTCGGCAGCAGACCATAGATCCGATCAAACTATAGCATAAAGCATAACAAATCATTTATCACGTAAAAGCAATTTAGGCATCATTTCTAAAATAAGCTAGTGTTTGTGTCTATTCAGGTGTATTACCTAAATCTATTAGACACACTCCTCACAATCATTGCTTAGCATTCTAAGTTTAAGTCTAGAAATAAATCCATATTCCTAGTTCGCTTAAACTAATGCTCTGATACCAACTGCGACATCCCCATTTTCACGGCCAGAAAAGACCGATTTTTTTTATGCTTTATAAAAATCAGAGTATCTCTTTTAGTAAAAACGTTGCGGAATTTGTTCCCAGTAAAACATGATAAATAAGTTATCAAAGCATTTCTGAGGAAAAGTATTTTTATTCATTTTAAAACATTTGGGATGTCATCGTCAATACAGAAACATAAGCATAAACAGAACTTACATTCATTATCGCTAGTGATTTACATCTCCTTAATCTCTCAGTGTAATGTGACATCATAACAACACCTGTGATATAAATAAACTGAGTGGGTCAGGTTGGGAAACCTGGTGAGTACATAGGGTTTTCAACCCACAATAATATAATTATTATGTTTAAACAATTAAGCAATCAACCCAATTACCCATCCTCATTATCTTATTTATTCTTAAGGATCTACCCTAAGAATCAGCTATTTCTCGTTCACTCATTCCTAAGGATCATCCAAAGGAATCGGCACAAAGTCCATCGTTGCCACGGTTTACACAACGGGCACTAAGTATGCATAGTCACCAGGGTTTAGGCATCAAGTCTGCATGATCACCAGGGTTTAGGCATCAAGTCTGCATGATCACCAGGGTTTAGGCATCATGTATGCATGATCACCTAGGTTTAGAGTACACCGGGTGAACACATCGTTCACAACACCTACAGGTTGCGAGCCTGCTAGTGTTCCACTGGACTGTCTAGAATAGTCTGTGGTTGTCATCCATACTCTGCTGAATGACGGGGCCATCGTTTGGGAAAAGGCTTCTCACATCGTCCACCTCTCACCCTCACCCCGTGGTCTATAACACCTCTCAACTCATCATCTAACTCATATTCCATCTATTACATCTACCCATGTTTTACCCCAACATTATTGTAGATATAAAATACATATACAGTTTAAATCATTTAAAACATGTATAAAATCGTTCATCCAACATAGACAACAAGTATTCAGATAATATGCACACATAACACGTAATTTATATAAAATACTTCATATCAATGTGTAAGATGAAAGTAACTATGCACTCACTTGATTAGGTGGTGATTCCGAACTCAAACAACACTTCGTTATCTCAAAACAATTTTCCTCGACAAAACCTAGTATCAATACCACTACGGTTTAGTTTTTAACGTTAACCGCGACTAATTAATAGTTTAGCTATTATTACTATTATATAAGCGTTAAATAACACTCAATATAACTCATAATAATAAACCAAATAATTATTTTAAGGTCCTAATAATGTTACTATAATTAAATGAAAATTATATTAAATATAGTATAGGTGTAGCTCACTTACAGTGGGTTTTTATTAAAAACCGGGCTTCGCTGGAGAAGCGTTTCCGAGCCGAAAGCTTTTCTTCTCGGAGCCGTCGGGCACTCCGGGGCTTTCTTCTCGTTCTAGGGAGGTTCCCTAGACTTGGGAGGGGTTTAGGGAGGCTAGAGAGAAGTTAGAGAGAGAAAGAAAGGCTTATGGTGTGAAGAAAATATGAGGAGTTGACCCTTTATTTATATGAGTTTTATAGTAAAGTAGTCTGTAAGCTTCTTCCGTATCTTCCGCGTACGAGCTCCGTTTTCTACATTATTTATATCCACGCGTTGGTATTTACGAGTACTACAACTTTCATTTAGATCTTGTCAACTAATTCTCACTCTATCTCAGATTTACAAAACTGTATTGAATTCGACGCGCTCGAAGAGTAAGGACTAAGCTTCGTCCATATCTTTCGCATACGAGCTCCGTTTTCGACTGTATTTTTATTTTTTTAAATCCTATTAATGATATCTTCATTTCTCGTTTAAATTATTTTGGCTAAAAATCGACCGATCTAAAATTCAGATTTCGGGTTGTTCACTGCTATGCTAAATCTTAGAAAAATCATAACTCCTCATACGAAGTCAGATTTGGACGTTCTTTTTATGCACACTCTCGGTTTAGAATATACTACATCTTTCATTTTGATCTCTAAGGTTAAAAAGTATTTTATCGTAAATTCACTTTTTACGATTACCGGTGTCGTGCCGGTTTAGCCGTAAAACTTCGACGGGTCATAACTTCTTCGTTATAACTCGGATTTCGGCGTTCTTTATATATACGGAACCCTTGAGATGTATTCTACAACTTGGTTAAGATGATTTTTTCTAAATAATCTTTCATAAAAAACTCATTTTTGACGCTCATTGACTCTAAATTGACTAGCCCGGATCTGCGGACGTTACAGATGGTCCCAATGGTATGATTGAAGAAGAACCCATCGAGTTCTTGCTAGACTCGACGAGTAGAAACGGGGATTGATTTGGTTTAGAGAAGTATGGACTCGACGAGTTGGTAGACCAACTCGGCGAGTCAAGTCAACTGTATGTGACTTTGACCAAAGTTGACTTTGACCGGATTTGAGCTGACCCTGGTTAGGGTTACAAGTGCAAGTTGATAACGTGGATGGGGTTGTCGTGTAAGGATTAAGGAGTCGAGGAGAGTCGATTTTCACACCGAGGACAGTTCGGACACTACACAACTTTAAGGTGAGTCTTCTCCTAGTAGGGGTGAGTCTACGGCCACAATGCCGGCCTACAAGTAAGAGTATTGGTTAGATGATTGTCTTTGTGATAATTATCTAGGACTTGATATGTGTTATGCTTACTGTGATTGACATGGTTATGATTGATATGCTTATTGTATTTATTATGTGTTAGCAGTAGGAGGGATGAAATAATCCCTGGTTACCGGTTGAAAGATACCGAATGGGAGGATAATTCCCAGATACCGGTTGAAAGATACTGAAGGGGAGGGTAGTTCCTGGTTACCGGTTGAAAGATACCGAGGGGGAGTCCAAATCCCGGTTATGCTTGATAGTTACCGGTTAAAGGATACCGAGGGTCATGTATTATTTTGGTATGGGTATGGTTGGGGAACTTACTAAGCTTCGTGCTTACAGTTTTAGTTATGGATTCAGGTACCTCTTAGTCTAAAGGGAAGGAGCCGGCGGGGTAGCAGCGCATCACACACATGGTTTCCGCATTGAGTTTCTGGGATTGTACTCTGATTTTCATTACTTCTGATGATATGGTTTGGGACACGACATTATGGTTTTTATAACCTGATGTAATATTGTCAATGTTTTGGTAAAATGTCTTATGAATTACTTAATTAAAAACAAAATTTTTGGCGTCGAAATTTGGGATGTTACACTCTTCGTATGCTCGTTGGAAGAAAAATAAAACAAAAAAATCGGGTTCGACGTCTATGAGATCTAGTGTTATAGATCATTTTGGAGAGAAATTTGATCGATATGTACAAGTTCAAGAGAACAAGAGCGATATTATGAGTCGGGTAGAACAAAAAATATTGAAGCGCAAATATTGTTTCAAGAGGCACAAAACGACGCTTCAAACAAAAACCGATATGGAAATCTTGAAAATGAAAACGGATGACCTCGACGACGAAGATTTAGAGTTTTTTTTCTGGATGAAAGAGTGGTTCGAATCCGACGTAGGAATAGGTGGTAGTTTATTTTAGTTATGCTTGGTATTTTTAGGTTTTTTATTTTTAATGTTATTTTTAATTTTTTTAATTTTAATTATGTAAAATTTATTTTTAGTGTTATTTTTATTTTTAATGTTATTTTTATTTTTTTTATTTTAATTAATATACGTTTTATTTAATGTAATTTGGTATTTAAACTTAATGAAAAACTAGTATTTAAAAAAAAAACTATATGGTTTTTATGTATTTTTTATTTAATTTTAATTAAAAAAATAAGGTGAAGTGTTGTGTTTAGTGGTAGGTAACCCTTATGTTTAGTGGTCGTTAGTGGCGATTAGAGTAGAGCATGGTGCGGTTTGGTGTGGTTTTTGGCCAAAACCGAACCAAAAACCGCAACTTCGGTTTTTTGAAATTTAGAAACCCACCATTCGGTTTTTATGCGGTTTTTTGTGGTTCGGTTTTTTTTGCGGTTTTTTGTCAATTTTTTAATTTGGTTTTTGTTTTGCCTATTTACTAAAAATCAGTAACTCAATGAGTTACTTTGACTCAGATGAGGAGTGTTAATTATTTCTTGAAAAACTTTATATAAAGATGAGGAGCGTCAAATTGATTCTATTATATAAAATGTGAGAATGATGAATGTTTTATCTCAAAGGCGATCGATGATACTCTTGTAATGCTGAAAAAATTTAAGCCCAAATGATATCTTAAAGATGAACTGATACCACCACATCTTTGTTTGAAATCAAATGACATAACCACTCATCGAACATACTTCTAATACTTGAATATAATATGAATTAAATATAATATTTGTTTCCCAGATACACACGATAATATCAATTAATGTAGTTATAAAAATGATACTATCATCACTAGTACTCTTCATATTTAAATATTAAAAATGTAATAAACATTATTTGTTCTTGTAAATATCAGTATATATATACTTAAAAATATAAAATCATCCTCTAATAAGATAGAAAGTTACATTTATAGAAATTTTAATTGTCATGAATTCTTCATTCTTACAAATATCAATACTTAATATATATATATATATATATATATATATATATATATATATATATATGTGTGTGTGTGTGTGTGTGTGTGGTGCGGTTCGGTTTTTGCGGTTCTTGCAAGACTAGAAACCGCACCGCACCGAACATTTTCGGTTTTTGCAAATCTAAAAACCGCACCGTTGGTTTTCATTTCGGTTTCGGTTTTTCGGTTTTGGTTTATGCGGTTTTTTCGGGTTTGAGGTTTGAGGTTCGGTTTTTGCTCACCCCTAATGGTGATGATATGACACCCACCACTATAATGATTAGTGGTGGGTAGATCAGATGATCTTAAATTTAGTTATTTATTTACACATTTTATCTCTAACCCTCGGTTTTATTTTTTTTTCCTTGTATGTCTATTTTGTTTTAACTATAATTTGCTGTTTTGATTTAATGGGAACTAACCGATATATATATATATATATATATATATATATATATATATATATATATATATATATATATATATATATATATATATATATATATATATATATATATATATATATATATATATATATATATATATATATCAAAAATATTAAAAGAATAAAAAAGAATAAAAGTAAATAGAAAAAAAAAATACGGATGGATTTCAAAATTTTATAAAATTAACTCTGCAAATTGTCATGCACTATCCTCTTTTTTCCTCACACACCTCTCCTTACTCAGTCACACACACTCTTCTAACAGAAAAATCTAGAAGATCCCAATTCTCTTACAAGTTTCCTTTCTGTATTCTAAATCGGCGCACGCCTATCGGAGTTAACAGCTCTCTCTGTCTCTACTGCGATCATCTTCTTCTGGACAGGTTATGTTCATTTTTATTTCATCCTTTTTATATCAATGTTTTTTGAATGTTGAAAATGTTTTTTTAATTACTTAAATGCAATAGATCTCCGCGGTTTTCCCGAAAATCCTTCAAGTTTTGTTCCAAAATGTTTCCGTTTCTTGTGGTTCTATAATGGAGGAGAATGATTTCTTTCACTTTTTTTCTTTCCATTTTTCTACTGGTCTAAGCGTTGTTCCAATCGGATATAATGAGCCGAATAGGAAATCCATTAATCAAACTCATCTATGATTAAGATCTCGTTACTTTATTGATTTGATGTGTACGCCTTATCTTCGTTTATCTATCAATCTCGCTTTTCGTCTGATTCTTACGATTTTTTGCTGCCTAATCTATCAAGATGATAAGTTTGATTACTTAAATGCAATAGATCTCCGCGGTTTTCCCGAAAATCCTTCAAGTTTTGTTCCAAAATGTTTCGGTTTCTTGTGGTTCTATAATGGAGGAGAATGATTTCTTTCACTTTTTTTCTTTCCATTTTTCTACTGGTCTAAGCGTTGTTCCAATCGGATATAATGAGCCTAATAGGAAATCCATTAATCAAACTCCTCTATGATTAAGATCTCGTTACTTTATTGATTTGATGTGTACGCCTTATCTTCGTTTATCTATCAATCTCGCTTTTCCGTCTGATTCTTACGATTTCTTGCAGCCTAATCTATCAAGATGATAAGTTTGATTTCTAAGCAGCTGGTTATGGTAAATCTGTTCTCTATTGTAATAGGAAGTCAAAACAAAACTGCAGCTCATTTGAGGTTCATGAAGACTGTACCACAAGCCATGCCTAAATTAGCTCTGGTTCTTAGAGGAATTCTGGTACTGAGCGCAGTTAAACCTAGGGCAACAGCAAATGCCTATGAACAATTTCCAGATCTTACTGAAACTGCTAAAAGGATATTAGAGATGAGTGAAACCGAAGCCAGAGAACAAGGCCAAAGTGCTGTCGGAGATGGACATTTGTTACTGGATATTTTGGTCCATCAACACAACTCTGCATCCAGGGCCGGTCCATTGCTTTTTACTACCCGTGGCGAGATAAGAATTTTTATGCCCTTATATATGAAAAAAAAACTAGAAATCCAAAGTGCAGTAAATTTTATAATCAAACAAACAATATAAGTAAAACCTACAAAAATCACCTAAAACAATGTTATCGAACATTTTTTGAAGTTTACAATAATCAATAATTTGTAAAATGTCACTTTCAAAACTTAAAATTGCTAATGGTTCATTCTTTCTTGAATCATAATACTTCTAAGATACGATTTGATGTGCAGGCCCGGTCTATTGCTTTTTACTACCCGGGGCGAGATAAAAAATTTTATGCCCTTATATATGAAAAAAATAGAAAATCCAAAGTGCAGTACATTTTATAATCAAACAAACAATATAAGTAAAACCTACAAAAATCACCTAAAACAATGTTATCGAGCATTTTTTTGAAGTTTACAATAATCATTAATTTGTAAAATGTCACTTTCAAAACTTAAAATTGCTAATGGTTCAATCTTTCTTGAATCATAATACTTCTAAGGTACGATTTGATGAGCTTCAGTTTTGAAAAACTTCTTTCCGCAAAAACAATTGTAACCGTCACCTTCAACAATATCCTATATGCAACAAAAACATTAAAAAATATATTCATTCTTCTTGTATGCTTCATTCGGCAACATTTTCTGTAAAATTTGTAACTCAATCAATAAATCATTTTCATCAATCTCACATATTTCTCCATTTGTCAAGTTGGACTCAAGATTTAAACAACATTTTTTAATTCATCATCAACTAAAGAAACTAATTTGGAGCCATTAAATAAAAAAACAAATATAGATTTAAAATCTTTTTTTTTTCAAAATCATTAGCATTATCAACTGAATCACAAGATGTACTTGGTGGAATATAAGAATTATCAATCAGATTATTATCACTAATATTTTGATTTGTAACAACAAATTTATTCAAAGACCCTCTTAAATGATTAGTCTCTTTTTTTTTCATTTTTTTTTTCTATTTTGAGCATCCCATGGTTGTTTTCTGGAAACAAATTTAAAACTCAACAAAACTAGTTATAAACACTAAACAAAGAAAGATACAACCTGAATGAGAAAACAACGTAGCAGATTTTGAGCAAACCATAATGTCAACTTTCAATACAAAGCAGCCTCCTAATAAATATATAACAAGTTTTTAAATAGAGGCTAGACAATTGTAAGTCTTGGGTGGAAGTCTAACCCTAAAGCGAAAATGAATGAATATTTGCTCCTCGGACATGTTCATGCTGTCTTGCCTCGGTGAACTAAACCCATTTTAACAAAGCTTGTCAACAAGTAACATTCACATGCCTTGATCCTGTATTAGGAACATAAGTTACATAGTATACAACTTTTCTATTGCAAGTACACTTAAATATAGTTGCTTTTGAAAAAAAAAGCGCAATAAAGAGTAAAAAGATTACACAGCATAGTGTACAAAAGTAAAAGGGAACGCACACAATGCAAAAACAAAAACACAAAGTGAAAGTTTGGAAGAAGGCGAAAAACACAAGGGGATGAAATGAACAAGGATTATAATCTACAAGTTACATAATTGCTACACGGAAATGGTACAAAAAAAGAAGAAAAAGAAAACAAAAGCATAAAACTGAAAATGAAGAAAAAAAAGAGAGATATCATCAATATTCTGAACTCGATTCATGAAGTGTAGTTCATCCGAGGATCTCATCTTCTAACTGAAGATGAATTAAACAAACAAATGATGTGTCAGTAAGTCATCTACTTCTATGTAGATAATCCTAATTTTTTTTCCTTAAAACATGTCCATATTGATGGATTTGATTTCATACAAAACGACATTGAAACTTTGATAAGAATGATGTTCGATTCATATATATACTTACTTGAATTTCCATTGCCTCCTTTAGTTGGAACACAACCTCAGCAATTGTAGGCCGGTGTTCCCGAGTTTCTTGCAAGCATTGATAAGCAGTAGCTGTAAACTTGAGCAACGTTATTGGATTGATGTCTTTCCTTATTCTTCGATCAACAATCTTTTCCATATCACCGTTTTTGTAGCAAGTTGGAGCATAATGAAAGAGAAATTTCCGCTCATCATTGTAATCTACACACACCACCCTTCCACACAAAACTTCAAACAAAACCACACCAAAAGAATAAACATCCGATTCTTTTGTTAAAAACCCTGTTCTTCCATATTGTGGGTCCATGTAACCATATGTCCCCGCAATATTAGTTATCACAAAACTATTTTGTTGATTAGCTAATCCTATCTTAGCCAACCCAAAATCCGCAAGTTTTGCATTCAAATTTTCATCCAACAAAATATTTGCACTTTTAATATCGCGATGTATTATTCTGTGTTTTTGTGCAACATGATTATGAAGATAGTCCAATGCAAAAGCAACGTCGATGCATATTTTGAGGAGTTGTAGCCATGAAAGTTGAGAGGAAGGGTTAAGCAAATAGGTGTCGAGGCTTCCATTGCTTGCGTATTCGTAAATAAGGATCATCTCATTGTTAACATTACAAAACCCAATAAGGGTTACAATGTTGTGATGTTGATATTGTGAAAGCATTGTGAGCTCGGTTTGGAACTCTTTGTTACCTTGATTATTATCCATCTCTAGCCGTTTTACAACGACTAGCTTGTTTACATGATCCCCCTAGGTGAGGATTCCCTTGTAGACTCTTCCGTATCCACCTTTTCCAATGAAATTTCTTTCATTGAAGTCTTGGGTACAATTCTTTATGGCTTGTAGGGGGATTTCGGAGTGGTTTGGCTGCTTCATGTGAGACATGACCAACTGGAGTAATTAATATCGAATCGGGCACTAACAAACATACCTTAGTTATATTATATATACAATTTCAGGAACTAACCTCTGGATAAAATTCCTGGTCTTGTGGCAAAGGACTCCTTGAAGATATGTATAATCTATTCTTGAGGTCCTTAACAATGTCTTGAATAACCTCTGCTTCTCGCGTAAGACTTGATTTTAGTAAGAACCATAAAATTAACATACTAGTTTTGGAGATTTAATTTATCCGAATGATCCAATCTAAATAAATAAGTTAATTCTCTATAATTTAGATGATCACATAATTGAAAACTTATATGATCAACTGTATGCTATCTCCTTTATACATTAATTACGTTACAAATATATATATATATATATATATATATATATATATATATATATATATATATATATATATATATATATATATATATATATATATATATGTGTGTGTGTGTGTGTGTGTGATGATGATGATGATGATGTTTGAAGAAACCTATTGGAATGCATGGAATAAGATTATATTGACATGAATTTCACGTGTTAAGCAATACAAATTAAGTGGCTACCTGCGTCATTTACTAGTATCCCTCTTAAATCAGCAAGTTGTGCAAGCGCTTTTCCCTTTCTGTCCATCTGTAGAGCCCATTGACTTGTATCGGTCACAAACTTCATCTCGTGTAAAATCCGAGCCAGCTCTTCTCGGAATGTACGATGTACCTTCTCGACTTCGGTGGGCTCAATACGATAATAGATGGGAACAACAATATGATTGGATGTCATACGTTGTTCAAGGATCTGCACCAATTCTTCAAGGAACCATGCGGAAGTAGCAAAATTCTTTGACAACACGATAACAGATGCCCTAGATGCTTTAATTGCACTCTCGAGATCTGGTTTCAGACCTTCCTTTATTTCAATCTTTTCATCACTAAAGAAGGTAGTGAAATTGGCATCCACTAGGGCTTTATTAAGGTGCTCAGTGAAACTATATCGATTATCGGTACCTCTAAAGTTTGAATATACGTCATACGTATGACCACTAATTGGTGAAGAAGATGAAGACCCTATTTCCGGAAGAGCCATTATGATCAGTTACTAAAAACTATCAATGATTTGAGACTAGATTTAGAATCAAGTAACGGATACACCAAAACTATAAATACAGCAGATTGAACACCCACAAAACATTCAAAGCTCTAGCTCCCTAACATATTTTCAGGAAGAACAAGGATAAAATGGAATAAAATCCTAATAGCCAATAAAAACGTGATAATTCGGAGGTGGGTATAATGTAGATTTGAAAGAAAGAACATAATATTTGAGAGAAAGGGTTTTCGACAGATCATGTGATGTGAGGAGCGCTGCAAATTAGAAAGTCAATGCATGGTTTTTCCTCAATCCATCCATAGGTTTGACGGTTTCTCGTAGCGTGGGGATGGGACTATTGTTGGGTTCAAGCATAAACTAACATAAAATTGTAAAAATAGTCCCTCTACTTTTCATTTTATGTGTGGTTAATGTTCAAATCTTTAAAACTCTTTAAAACTTGTAGATTTTGTCCTTTTAGCATAGTTTTATTGTGGATTTGCTCCATATCCAAACCAAAAAGACTAATTTACCCCTTTTTTTATAGATTTTAAATAATTTTCTAAATATTAAAAAAAAAAATACTAAAATAGAAAAATATCTCTTACCTTTTTTCTTTCAAATCCTATCTCCTCACCTTTCTCTTTCCCTTCACCAAAGAATACCTCCCCTCCACAAACTTCAGCCTCACTACCTTCACATGTAGCCTCCTTTCCCCACCACCCTTGAGCAACATCCATAGTTTATTATTTCAGTGTTAAATACCACTTTTCTATCCTTCCCTTGATCTCAAATCAAAAACCACCACTTTCATTTCCACCTATAACAAATCTTTCATGCCCGCCACCAAGACATACACACACACAAATAGACCCTTATAAATCAATCTATACATACACATACACACCTGAAAATGAATCAACACAAAAACTATCCTGCAAATAAACATATGCAGCTACATAGTGAACTTTCCTACACCATCAAATTAGGAACCCAATATATCCTCGAATCCGGAACCCAATAAACCCTTAGATCCATCTTACACACAAAGTTTTTCATAACAAAAACGAGATGAATCAATTATGGAAGCATTTGTTGATCCGCCTATTGGTTTGCCATTTCAACTTTGAGATTGATTGTGGCGGCAACGGTTGATAAATGTTTTTCGTTTTGGGTTAGGAAAGGAGTGGAAAGCATATGTTAAGGGTTGATATGTAGAGAAAGACAAGAGTTAGGAGTAATCGGAGGTGGCAGCTTGATCGGTAGAGTGTTCTCGGACATGTTATAATTATTCAAATAATTTGATTCTTGAGCCTAACATGTAACCAAGGAAGGTGCACAAAATCAATCATTTGAAGGTCATAAATAAGAGTTATGAAAGTTTAAACTTGGTGGCATACAAATTTGTGTTGCTGTAAAAAAGTTGACAATTGACTTTTAGCGACTTTTTGTTAAATTTGTGATCTTTTTAATAAATTAAGTAAAATTGAATTATAAACATGTTAGAACCTTAAAGTTACTAAAATTAGGTCCTAAAATTCAAACAAAATACATTCCAATAAAGTAGGATATGCCTAAATAAAAAGGTGCCAACATATGGAAAATGGATTAAAAGGTCTTGTTTGTTGGATTTGGTGCTTAACCCCATAACTATAACTGAGATGTACTTGGCCCGATTATAGCATGGTCATTTTGGGTTGCCTTCACCAGTGCAATAGGATGGACTTTTGAGAATAAGTTATTTATGATTTATTAATATATTATAAGTATAATATATTAATATGAAATCATATTATTTAATTAGTATTGATCAAGAATTAATTTGGAATTAATATTATGATCAAAAGAGACTAATTAAATATATAGGGATTGATTATGTAAATTAATGATTCTTATAGTGTAGGCTAATGATCCATGTTATTTAGGATGGGATAAACCAATTACATAATCCATGGATACTCCATGGAGGTTTTAACCTATGGAGCCTAAATAATATGAAAGGTCATTAGGGTTTACAAGGTGTAACCCTAGCACTTGACACACTATAAATAAATCCTCTAGAGCCAAAATCGGTGATATGAGTTGCCACAACATTCTTGGAGAGTGTGTATTGATTTTGTGTTAAGTAACATATTCTCTCAAGCCTCCTCTTGAGGTGCTCAAGCTTTCAAAGGTCAAGAACTACAAGTCCTTCTAAGAGGTAAGTCATCTAACTAGTTGTATTGCTCAAATGTCAATTTGTATGCTAGTTAGGATGTATGCTTTGGAAAATTGAAAATATGCATGTATAATTAGAGAAAACATAGATCCAAAGCATCTAGGTTGCATGTGCACCATAGGAGTGTTATAGTGCTCAAAACCCAACAGTGGTTTCAGAGCCTAGGGTTGTTTTTTGTTATACTTGATACTTATTAATTTTCAAAGTTGAAAAAATCAAATTTTCGTCGAGTCCACTCAGTAACAGAGCAACTCGACGAGTCAATCCATGCACTCGACGAGTTGCAGGCTCTGGTTGTAGAAATTTGAGGTTTTTAACCAATTTTCTGGCATCTGAGTAGTGAACTCGCCGAGTCCACTCAGTAACAGAGCAACTCGACGAGTCAGTTCATGCACTCGACGAGTTGCAGGCTCTGGTTGTAGAAATTTGAGGTTTTTAACCAGAATTGGATTAGGATCAATACCACAAACTGTTTTGAATCATAAAATCTGTTTTTTTTTTTCCTGATATAGTACTGATCATCCTCATCTAGTTAGAAGATAATTGTCAAAATTTCAAGATTTGTATTAGTTTATATGATTAGACTAATTTATTGTAAAATTGTTGATGTGAATTAACTTGTGTTATGAGTTTAACTAGATCATAGATAAATTACTTGATAATTTTTGTTAGTTAAAATGTTGATCTTAAAAGTTTCAAAACTTGCCCTCAAGTTTTGGAATTTGTAAAGTGTCACTAATGAAACTTTAATTCCAAACCCTAGAGTTTTAAAAGTTAAAATTCAACCCTTATACTTTATAATATTATAAGTTTAATTATATATATATATATATATATATATATATATATATAAGACAAGTCAGTCTTACCGTTAGTAGGCCTCATTCATGAAGCCGGTCTATAAGGGGGGTATAAGGTTACTGTCTATAAAATCGTGGTTTAATGGGTGTCCACTCTCACTCACCGCTTCCTTGACTGGTGGAGGGTCGTTAGGTGAAAATGTATGATAGGATATTAATTCTCCCTCATTAAAAGTATAATGATAAATATAAAGTAACTAAACTTTTATTAAATTCTCAATCTTAATTACTTTTAGGGAAAATGTGAAAATGGTGCTAATCCATAAAATTACACTTTGCACCCTTTTTAAGTCGTTAGTGGAGCGTGTATGGTTAACCGACACACTAATCTAGGACTGACAATGTGTGGCGAAGGGTAGCTTGATGTTAATCATAGATCAATGGAGCGTGTGTGGTCAACCAGCACATTGATTAGGTGATTTGTAACATCGGGTGTACCAAGCTAATTTGCATGGTTATTCACACCTTGGGTCAGCCCAATTCAAAGGAGTTGTGCAAGGCTGCCCGAAGGCGTCGGGCGAGGCTGGCAGGCGCGCCCCAAGCAAGGCGGGCGGGCGCGCACCAGGAAAGGCCGACAAATGAGCGACAACCAAGGGAGCGTCTAGGTTGAGCCGACAGGAGAGTCCCCAACAAGGGTGGTAAGGGAGCGTTAGAAAAGGCTGGCACGCCAAAGTTGTCTAGGTCATGCTAACGGACCATATATTCAAAAAGACGTGGACTAAGTCAAAAGACACGTGGAAATAAGAGACGTTGAGTCCTTCTTAAAAATTAGGTTTAATTAGGTTTTGAAACAAAATAAAAATAAATAAATAAATAAAGAGTTAGAACAATCTTACAATTTGGATTTTGAATCCAAAAAACCCAAGATATACTGGTCTTTTTATTTCTATTATTATACTACAAAAATACTCTATTGTTGAATAAAAAACGATCTCGTTGTTATTAAGGATTGAAATTAAAACATACATCGTTATGAAATCACCAAAGAACCCAACATCCTATCATCATAATAACTTCACTCGCCATCTTCTTGGGTTGAAATAATTGCAATAGCTCATACTAATTTACAATGTCAATAACTTCTACCCAGTGATATCAGATGTTGCTTCTCGGGGTTCACATCTTGTTAAAGACATTAGTGAAATTAAGAGTAGTTTAAAAGTTGATTATATTTGTCGTCAAAAAAAAAAGATAGTGTTTATTGAAAAAAAAAAGTTTCTTCGAAGTCCTACCTATAATAATTAAACTATTAAGTTATTTTTTACAAAAAGTATGTATTTATATGATGTCTTTTTATACAATTTTATACAAAGACTTACAATTACCTTTGTCAAATACTGTCTTTTTATTATATTGTCGTTAATAAAGAAGTGTTTCATACCTATGATTGCAGTATCTAATTTGAACGATAATTTAGCAAACAAGATCAACTAAGGATAAGTACTTTAATATTTTATAGAAAAGGATCCTAAAATGGTATTAATGGACGCATTTGTTTTTGTTGGTTTAGGTGGGTTGAGAAATTTAGCCATATAAAACCACAACCACGTGCTGCCCCACACGATAAGAACAACTGCTTCACACAAATCGATAGACATAACACGCGACAATATAGCAGTTGGGCCCTTACATTATTACCCATTGCTTCTTAGACCCTCATGTTACCAGAAGTTGACATCAACCCCCTTACCAAAAATGTAAAGATGTTACTAGCTAATTTGTTTGTGTAATTCCTATGGTAGGATACCAATATTATTAGTTAAAAATACGTCCCAAAAGTCTCGAAGATCAAACCATTTTTTTAAATAGACAAGTATCAACCTAATAACAAAATGCAAACATTATAGATGACAAAGTTTTAAAAACAAACACAAATCTAGTTATAAATATCATGTAAAGTGATTAAAAAAACATATTATGAGACCATTTATATATAGATGACAATTGACAAAGATTCTTGGTGTAATGATTTTTCAAAATACATTGATACTTTGATAGAGACATGTACTTGTTTCTTGATACCATGTTTTATCTTTTGGCATATATGTGTATTTGTTTGATAACGACTAGAAAACTAATATGGTTTTTGTTTCTTTAAGTCATGTTCCAAAAATAAATAAGGACCATGTTCAAATTCAAAACAAAAATCAACCAAAAGCAAGAAACAATCCAAAACAAATTTGAAAAAATAAGAAGAAAAAAGATCAAATAAGAAAAAAAAACATATAAAAAAGAACAAGAAAAAAAATCAGAAAAGATGATAAATTTCATAGTTAGAAACTTTTTTTTTTTTTTTTTTTTTTTTTTTTTTGCAAAAAGGTGACAAACAAATATTTTTTAGATACTGTTTTGCCTCTAAAATATAATAAATTTGTCGATATATGTCATCGTATAAATGTGTAATTATAGTTATCTTTTCCTTTAGAAAAAAAAAACATTTAACCCTTTTTGATCTAGTTGTAGATGACACCAACCTTTACATGTTTATACCAATTTTAAAAAAGATGTTATCTTCAACAATCCAAATAGCCTTCGTTTTGGATTGGCATAAAAAAAAACCTTCCTTTTTTTTAGCTCTAACTCTACATGTACAAGTCATTTTTCAACATAAAACTTATTTAGTTATTGGCTTAAGTGAGGGGCAAGAGAGAATAAAGCATTAAATATTTTCAAAATTATTAATTATCCACATTAGTCTAAAGCAAGTAACAACTAGCTTTGACAAACAACATGCTAACTTTTCAAGATCTATATATAGATATATGTGGCTTCTCCATGGATATACATGTCTTTTATGTGAATATGCAAATGCTTTATACCTAAAACCTAAAACTGCCTATCAAATTTTACACATATATGTAAGCCTTGCATGGATAGTTTTGCTGAATTTCTATAAGGTTTCTTATTTGCCTTTGCAATCTCCATGATATTAAAGGGGATTTATCTACATGATTTTAATAAATGAGGGGCTTCTTTTGCAACTAGACCATTATACAAGGGGGTTCCAAAGAAGAACCATAAGATCCCATGGACGTGAGCCACATAGTATCATCCCCAACTGACCCGCAAATCCTGCCCGGGTTTATTCGGTGGGCATCTTTAGCATTTATCCACTTCTCCGGCGTCGCTCTCATAACGGCGATGGCGGCAGAAGTCTCATACCTCTGAGTAAAATTACCTTTTTGCCCCTTAATCCTTCGCTTTCTCCTCAGCAATTGAACCTTGATTCGTCTCTTACGTATGGTTGACGAGATCCACGCCATAATTCTTCATCTCGAAGTTATTCGAAGTTTCCCCTTCTTAATTTTGATAGCAAGTCACACACACATACATACAGAGAGAAGCATGTTTTTGTGTGTGAGAGAGTAAGGGAAGAAGATTACTACGCATGTGGTATTCATTGATTATAATTCATAAACGGATTTGAATTCATCAATTCATCATCGGCGTGATATGTGGTTTAATTGCTCATGGATGCTCTGATTCGTGTGGCGTGATCCCTCTCTCTGTTATGAAGTTCGGCAGTATTTCTTTCCTTTCCTATTTTAGTTCGTTACAACACGCATGTGGGTACTGGATTAATCAAGTATCTTCAGGTTTAAATTCACTTGATTACTGTTACATTATTTATGTTCATTCACCAAATTTGTGTGTTTTCACTCTTAATATCATCTCCTAGAAGCTCATGAGATTATCGCTTTGATTTGGCCGATCGAGTTCAATCAGGAGTTAAAGCGTGGTTTACATGAGGAGATACTTCTATCCTTTAACCAGCTTCCAAATTGGGTATGAACTTTTTATCAAATTCACTTGAATTAGCAATGTTCAGTTTCGAATTGCGATTTGGTGTAAAATTTGAAATTTTTTTCTCTGGTAGACCCCTTAAAATTTCGAAATAAAGTAAAAGTTCAGCTTTAAAGCCTTGATCTCTGACATTGTCTCTTCTGAGAACAAACAAATTGATAAAGTTTTTGTTGCAAATTCTTATACCAGACATTAATCGTTGCTTTCTTTTTCCTCACAGGGATCTTCAGTCTTATCTTTCCGATCTTACCCTTTTCTTAGCCCCTGATAGTAAGACCTTTTATGTATTGGTGGATAATCGACCATGGCTGGAAGATCTAGCTTCAAGACCTGCACATCTATGGCAGTTAATGGTTACCAAGGTATCATACATCATAGATTCATAATCCATATATACGATGTTATAATCAAGTTACAATTATGTTCAAAGATTCATGATTTTCTTCTTGATTACATCTTCAGTCAAGGATGTCCCCTTTTGCAAACACAAGGGGCAGAAAGGGAAAGAAAAAGACCAAAGAGTTCATCAACCAGAAGGTGAATTCCAAACCTTCAACCCGGACCCAAAACTTGAAAAAATGGTTTTCAGTAGTTGATGCTGCAGCATTATCAAAAAAGAGAGCTTTATTACCTGTAAAGAAACTCAGAAGCTCCCTTCTTGCAAATAGCAAATTACACAGAACTTTATACGGATTCATTGTCTTTCAAGTTGAGTGGAAAGATGTTCGTGGTATCAACTACTTAAATGAACTTCAGGTATTTCCATTTCTTTCCTTATTCCTTTATATAAATATATATATAATTTATAATTTATAATCCCTCAATATCTGTCACTTATGAACAGACTGATACATCTCTTGCTATAGAGGCTAAATACATGAAAAGATGGGAATTCGATAGCATAGCTCAATCAGTTAAATGCATAAATTCATGGTTTCCAGGAACACCTAATGAACAATCAATCTTGGAAGAGCATCTCAACTCTATGCTAGGTATAATTACCTTTTTGCCCTTGTCCCATTTTTCCTTTTCTTTTTATGGTCTCTTATTTTCTTGTTAGATCAAGAAAATCATGTTAATTGATATGATATGTATTTACAGGAGATGAGTTTTATGACGCCCCGAAAGAATTCCAAGAATACCCTTGTGCAAAAGATGATGAAAAAACCTTACAAGGGGAAAATCTTGATAAAAAGGTAGAAACTTTAGAAAATGAAACAAGTGAAGAAATCCATACCCCTCCACCTTATAAGAGAAGAAAACTAACAAATTCAGCAGGAATCGATGTCGAGGTGAATATTTACACAGACATAAGCAACGGAAGAACCGTAATTACCAAAATGCCCTCGTTAACCGATTGTGATGAAACAGCTGAACCCAGTGAGTCAAAAGACGTGTTGCTTTTATTCAAGTTTAACAACCATGATCTCCCTTTTGAATTAAAGGAAATAATCGTATCTGATTTGAGATTATTGACTCTTCTAGAAGCTGGACTTCCATCTTGGGTAATTTTCTCCCAATCTTACCCTGTTTTTTGCCATATTTATCGACCATGGATGTGCCCTTTAGCAAGAGCTCTATATGTCATCATCTCCATTGTTACAGTTGTCATTGGTTTCTATGATCTTTACAAAAATGTCCCTGTGCTTAAAGCAACTGCTTCACGTTTATGTGGGCCACTTTTTGATTGGATTGAAACGTGGGAAATGGTATCGAGGATTAAGTATTTAGGGACGATGCTTTTTTTGCATAATTCCGAAAAAGCCCTTGTGTGGTTGTTGATGATGACAAGGACTGTGAGGTCATTTGTTTCGATTGTTACACAACCTTTATCTGGTCCGTTTCTTGATTTTCTTGAAATTCTTCTTCCGTTTTGGAATTTGTTTGTGCAATTTGGACAATATTTGTGCTCGTTTTTGGGGATTTTGATGGAAAGTTCGTGGGATTTGGTGGAAAATCTAATTGAAGCTGTTATGCTTCCTGTGTGGTTCGTATCATCGGTTGTTTGGACAATTGGTAAGTTGAGTTGTCTTTTGAAATGTCGATTTTGTTAATTTGGAGCATTTTTTTTACTCTTTAGGAATAATAACAAAAAGTTCCGATTTAACAAATTGATCACTTTTTAGTACCTTTTAACGAAATGACAATTAATTTAGCAATGTGGTCGATTTTGAAATGCTTACTTGCTTTATAAATGGTCCCCACCACCAAAAAAAAAATTCATATTTCACAAATATGTGTTAAAGTAAATTCGAAAAGAAATACATATTTCACAAATATGTGTGAAAGTAATTTCGTATTTTATTCTAGTAACTCACAAATATTCCCATCATTAAAAAAAAAAAAGATTGAGAACGATTATATTTCGTAATTATATTTCAAACTTGTTCATATTTTGCGAAATGGATTGTTTAAAAAAAAAATCAGTAATCTGTTGCACCTTTTGTCGGTAAAAGTAATTTTGCAGTTTATGGAATTTCGCAAAATAAGTGGTTATTTATTTTGTTAAAAGTGGTCAATTTGTGTAATGCTCCACTTGATTATTCTTTTTTTTTTTTTAAATATATTTTGCTAATATTTTGATTAATATTTATTATTTACTTGTTTTTTTTTTTGCAGTAATGAGTATTATGTACCCAATATTTTGGTTCATTTGGGGGATACTTTATGCACCAATAAGTCTCATTCTTGGTGTATCCAATTTTGTGGGATTTATGTACAACCAAATATACGATTTATTTGGAGAAATATGGATTCTCGTGAGTGATATATTTAAATTAGCTTCAAATGCTGAGTCAGCAGCCCACACTTACGAGGTTTCCATTTGGAGATCCCTTTGGAACGACTTATTTTCCCAGGTGTAATTTTATTTTATTAATTAATCTTTTTCTCTCTTTTTTTTTTTACTTACACATTTCCTTATTGTTTTAGGTTTTCCGTGCTCTTCGGAGTATTTTAAACGGGTTTGTTGCGTTCTTTGCAGCTTGCAATAGACATCGATTGAGGTTAGATTCGTAATTTCTACACGTTTTTCTTATAAAAAATTAACTGAAAATTTTATAAACTTTTTTTTAATGAATATGCAGCATATATAATCATTTACATGAGTTGATTCGAAGAGTTAATCAGCCAAGTGAGAGATTTGAGGGTGTGAATGTGAATTCTAGCCATGAATCACAAGGAACTCGGTTACTTGTAAGTATATGTCAATAATAGCAATGTATTTTTTTTTACATTATTTTATTATTTATATTGTTTTAAAAAAAGTAAAGTAGGATGCTATTTCTTGATTTGAAGAGAATGTTGAGTTTGTTTTGAATGTTGTACAGGGGGGAGAAAAACAGGATAGGAGAAAGTGGAAGAAGAGTTAGATGATAGATGCAAGAAATGAGTATATAAATATAATACTAACGAAGAAGTGTATAAAGTACTAGTTATGTTATGATGTTTATAATTATAAGCTTAGTTCTTTTTGCTAACTAAAATTTTAATTTTATTTGTTTGATTTATTACTCGTAGAATATGAATCAAGTTAAACTATTTTATATATAAATGGATTGAAATTGTCGTTTCAACAGTAATAAAAGCAAATATAAATATGTGCTATGGATTATGGGAAAGGTTTTACAGTTTGTTACCCAAAATGATTTCTTAAGGTGGTTGTATTGGTAAATAGTATTAACCGAATTAATTAAATATGAATGAAACTCCATACTCAATAGTATAACTAAATTCTGTTACAATGTTATTTGTTATTCCCAAACATATCATGGTCACTATTTTCATCACCAGCTATTTAGATTCTGTAAACAGTAATTTTTCGTTTTGTTTGATTATTAATTCAATATGGTATTTATAAAGGGAAAATACCGGTTATAGACATTTTTTGGGATTGAATTTCAAAATATAGATATAAAAAATTGGATTTTCGGGTATAGATATGGATTCTACGGAGGTAAGCTCCGAAGGCTCCGCGGAATGACAAAATCGTAAATAAATCAGGGTATTACAAAAAAAAGTTTAAAAAAAAAACCACAAGATCCATTCCTCGGAGCTACCTTTGAGGAATGACATAATGAGTTCGTTCCTCAGAGGTAGCTCTGCGGAATGGATCTTGAGTTTTTTTTTTTTATCTTGATTTATTTAAGATTTTGCCATTCCGTGAAGCTTATAGTAGATTCTGCGGAGCCCTCATAGCTTACCTCCATGGAACTCATGTTTATACCCGAAAATCCAATTTTTTGTGTCTATATTTTGGAATTCAACCCCAAAAAATGTCTATAGCCAGTATTTTCCCATTTATAAAATCCAAATATATTGTTTTTCAGAACCATATAAATATCTCATGATACGACATACTGAACATGACATATTTTCAATTCTAAAATCCATTTTTCTTTATATCGTTACAAAAGTACGTTTTTTTTATATCGTTATAAGATATGATAATGTTAAATTCATACAAACCATAAGCATTGTATGTCATTTTCTATTGAAATAGATATTAAAAATGTTAGCTTTAATAAATGGGATCATAACTTGAAAGGATAATGGACTTTCAATTTTGTTCACGTTTAGTCACTAAACTTTTTTTCATTATCTATTTGCCACTGAAATATTGAAACTGTTCATATTTTACCCTTATGACCATTAACAACCGGTCATTAGGGTAAAATGTGAACAGTTTCAATAGTTTAGTGGCAAATAGATAATGAAAAAAGTTTAGTGACTAAATGTGAACAAAGTTGAAAGTTCGTTTCCTTCTCAAATTATCCTAATAGTATATCCTGAAAAAGGTATAAAAAACGAAAAACGAAACCAATATTATATGTATAAGTTTTATGTTATAAAACAATGCAAATATATATTTAGAAAATTTCATATTACACACAGCATACATTTAAAAGTATTTTTAATGTTATTATTCTTTTTAATTTTTCTTATGTAACTTGTGTTAATATATACATACATATAGTTGAATTCTCCATCATTAGTATATTACAGTTTCAAAAGTAGCCCCGTATGTAAAAAGTTATTATAGGAATTCTCCATCATTAGTCATAAATTTTTTATTTTTTATTTTTTTTTCATTTTTAACGGTTGTATTTTAAAAATAAAATGGTATAGTATTAATTTGTCTGTGAGTTTAAAGCATCTTATTTTCATTAAAAAAATAAAAGATGATAAAGAACAATATGGTATTTTTACTTTAAACATACAAAAAATAGCTTTTATTGGCCAGTTTTATACAAGAAACATACAAAGTCAAATATAAACTGAAACTGCCAAACGAACTAACTAACAACATTTGAGAGAGAGAAAAAGAAGTTGAATATTTAATGAAACTAAGCAACAACATCAATTTTAAATCTACTATCAATAACTATTGGATTTACATTAAGTATGTCATCTTCATAAAGATTTCGAGCTAACTTGTATCAACTCAAACATGAAGTTGAGTATCGATATTTAGATAGAATCAAAACACCTTATTGGTAGCCAATAATATTAGATCAGGTGTCTATGATCAAAACTAAATTGATACAACTTTATGAACTAAATACAAAATACTTTTTGTGTAGCCTTTAATATCTAGAAATAGTTAGGAACAACTTAAGGAGCGTGATGAAATAATTCGTTTTTTATACCTTTTTTGGGGTATAATATTAGGATAATTTGAAAGGGAACCGAACTTTCAACCTTGTTCACATTTAGTCACTAAACTTTTTTTCATTATTTATTTGCCACTGAACTATTGAAACTGTTCATATTTTACCTTTATGACCGGTAATAAGGGTAAAATATTAGGATAATTTGAGAGGGGAACGAACTTTCAACTTTGTTCACATTTAGCCACTAATTTTTTTTTTTATTATTTATTTGCCACTGAACTATTGAAATTGTTTGCATTTTACCCTTATGACCGGTCATAAAGGTAAAATGTGAATAGTTTAAATAGTTCAGTGGCAAATAAATAATGCAAACAAAAAAAATTAATAATTAAATTTGAACAAAGTCAAAAGTCCATTACCCTTTCAAGTCATTATCCTTTAATAAATTGTATGTCATTTTCTATTTAACTAGATATTATAAATATCGGCTTGATTGTGAAACTTATTACACGACCATCAAGTTCAATTGTTTAACGATTAGTTCTTTGTAACTTATCTCAATATAAAATATCATCAAAATATAAAATTCGATCTACTTTTTTTTTATCCATATAAAATGTTAAGGGTGTGTTTGACAAAATTATATAGTCAAACCTGTGGTTTTTATTTATGAGTGTTTTGAAAAAATAGGTCTTATATGTTAACAACTAAAAAGCTTGTATCTCTTAAACTAATTTATGAATTAATAGCATTTGATAAAAAAAAGTTTATAAGATTAATAGCATTTGATAAAAAATAGTTTATAAGTTAGTTTATAGCTACCAAACAACAAAGTACAAGGTGGAAAATTTTCCAGTTATATATGATTTTTTTTTTCAAATGCAAATGAAAATTAAAATGCATTTCGTTGATTTAGTTTTCGAAAAATTTCCTAGAAAATGAAAGTTTTTTGTTTTTTCAAAATGTATTTAATTATAAAGTGATTTTTGCAGTTTTTCAAAGTTTTTCAAATTTTTTAAATTAGAAAATGAGAACTCCACATGTTTCAACTAAACACTTTTTCTAAACTTTTCATTGACAACCGAAAATAAAAATTCAGCTCTATTTCAGAAAAACATATTTCTAAAAAAAATAAAAAATAATATTCACAAACAAATGCACCCTAAAGCTCTTAAAAGCTACTTGAAGTGGTTTTGGATTCATAGTTTTTTGTTAAAATAAAAACTAAAAGTTCATGTTGCCAACAAAGTTTTTTCTTTTTATTTCTAGTTTTTTTTTTCATAAAATCAAAA